>NC_091060.1:33247764-33867590 GCF_000393655.2 Nicotiana sylvestris | reverse complement strand
ATAGTTCTTAGAGCGGTTGATGCTAAGAATGTGAAGTTTAATGATGAAATGCAAGCTAAAACGTGATAGTAATAGAACCGAGGGGCCTACTATCCGGATATAGGACTGATCGATGAGGGACCTTGGGGTCGATGTCGGGGTCAAGCTCGAGCTACCGGGGATAGTCAAGAATGGGATAACAGTTAAGGATATAATTAAACAAGGCTCTTTAAGGCCAATAATAAGCAATATCATGAAGAACAAGTAAGAGACAGATGGATATTAAGGAGACCTCGGGCCAGTGCGAACGAGCAAGTTAGAAAGAAAAGAGAGAGACAGATATTATTGCACTTGTGGAGAAATGGAGCGACATTAGTACCTTACGAGGTAGTGTGAGTCCCCTTTATATAGGAGGGGAACTTAGCTACAAGTACATGGGCAATAATTACATAGTATGAAGATGGGATGGCTTGACGCAACGCCTCAGCATAGGCTCTGGATAGGCCGGCCCTGTCAAACTAAGTTGTGTTCCTTGGGAGCTTCCCCTTCTATCCTTGCTTCGATTTCCGTCTTCTCTAAGTCGGGCCTCGATGAGCCCCTAGGTCGGTAGCTCGGTCGTGGCTTCCCATCCTCGGGGTCTCGAGGAATTCTTGGAAAATGACTTGACAGCGAGAAATCAAGTCCTCTAATTTTGCCTCATATACACCTGTTGCAGCCCATTCAGTAAAATAGTCAGTCAAAATCAAAAGAAATCTTACCTGTCTGGGTCCTTATGGCCAGGGACCAACTATGTCCATTCTCCATTTCATAAATAGCCATGGTGAGATAACCAAGTGCAAATATTTTGCCGGCTGATGCACTAACTGTGCATGACGTTGACATTTATCACATTTTTGTACAAATATCTTCGTGTCTTGCTCCATCGAGGGCCTATAGTAGCTAGACCGTGTCAATTTGAGGACTAATGAGTGTGCAGCAGAGTGGTTTCTGCACACTCCTTCGTGAACTTCCCTCATCACGTAGTCAACCGCCAATGTCCCTAAACATCGGGCTAATGATCTTTGAAAAGAGCTCCCGTACAATTGACCACTAACAAGACAGTAACGAGCTTCTTTAATTTATAGTGCCCGAGATACTATTGGATCTTCAGGAAACTTGTCATGCCTTAAATACTCAATAAGTTCTTTTCTCCAATCAAATTAGGTAGGTTGAATTAACTTCACAATAGTCGTCCATGTCAAATATCGAATGCATCAATTGAACTACCGCACCAAAATCATATCCTTTTATTTCCATAGACGGCCCCAAATTGGGCAATGCATCTGCCCCCATGTTTTCTTCTCTTGAAATGTGTATAATTGACCATTTCATTATTCGGGAAATTAATACTCGAACCTTAACCAAGTATTGTTGCATGCGTTCCTCCTTGGTGTCAAAAATTCTGTACACCTAGTTTACTACTATTTAGTAGTCACACTTTATTTTGATAACCTCGGAGCCTAGTCTCCAAGCTAGTTCAAGTCCAATAACCAAAGCCTCATACTCGGCTTCAATGTTAGTTAATGGCACAATTCTTATGGCATGTGGCAGAGTTTCTCCCGGGGGAGTGATTAATACTATAATCAGATCAAACACTTTTACCAAATACCTGATATCGCCCCCGATACCAACACTACTTCTTTAGCATCCAGAGGCATAAGTCTCGACCTAAAGTCAACCACGAAGTCAGCCAAACCTTGTAACTTAATCGCAATCTTGGGTTTATATTCAATGTCGAATTCACTAACTTTGACTGCCCATCTAGCCAATCGACCCAATAGTTAAGGTTTACGAATGACATTTCTAAAAGAAAATGTTATCACAATGTCTATGTGATGACATTGAAAATAAGTCCTAAGAGTTCGAGAGGGAACTATAAGAGCTAAGGACAACTTTTCAAGGTACGGGTAACGTGTCTGTGCTCCCGATAAAATTTTACTAACATAATAAATAGGAAATTGTGTACATTTTTCCTCTTATACCAAAGTACCTTTTGCTACTTTTGAGACAGCTAGATAAATTAACAATTACTCACCTACCATCGAATCAGACAGCAATAGAGGGCTGGAAAGGTACCTTTTTAGATCATTCAATGCCTATTGGCATTCCGTAATCCACATGAAATCATTCTTCTTTTTCAAAAGGGAAAAGAAATGATGGCATTTTTCCGAAGACCTCAAAATGAACCTACTTCAAGCCGCTAACCTGCCTGTCATCCCTTATACTTCTTACACACTTGTTAATTGGTTCGGGATATCCTCAATGGATTTTATCCTATTGGGTTTTACTTCAATTCCTCTCTAAGATACCATAAATCCCAGGAACGTTTTGGAACCAACCCTGAAAGCGCATTTTTCAGGATTGAGCTGCATGTTTTGCTTTCGTAAAATGGCAAATGTCTCTTCTAGATGAGACAAATGATCACCTGCATTAAGATACTTGACCAACATGTCGTCAATATAAACTTCCATTTACTTACCAATATGTTGTTCAAATAATTTATTAACTAGCCTCTAGTAAGTGGCTTATTCATTCTTAAGCCCGAAAGGGATCATATTATAGTAGTATATGCCTGTAACAACCCGACCGGTCGTTTTAAACATTTGCACTTCACCTGGTATAAGAGGGCATGAGTTTCTATAAGTTGTCCAAGTTTGACTTTTTAACATTTGACCTCGGATTGTAGTTTTGATGGTTCCATTAGCTTTGGATGGTGATTTTCAACTCGGGTGTATGCCCGGATTTGCGTTTGGATATTATTAGAAGGTTTCAGCACTAATTGGCGAAATTTGAAAATCTGAGGTTTTGGAGAATTCATGCATTTAACTTTGATGATATCAGATTCGGATTGTGGTTCTGGGAATCGTAATAGCTTCATTATGTCATTTGGGACCTGTGTGCAAAATTTGAGTTCATTCCAGGCTGATTTGATATGTTTCAGCGCGACTTTAGAAAGTTCAAAGTTCTTTTAAGTTCGAATTAAGTTGCGATTTGTTGTTTTGATGTTGTTGTCTGTGATTTGAGGCCTCGAGTAGGTCCATGTTATGTTACAGGACTTGATGGTATATTTGGATGGGGTCTCGAGGGGCTCGGGTGAGTTACGGATGTGATTCACATTATTTTTATCTCTTGTTAGATTGCTGAAGATTTCTGGTTCTAGTGTAGCCGAATATGCAGAGTATTGGTCACATAAGTGATTCACAGATGTGGGTTGTCCATCATAGAAGCGAGAAGAGGCTGGGTGAGGAAGATCGCAGAAGCGGAGAATTAAGCGCACGTGCGGATGCGCATGTGTGATGAATTGGAGGACAGGCGTGAAGGTCTTCGCAGAAGCGGAGTTTTGTTACCACATGTGTGAGGGGTACTAGGCCAAGGTGTTTTCGCAGAAGCGAAGAAGTGTACCGCAAAAGCGGGGGTCACAGATGCAACGATATGATTGCATATCCGATGAAGCCTAGGCTGAACTATATTTCGAGACCTGGTCATTTCTTTTAACAATTTGAGATTTGGAGCTCGGTTTTGAGAGACTTTGAAGAGGATTTTCACCACACAAATTGGGGTAAGCATTCTCTACTCAGTTTTGATCTTTTTTCCTAAATGTATCTTCATTTTTGGCATTTGACTGAGGACTTCAAGAGACAAATTGGGGGGGAGGGGTTGTCTAAAGCTTCATAGACTATATTTTTGAGTTTTGATCATCGATTCGGAGTCGGATTTGAGTGAAACTAGTATGGTTGGACACGTCATTGAATGGGTTGTCAGATTTTGTGAGTCTTTTTAGGTTCCAAGGTGCGGGCCCAGGTTTAACGTTTTAGTTGATTTTGGACCTTTTATTAAAGATTCGACCTTTTTCACTTAGAATGCTTTCCTTAGGAATTATTGATGTCTTAGAGTTGATTTTGCCTAGTTCTGGCCGTTCGGAGGTCGCAACATGCGGGATGGCATTTTTGAAGTATCATTTGTCTTGCTCGGTATTGGATTTGTCATGTTCGAGTTAAGTAACACTTCTAAACTTGGTGTTGAGGGTATGAACCCTGAATATATGTGATATGTGTTTGGTGGTAAGGTGACGCACATGCTAGTTGACAAGCGTGTGGGCGTGCATCGTGTGAGTTGTGACTCGGTCATTTTTTGTGGTACTGTGTAGTTACCTAATCTTTTTTGTATCTATGAAATGTCTACGTGGTAGAGTAATTGAGTTGTGATCCTTGTTAGAAACCATGTCTAGACTATATGCTTATCCTGTTAGGACCCACTGAGGTTCTTTCTGCTTCTGAGTTATTTGCTTACATTGCAATGACATACTCAGTCATAGGCATTCATTTACATATCATATCTTCATCTCTATTCCCATTTATTGATACATCACATCATTATTTTAGGTTGATTTTCATGACATTGATAGCCTGAGAGATTGGAAGAATTGATGACTAAGTGAGGCCGAGGGCCTGATTGAAAATATATTTATGGGATCGGGTTGCACAATGCAACATGTTTATTTTATTCATGCCATTATTGGCTTATTATAGCGCTTCGGCTAAAATTTCCCCTTCGGAGTCTGCACATCTATAGTGAGCACATGTACCTACTGAGTGTGAGTGCGAGTGCCGAGAGCGAGTACTGAGTGACTTTGAAGACTGATTAACTAGGAGGATTAAGTGAATTGATACTCTAAGAGTATGCATATGGTTTTATCACTTAGTTGCATTGAATTCGACATACACACATTGACCTGTTGGCATAGAGATGCATCTTCGTCATACCATTCAAAAATGAAACATTTACATGTTGAGAGCTATAGGAAAATCACAGTTTTACAAACTTACTTATATTTTTGATGATTTTAGTAAATGATTTGGGTTTTCACTGATATACTTGAAAGCATGCCTATTTTTACCAGAACTGCGAACGAGCTGACATTTTATCTCTGAATTACTTCTTTTAGCACTTTTATTATGTTGTTATGAACTATTTTTGGCTATTTGGTGTCGGACTCCAACTTTTGTTCCAGATCATCACTACTTTCAACCTAAGGTTAGGTTTGTTACTTATTGAGTACATAGGGTCAGTTGTACCCATACTACACTTCTGCACCTTACGTGTAGATGCTGGAAGCTGATGTTGCCGCGTACGGAGGGAGCTGGATCTTAAGATGTGGCTACATTCCAGTTTTGGTTATCACTTGTCCTTGGTAGCACCAGATTCGAATTCTCTTCCCTTACATTTCAAACAAATGTTGTAATTATTTCAATTCAGTCTTGCAAAAATCTAAATCTTAGATGCTCATGATATGTACTACTAGTCCTTGGGAAATTATTTTATAAAAGCAGTCGTATTATCATTTCTTCTCTTAATCAATCTTATTAAATTGGATAGTTGTTAATTAGCTTACCTAGCAAGTTGGGTTAGGTTCCATCACGACTAATTGGATTTTGAGTCGTGACAAGTTGGTATCAGAACTCTAGGTTTATAGGTTCTACGAGTCATGAGCAAGTGCCTAGTAGAGTCTTGCGGGTTGGTATGATGACGTTCATACCTATCTTTGAGAGGCTATATGGGAATTTAGGATAAACTTCCCATCTTTATTTTCTTATCGTGTAGCATTGATTCAGCTTGAAGCGTAACTCTTTGAATTCCTTCCACACACTCGTATGTACATGTGAGTGCTCGGTATCAGTTGTGCATCGACGGCTTGTGATTTCATAGATGAGGTGCGAGATGTGTATTCTATATTTTGGTAATGGGCAAGTCTGGAGGAATTGCAGCCGGGTTTAGACCACAACTTAGGCTCGATAGTTTCACTTGTGAGAACCTGTGCTTTTGGACTTATATGTCTGGTAGTGCACTTATGAGTGGAAATTTTGGCTTGATTACCAGTTGAAATTATATGATGGGTATGATGTGACTGCGAGATGTCTTCAGGTGGTTTGAATGTGACGAGAGGAGTTTTCTTGAGATGTAAAAAGGACTATTGAGTGCTTGATTTCTGTCATGATATGACGTATAGTCTCGAGTTATGAGAGTGTTGAAAGCTTTTTCATGTTGTTTAACTATGGGACAAAGTAGATTTTCACATCTTGTTGATGATTTCAGACTCAAGAAGATTAAGTAATTGTGTAGTGGCTGTGGCTGTGAAAGGGTATAAAGATATGTCAGTTTGAGGCTAGGTAGGTAGGTTATAACCTACGAGGTAATCTATGGATGTGTGATCCTTATGATGTTGCATGGAGGCTTTCTTATCTACATGTGGGTTATATTTGTGCGATTTAAGTTAGGATCGGTTGTAATAGTTGACCTGCCGTCATGAGGGTGAATGCAAGATTTGCACATGATTTGAAGTATCAGATTGTTTGTTTTACATGAGCTTATGAAGTATTTAGTTGAATCTCACTACGGTTCTATGGCAGTAATGGGGTGTGGTTATTATAAGTTATCAGATGTTTTATTCCATGGCTTTAAGCCAAGTGGGAAAGTCTGTTATCGACGAGTTGATTGCACGGTTATGTATTATGTCGATTTCGGTTTGAGATATACTTGTGGATCGATTATGACTTGAAGAATCTGGTGTTGAGGATGACTTAAGCATTCATAGATAAAATGTCAGCTCGTTTGCAAGAATGGGTATAGGGGAATCATGGAATAATTGAGTTATTATTCGTGAAGGATGTAGTACGCATGGTATTGGAATTTGCTCGGTTGTGTTAAGGCATGGTTAGTTCTTTGGGTGTTGTCGTGCTAATGGGACACAAGTTGTTCGGCCCATTTAGGCGGTGCAAATGTGATTTGAGCAGAGTAGATGACTCTCGAAAGGGTTCTAATGAGTTCAAGATTTATATGTGGTACTTGGAAATTTTCAGGATTTGTATTTGGCTTTAGATTGGATTTTGTTGAGTCTCATGGTATTTCTACATCATTATGGATTATAGGACAGCTTGGTAGTAGGTTGGATCAGCACGGTAATGGGTATGATCAGTTCTTTGGGTACTTATGATGTGATGAATTTCTACATGTTTTTTGTGGCAATGCTCTTAGGTTTTGGCAACTTGCGTGGCTTGGTTGAGTTAGAGGGATTCGGTTTTTATGGCTTGGTTATGTGCAAATGGATTCCAAAGTGTTCTCAATTCTTCTACGACGGCCCAAGATGGGTACTTCCTATTGGCATGAAGAGCATATTGCATATTGTGATTTTCTCCTAGATGAGATTAAATGGAAGGTTTCTGACTGATTAAGTATGTATTATGTTGGCGACTCATAGTGGATTATGAGATTCTCATAATTTTGATATGATGGCATGATAAATAAGGTGTATTTTGAGATTGGGATCTACATATGTAAATATACAATTCAATTCCAAATGGGAGATCATGAGTTTATGCAGCATAAACAATTTCGAATGTTAGAACTAATTGGTATTACTTGTGTAGAGTGTACATTCAGAAGGCGCACTGTATTTTGACTTATGGATACTTTGTTGTTATTGTGGTATTCGCATGGGTGATCCACTACTGGTATTTAGATTTTTTTCTATGTAGCACCGAAGAATAATAGAAGTATTCCTCGTGGGATGATCGTGTATGAGAGATGTGTCAAACATTCAGCCGGTGGAGTTGGGATCCAATGTAGTGATTCATGTGTTTTATGGATTTGGAGACCGGGTGTTCTCAGGAGCAGGTTGTTTCGTGGTTGTGGACCGTGAAAATGTGGCCAAAACTAGCTAGTGCATGTTATGTATTATGGTTAGGTCATTATGGACTTTCAGAGTGTTATTTATCTATTTGTGGGTGACTAGAGGTTATTTGGGGTCCATTGGTATGCCTAATGAGGATGTGTATTCTACATCGGGTCAGATTTGTTGGCTTTGTACTGCTATTATTGAGGGATGTGCCACTCGGTTAGAGTTGATTTTATTTGTGTTCTGATATGTTATATGAGTTACTCTTCTATGCTATGAGGGGTTGTAATTCATTGGTTATATGCACACATGGTGCGGTTCAATTTGGCCTTATAGAAGAATTTGAGCGACATGGGTATTACGGTGTTGAATGATTGATTTCGCATGGATTATGTTCCTTCTAGACTATGGTATTCTGTTATTTGCTTCTCCATGGTCATGGTCATGCACCTTGGGTACTTGTTGTCGAATTGCGCGTGGTTGTTGATTTTGAGCATGGTGGCTTTGTTTGCATGACCAATATGTTGTTCAAATATTTTATTAACGAGCATCTAGTAAGTGGCTCTGGCATTCTTAAGCTCAAAAGGTATCATATTGTAGCAGTACGTGCCTATAACGACCAGATCGATCTTTCTAAGCATTTTCACTGTGCTCGGTAGATGAGGGCATGAGTAGCTTCATATAATGTATTACAACTTGTAAGTATTATCAGTTTTTGTTTTCAGGTTATTCGAAACTGATTTGGAAGAATGTATTTCATAATTGAAGACTTAAGCTGGAACAGTTAACCAAGTTTGACTTTTTAGCATTTGACCTCGTATTGTAGTTTTGATGGCTCCGTTAGGTTCAAAAGGTGATTTTGGACTCGGTCATATTCCCGGATTTGCATTTGGATATTTCTAGAAGGTTTCAATGATAATTGGCAAAAGTTAGAAATTTGAAGTTTTGGAAGGTTCATGAGTTTGACCGGGAGTTGACTTTGATGATATCGGATTCGGATTGTGGTTCCAGGAATTGGAATAACTTCATTATGTCATTTGGGACTTATGTACAAAATTTAAGTTCATTCTGGGCTGATTTGATATGTTTCAGTGCGTGTTTTGGAAGTTGAAAGTTCAAACTTCTTTTAAGTTCAAACTAAGGTGCGATTTGTTGTTTTGATGTTTTTATGTGTGATTTGGTACCTCGAGTAGGTCTGTGTTATGTTATGGGAATTATTGGTATATTTGGGGGGGTCCCGAGGGGCATGGGTGAGTTACGGACGTGGTTCAAATAATTTTTATCTCTTATTGCATTGCTAAAGATATCAGGTACTGGTGTAATCGCATATGGGGAGTCGTGGTCGCAGAAGCGACATCGCAGATGCGGGCTGTCCATCATAGAAGAGAGATAAGGTTGGGTGAGAAAGATCACATAAGTGGAGAATTGAGCACAGGTGCGATGAATTAGAGCACCAGCGTGAAGGTCTTCACAGAAGCAAAATTTTGTTATCGCATGTGCGAGGGTACTGGGCCAAGCTATTTTCGCAGAAGCGAAGAATTGTACCGCAGAATCGGGGGTCATAGATGCGACGATATGATCGCGTATGTGATGAATCTTGGGCAGAACTATATTTCGAGACTTGGTCGTTTCTTTTCACATTTTTGTTACTTGGAGCTCGGTTTTGAGAGACTTTGAAGAGAAATTTCACCACAAAAATTGGGGTAAGCATTCTCTACTTGGTTTTGATCTTTTTTCATGATCTATATTCGTTTTGGGCATCTGATTGAGGATTTCAAGAGGGAAACTGGGGTTTTTGTCTAAAGTTTCATAGATTATATTTTTGAGTTTCGAACATCGATTCGGAGTCGGATTTGAATGAAACTAGTATGGTTTGACTCGTCATTAAATGGGTTGTTGGATTTTGTGAGTCTTATCAGGTTCCAAGGTGTGGGCTCGGGTTTGACTTTTTTGTTTATTTTGGGCTTTTGATTAAAGATTCGACCTTTATCACTTGGAATTGTTTCCTTAGGCATTATTGATGTTATTGAGTTGCTTTTGTCTAGTTTTGAGCTTTTCAGAGGTCGAAACATGCCGGATGGCATTTTTGGAGTATCGTTTGGCTTGCTCGGAAGTGGATTTGGCTTGTTCAAGGTAAGTAATACTTGTAAACTTGTTGCTAAGGGTATGAACCCCTGAATATACATGATATGTATTTGTTGTTCAGGTGGCGCACATGCTACATGACGGGCATGCATCGTATGAGTTGTGACTCAGTTATTTCTATGCTACTGTATAGTTACCTATTCTTAATTGTATCTATGAAATATCTACGTGCTAGAGTAACTGAGTTGTGATCCATATTAGAAACCATGTCTAGACTATATGCTTATCCTATTGGGACCCACTGAGGTCATTTCTGTTGTTGAGTTATTTGCTTACATTGCAATTACATATTCAGCCATATGCACTCATTCACATATCATATCTTGGTCTCTGTTACCATTTATTGATACATCACATCATCATTTTTGCGTTGATTTTCATGACATTGTGAGCCCAGGAGACTAGAGGAATTGATGCCTGAGTGAGGTCGTAGGCCTGATTGTGAAGATATTTATGGGATCGAGTTGCACGTCGCAACATGTTTATTAGATTCATGCCATGATTGGCTTATTATAGTGTTGGCTGGAATTGCCCCTCCGGAGTCACTATATCCACAGTGAGCGGAGGTGCCTACTAAGTGCGAGTACGAATGCCGAGAGCGAATGCTGAGTGACTATGAGGACTGAGTGACTGTGAGGACTAATTGACTGGGAGGGTTGAGTGAATTGATACTCTGAGAGTATGCATATGGTTTTATCACTAAGTTGCATTGTATTCAACATGCACACATTGACATGTAGGCATAGAGATTTATTTTCCTCATGCCATTCGAAAATGAAATATTTACCTGTTGAAATCTTTGGGAAAAAAATCACAGTTTTACAAACTTACTCATATTTTTGGTGATTTCAGTAAAAGATTTGGGTTTTCACTAATATACTTGAAAATCATGCCTATGTTCTTCGGAACTGCGAACGAGCTGACATTTTATCTCTGAATTACTTCTTTTATTATTTTGATTATGTTGTCATGAATTGTTGTTCGCTATTTGTGTTGGACTCCGACATTTTTTCTAGCTCGCCACGACTTTCAACCTAAGGTTAGGTTTGTTACTTATTGAGTACATGGGGTCAATTGTACTCATACTACACTTATGTACCTTATGTGCAGATGTTGGATGTTGATGTTGTCACGTACGGTAGGAGCTAGATCTGAAGATGTACCTATATTCCAGTTATGGTTATCACTTGTCCTTGGAAGCATTAGATTCGAATTCTGCTCATTTACATCTCAAATAGATGTTGTAATTATTTCAATTCAGTCTTGTAAAAATCTAAATCTTAGAAGCTCATGATTTGTACTATCAGTCCTTGGGAAATTCTTGTGTAAAAGTACTTGTATTATCATTTCTTCTCTTAATCAATCTCACTAAATTGGATAGTTGTTAATTGTCTTACCTAGCAGGTTGGGTTAGGTGTCATCACGACTTATTTTATTTTGGATCGCGACAAGTTGGTATCAAATCTCTAGGTTCGTAGGTTCTTCGAGTCATGAGCAAGTGCCTACTAGAGTCTTGTGGATCGGTATGATGACGTACATACCTATCTTTGAGAGGCTACAGGGCATTTAGGATAAACTTACCATCTTTATTTTCTTTTCATGCGGAATTGATTCATCTTGAAACTTAACTCTTTGAATTCCTTCCACGCACTCGTAGGCGCATGTTAGCGCTCGATATAAGTTGTGCATCCACGACTTGTGATTTTATGGATGAGGTGCGAGATATGTATTCTGTATTTTGATGATGGGCCAGTCTGGAGGACTTGAGGCCGGATTTAGACCGCAGCTTAGGCTCAGTAATTTTAGCTGTGAGAACTTGTGCTTTTGGACTTATATGTCTGGTAGTGTCCCTATGAGTAGTATTTGTCGCTCAATTACCGATTGAATGGTTATTTAATGGGTATGATGTGGCTGCAGGATGTGTTCTGGTGGTTTGAATGTGACGAGAGGAGTTTTCTTAGAATGTAAGAAGGACTATTCAGTGCTTGATTTCTGTCTTGATATGACGTATAGTCTCGAGTTATGAGAGTGTTGAAAGGTTTTTCATGTTGTTTAGTTGTGGGACGAAGTAGATTTTCATGTCTTGTTGATGAGTTCAGACTGGGAAAGATTAAGTAATTGCATAGTGGTTGTGGCTGTGAAAGGGTATAAAGAGATGTCAGTTTGAGGCTAAGTAGGTGGATTATAATCTGCGAGGTAATCTACGGATGTGTGATCCTTATTATGTCGTATGGGGGCTTTCTTTTCTACCTATGGGTTATATTTCTGTGATTTTAGCTGGGATCGGTTATAATAGTTGACCTACCGTCACAAGGATGAATGCGAGATTTGCACATGATTTGAAGTATCAGATGGTTTGTGTTATATGAGCTTATGAAGGATTTAGTTGAATGTCACTGCAGTACTATGACAGTAATGGGGTGTGGTTATTGTAAGTTGTCAGGTGTTTTATTCCGTGGCTTTGATCCAAGTGGGGGAGTCTACTATCAACGAGTTGATTATACTGTTATGTGTTGTGCCGATTTTGGTTTAAGGCATGCTTGTGGATGAGTTATGACTTGCAGAATCTAGTTTTAAGGATGACCGCAAGAAAATTTCTGGATGTATTTTATATTACAATTTATCGGTATAGGGGAATCATGGAATGATTGAGTTGTTATTCGTGAAAGATGTAGTGCGCATGGTGTAGGAAATTGATCGGTTGCATTAAGTCATGGTTACTTCTTCGGGTGTTCTTCGGGTTAAAGCACCATTCGTCAGCGTATTACCAAATTTTTTCAACAAAACCGATTCGATCTCATGCTGGGCCAAGTTATTTTCCTTTACAACCATAATGTAGGCTGCGATATGTTCCTACAAATCCGAAATCCCATCATACTTTGTAAAATCTAGAATCTTTATCCTTTTCAGAATCAATTCCAGGGTCGCACTTGTTTTGAACAACAACTATGTATACTTCTTGGAATCCGGTCCCTTTAGCACATGTGGAGCTCCTGGGATCTGATCCATTCGAGTATGGAATTCTTTAGAATTTGGTCCATACATTAGTTCATTTCCCTCATGAATCCCATGAACTCGGTTTTGAAAGGGTAATTTGCGTTGTTGTCATTCCCAGATCCACTACTGGTACCTCCTGCCTTGTTAAAATTGAACTCCTCCCTTGGAGATTCGTTATCGGTTCTTTGAACCGCTTGATTTGCAGGGATGATAGAAAGAATGTGAACTCTTCCATTAGAATTATTGGAAGCACTCGATAGTGCCTGCTTCAGTTTTGTCATCACCTGGTCTAGTCTTGAGAAGACGAACATTTGTTTAAAAGGGGGATGATGTAACAATCTGGCCGGTTGTTTCGAGAGTTGAAGCCCCGTTCACTCATTTACTGCTCCTCTTGTGCTTTATAGTTGTTATATAACATATAAGGTTAGGTTGTGTCGCACCCCCTTTTTTCCTTGCGTAGTCCGGGTTTCGACATTTCGGGACAACTTCTTTCCTTTTGGAAATTGGGTAAGAGATTTGAAGAGTCTTCACCTAACGGATTAAGGTGCCTTAGGGCACCTAAAGCAAATAACTCATGAACTAGTTTACATTACCAAAGATTTGGTAAGGGCTCGAAATTACCTTGAGGGGAAGGTGTTAGGCACCCCTCGAGATCCACAATGGTGGGTCCCGTCCAAACTCAATTTAAGCGAATTAGTCTTATAAGCAGATAAACAAATAGATATTACTTTTAAAACGAGGAGTAAAAGGAGGTCCTAGGTTTCTTAGCCTATAGGATCACTTCTGTGCAATACTTGGTAATCGTCCCCAAGTTGGGGTACTACACATAGCATTAGCGCACAGGTCATCATTTCCTTTTACTACCTAATTACCCTCCCCTTTTGACTATTACCTAAGCTTTCTTATAATATCCAGTACGTACTCTATGCGTGCACTACCCGTCCCTTACCTCTAACCCTGGATGTGTTTAGGGCCTCTATTTAAGGCGGTTCTAGACTCGCCTATGTGTTTAAAAGGAGAAAACTAAGCGACAAACAAAAGCCAAGTAGGACTGTCACACAAGAAGCAATTAAATGGGATCATGTTAACCTCCACAAATAGAAAAACAAATGCAAGTTGTTCAAACAAGCAATTTCAAATGATTTTTAGGATCCTATGGGCAGGATATCTAAATGACCACAAAAACAGAATATATAGCAGTTTATTAAAGCGAGAAGATGAGTACCTATCAGTTGCCTATGGACTTTTGTTATTACTCTAAATCCGAGCATACATCAAACAAGAAGTCATAGTTTTTAGACCAAAATTTTTGATTAACTTGCAGGCTTGCCAAAGTGATAATCGGGCAGAAACCTATAGACGCGGCATCTAAGTAGTAAATCAACTACTAATTTTAGCAGGCAGATTTTTATCTTTAAATCCTATAGGCATGCTTTCTAAGCGCTGAAACGGGTTTTGAAATCTTATAGGCATGATTTCTAAATGCAAAAAACTGATTTTAAAACCTTATAGGCATGATATCTAAATGCAGAAGCAGATATTTTGAATTCCTATAGGCACGATTTCTAAATGCAGAAAATGATACTTCCAATAGGCATGATAACTATATACAGAATTGATTATCTCGTTTCCTATAGGCATGGTCTTTATTTTTTATATGTAGACAAAATTCTTTAAGCACATTTGCCAGGAAAATTGTTATTCAAACAGACAAGATCCTATAGACATAGTTACTAATGCACATTGAATTGAAAATACTTGCATATCCTATAAACAAGATTTCTAATGTGCAGAATTAAACGTAAAGTCCTATAACAGTATTTCTAACATGCAGATGTGCAGCACAGAGTCAAACAATCATAAAATCCTATAGACAGGATCTCTAAACATCAGATAGTGCAATCAGCATAGTTAAGTCCTATAGACAGGATTTCTACCCGATTTCAACAGAGATGTAAGAGTAAACCCACCCAGCTTTTACTAATAACCCCAATATCTTTTTTTACAAAGATTATTATTATAGACCAATATGAATAAACTACACAAAGCTATTTATTACACTATAGGGAGCCTTGGCAAGCCTAACATCAATCCTGGAAACCAGGCCCTCAAGAAAGAAAGTCTGATATACATAGGTGGCAGGTACCATAACACCTCAAGTCATGCTTCCAGTGTGTCAAAGTTCCTAAAGAGCCTCAAGGACCCCGGGCAATGCTCTCACTGGATCCATATATTCAACACATGATTTATAAGAGATTGGAAAACCATCCCAATGTGTCCAAGTTCAAAAGAGTCTCAGGGACCCTAAGCAGTGCTCACACTAGGATGGTAGGAGCCTAAAGCACTAATAGTACCAATTTGAAAACCAGTACATAGAAGGTAAAGGGGAAAGTTTTTAGAAAATAGATTAGTTTTAGAAGCAAATAGGTTCAGGCTACAAAGTTGCAAACAGAGTTGTATAAACAGAATCCATACTCAACACATGATTCAGGAAGATTGATATTTGTTTAGATTGGATACTAATATCAGTTATCACAAAAAAAACAAGGAAACTTGAATTAATAGACGGCGTTAGCCACATTACATGCTTGCAGTATCCAGCCATGTTCATAACAAGGAACATACAACTGATTTAGACAAGGTTTCATATAACTTAGTTTATTAGCTATCACTAGGTGGACTCATATAGACATATATTGAACAGAAGGATGATGGAGTTTGAAATAACTAACCAAACAAACATATAGCACAGGATAGTAGGAACTGAAGCTCCCTAGTCTAGAAAGAAGTAAACAGAAATCAAGGGCCAGACATGCTAAGGCAAGCCCAACACATAATCACATAGAACAAAGCAAATTAACAGGATTTGAGGCATACTAGTCAGGGAGAATGCAAGCAGGAAACACATAGTAAACAGAAGCTAATCATATAATCACATGGAACAGCAATAACTGAGGCATAACAGATAAGAATAAGATGACCAGGAATTATGTATCAAACAGGAACATATTAAGGTCTATTATAGACTAACTACGTAGCATATAGAATAGAACATGGTAACAATACTTGAGACATACTTGTTAAGAGAGCAGTAAATAGGAAACAGAAGGGCAAACAGAATCATGTTAAAGTCAAACAACATAGCATATAGAAGAGAACATGATAACAGAAATGGAGGCATACCAGTTAAGAGAGTAGTAAATAGGAAGGTGAAGATGAATGAAATCCAAGGGTTTGGCCTTGGCTATCAGCCGGCTAGACAGTGCAATAAATCAAAGAATTGTAAGTGTGTAAGTATGTATCAGTGTGTGCTTGTAAGTATAGATGTCTGAGCCTGAGCGTGTGTGTTCGCGTGTCCTTAAAAAAATCATAACTGTAAGGTTATATAGAATTCAACAGAGTAGAACAAATAAGGTAAAGGAAATTAAGAGTTCACAAATAAGGTATGCAAATCATTAAATCAGTTAATTAAGGCCATACTCAATCAATTAACATGATAGGATCCGGAAAGACCCCTTAAATTAGGGAAAATCTCATACGAAATAAATCAACGGACAGAATTGAGGTTTAAATATGGTAAGAAATTAGTCAGAGACCATTTATAGGTTGGCCAGAACAAATAAAACCCGGAAATCAGGCCAGTACCAATTATAAGTCACATATAAGGAAGGAATAAATAAAACTCTCATAAATATACCAATTTGAAAAAGAAAAATATAATTTTAAACCATAGTCAAGCAATTCAACCAATTAATCCATTTATTTAACAGAGCCAAAATAAACGGGCAAGATCAGTGTGGTAAATAATTGAATAACTGAAAGTTTTAACCATGTAGAAACACATAGATGAAACATCAAGCAAGGGAATTAGTCGAGCAGTAAAGAAGAAAGGCCATGGTTGAACCTTTAAATGCGTTAAAACATTTGCAGAAACTTAAAAGATGAAACACTAGGTTTTAGTGAAAAAGTGAAATCAGTAGATAATATCGGTAAAAATGAAAGAAATTTAAAGGAAAATGGTTGAACGAACCCCAAACACTTTAGATCTAAAGAGATCTGAACCTATTCGACTGAAAACAGTTAGGACATTCATAAGATAGACAGAGGTGAAAAAAATCTGGTTTAAATCAAAGATTTGAAGCCATGAACACGAAGATACCAACACTCATAAACATTGAGATGAACATAGGCAGGTTCATCGAGAAAAATGAAGAGTTGAAATCAGGTCTGTGTTGAATCTCTTCGATACCCCATCAAACAACAAGGAAATCGAATAGCCAGTAGAAATAGGAGGCCAGATATGGCCTAAAATCGAAGGGAACCCTCATGGATTAAAGGGTTTCCGGCGGCGGCAGCTAGGGTTAAGGGGAGGTTGAGAGAGAAGAGAGGATATAGGGATTCAGGGGCGTCAGTTTGTGTAAAATGAGGTAGGTTTGGGGATTTGGTATATTAGAAAAGGAAAGAATATCCTGGGTTGTTGATCTCATGAGATCAACGGCCAGGATTGAATCTGGGGTTAGGCGGATTAAAATTGGATTATGGGTATTGGGTTAGTTTAATTGGGTTGGGTGGTAGCTTGGGCCAAATTCCGAAATTAGACCAAAATTAAAGAGGCTATTTGTTAAATACCCAATTAACTTAATAAAATAATTTTATAAAATAATTTATAAATGATAAAAATATCATTTGCACATGATAATGATTTAAAATAATTATTTAGTATTATAAAAATATAAAAGGTTATTTTCTTGTGAAATAAGGTAATTATGCACACTTGGGGCTATTATTGCAAAGTTATTGCAATTATAACTGTAACATGTACATATGGTAATTCAGAAAATAATTAAAGATTAGTATAAATATAAAAATAATAATATTAAGCAATAAAATTATCATAAAACGTTTTGTGATGTAATTAGTAATTATTTGGATAATAAAATGCTAGAATAAATTAATTAAAATCCTTTTAAAAATTGCAGAACAATTATGTAAAAATACTGGTTGATGCTCATACACTATTTTGAAAGTATATATACCTTTTAAAATATATGAGGAAAAATTGGGTATCAACGGCTGCCCCTCTTTACCTAGAAAGTATGAAAGAGTTTTCAGGTAAAGAATATGATGACCGATTTTGACCGAATGGGATGTTTTAAAAAATAGAGGTCGCACCCTCGTCTCTGAGCTGCTTGCATATCCCAGATTTAACAGGAATCAGGCCCTGTGTAGTTCTGGATCTACCGATGAATAAAACCGGTGGAATTGTTATATGAATAGTGGTATGTTTCGGAAAAGGTTCTTTTGTGAGGGGTGGTATTGAATGCGTTTGCGTGGAGTTATGAAGATGAATCTAAATCGTAAAGGGTGTGTCACAAGGCAAGTATATGAATGGTCATAAAGTAAAGGCGGGTAATTGATGGGAGTCGGTCAAATGGCAGAGTGTAAGTGGTACGAGCAGAAACTGGAGCGAAGGTTGCTCCTGTTTGAAGAACGATTACCTCCTTGATTTCCTGCAAAACTTGAAATATGATGCATTCAAGTATATAGATTATTGCGAGAATTTAACTATGATGCAAATTCCCTTAGGACCATGAAGGTTGTCTTTGGATAGTGAAGATGACGTCCTTAGACCATGATGTCCCGGGCCATGAATCATGAGATAAGAGATTCGCAGGCCATGAAATGATATTCTCAGTCCATGAAAATGGTGCCTCTGTACCATGATGCCATTGAATAATAATTCATAGTATTGAGAGGTCCTTAGACCATGACATGGTGTCTTCAAGCTAGAGGATGATGCATTCGGACTAAGACGTCTTTGGAAAAATTGGCTATACATCTACCCATGAAATGCTGAGACATGATAGCAAAGGTAATAACAAGATAAAGCATAGTCTTGTGCAGAATTTGGGGGCAGAGCTTAGCGCCAAGAGAAGAAGATAATGCAAAGTCTAGAACAGGGTAATAATTATGTAGAGGGAGACAAAGCTTAGTCTCACGAGAAGGCAGTGCTTAGCCTTATGCAAATATGGAGGCAAGGCTTAGCCTCATGAAAGACTTAAGACAGGGCTTAGTCTTATGCAGAGAGAAGGTAGTGCTTAGCCTTATGCAAATAGGGAGGCAGGGCTTAACCTCATGCAAGATTTGAGACAGAGCTTAGTCTCATGCAAAGAGAAGGTAATGGTTAGCCTTATGTAAATATGGAGGCAGGGCTTAGCTTCGTGCAAAATTTGAGACAAGGCTTAGTCTCATGCAAAGAGAAGGCAATGCTTAGCCTAACGCATATATGGAGGTAGGGCTTAGCCTCGTGCAAGATTTGAGACAAGGCTTAGTCTCATGCAAAGAGAAGGAAATGCTTAGCCTTATGCAAATATGAAGACATGGCTTAGCCTCGTGCAAGATTTGAGACAAGGTTTAGTCTCATGCAAAGAGAGGGCAGTGCTTAGCCTTATGCAAATATGGAGGCAAGGCTTAACCTCATGCAAGATTTGAGACAGAGCTTAGTCTTATGCAAAGAAAAGGCAATGTTTAGCCTTATGCAGTGGTCAAGTAGCAAATAGGAGTAGAATATTTCTTAATTGGAGATATATTTGTGTTTGGTGGTCTGATTGATAGTGATTTTGATATGTGTATATTTGTGAATTCTCCTGTTATGTTCATCGTGCCTGCATTCAAAGAAAAATCGTGAGTTTTGTAAGGGGAGGCTGGTTTGTGCCTTGTCTACTTTCTTTGCTTTGCTTTGCTCTGGAGACCCTGTTTGAGTCGTCCTGGGTAACACCTGGCTGCCATAGAAATAAAGTTTTCGGAAAATTTGCACTTATTTGATGGAATAGAGTTATTTTAAAAAACATAGTGGTATATAATATCAAGTAAATTAGATGAACTATTGACTGTAACACTATTAGAGACATTGCGGCTTCCTTGCACAAGAATTTCGAGGGTCCTCCTGAAAATTCTGCCCCAGTTACTTAACCGATTTCTGACTGTCTGTCATATGATGGTATCGGCTAGACTTGCTCGGGAATTTTGGGGGTCCTCCTCAAAATTCTACCCTAGTTTATGGTTTTGGGTAAATGAAAATTTTATTATGATATGACCAAACCCACAGGGCTGCCTACGTATCCCCTATTAAATGGGAATCAGGTCAAGCGTAGTTCGGTTACATCAGATGAGTGAATGTAAATAATCTAAATATAGTATCTCTTTATTTCATTTGAATTAATAGGTTTTGGCCAAACTTTTCCGTCCATTTCTGCGAGTATGAGTGCTCCTCTTGTTAGCACCTGGTGAACCATGTAAGGACCTTGCCAGTTGGGTGAAAATTTTCCTTTAGCTTCGTTCTGATGCGAGAAGATCAATTTCAGCACCAGTTGCCCCGGTGTAAATTGTCTCGGTCTGACCCTTTTGTTGAAATCTTTGGACATTCTGTTCAGATAAATCTAACTGTGACATACTACTTTCATTCTTTTTCCGTCTATGAGGGCTAGTTGCTCATGGAGGCTCCTTATCCATTTTGCATCACTGAGTTCGGCTTTTTGTATGATCCTTAAAGAAGAAATTTCTACCTCAGCTGGAATGACAGCTTCGGTACCATAAAACAATAAATAGGAAGTTTCCCCAGTTGATGTGCAGACTATGGTACGGTATCCCAATACGGCAAAGGGTAACTTCTCATGCCATTGTTTGTGATTTTCTACCATCTTCCTTAGTATCTTCTTGATATTTTTGTTGGTGGCTTCCACAACTCTGTTTATTTGAGGCATGTATACTGTAGAGTTTTTGTGCTTGATTTTGAAGGTTTCACACATGGCTTTCATCAAGTCACTGTTGAGATTGGTGGCATTATCTATAATAATGGACTCGAAAACCCCAAATCGGTAGATAATACGATCCTTGACAAAATCTGTGATGATTTTCTTGGTTACATCTTTGTAAGATGCAGCCTCTACCCATTTTGTGAAGTAATCGATGGCCACTAAAATGAATCGGTCCTCGTTAGAAGCGGTTGGCTCGATCTGACCGATGACATTCGTTCCCCAGGCAGCAAAAGGCCAAGGTGCACTTGTTGCATTGAGCTAGTTTGTTGTTACCCTTATCATGTCTGCATCTACCTGGCATAGGTGGCATTTATGGACATACTGAATGTAATCCGTTTCCATGGTCATCCAAAAAATATCCAACTCTGAGTATCTTCTTGGATAGAACAAATTCGTTCATATGTAGTCCACAAGTTCCGGCATGTATCTCCTCAAGCAATCTGGAAGCCTCCTTTGCGTCGACACACCTTAATAATCCCAGGTCAGGAGTTCTTCTATACAGGGTCCCTCCGCTTTGGAAGAAGTGATTGGACAGTCTCCGCATAGTGCATTTCTGAGTATGGTTTTCCTGTTCTGGATATTCTCCTTTCTCTAAATATTCTTGGATGTCGTGGAACCAAGGTTTTCCATCCATTTCTTCTTCAACATGAGCATAGTAAGCCGGTTGATTATGGATCCTCACCGGGATGGGATCGATGAAATTCTTATCTGGATGTTGTATCATTGATGACAAAGTGGCTAGTGTGACTGTGAACTCATTTTGAATTCTGGGAACATGTTTGAATTCTATCTTTGTGAATCACTTCATCAATTCTTGCACATGATACAAATATGGTAGTATCTTGGTGTTTTTCGTAGCCCACTCTCCTTGAACCTAATGTACCAGAAGATCTGAATCACCAATTATCAATAACTTCCGTATATTCATATCTATGGCCCGATTGAGCCCCATGATGCAAGCCTCATATTCTGCCATATTGTTGGTGCACGGAAACCTAAGATTTGCAGATATCGGGTAATATTGACCTATTTTTTATAACCAAACTGCTTCAATGCCCACTCCTTTGAAGTTTGCAGCCCCATCGAAGAATATTCTCCAACCGTAGTAGGCTTCGGCAATGTCCTCTCCTATGAATGATACTTTTTCATCAGGAAAATACATTTTTAATGGTTTGTATTCTCCTCCCACAGGATTTTCAGCAAGATGGTCTACCAATGCTTGTCCTTTGACTGCCTTCTGAGTTACATAGATGATGTCGAACTCACTTAACAATATCTGCTACTTAGCTAACTTCTCGGTTGGCATGGGATTCTGAAAGATGTACTTTAGAGGTTCCATCTTAGATATGAGGTATGTGGTATAGGCACAGAATTAATGCCTCAATTTCTGAGATGTCCATGTCAAAGCACAGCAAGTGCATTCCAGCAGAGAGTATCATGCTTCATAAGGTGTGAACTTCTTGGTCAAGTAGTATATGGCTTTCTCCTCTTTTCTCGTCTCGTTACATTGTCCCAAAACACATCCAAAAGCTCCATCTAATATGGATAGATAGAGTAGCAAAGGTCTCCAGGTTCTGGCGAGACTAGGACTGGAGGTGTAGACAGGTATTCCTTAATTTTGTCAAAAGTCTTCTAACAGTTCCTGGTCCAGCTGTTTTCAGCACCCTTCCTTAATATTTTGAAGATGGTTTCACATATTACTGTAGACTTTGCTATGATGCGGCTGATGTAGTTGAGGCGCCCTAGGAGGCTCATCACGTCCTTTTTGCTCTTTGGTGGTGGTAACTCTTGGATAGCCTTAACTTTGGACGGGTCCAACTCGATTTCTCGGCGGCTGACAAAGAATCCCAACAACTTTCTTGCATGAACCCCGAATGCACATTTTGCGTGGTTCAATTTTAGATCGTACCTCCTTAGCCTGTCAAAGAACTTTCTCAAGTCTGTTATGTGATCTACGACCCTCTTGGATTTGATGATGACGTCGTCAACATACACCTCTAATTCCTTGTGCATCATATCATGGAAGATAGCTGTCATGGATCTCATGTAAATAGACCTAGCATTCTTTAGACTGAATGGCATCATCTTGTAGCAGTATACTCCCCATGGTGTAATGAAAGCTGTTTTCTCTACACCTTCTTAGTCCATCCAGATTTGGTGATAACCCACGAAGCAATCTACAAAGGATTGGAGTTCATGATTAGCAAGATTGTTGATCAAGATGTGTATGTTTGGCAGTGGGAAATCGTCCTTGGGACTTTCTCTGTTTAAATCCCGATAGTCAACACACACCCTAACTTTCCCATCTTTCTTCGGAAGTGGTACGATGTTGGCTAACCAGGTTGGGTACTTAACTACCCTGAGTACTTTGGCTTTGATTTGCTTAGTGACTTCCTCCTTAATTTTCAGGCTCATAACTTGTTTGAATTTTCTAAGTTTCTGCTTCACCGGTGGACACATTGGATTGGTAGGCAACTTATGAGCCACTATGGTTGTGCTCAGACCGGTCATGTCATCATATGACTATGCAAAAATATCCCCATACTCTTTCAAGAAACGAGTGTATTCTTCCTTCTCTGACGGTGATAAGTGAATGCTTATGCGAGTCTCCTTGACGGTTTCGGTGTCTCCCAAATTGATTGCTTCGGTTTAGACCAGGTTGAACATAGGTTTATTCTCAAAGTTCTCAACTTCTCTGATAACCTCCTCAGGTATTTCATCTTCTTCTTCTGAGTCACTATCCTTATATTGAGTTGTCTCATTACATGTCATAGTCATCGGTTCATCAGGAAAAGTAATAATAATATTGTAGAAGAAAAAATGTGAAAGATAATAATGAATACTAAATAGCAGTGCGTTAATTAAATTTGAAAATATCCAAAACAAGTACGGCTCGATGACTCGAGCAATTATTTCAAAACAAAATGAAAACAAAATTACTAAAAATATCTTAAATGCCTAGCATGGCTACAAAAACAAGTCGGGCTAATTACCAAGCTACCTAGGAACTCGGTGGGCCTGGGATGGTGTGGCAGTCCAATTCTTGAGAATAGCTCCTTTCTCTACAATCTGAATGGTGAGGTCTCCTTCCTCTTCCTCCTCAATTATCATATTGCAATCGATATTCTCGTCATCCAGGAACAAGTTTCTCAACCCAGCCAAAGCTTCCTCCTCTGCAGATCTCCATATTGTATCGGCCTGGTGAAAAGTCTGACTCAGATGTGGCACTGGCTGCTCGAGAGGGTAATAAGGACCACGCCATGAAGGCGACCAATCATCATATTCTTGCCAGGTGTATGGATATCCTAGCCCAAACGTTGTGTCGTGATGTTTCAACTATATCGGTTTGGTAATCCCCTGGAGTTCCTTCCCAATCCCTTTGACGGGTTCATATCCAGACCATGCCAGTATGCTTTCTATTTTGTTACTCCACTACTTGTCCTTCTCAATTACTTTGACATGTTCAATGTGGTGATAAGTTTCTCCACCCAGCCTTCTTCTATTCTCGATAACTAGGATAGTTTGACTGGTGTGAATGAGGTTACTCCAATCTCCTTCACGGCCTGGTGTAGCATGGAAGCCACGTCCCTAGTGGCATGTATCCAAGGTCGACCCAATAGAAGATTGTAGGAAGCTCGTATGTCTAGTACTTAGAACTCAACATCGAACCAAGTTGATCCCATATACAGACAAAAGTTAATCTCCCCAATCGTGGCCCTTTGAGACCCATCAAATGCTTGCACATTCATACTTCCTGCCCATATCTCATGGAAATATTTGCCCAACCTTTTTAGAATAGTCAATGGACAAATGTTGAGGCTAGAACCCCCATCTATTAGGACCCTTACAATGAATTTGTCTTCAAACTGAACTGTGATGTGCAGTGCCATGTTGTGACTTAACCCTTCAGGCGATAGTTCATCCTTGTGGAAGGTGATCTTGTGACTCTCCAATACTTGCCCTACCATGTTGGTCATTTCTCCACTGGTGATATTGTTGGGCTCATAAGCTTCATTAAAAACCTTCATCAAAGCATTCTTATGTGCCCCTAAATTTTGCAATAGTGACAGGATGGATATCTAGGCAGGGGTTTTGTTTAAATGATTGACGACAGAGTATTCTCTTGCCTGTACTTTCCTCCAAAGATCGTCTGTCCAGTTTCAATAACAGGTTGTTTGGTAGCAGCCTCCTTTCTTGATCCTCCCAAATTTTCGGATGTATAGATCCTTCCATTTTTGGTCATCCCTTGTGCGGCACTAGATTCTTCCATCTTTGCTTTTCCTTTTCGCCTAGCTTCGGCAACGTAATCCCAGGGTATGGCGTTGGACTTGAAAGGAGGCGCGGTTGCTACTGTCACTGTAAAAGGTGTGGCCACTTCCACCTCAAATGGAACAGGTGTGGTTGCAGGCAGTGTTACTTCCACCTCAAATGTATTACACCCTATATTTTCGTACATGAAACTATGCCATAAATAAATTAATGAGAGCTCAGAAATAAGATGTCATGTCCCATAGTACTACATTACGACGATGTTGATTTTGTCATAAGGTAACTGACATCAGTCCAAGGAAAAGATTATTTGGAGATTATAAGGATTATGCTATTTCAAACAAATAATAAGTAAATTTGTAAAGGTGAAAGGGGAAGCAAGTCAAAGAAAACAAATTTTCATCCAAGTTTGGCATGTTGGGATAAAATACAGCTCGAGCTAAAATACTCGGTATTTATGGACTAGTACCATAGAAGGTACCACATGACCACAATAGTAAGGTGTATAAGGTGTGTGAAATTGAGTAATATTTTAAGTAAGTGGGAATAATTCTCAATTTTGCGAGTAATTTATTAATTACCGGATAATGGGATATTACCTAATTAATTGGAGATATATTTGGATAAGATTAATCCTTTCCCCCTACTATAACGTGGCAGCCCCTTAATTCCACATTATGACTCTTATACTATGAAAGAAAGGTGGAACATTTATGTGTAGTATGTATCTTAGTCATTATCATGTGGGGCCCAACCATTTAAAGCCTAAAAAGGGAAGCTTATCTCAAGATGTTATTAATGACACAAGTCCAGTGCTGCTGAAAATTGGCCAAAGCTTAAATTCAATATAATTCAAGCTATGCACCAACAGAATCTCAAACATATATTAAGATAATGGAGGAAATATTTCCATAGTTGAAGATTTGAGCTTGGCAAGGGATCGGATGAGATTTTCTAAGATTCCTTTTCTTATACTACAACAATTTCATACGAGACTTCGTAAGGTAATAGTAACGGGAATTGCGATTCTAAGAGAGCACGGTACAATCTTTATCAAGAATATTACATGGATTTTTTCACTACTGCGATCCGTCGTAACATATTTTATCGCAATTGATGTGTGTTAGAGGGATTGTCAAGAGAATCGGCTCAGTTATGTTAATGATATCCCTTCTTTCTTTTGGCATGATCCATACAATACGAACGAAACGTGCAAATGCACAAATTTCATAAATGATTCTATTCATAGAAGTATTAGATATATATATGTTCTTGAATTTCCATGTGTTATAATATTTTGTTATTTGTTCATGAGTCTCAGAAAAATACGGAAGTTGAAAAAACTATAATTTATGATATTACTCAAAGGCAAAATCGTCTAATGACATTCCGAAAGATTTTATTAACGTACTTTTCATGCATTGCAATCATGTACATTGACCCATGACCAGATGGAATTATAGATGCGTATATATGTATGTATATATATGTATATGGGATATGGGAAAGGTTATGGCGTTATATGATCAGCTGGTATACGCTGACGATTTTGTCCACAGCAGCCGATATGATACAATGGGATGCCCTCAAAGGCTGATGATGTTATGAAACATGTACCTATGTACGACATGACATTCATACGCATATGCATGACGCTAAAAGTATTTCATGATCTATAGAGTTATTCAGACTTACAGGTTGAGTCAAGTACTCTATATTTCTTCCATGTATGTTATGTACTTATTTATGTACCTTGCATACTCGGTATATTTTTTGTACTGACGTCCTTTTTGCCTGGGAATGCTATGTTTCATGCTCGTAGGTCCCGATAAATAGGTCTAGAGCCCTCTAAGTAGGCTATCAGCTCAACGGAAGATGTTGGTGCGTTCTATTTTCTTCGGAGTTGCTTGTTTAGCTAGTATGATTTAGACGTGTATTGTTTGGTATAGCGGGATTTTGTCTCGACCTTTATGACATATATATACTCTTAGAGGCTTGTAGACATATGTCGTGTATGTCAAAGATTGTACGGCCTTTTCGGCCTATATTTTGAGTTTATAAATAATCATGTTGGCCTATTAGGCCTGTATGTCACGTGTATATGATAATGTAATAAGAAAGATACGTTACGTTGGTAGTCGGTTGAGTAAGGTACCGAGTTCTCATTGCGGCCCATTGGTTTGGGTCGTGACAAAAGTGGTATCAGAGCAGTTCTGTCCTAGGGAATCTACAAGTCGTGTCTAGTAGAGTCTTGTTTATGGGTGTGTCATGCACCACACTTATAAGAAGGAGGCTACAGGACATTTAAGATTGTCGCTCTTTATTCTCACTCTAGATCGTGTGGTATAGCTCAGTTGTAAGAATTCAAATTCCTAATAGATCTCCTTGTAAGACACCCAGATGGTGCACTCTAAAATAGTACAGCTAGATATGAGTACTACAAAGATAGGCACTAGAAGCCTTGAAGGGATAAATATTATCTTAGTATGGCTCTCGTCCCTAGTAGAGGAAAAAATGTTAGGAAATTCGAAAAGCCAATGGATGAAGCAAGGGGAGGTAAAAGCAAAGGAGTGTCTTGTTTGAATTTTTCGAATACAGTGACAGTCATAGATGTTAGCAGGAAATAAGAAAAGAGTTAGTGAAGCATTATAAGTAAGATGTGATACTTGGAGGACAACGGTAAAAAAAAGAAAGATGAAAATGATGTCAGTATTATAGAGTCTATAGTCAAGTGAAGGAAAAGACGAAAGTTGACAGGCCTTGAAACAACAAAAGAGTATAAGCCATAGAGTCTTATCCTCATTTCAAGAAATAAGTTCGCGACTCTAACATGATTATCAGAAGAAAATGTTAGATCTCAAAGTAATAAGAAATCAGTATGGGCTAGTGAACAAGGTAAACTAAACATGAATTGGGGACTGAGTGATTTGATAATATTCGGCATCATGAGAATTTCATATTGCGTTCTGGCAATAAAAGAATGGATAACCCTTAAAGGTTATTCCGGAAGATGCTTTCCTAAAACAAGTAATGTAAGTAAAGTTAAGTTTAAAGGACTAAGTGTGCCAGTAACACTAAGTGTCACCCTCGTGAGTAAGGAATTTTGTTATCCTTAGTGTAGAATGATTACCGCAAGGCGGGTATGAGTCATCGATGATGTGAAAAGATGCCAAAGAGATAAAACATCTATATTTAGATCATCATAGAGCTAAATCTTAGTACTTCCCTAAAGGAGGGAATATGGAGTGATATGGCATTAAGTCGGAATTAAGTGGTTGTAGTAACTATGGAATAATAAAGGAAAATGCGATAAGACTGAGAAAGGGATAAGATTGCACTTATCCAAATTCTACAGGTATGCTGCAATTCCAGAACATTATGCAAACACGACATCAAAGAAAGGAAGTAAGGGTTCATGCTCGAGATCTTATTGATAAATAAGGAGCCAGTGCGAGACGTAAGTTAAGGCAAGGGAAATAACCCCAAGAAAGATAACGCGAAATATTGATATGAGAATGGACGAACGAGTAGTTAGAAGTTGATTTTGGAAAAGCCTAGTTATGGCTAGACAAGAAGGTACAGTCAAATAAACAGATCGGGCAAGATAAACATAATGAACCCCAACATAGTGAATCCAGTCTCGCAGATAATGATATCGTGATCCTTGAGAAATATTCAGATAGGAGTTGGGGTAGTTAAAGGTACCTATGAGTACTTTGGAAATAAAGGAGAATGCCACTAAGAAACAGTCAAAATTTAAGTTCAGAAGCAACCCCACGAGCACAGGAGCATGGGGGTAAGTAAGTAAGGATAATTATAAGTGACCATGAACATCAAAAATTCTATCGGGAATACGATGTAAAAATTTCGCAGCTTTACAAGAGTCAGAGGGTCTTCCCTAAGTACTACAGTGAAAGACTAGCCAAGGAAATAAAGAAGAAGGCTTCAGCCTAAACACAGTGACCTAAAGAGGAAATGGTCTTGTAACAACAGACTCACAACAACATTGTAAGTACTCCGAAGGAAAGTGGCACCTACCATGGTTAATGAACGGGAAGTAAAAATTAAAAGTAATATTCGAGATCATATAAGTTGCACGAAACCTCTGGCATGTATGGGGGCTAAGATGATCTAAGTATGGACGCAACAAGGGGCAGAAGGACCAGGAAAAGTAATAGTTTACGTTGAAAGAAAGCTAAAATGGAATGAAAGAAATTATTCGATCAATGATCTAGAGTTGGTTACATTATGAAGGCTCTTAAGGGTTCAGAGTTTTATACATATAGCATATACAACCGTAGAAGATGCTGGTATATGTTAAAAGAAAGAATTGAGCCCAGGTCATAAACGAAAGATTAAATTATTAAAGGATTGTATCATGCATATTCCTCAGCTCCCATGAAAGGCTAAACATGATAACTAATACCATGAACCATAGATCGGAAGATAGCTTTAGCCTATATAAATGTTGATCAGAGGGAAGAGGAAACTGAAGAGTTTCACCAACTAAGTAATCAGGAGCCTGATTATTGGACCTATAAAATAGAAACATCTTGATCGAGAACATTGCAGGATCTCCCTTAAAATTAGAGTACAAGGAAATAGTACAACAACCATAGTCTATAACGGCTCTACGATAAAGCCAGTTAAAAAAAGTAACAGCCTCATAAAAAGACAATATGAAGCTCCCACCGGATTGTAGTATTACAATAGAGCTTCAAGTTATGGTGTGGATCATACCTATGTGGAAGGGAGGTTATGAAAGATAAAGAAGATATGATGCGAGATTTTAAGTAAGGTAAAGGTGAACAACGTACGAGATACTCAAATGCAGAAGATTGTGAATAGCCCAAACTTCAGATAGAAGGCTAAAAGTGTGGGGATTCAATAACCGAGAATGATACCGGCATCGTCAGTGGCATACCTTCCAGCTTATGGTTTCTAAGTACCGAAAGGTCTAATTAGAGAGTAAAAGAAGAGTTAGAGATTATGTGATGTCTCGCTTGATGTTCCAGAATAACATAAGGAAATATATGGTGCAAGCAAGTTGAGGGAAGGTTGGGAAAAAGTATGAATTGATATGTGTAGGTCGCAAGCTAAAGTATGGTAGATCGACAAGATTATAGGAAGATATGAGTAAGGATAAGAAAAGGTGAGTGAAAAGGTGACAAGAATGAATACGTTCTTGGGATTAAGCTCATGAAAATAAGAGAGTTGATGGATTCTTTAAGTTATAGAAGGCTCAGTATAGCCAGAATGAACTCAAAGGAGTCTAAGACTAGTAGCATTTAGAAGGGATGGAATGCTGCTCTGGTAGTAGAATAAGGGCGTAATTATGATAGATCAAGGATGACGTTTGGGCCTTCAATTGACTAATGACTTGAAGAGGATTACATGAATTGCAAGGAGCTAAAATACCCTATAAGGTGAGTCATATTGGAATGATATAAAATACGATTATGGAAGTATAGTATCACCCATAGATGGATCAATCTAATTACTCCGGATGTCCCTATGAGACGCGAGCCCCAGCGGTGGTGTTACATAAGAGATCACGTTATCGGTGGTAGATGATGGATCAACCTTAAGGTAACTAGACAATAAATGGATAAAAGTTCAACAGTATGAAATAAGATTAGACCATCAGTCTTAAGGATAAGCAACGAGAGTAACCTGAAGTTAGTCGCAAACCTCAGTAACAATAAATCGAAGTAAGGATTATGGTATAGTATGACCTATGTAGATGTAGTAAAGTCATATGGGTGGATAACTAGGTCAATGAAATAAGATATAGCCATATTCACTTGTTCTACAAAGTATCGAGTGAAGAACTTTAGTACACCTATAAGCCTTGTATATGTTTACAAAGTAAGGCCTAGAGATTGGCTAAAACCTGGAGGAAAAAGGAGAAAAAAGTTGCATAGGCACACTGACAAGGTCAGTATCATAGAGGCTACAGGGTAGGAGGTAGCAACAGTTACGAGATTGGAAGAAATTCGATCACAAGTCATAGCGTACGAAAGAGGCCAAAAGGGGGGAATGCCCTAGCCTTTGGATTTATTCATAGAACAGTTGCCTAGATGGTAAAAGGGCTACTAAAGTATTCGCAAGAGCTATGGGATATGAGGACGATAAGCGCATCAGTCAACATTCGAGTACGAATGCTCCAAAGGGGGGAATGATGTTACACCCCATATTTTCGTACATGAAAATAAGCCATAAATAAATTAATGACAACCCTGAAATGAGATATCACGTCCCGCAGTACTACATTACGACGATGTTGCACCATGTAATGTTGTACGTTGAATTTCTCATAAGGTAACTGACATCAGTCCAAGGAAAAGATTATTTGGAGATTATAAGGATTATGCTATTTTAAACAAGTAATAAGTAAATTCATAAATGTGAAAGGGGAAGCAAGTCAAAGAAAACGAATTTTCATCCAAGTTTGGCATGTTGGGATAAAATACGGCTCAAGCTAAAATACTCGGTATTTATAGACTAGCCACATGACCATAATAGCAAGGTGTATAAGATATGTGAAAAGTGAGTAATATTTTAAGTAAGTGGGAAAGGGTAACAGGACATTACCTAATTAATTGGAGATATATTTGGATAAGATTAATCCTTTCCCCCTACTATAACGTGGCAGCCCCTTAATTCCATATTATGACTCATATACTATGAAAGAAAGGTGGCACATTTATGTGTAGTATGTAGATTAGTCATTATCATGTGGGGACCAACCATTTAACGCCTAAAAAGGGAAGCTTATCTCAAGATGTTATGGACGACACAAGTCCAATGTTGCTGAAAATTGGCAAAAGCTTAAATTCAATATAATTCAAGCTACGCACCAACAGAATCTCAAACACATATTAGGATAATGGAGGAAATTTTTCCATAGTTGAAGATTTGAGCTTGGCAAGTGATCGGATGAGATTTTCTAAGATTCCTTTTCTTATACTACAACAATTTCGTACGAGACTTCCTAAGGTAATAACAACGGTAATTGCTTTTCTAATAGAGCACGGTACAATCTTTCTCAAGAATATTACATAGATTTTTTCACTATTTCGATCTGTCGTAACGTGTTTTATCGCAATAAACGTGTTTTAGAATGATTGTCAAGAGAATCGGCTCAGGTATGTTAAGGTTATCCCTTCTTTCTTTTGGCATGATCCATACGATACGAACGAAACGTGCAAGTGCACAAATTCCATACATAGTTCTATTCATAGAAGTATTAGATATATCTATGTTCTTGAATTTCCATGTATCATAATATTTTATCATTTGTTTATGGGTCTCAAAAAAATACAAAAGTAGAAAAGAGTTTACTTTATGATATTACTCAAAGGCAAAATGGTCTTATGACATTCCGAAAGATTTTATTAACGTACTTTTCATGCATTGCAATCATGTACATTGACCCGTGACCAGATGGCATTATATACCCCTATCTATGTGTGTGTGTGTATATATATATATAGGATATGGGAAAGGTTATGGCGTTATATATGCACCACCACCTGATCAGCTGGTATACGTTGATGATTTTGCAGACAGTGGCTGATATGATACAATGGGATGCCTTCAGAGGCTGATGATGTTATGAAACATGTACTTATGCACGATATGACATTCATACTCATATGCATGATGCTAAAAGTATTTCATGATTTACAGAGTTATTCAGACTTACCGGTTGAGTCAAGTACTCTATATTTCTTCTTTGTCTGTTCGTACTTATTTATGTGCCTTACATACTCGGTATATTTTTTACTGACATCCCTTTTGCCTGGGGACACTGCGTTTCATGCCTGCAGGTCCTGATAAACAGGCCGAGAGACTTCCAAATAGGCCATTAGCTCCATTTGCTTCGGAGTTGCTTGTTTGGCTAGTATGATTTAGACGTGTATTGTTTGGTATGGCAGGATTTTGTCTTGACCTTTATGACATTTATGTACTCTTAGAGGCTTGTAGACATATGTCGTGTACGTGAAAGATTGTACGGCCTTGTCGGCCTATGTTTTGAGTTTATAAATAAACATGTTGGCCTATTAGGCATGTATGTCACGTGTATATGAAAATGTAATAAGAAAGATATGTTATGTTGGTACTCGGTTGAGTAAGGTACCGGGTGCCTATTGCGGCCTATCGGTTTGGGTCGTGACAAAATGGAACCGATGCGGTTACCTCAACCTCAACTGGCAGTTGTACCTGTACCATAATAGGATTGAGCATAACTGTGGGCTTTTTAGGATCGTCACCCTCTTTGATAAGTCCGATTGATCCCTCGGGATCCCACTCCTCGTCTGTTTCTATCACACTGATCCTTTCGCTCCTATAATTTGGAAGAGGATTGTTGCGAACGTTGGGTGCGACTTCCTTCCCCTGTATGACTTTATTATCAATCAATGCCTGGATATTATCTTTCAATATCCGGCACTCGTCAATAGTATGCCCTTTCATACAAGAATGATATGTATAGGTTTTGTTCGGGTTGACCCATTGAGATGAATTCTCTATTGCTACAGCGGGAATAGGGGTGACATAACTAGCACCCTTCAATCTTTCATACAGCTGGTCGATGGGTTCAGCAATGGCGATGTATTGTCTAGGTAGTTTGCGATCAAAGTTAGGTCGGGGTTTCAAGAAATTTGGGCGAGTTAGAGGTGAATGATAGTAGGTTGGTTGGGTGTTATAAGTGTTATAGGTGGTGGCGGGTTGAGAATATCTAGGAGGTTGGGGTTGATATATAGGTGGAGGTGTTTGGTATGTGAGTGGAGATTTTGGGCCTTGGGCCACCATTAATGCCCTACTTCTTTCTTCTTTGATATGCCACCTGATTGTAGTGCTTTGTTAGTAGCCTGCAGTGCTTCAAAATTTGTCACCATCCCGCTTTTAATACCCTCTTCAATCCTTTCTCTGAGTTTTATGATATCGGAGAACTTATGATTCTCGATGACCATTAGCCTTTCATAGTACGGTGGGTCCTGTACCCTGATAAAGAACTTGTTCATCTGTTCCTTGTCTAATATTGGTCTGCCCTTGGCTACTTCTGACCTTCACCGAGTAGCATACTCGCGGAAAGTCTTAGTTGGCTTCTTCTTTAGGTTCTGGATATAGAAGACATCTAGTGCATTCTCCGTATTAAACCTGAATCGGTCCATAAAATCAGATGTCATACTCACCCAATTGGCCCACTTCTTAGGATTCTGGCTTATGTACTAGGACAGGGCATCTCCAGTAAGACTTCTCATGAAGAGATTCATTTGAATCCTTTCATCTTTTTCGACCCCCATGATCTTGTCACAATAAGTTCTCAGATGAACCTTGGGATCACCTGTTCCATCAAACATTTCGAACTTGGGAGGTTTGTAACCCTCCGGCAGTTCCACATCTGGTTGTATGCATAAATTCTCATAGTTCAGTCCCTCTATCCCTTTACCTCCTTCAATACCCCGAACTCAACTTATCAACTTCTTGAGTTCCTCGACCATGTTTTTGATAAGCAGGTCCTTCTCGACGGATTCTGGTGTATAGGAGATTGTTTGAGTGGAGTGAGGTAAGGTTTCTATTTATATGGGGTTGTTTTGGTGGGTGCTAGGGATTTGGGTGTAGTGGTGGTCATTGGTCGAGTTTTGAGGATTGGAAATAGATTGTGGTATGTTTTGAGGAGCGTGATAGGTAGTGGTTTGTGGGTACTAGGTAGGAAGATGTTGATGCTAAGGAGGAGTGGGTACTGGTGGAGGATTGAGATTTTGGGGAGGAGTTGCATATTGATGGGGTGCTGGAGGATTTTGTAGACGTTGGTTTGGCGTATTTTGATGAGGTGCTGGGATTTGAGTATTTTGTTGGTTAACATCTGGGATGTTTAGGGTGAGGGAAAGGTTTGCCAAGTTGCGGACCTGCTTAAGTTCCCCTTGTAACTCCAGTATTTTCTGCTCCAATCGTAGGACCAAATCATTCTGGGCCGGAGTACTCCGACCGTCTGAAGTTTCGATGTTCTCAGCATTTTCTTTTCGAATGCCACTCAAATCATCCATCTTAGCTTTCCCTCTATTTTTGGTTTAATCAGAGGAGGAGGGGGTGGAGGGCCTCTAGATCTGGTGTGATATGTTGATGATGCCAGTATGTGCGAACCAACCTTAGGGAATGGGAATAATAAAAATAAAGAAAAATAAAAGGTAAACAAGTTAGTAAGGATTCTGAAAATGTTTGCAGTATTTAAATACATATTGTGGGAATGTAAATTCGCGTCCTAATTTGGGAGCCTCGTTGTGCCCGAGGTAGGCCTAGCGACAAATAGATTTGGAGAATTTTAATGCCAATAATTCCCTTATTTTATTAATGTAAAAATAGATGAATCTAAAACGACACTAAATAAGATAAGACACTAATGGCACTTGGCTTTATTACATTTGAAAAAGCAAATAAACCTAATCTACTTTGTCGATCAAATTCCCCTATTCTCGTGGGTTCTGTAGTAGGTATGCCCTTGCTAAATGTCCTCCTTCACTTCCTTCGGTGTTTTGGCAATCAGTGACTCTCTTCCTCATTTTTCCCTCCTATTCCATCAAACTGTACTCCAGATATTCCAACCTTTCGCTTGATTTAACAGCCCTCTCCCTCCATTCATTTATTAGTTCTATATCGGTCTTGTGTCGCTCTAGGTGCTCGGCCTCGGACTCGTGAACTCTTTTGTGCAGTTTGTTATATTTCACATGTGCTTCGGCAACTTCATCTATGACCCTATTTCTTGGACCAACCCTTGGCTCGAATATTCCTGTTATGTTATCCTCTAACCATGATGGGTAAAAGTACACATGACCGGCATGACATCGATCTGACTCGATGGTATCCTTTTCTACTATAATTTTCAAATGCCATATATGTTGAGCTTCACACTTGTATGGGACGTCGTCATCCTGAAAATCTACCCTGTAGTGACTCATTTTAGCAACTTGCAGTATGACCTACTTCCTACCTGCATGTAACCCTGATGGGAGCATAAGGGTATATTCCTCTTAACCTGATCAGTACCAAGTGTGGAACAACCCTAGATCTGATGATGAACTCATCGGTAGGTAACCATTCGAACATCCATTGAACCTGATCCTCTGTCAAATTGCTGAAAAACTACGCCCATGCTATAGTATTCTCGTGTTGAGCAAACTTGTCTAGGATATAGGTCATTCTCTTAGGATGATGAAAATCTATGTGATTATTCCACGGCCTTCACGGAAACTCTTGATGGTATTGACCTTTTTGGAGATGCTCTAACAACCAAACTTGTAACAGTAGATTACAACCTTCGAAGTATTTGTAGCCCTTCTAACAGCGCTCTTAGGCCCGGTATATGTCTGCTATGATCATAGGGACAATGGTATATGTCTACCCCTCGATCCCATCCATCAAGGTTTTGGCTACCATGGCCAGTCTGGTGTGGATTCTATCTCCTTTGATCGGGAACACTAACATAGCCAAGAAGCAGACGATGAACACAAAAACCCTACGGTGAATCCAACCCAAGGAAGTGATGGAGAATTCGTCATCTAAATCATGATAAGATCTGTTGCGACCGTATCGTTCATAGAGGAAGTCGAAGGGTATGTAGGAATTTTTCAGGCACTCCAAGTCATCATTCTTTTTTAATCCCATCATCTTCAGAAACCCCCTAGTAGTGCAATTTTCCGGCACCAATAAACCAGGACTATCCCAAGGTAGCCCATCGAATCCCCTTATTTCTTCCAATAGAGGGGCCATTTCTCTATTTCCAAAGCGAAACACAGCTCTGTCTTTGTTCCAGAACATTGTGGTAGTTTCGATTAACATGTTGTTCGGCAGGAAGTCCAATAAAAAGAAAATTTTCCAAGACCCTTTTCACATTATTTTTATCACTTGACGGAAGTTCCTCCCACCAATCCAGCAATAATTGTGGTATATTACGAACCATACCGAACCCGGGGACTTCATGCCTCATTTTCTACAAAACAAATATAGTTAGGCCCTTTCCCTCCAAATCCGACTATTTATACAACAATGATTAGCATATTGGCACTTATTTCTCCAAAATTAATGCACACTATCGTGGTTGCCTCCGTTGGAATTATGGTAAACCCGATGGACTTTTGGACGAGGCTTGTCTTAAAGGGTTATTATATGGACAACATACGAGGTTTGACCATGATGCATGAACAATTAATCAGAATAAGGATTCTAGAGAGGTCTAGACCGGTACCCTCAAGTGGACAACTTGAGGGGGAAGGCATGGAATCGTCGACTGCACCACTAATCGACTAGTTTTACCACTAATACGCCTTTTCAAATTTAAAGGGTGATAAATTGGAAGGGCACAAACACTCATCAAGCGTTTCTATAGGATTGATTACACACGAGTGGAATATGATGTTGAGCATGATTTATGCAACAATATATAGCATGTTCTCACGTATTTGCACGTTAAAAAGAATGATAAATAGGGTATTTAATAATTGAAATACGTTTAAGAAAGAAAACAAGGAGACAAGTCAGTTTCTATAATAAAGGAAATCATAAATGCTTGAAAAATAGGCAATTAAATCCAAATAAGAGGGAAGGGGAAGGGTGCACATGTATTAACAGAATAAAGCATGCTTAAGACTAATTCACAAAAAAACAAGTTTGTTATGGTAAGAGCCTAAAAATATCCCCAGCAGAGTCCTCATGCTGTGGCGCTTCCTTTTTCCTCGCGGAGTCCGGGTTTCGACATTTTGAGATAACTCCTTTCCTTTTGAGAATTGCGTAAGAGATTTGAAGAGTTGCCACCTAACGGAGTAAGGTGCGTTAGGGCACCTAAAGCAAATAACTTATGAACTAGTTTACATTACCAGAGATTGGGTAAGGGCTCGAAATTACCTTGAGAGAAAGGTGTTAGGCACCCCTCGAAGTCCACAACGGTGGGTCGCTAAACTCAATTTAAGTGAATTAATCTTATAAGCAGATAAACAAATAGATATTACTTTTAAAAAGAGGAATAAAAGGGGGTCCTAGGTTTCTTAGCCTGTAGGATTACTTTTGTGCAATACTTGGTAATCGTCCCCAAGGTGGGGTGCTACACATAACATTAGCGCACAGGTCATGATTTCCTTTTACTACCCAATTACCCTCCCCTTTTGATTATTACTTAAGCGTTCTAATAACATCCAATAAGTACCCTATGCGTGCACTACTTGTCCCTTACCTCTGGCCCTAAAGGTGTTTAGGGCCTCTATTTAAGGCGGTTCTAGACTCACCTATGTGTTTAAAAGGAGAAAACTAAACAACAAACAAAAGCCAAGTAGGACTGTCACACAAAAAGTAATTAAGTGGGCTCATGTTAACCTCCACAAATAGACAAACAAATGCACACTATTCAAACAAGCAATTTCAAATGATTTTTAGGATCCTATAGGCAGGATATCTAAATGAGCACAAAAACGGAATATACAGTAGTTTATTAAAGCGAGCAGACGAGTACCTATCAGTTTCCTACTGATTTTTGTTAATCTGAATTCAAGCATACATCAAACAAGCAGTCATAGTTTTAAGACCCAGAATTTTAATTAACCAACAGGCTTGTTGTCACGACCCCGGTTCTCCCTCTATGAACCATTGTGACGGCACCTAGTCCTCTACAACTAGGTAAGCCTAAATTGCGGAAGATAACAAAAATGCAAAATATCAACAATTAAAATAGAATGATGAGTGATAAAAACAATGTTAAAAGTGTCGCTCGGCATAAACAACACAATATTTCTCAGAACCAAGTGCACTATCCCAAAACCCAAAAACTCACGGAAACACAAACCTTTGGAATATCTAACAGTCTAACTCCAGAATTCTAACAAGAAAGAAAATACAGAAGGGCAAGGTTTTACAGCTGGAATAGAAAAGGGACTTCTCGGTCTACGGACGTGGCAGATGTACCTCGAAGTCTCTAGAGCAGTCCCCTCCCTCAAGGATGGTAGGCTTGAGTAGCGGTAACTGAATCTACACATGAAAAACATGTGCAGGAGAGGCATGAGTACACCACAACGGTGCTCAGTAAGTGCCAAGCCTAACCTCGGTTGGGTAGTAACGAGGAAGGTCACGGCCCTACTGAGGTTAAATAAAATATAAAGATCAATAGTGCAGAACAAAACAATAAAAATAAGTACGACAATATAATAACACAGTATGTACAGGACAGCAACAACTATGCAGAACGAGGTAAACATGGAAAGGAAATACAGCTTAGCACTAATAATAACAATCGGGGATCTCCCAAGATATCGTCCTGTAGTCCCATATATACATATCCAGTGGATCTTCCTGGAACTCGTCCCATATTCCAACTCATAGTGTGTGGGGATCTACCGAAATCCCGTTCCATAGTCCCAAATTCAAATACCCAGTACTGGGGGAATCTACCGGGTGTATTCCCGTAGTTCCATATAACTGTGCAGAGGGATCTACCGGAATCCCACATCTGTAGTCCCAAAATAAATAGACAAAGGGGAGCTACCACAATCCCACAACTGTAGTCCCAAAATAAACAGACAAGGCGGAGCTACCAGAATCTCACATCCGTAGTCCCAAAATAAATACACAGGAGCAACAGGAAAATATATAGAAATGGCAAGACTTCGTATTAAGGCAACAAGTGATTCTAGCCTAGCATGTTGCACAGAATTCAAGTAAGGCAGGTTGAACAAATAAAGCAATTAAGTCACTTAGACATGCTTTCCTAAGCTAACAACAGGCTTAACAGTGCAAGTAATAAAAATAGGAAAGGAAACATACAAGTAATTACGTAAATAAAATCGGATTTCCAACAATTAGCATAAGTAAGCACTCGTCACCTCGCGCACAAGGCATTTTAATTACAAAATATACCAATCCTAAGGGAAAGGTCCCCCACACAAGGTTAGACAAGCTACTTACCTCGAACCGGCTCAAAAATCAATCTGAAACCACACTCTTGCCACGAGTACTCGACTCCAAATGGCCCAAATCTATTCAATTCAATTTCATAATGTAAAAAACACTTCAAGTAACTGATTCTATAGTTAAATTCTGAGCTAATACGCGAAATTATGTAAAATGACCAAAACGCCCCTCGGGCACCCCGTCTCGGAATCAGGTGAAATTTATATTTTCAGAAACCACGTACTCTCAAGAGTCTATGCATAACAAGAACACTGAAGTCGGAGTCCAAATGGCCCCTCAAATCCTCATTCAAAGGTCTCTTAAACTCAAGCCCTAATTAACCATTTTTCCCAAATTTTTCACCACTAATTAGGTCCTTAATCACATCAAAATGAGTTATGAAGTCAAAAATGCTACCTCCAAGTGATTCCTCTTGAATCCCTCTACAACCCTCTTCAAAAAGCTTCAAAATCGCCTAACAATGGAGGAACCTAGGATAAAATTCGCGAGATAAACCCTTTTAAAACATTCTGCCCAGGCATTTAATTCCTTCTTCGCGAACGCGGTCAAACCCTCACGTTCGCGAAGCACAAAAATGACGTTGACCAAAAGTTCTCTTATACGAATGTGACAAGGCCCTCGCGATCGCGATGCTTTACCCGGCTAACCTCGGCGAACGTGTTCCTCTCATCGCGAACACAATGAGTAAATTCTACTGAGCGAATGCGAAGCCCAGTCGCGAACACGGTTCACAAGTATCCAGCCCTTCGCGAACGCGTAGCTTCCATCGCGAACGCGGAGATCCCATCGCGAATGCGAAGGCTTAACATTTGCCTTCCTCAACTGACTGCTTTGCGAACGCGAGGGTCCACTCGCGAATGCAAAAGGTAAAATTCCTCTGCAACAGTTGAACAAAATCTGCAACTTTTTAACAACTAAAAATGATCAGTTGAGCATCTGAAACACACCCGAAGCCCCCAGGACCTCAACCAAAGTCACCAACATATCCTAAAACCTTATTTAAACTTGTACAAATCTTCAAAATGCCTCAAATAAAATCAATTCAACCAAAACACATCGGATTCAAGCCTAAGCTTTCCAAAATCTTCTGAATTACGTTTTGGATCAAAAACCCAACCAAACCACCTCCGAATGACCTGAAATTTTTCACACACATCCCAAATGATATAATGGAACTACTGCAACTCTCGAAATTCCATTACAGCCCTCGGATCAAAATCTCACTATCGAACCGGAAACTTCCAAAATTCAATTTTCGGCATTTCAAGCCTAAACTAGATACGGACCTCCAAAACACAATCCCAACATGCTCCTAACCCTGAAATCACCCGATGGAGCTAACGGAACCATCAGATTTCCATTCTGAGGCTGTCTTCACATTGTTCTAACTACAGTCAACTTTCCAACACTTAAGCTCTCATTTAGGGACTAAGTGTCCCAAAACTCTCCGAAACTCAAAACCGAACATCCCGGTAAGTCAAATTAGTAGAAATAAACTTGGGGAAAGCACTTAATAGGGGATTGGGGCATTAATTATTAAGACAACCGGCCGGGTCGTCACATCCTTCTACACTTAAATATTCATTCATCCTCGAACGAGCATAAAGACATACCTGAAGTAGTGAAAAGATGAGGGTAACGGTTGCGCATATTCTGCTCGGTCTTCCAGGTCGCATCCTCGACCGGCTGTCCCCGCCACTGAACCTTTACCGAAGCAATGTTCTTTCACCCCAACTGTCTAACCTGTCTGTCCAATATTGCCATTGGCTCCTCAACATAGGATAGATTCTTGTCCAACTAGACTAAACTGAAATCCAACATGTGCGATGGATCACTATGATACCTCCGGAGCATCGAGACATGAAATACCAGATGAACTCCGACCAAGCTGGGAGGTAAGACAAGATCATAAGCAACCTCCCCAACACGCCTCAATATCTCAAAAGGGCCAATAAATCTCGGACTCAACTTTCCTCTCTTCCCGAATCTCATGACGACCTCCATAAGCGAAACCCAAAGCAGAACCCCCTCTTCAACCATATAGGAAACGTCACGAACCTTCCAATCCGCATAACTCTTTTGTCTGGACTGGGCTGTGCGGAGTCTATCCGGAATCACCTTCACCTTCTCCAAAGCATCTTGAACCAAATCTTTGCCCAATAATCTGGCCTCACCCGACTCAAACCAACCCACCGGGGATCTACAGTGTCTCCCATATAAAGCCTCATACAGTGTCATCTGAATGTTGGTTTGATAGTTGTTGTTGTAAGCAAACTCTGCCAATAGCAAGAACTGATCCCCAGACCCTCTAAACTCAATCACACATGCACGGAGCATATCCTCAAGAATCTGAATAGTGCACTCGGACTGTCCGTCCGTTTGAGGGTGAAATGCTGTACTCAACTCCACTCAAGTACCCAACTCATGTTAAACGGCCCTCCAGAACCGTGATGTAAACTGAGTACCCCTATCTGAGATGATGGACATTGGAATACCATGCAAACGAACAATCTCCTGGATATAAATCTCTGCCAACCGCTTCGAAGAATACGTAGTACACACAGGAATAAAATAAGTGGACTTGGTTAGCCGATCCACAATCACCCAAATAGCATCAAACTTTCTCAAAGTCCGTGGGAGCCCAACTACAAAGTCCATGGTGATCTGCTCCCACTTCCATTCCGGAATCTCTATCTGCTGAAGCAACCCACCAGGTCTCTAATGCTCATACTTCACATGCTGACAGTTGAGGCACCGAGCTACAAATCCAACTATATCCTTCTTTATTCGCCTCCACCAGTAGTGCTGCCTCAAATATTGATACATCTTTGCGGCACCCGGATGGATGGAATACCGTGAAATATGGGCCATCTCCAGAATCAACTCTTGTAGCCCATCAACATTGGGTACACAAATCTGACCCTGCATCCTCTATACTCCATCATCAAAAATAGTCACATCTCTGGCATCACCGTGCTAAAACTTGTCCTTGAGGACAAGCAAATGAGGGTCATCATACTGTCGCTCCCTAATACGATCAAATAAGGAAGACTTAGAAACCACGTAAGCCAGAATTCGACTGGGCTCCAAAAGATCCAATCTCACAAACTGGTTGGCTAAGGCCTGAACATCCATCGCCATAGGCCTCTTTGATGTGGTAAATATACCAAACTCCCCAAACGCTCCGCACGGTGACTCAAGGCATCAGCCATTGCACTGCCCTTGCCTGGGTGATACAAAATAGTGATGTCATAATCCTTCAGCAACTCCAACCGCCTCCTCTGGCACAAATTTAGATCCTTTTGCTTGAACAAATGTTGCAAGCTCCGATGGTCAGTATAAATCTCACAGGGAACTGCGTATAAATAATTGCACCAAATCTTCAGGGCATGAACAATGGAAGCTAACTCAAGGTCGTGAATATGGTAGTTCTTCTCATGTATCTTCAATTGTCTGGACGCATAGGCAATCACCCTATTGTCCTACATCAACACCGCTCTGAGGCCAACCATCGAGGCATCACAATAGACCGTATAAGACCTCGAACTTGTAGGCAATATCAAAATTGGGTCTATGGTCAGAGCTGTCTTGAGCTTTTGAAAGCTCACCTTACACTCCTCCGTCCACTAGAACGGAGCACCCTTCTGGGTCAACCTGGTCATGGGGCTGCAATCGATGAAAACCCCTCCACAAAATGACGGTAGCAACCCGCCAAACCAAGGAAAGTGCGGATCTCGGTAACTGAGGATGGTCTGGGCCAACTCTGTACTACCTCTATCTTCTTCGGATCCACCTGAATACCCACACTCGATACCACGTGGCCTAAGAATGCCACTGAATCCAACCAAAACTCACATTTTGAGAACTTAGCATATAACTTCTTCTCTCTCAAAGTATAAAGCACAGTCCTCGGGTGTTGCTCAAGATATTCCTGACTCTGGGAATACACTAGAATATCATCAATAAAGACAATGACGAACGAGTCAAAATACGGCCGGAACACATTGTGCATCAAATGCATAAAGGTTGTTGGGCATTGGTCAACCCAAATTACATAACAAGGAACTTGTAATGACCATACCGAGTCCTGAAAGCAGTCTTCGGGATATCTGGCTCCCGAATCTTCAATTGATGGTAACCTGAGCGCAAATCAATCTTAGAAAACACTCGTGCGCCATGAAGCTGGTCAAACAGATCATCAATACAAGGCAAAGGATAACGGTTCTTGACTGTAACCTTGTTCAGCTGGCGACAATCGATACACATAAGCATAGAACCATCCTTTTTCTTCACAAACAAGACAGGATCACCCCAAGGCGATACACTATGTTGAAACCCAATTTTTCCCTATGTATTTTTTATATGAAAAACACTTTTAAAATAGCATATATATGCATATATAAGTATGTCCAAGTATTTTAGTATTTTTCCTATTTTTTTAAAAAAACTTTAAATCAATTTATTGCCTTATTTTAACAGTAAAAAAACCAATAATTGTTCCTCAAATCATTATTTTGGTGATTAACATATTTTATTCTCATTTATACCAAAATACAGCTAAGGTAATTTTTACACATTTTTACAAATTCATTTAGTATTTTTAAAGCTAAATTGCATATAATTGTAATTTTAGCCTATTTTAAGATTTAATTGAGTTTATAATAACAAAATTGATTCCAGTATTTTTAATTTAATATTTGTACATTATTGGTTAATTTAAAACCTTTAATTTGTTTTCAAAAATCGTTTTATTATTTTTTTATAAAATAAAAGGGGGAAAAGTGGCTATTTAAAATTTAGCCCTTACTATTTCGATTTTAGCCAAATCAGCCTCCCCAATTAACCCAATTTCAAACCCCAAATTAACCGGCCCAGTTTCAATTTAACCCGCCCCTAACCCGTTTATTTTTACCCATCTGGCCTACAATTCCCCATTTTCTTTTGTAATTCACAAACACCCCCCAACCCTAATTCATTTTCACCTAACCCGCCGCCCCTGAAACTCCTCCCCTCTCTCAAACTCTCTCGAACATTCCCTAACCCTAGCCACCTCTCACCGTCTTCAACCTTGAAACAACCAGAATCAATGGCTTCTCAGGCCATGGGAGCCATATACTCACCTCTCTTTGCTCTTATACACTTGATACTTGAAGATTCGAAGTCTGACCTTGAAGGTTTTCACCCAAGCCTCTGCCGATTCAAGGTTCCATGGCCCTCTCCGACTCTGTTCCGGCTTACCATGGTCGTCTGAGCTTGTTTCTGACCTTCTCCGACTCAGATCGGTGACCTTTTCAAAGCCTTTCTCATTCTAGGGTTCTCCTGAAATCCTAAATCTTCGAGGTTTTCTCCAATTTTCTTAGATCTATTGTGTATCCATGCTTTACTTGAGTTTTCAAATGATTTCCCCAACTTTTCTTTCAAAAATTACTTTCAAAATTGCTTCTTTTCGATTTAGGGTTTTCTGAAAATGCTTAAAGTGTTTCTATGACTTTTCTTTTCCTTTTTTTGTGTCTATTTGTCTTTGTTGTGTTCTTATGTTTTATTCTACCACGTATGCTCTTCTACTGTATTTTCTATACCTCGTTCTTGTATATTCTTCTATTGTGTCTCTATACTATGTGCTTCTATGCTCTTCTACTATGTTTTGCTATTTTCTTCCACTATGTTCTGACATGCTTCGCCTATTGTATCCTTATACTATGTTCTTAAGTGTTCTTACTATTTTACCTTATTTAAAGTTTCTTTTAAAAGACCTACTTAAGCATGTTTCTTCTACTATCAGTTGTTCTCACCTTATGCTACTGTGTTTGCATGTTTTTCTCAGGGGTTTCTGAAAGAAACCTCTGAGTCTATTTCAACTACTGGCCTCCTCATCTCTGTATTTGATTCAAGGTTGAAACCCTGGAATTTGGGGATTCTGCCGAGGTCTGATTATGTGAACCAAGGTTTTATTTTTAGAACCCTTAACTCTTTCAGATTGATTCTGAGTCTCTGAACTGAGTTTGGACATTTTTGTTTTCATACAATGTTGAACCTTTTGCTAAACTCTTATACACTGAAGTTTCTACTGATTTTACAATGGCATGACAAGTTTCTTTCATATTTAACGTGTCTGTATGCTTTTATATGTGATGAATCTTTCTTCAAAAAGGTTTTCAAACTAGTGATTGATTCAGTATTCCTTTTAAACAGGTCCAATTGATTGTCTACTGATTTTCCTTAAGTTAAAACCTTTTCCATCTTTCTGACTTGGTTCATTCATAACAAATCTCTAACCTCTAATTTCTTGGCTGTTAATTGATTTTCTTTCCTTAAATGGTACAACCGTATATTTCAAAGACCTTGTCCTTAAATAACCTTTATGTATTTGCCCCTAATTTTCTACTTTGCACAAAGGGTTTGATGAATTTCTTTCCTTAATTGATTTATACCCGTTTGAATCTGAATTCCCTAATCAAGAGAAGCCTTGTGTAATTGATTGGCAATCAGTTTTCAAACTATTTTCTTACCTTATTTCTGCTTGCTTTCTACACTATAAAAGGCACGACCCTTTTACACTTCACACAACAATTTTTCACAAACTCTTCAGAATTCACATTTATAACATTTTGTCTTCTGTTTGCACTTTGGCTTTTACAAGACTACTGCTTTTCTACTTGTTTCTTTGAAACTGGTATGTCCTAATTTAAGTTTCAGTATCACCCCAATGTGTTTACTTACAGCCTTTATATCCATGTCTACTTTACTGTTTATGTAGAGTTCAACATTTAACTTAGTATGCCTATGTTCTACTGCCTGTTTCTACTGTGAATCTTTGCTCCCTATCCCATTATCCCTATGTGTTTGTGAGTGGTGGTTTAGGGCATGGCAAAATGAGTTGTTGTCCATGAACTGAGTTTTGAACCAATAAGGTCTTAACCTCTAAACAGATTGGAGGGTGTACCAACATAACCCATTGCTAGGTATGCCCACCAACTTGCTCTTCTTGTGTTCTTACAAATTCCACACTCATCTATACCCCTATGTGCACTGATTTTAAGTTGTTTCTTTTTCCCCTTTCCCCCTTTCAGAATTTCACTTCTGCACTTACACTCTCTCCTAGTCTCTAAGCTCTGCCCTCCTCTTGTGAGCCTTGCCTTGGGACCTTGAGTTCCCTCTGAACTTGGACACTTGAGGGTTGGCCCTTCCACACTGCACTATATCCTAACCTAGTTACACATTTAGGTGTGAGCACTTCCTGGAGTCCATATGAGGCTTTTAGGGAACTGTGACACAACCAAATAAGAGAAAGGCTTTGGTTCATGATCTCTTGAAGTTGGTTCATCTCATATTTCAGACATGGAGTCTGAATTAGGCTCCCATTGGTTGTACTATTAATTTCTGATGTACTTTTTCTTTTATTATTCTGGGTTGTAATAACTTGTAATAAACTATTAGGGATGGCTAATGAAAAGGGATGGGATAACTGTATGCAGAGGGTAGATATCCTGCCTATAGGTTTATAATTTCTACATTCCTATAGATATCCTGCCTATAGTTCGAAATTCTGCATTTATATAGATATCCTGCCTATAGTTCATTTCTGAAGTTCTGCATTCATATAGATATCCTGCCTATAGTTTATTTCTGAACTTCTGTATAGCGTATAGATATCCTGCCTATAGGAATTTATGAATTTCTGCATTCTCATATAGATACCATATCTATAGGAATCTTGCACTCGCATCTAGATACCATGTCTATAGGAATTTCTGCATTCTCATGTAGATACCATGCCTATAGGGATCTTGCATTCTCATGAAGGTACCATGCCTATAGTTTATTTCTAAACTTCTGCATAGCGTATAGATATCCTGCCTATAGGAATTTTTGAATTTCTGCATATCATGTAGATATCCTGCCTATAGATTCTTTCTGAATCTTGCATATGCACTCTTCATCAGGCAAATATGTTCATAGGTCTTAAATAACTAACTACATTTAGATACCATGTTCATAGGCTTAAACGAAGTACAACATTTAGATGTCATGTCTATAGTATTTCTGTACTCTTGTTATGTTTGTAAAAAGGTTTAAAATCAACAACGCCTAGAAAGCATGTCTATAGGAATTAATAACCAAGTCTGAAACGTCTCACTCGCCTACAAATCTAAAATCATTGTCTAACGTCTGCGGAATTTATGATCTTTTGTCAAAACTCATCTTTCCTGCATAACTGACAACCTTTTCTAAAGTTATTATACTTCATCTTTTCTGAAATCAGTAGATATCATGCCTATAGGTTTTCGTCTAACACTTAGGCAAGCCATAGGACAGTTATGAACTGAATCAAACTTTTATCACCTATAACCAACAGGCAGGCCTGATTCGGACTTCTTATCTGAACTATGTAATAGATCAATCTGCCTCCACCTTTTAAGTTTAATCTGACCCTAATCAGTTTGTGTAAGACATGCTAAACTATATGTTTTCTTTGATTTAAGGAGGTATGTTTGAGCCTTATTTGTTTATGTGTTTCTCCATACTTGATATATATATGTTTTGTTTGTCTCCCTAGTATTTTTCCCTTTGAAACCACAAATAAGCCTAAATTCTCCTCCCTTTTAGGAATAGTAGTCCCAAGTACCTCCAGGGCTGATAGGATTGGGGTGGGTAATAGCATGTAGTAAGTAAACGAGACCATTCCGCGCTTTAATACCTTAACGGGGCGGGAAAGGGTAGATATGGATATGATGACCACGCGATAACATCACGTGTAACCCCTCACTGAGGAGTGATTACCGGATGTTATGTGGGGTGATCCATATTATTAATAAACCTAGGACCCCCTTTCCTTTGTTTTCTTTGTTTCTTTTAAATCTTTTTTTTAACCATTTTTTCCAAGAAAATCAACTCTTTTTGGTTCCTTTTTCTTACTTTTGTTTATTTGTAACCATTACATAAAAATCCCCTATAATTTGAAGCCTTTACTTGCCTATGTGTTATTTTGCACTTAAGTCACAACAATAGTTTGGCCGAGAACCACACTAGTGGATCCTGAGGGGTGCCTAACACCTTCCCTTTGGGATAATTTTAAGCCCTTACCCAATCTCTGGTTACTCAAAACAAACCCTTCCTAGTGTCTTAATGCACTTTAATCATTAGGTGGCGACTCTTCAGTTCAAAACCCAATTCCCGAACGGGAACGAGTTGCCTCCCAAATGCCACAAAACTCGATTTCGTGAGAAAAAGGGGGCGCGACACACTGGGCCGAATAAACCCCCTATCAAGCAATTCCTGTAATTGATCCTTCAACTCCTTCAACTAAGGAGGAGCCATACGATACGGAGGAATAGAAATGGGCTGAGTGCCCGGCAATAGATCAATGCCAAAATCAATATCTCTATCAGGCGACATGCCTGTGAGATCATCTGGAAACACATCGGGAAAATCCCATACTACTGGAACTGAATCAACTGAAGGGGTATCAATGTTGGCATCTCTCACATAAGCTAAATACATGTCATACCCCTTCTCAACCATATGCTGAGCTTTAAGAAAAGAAATAACTCTACTGGGAGTATGATCTAAGGTACCTCTCCACTCAACATATGGTACACCTGGCATAGTCAGCGTCACGGTTTTGGCGTGACAATCAAGAATAGCATAATGGGGCGATAACCAGTCCATTCCCAAGATAATATCAAAGTCAACTATGTTGAGTAACAATAAATCGACTATGGTCTCAAAACCACTAAGAGCAACCAAACACGATCAATAGATGCAGTCCACAACAAGAGAATCTCTCACAGGAGTAGAAACATAAACAAGGGAACTCAAAGAATCCCAAGATACACCCAAATGCGGAGCAAAATAATAAGACACATAAGAATAAGTAGAGCCTAGATCGAATAGAAGCGATGCATCTCTGTGGCAAACCAATATAATACATGTGATGACAGAATCAGAGGCAACAGCCTTAGTACGGGCATGAAGGGCATAGTATCTGGCCTAGCCTCCCCCTCTAGGGCGACCTCTACTTCCCCGACCTCCACCTCTAGCTGGCTTAGCAAGTGGGGTAGCAACTGGAACTGTAATCATAGCCTGAGAACTCTGTGGGGCACGCTATGGATGAGAAGTCTGTGGAGGTGCACCCCTCCTAAGTCTAGGGCAATCCCTCACCATATGACGTGTTTCACCACACTCAAAACAAGCTTTGGGAGGGCATGGTGGTTGTGACTGGCTCGGACTAGGTCTGCTTGACTGGCCTCTGAAAGCACCCCGCGTAGGAGGTGCACTAGAAACCAGAGGTGCATAATAAGGCTCCTGAGATCTAGGAGGAGCTGGAGCACTACTGGCTGCTGGAAAAGCTGAATTAATAGGGCAACTCATATAACCCCTACCATGATGACCTGTAGCTAGGGTACGGGCACCAGAGAAATGGCCCGACTCTCGAGACCTCTTAGCCTCCCTCTCCTCTCTCTCCCTAGCATGCATACCCTTAATCCTCCTAGCAATGCTCACCACCTGCTGATAAGAAATATCCATCTCCAACTCATGAGCCATGCTAGATCTGATGTTGGGAATAAGGCCCTCAATAAACCAGCGAACCCTCTTGTGGACAGTAGAAACTAAGGCTGGTGCATGCCTATCTATACTAATGTAATGGACGGCATACTCTGAAATAGTCATAGCACCTTGGCACAAATGCTCAAACTCTACACGCCATGCGTCCCTAAGGCTCTGAGCAACATACTCCCTCAGGAACAGATCTAAAAACTGAGTCCAAGTCAGTGAAGTAGCCTCATCTAGACTGTCTAACTCATAGGTGCGCCACCACTCATAGGCGGCTCCTCGAAGTTGGAAGATAGTGAAAGAAACCCCGCTCGATCCTGAGATAATGGTATGGAGAATGCGGTAACACTCATCAAGAAATCCCAAAGCATCCTCCGACGCTAGACCACTGAATACAGGAGGCTTGTACTTCTTGAACCTCTCAAGCTTCAGTTGCTCATCAGAAGTCGATGCACTGTCCTCGGGCTGAACTGGTACTGCAGGCGGTATAGGAATAATCTCAGGGACCTGCTCAACATGCACTCGCTGCTCAAGAGTGCGAGCGGCGGGAGTCTGTGCTCCTCCCCCGGCCTGAGATGTAGCTGCAGTAAGGGGAAGCAACCCTGCCTGAGACAAAGTGGTGTACATGCTCATGAACTGTGCCAAAGTCTCCTGAAGAGCTAGAGTAGTAGTAGCAGTAGGCGTGTCAGGTGCCTAGACTCCAGTTGGAACTGCTGGTGGTACCTCGGCGGCTGTTCGTACAGGTGCTCTGGCTGCACCACGTGTGCATCCTCGGCCTCTACCCCGGCCCTAGCCTCTGACAGTTGCAGTAGGGGGTGCGGGTGCATAATCATCTCGGGTAGCACGTGTCCTCACCATCTGTGAGAGAATAGAAGACAGAAGTTTAGGATTGTGATGTCAAAATATTGCACAACAAGGAAATTAAATGAAGTAGAATTTTCCTAACAGTTACATACTCGTAGATAAGTACAGACGTCTCCGTACCGATCAGCGAGACTCTAATAAATCGGCTTGTGATCCATGACTCTTATAAACCTAGAGCTCCAATACCAACTTGTCACGACCCCAGTTCGCCCTCCATAAACCATCGTGATGGCACCTAGTCATCTACAACTAGGTAAGCCTAAATTGCGGAAGATAACCAAATTGCGGAATATAAACAATTAAAACAGAATGAGGAGTGATAAAAACAGTGTTAAAAAGTGTCGCTCGGCATACACAACACAACATTTCTTAGAACCAAGTACACTATCCCAAAACCCGAAAAGTCACAAAGAAACACAAGCCTTTGGAATATCTAAGAGTCCAACTTTAGAATATCTAACAAGAAAGAAAATACAAAATGGCAATGTTTAATAACTGGAATAGAAAAGGGACTTCTTGGTCTGCAAAAGCAGCAGATGTACCTCGAAGTCTCTAGAGCAGTTGCCTCCCTCAAGGATGGTAGGCCTGAGTAGCGGTACCTGGATTTGCACATAAAAAACATGCGCATGAGAGGCATGAGTATACCACAGCAGTACTGAGTAAGTGCCAAGCCTAACCTCGGTTGGGTAGTGACGAGGAAGGTCAGGGACCTACTGAGGTTAAAAAAAATATAAAGATCAATAGCATAGGAAAGAACAGTAATAATAAGTACGGTAGTATAATAACACAGGATGTACAGAACAACAACAACTATGCAGAACGAGGTAAACATGGAAAGGAAATACAGCTCAGCACCAATAATAACAATCGAGGATCTCCTAGGATACCGTCTTGTAGTCCCATATGTACATATCCAGTGGATCTCCCGGATCCCATCCCGTAGTCTAACTCATAGTGCGTGGGGATCTACCGGAATCCCATTTCGTAGCCCCAAATGTAAATACCCAGTATTGGGGGAATCTACCGGATGCATTCTCGTAGTTCCATATAACTGTGCAGGGGGATCTATCGGAATCCCACATTCATAGTCCCAAAATAAACAGACAAGGGGGAGCTATCGGAATCCCACATCTATAGTCCCAAAAATAAATAGACAAGGGGGAGCTACCGGAATCCCACATCCGTAGTCCCAAAATAAATAAACAGCAGCAATAAGAAAATATACAGAAATGGCAAGACTTCGTATTTAGGCAACAAGTGATTCTAGCCTAGCATGTTGCACAGAATTCAAGTAAGGCAGGTTGAACAAATAAAGCAATTAAATCACTTAGACATGCTTTCCTAAGCTTACAACTGGCTTAACAGTGCAAGTAATAGAAAAAGGAAAGGAAACATACTAGTAATTACTTAAAGAAAATCGGATTTCCAACAATTAGCACAAGTACGCACTCATCACCTCGCATACAAGGCATTTCAATTACCAAATATACCAATCTTAAGGGGAAGGTCCCCACACAAGGTTAGACAAGCCACTTACCTCGAACCGGCTCAAAAATCAATCCGAAACCACGCTCTTACCACGAGTACTCGACTCCAAATGGCCCAAATCTATTCAATTCAATTTCATAATGTAAATAACACTTCAAGTAACTGACTCTACAGTTAATTTCTAAGCTAATACGCGAAATTATGTAAAATGACCAAAACGCCCCACGGTCCATGTCTCAGAATTAAGTGAAAATTACATTTTTAGAAACCTCGTTCTCTCACGAGTCTATGCATAACAAGAACACTGAAATCGGAGTCCAAATGGCCCCTCAAATCCTCATTCAAATGTCTTTTAAACTCAAGCCCTAATTACCCATTTTTTCCAAATTTTTCACCACTAATTAGGTCCTTAATCACATAAAAATGAGTTATAAAGTCAAAAATGTTACCTCCAAGTAATTCCCCTTGAATCCCTCTTCAACCCTCTTCAAAAAGCTTCAAAATCGCCTAACAATGGAGGAACCTAAGCTAAAATTCGCGAGATAAACCCTTTTAAAACATTCTGTCGAGGCATTTAATTCCTTCTTCGCGAATGCGGTCAAACCCTCGTGTTCGTGAAGCACAAAAATGACGTTGATCAAAAGTTCTCTTATGAGAACGTGACAAGGCCCTCGCAACTGCGATGCTTTACCCGGCTAACCTCCGCGAACACGTTCCTCTCATTGCGAATGTGTTCCTCTCATCGCGAGCGCGATGAGTAAATTCTACTGGGCCAAATTTCCTCCATCGCGAACGTGAAGCCCAATCGCGAACGCGGTTCACAAGTATCCATCCCTTCGCGAATGCGGAGCTCCCATCGCGAACGTGAAGGCTTAACATTTGCCTTCCTGAAATGACTGCTTCGTGAATGCGAGGGTCCACTCGCGAACGTGAAGGGTAAAATTCCTATGCAACAGCTGAACAAAATCTGCAACTTTTTAACAACTAAAAATGATCTGTTGAGCATCCGAAACACACCCGAGTCCCCCGGGACCTCAACTAAAGGCACCAACATGTCCTAAAACCTTCTTTCAACTTGTACAAATCTTCAAAACGCCTCAAACAACATCAATTCAACCAAAACACATCGGATTCAAGCCTAAGTTTTCCAAAATCTTCCGAATTACGTTTTCGATCAAAAACCCAACCAAACCACCTCCAAATGACCTGAAATTTTGCACACACATCCTAAATGACATAACGGAACTACTTCAACTCTCGGAATTCCATTACGACCCTCGGATCAAAATCTCACTATCGAACTGATAATTCCAAAATTCAACTTTCGTCATTTCAAGCCTAAACTAGCTACGGACCTCCAAAACACAATCCGAACACGCTCCTAACCCTGAAATCACCCAATGGAGCTAACAGAACCATCGGATTTCCATTCTGAGGTCGTCTTCACAGTGTTCCAACTACGGTCAACTTTCCAACACTTAAGCTCTCATTTAGGGACTAAGTGTTCCAAAACTCTCCGAAACTCAAAACCGAACATCCCGGCAAATCAAATTAGCAGAAATAAACTTGAAAAAAGCAATTAATAGGGGATTAGGGCATTAATTCTTAAGACGACCGACATTCGGCATTTAAAGCCTAAACTAGCTACGGACCTCCAAAACACAATCCGAACACGCTCCTAACCCTGAAATCACCCAACAGAGCTAACAAAACCATCGGATTTCCATTCTGAGGTCGTCTTCATACTTTTCCGACTATAGTCAACTTTCCAACACTTAAGCTCTCATTTAGGGACTAAGTGTTCCAAAACTCTTCGAAACTCAAAACCAAACATCCCAGCAAATCAAATTAGCAGAAATAAACTTGGGAAAAGCAGTTAATAGGGGATTGGGGTATTAATTCTTAAGACGACCGGCCGGGTCGTCACACTTGCCTAAGTGATAATAGGGCAGAACCCTATAGACATGGCATTTAAGTTGTAAATCAACTACTAATTTTAACATGCAGATTTTTATCTTTAAATCCTATAGGCATGCTTTCTAAGCAGTAAAACAAGTTTTGAAATCCTATAGGCATGATTTCTAAATGCAAAAACTGATTTTAAAACCTTATAGGCATGATACCTAAATGCAGAAGCTGATTTTTTGGAATCCTATAGGCATGATTTCTAAATGCAGAAAATGATACTTACTACAGGCATGATAACTATATACAGAATTGATTAGCTCATTTCCTATAGGCATGGTATCTAGGTGACTTTAGTTCCTATATGGAGGATCTCTATTACTTATGTGTAGACAGAATTCTTTAAGCACATTTGCCAGGAAAATTGTTATTCAAACAGACAAGATCATATAGACATGGTTCCTAATGCACATTGAATTGAAAATACTTGCAGATCCTATAAACAGGATTTCTAATGTGCACAATTAAACGTAAAATCCTATAGTAGGATTTCTAAGATGCATATGTGCAGCATAGAGTCAAACAATAATAAAATCAGCATAGAGTCAAACAATAATAAAATCCTATAGACGGGATATCTAAACATTATAGTGCAATCAGAATAGTTAAGTCCTATAGACATGATTTCTACCCGATTTCAACAGAGATGTAAGAGTAGACCCCCCCCCCCTAGCTTTTAATAATAACCCCAATATCTGTTTTTACAAAGATTAATATTACAAACCAATATGAATGAACTACACAAAGCTATTCATTATACTATAGGGAGACTTGGCAGGCCTAACATCAATCCTGGAAACCAGGCCTTCAAGCAAGCAAGTCTGATATACATAGGTGGCAAGATCTATAACACCTCAAGTCATGCTTCAAGTGTGTCAAAGTTCCCAAAGAGCCTCAAGAACACTGGGCAATGCTCACACTGGATCAATACATTCAACACAAGATTCGTAAGAGATTGGAAAACCAGCCCCAATGTGTCAGAGTTCAAAGGAGTTTCAGGGACCCTAAGCAGTGCTCACAATGGGGTGGTATGAGCCTATATAACTAAGAGTAGCAATTTGAAAACTAGTACATAAAAGGTTGGAGATAATTTTTAGAAAACAATTTAGTTTAAGAAGCAAATAGGTTTAGGCTACAAGGTTGTAAACAGAGTTGTACAAACAGAATCCATACTAAGCATATGATTCAGGAAGATTGATATTTTTTAGACTGGATAATTATATCAGTGGTCACAAAAAAACAAGGACACTTGAATTAACAGATAGAGTTAGCCACATTACGTACTTGCAGTATCCAGCCATGTTCAGAACAGGGAACATACAACTGATTTAGATAGGGTTTCATATAACTTAGTTTATTAGCTATCACTAGGTGGACTCATATAGACATATATTGAACAGAAGCATGTTAGAGTTTGAAATAACTAACCAAACAAACATATAGCACAGGATAGCAGGAACTAAAGCTCCCTAGTCTAGAAAGAAGTAAATAGAAATCAAGGGCCAGACATGCTAAGGTAAGCCCATCACATAGTCAAAGAACAAAGCAAATTAACAGGATTTGAGGCATACTAGTCAGGGGGAACGCAAGCAGGAAACTCATGGCAAACAGAAGCTAATCATATAATCACATGGAACAGCAATAATTGAGGCATAATATATAAGAATAAGATTACCAGGAATCGCGTAACAAACAGGAACATGTTGAGGTCTATAATAGACTGACTACATAGCATATAGAATAGAACATGGTAATAGGAATTGAGACATACTAGTTAAGAGAGCAGTAAACAGGAAACAGAAGGGCAAATAGAATCATGTTGAAGTCTAACTACATAGCATATAGAAGAGAACATGAAAATAGAAATGGAGGCATACTAGTTAAGAGAGTAGTAAACAGGAAGGTGAAGATGAATGAAAACCAAGGGTCTGGCCTTGTCTTTCAGCCGGCTAGACAGTGCAATAAATCAAAGAACTATAAGTGTGTATCAGTGTGTGCTTGTAAGTATAGATGCCAGAGTCTAAGCGTGTGTGTTCGTGTGTCCTTAAAAAATTAGAATGGTGAGGTTATATAGCATTCAGCAAAGTAGAATAAATAAGGTAAAGGAAATTAAGAGTTCACAAATAAGGTATGCAAATCATTCAATCAGTTAATTAAGGCTATACTCAATCAATTAACACGGTAGGATCCGGAAAGACCCCTTAAATTAGGGTAAATCTCATATGAAATCAATCAGCGGACAGAATTGAGGTTTAAATAAGGTAAGAAATAAGTCAGAGACCATTTATAGGTTGGTTAGAAGAAATCAAACCCAGAAATCAGGCTAGTAGCATAATTAAGGAAGGCAGTACCAATTATAAGTCACATATAAGGAAGGAATAAATAAAAATCTCAAAAAGATACAAATTTTAAAAAGAAAAATATAATTTCAAACCTTAGTCAAGCAAGTAAACCAATTAATCCATTTATTTAACAAAGCCAAAATAAACGGGCAAGATCAGTGAGGTAAATAATTGAATAGCGCAAAGCTTTAAGCATGTAGAAACACATAGGTTAAATATCAAGCAAGGGAATTAGTCGAGCAGTAAAGAAGAAAGGCCATGGTTGAACCTTTAAATGGTTTAAAACATTTGCAGAAACTTAAAAGTTGAAACTCTAGTTTTTAGGAAAAAAGTGAAATAGGTAGATAATAGCGGTAAAAACGAAAGAACCTTAAAGAAAAATGGTTAAACGAACCCCAAACACTTCAGATCTAAAGAGATCTGAACCTATTCGATCGAAAATAGTTAGGTCATGCACAAAATAGACAGAGGTGAGAAAAATCTAGTTTGAACCAAAGATTTGAAGTTATGAACACGAAGATACCAGCACTCATAAACATAGAGATGAACATAGGCAGGTTCATCGAGAAAAATGAAGAGTTGAAGCCAGGTCTGTGTTGAATCTCTTCGCGACCCTATCAAACAACAAGGAAATCGAATAGTCAATAGAAATAGGAAGCCAGATGTGGCCTAGAATCGAAGGGAACCCTCACTGATTAAAGGGTTTCCAGCGATGGCGGGCTAGGGTTAAAGGGAGGTTGAGAGATAAGAGAGGAGATAGGGATTCATGGGCGGTGGTTTGTGTAAAATGAGGTAGGGTTTGGGGGTTTGGTATATTAAAAAAGGAAAGAATGTCCTGGATCGTTAATCTCTTGATATCAACGGCCAGTATTGAATCTAGTGCTGGATGGATTAAAATTGGCTTAGGGTTATTGGGTTTGTTTAATTGGACTGGGGTGGTAATTTGGGCCAAAGTTCGAAATTAGACCAAAATTAAAGAGGCTATTTGTTAAATACCCAATTAACTTAATACAACAATTTTATAAAATAATTTATAAATGATAAAAATATCATTTGTGCATAATAATGATTTAAAATAATTACTTAGTATTATAAAAATATAAAAAGTTATTTTCTTGTGAAATAAGGTAATTATGCACACATGGGGATATTATTGCAAAGTTATTGCAATTATAACCCTAACATGTACATATGGTCATTCATTAAATAATTAAAGCTTAGTATAAATATAAAAATAATAAAATTAAGCAATAAAATTATCATAAAACTGTTTGTGATGCAATTAGTAATTATTTGGATAATAAAATGCTAGAATAAATTAATGAAAATCCTTTTAAAAATTATAAAAAAATTATGTAAAAATATTGGTTGATGCTCATGCACTATTTTGAAAGTATATATTCATTTTAAAATATATGAGAAAAAAAGTTGGTATCAACAGTTGGTTCGGGTGCCGAGAGATTTCGGAATGAATTGAGACACTTAGTCTCATAATGGAAAGCTTAAGTTGGAAAAGTTGACCGAATATTGACTTATGTATAAACGATCCCGGATTTGAGTTTTGATGGTCCTGTTAGCTTCATTGGGTGATTTTTGACTTAGGAGCATGTCTGGATTGTGATTTGGAGGTCTGTAGTTGAATTAGGCTTGAAGGCGAAAGTTGAATTTTTTGAAAGTTTGACCGTGAGTGAACTTTTTGATATCAAAGTCGAATTCTGATTCCAGAAGTAAGACTAGGTCCATGGTATTATTTGTGACTTGTGTGCAAAATTTGGGATCAATCATACGTGATTTGATAGGTTTCGGCGTCGTTTGTAGAATTTTGAAATTTCAAAGTTCATTAAGCTTGAATCTATGTGTGATTCGTATTTTTTATGTTGTTTGAGGTGGTTTGAGGGTTCGACTAAGTTCATATGATACTTTAGGACTTGTTGGTATATTTGGACGAGGTCCCGAGTGGCTCGGGTATGTTTCGGGATGAGTTTTGAGCAAGTCTGGATATTTCGGCACTCTGATGTTGTTCTTGAGATTTTGGGAGTGCGAGGGGACATTTTGGATTACGGATGTGCGGACAAAAACTCCCAAAGTGCAAAGGTAGTGGAAATTGTGCAGACCGCAGTTGAAAATGCGCAGAGCATAGTTGAAATTGTGCAGTCCGTAGAATTTTTCTTGTAGCCGCAAAAAGGGGATTCTGCAAGTTCGATGGTCTGATTTTGGAAGCTTTTATCAATTGATATATAAGGAATTTCGAGATGATCCAAATATTAAAGTTGTAGCTCTTTGAATCCAGTTTTTAGAAAATTAAACCATTCTTTATTGGGACCTTTTTACAGAAAGTTATGGCCAATTTAGTAAAGACTGGTATGCAACCACCATTGAATTGCGACCGCATAATTTGGAATTTGCGGCTGCGGGACCTGGAATGTGCAGTTGCACAAAGAAATGTGCGGTCAGCATAATGGGACGTTATATTGTATACTATATAAATAAGGGTTAGGGTATTATTTCACATTTGAACTTTGGGAGCTCAGTTTGTGGTGATTTTTCGTAGGTTTTTCAAGAAATTCATCAAGGTAAGTGATTCTAACTCGGATTTGATTAATATACATGAATATATCATTGGTTTCATCATTTAATTAGTACTTTGAGTTGGAAATTTGGGAAAATTGTAGAAACTTCATAAACTATAATTTTGGGATTTGAAGGTCGAGTTGTGATCGGATTTGACTAATTTTGCTATGGGTGGACTTGTGGTCGAATGGGTGTTCGGATATTGTGACTTTTACCTGATTCCGAGATGTGGGCCGACGGTCCGACTTTTGAGTGGACTTTTAACTTAAAGCTTAGTATTTTCTCATGGAATTGATTCCTTTAGCTCATATTGAATGTATCCAATTGTTGTGGATAGATTTAGGACATTTGGAGGCCGGTTTGCGAGGCAAAGGCGCATTAGAGAAGAGTTTTTATTGGATGGAGGTAAGTAACAGTTCTAAATCTGGTTCTGAGGGTATGAAACCCCGGATTATGCGTTATGTGATTGATTTGGAGGTGACACACATGCTAGGTGACACGTGTGTGGGCGTGCACCGTAGGAATTGTGACTCGGTCCATTCCATGGAACTGTTAAGTTGAATAACTTGTTGTTAGCTATATGCTCTCCTTGTGTTATAGAAATTTGACTGCAAATCATGTTAGAAATCATGTTTATGCTATGTGATGATACAGCTGGGACCCGTAGAGGTCGTGTACTTGTTGAATTATCTATTAATTGTTGTCTTATACTCAGTCATAGGTTTACTTACGTATCATATCTCGGTCTCTTCTTGTTTCTTGTTGATGGATTACATTATTTTTGTTTGGGCTGATTTTATGATTTCTGAGAGCCCGAGAGACTGGAGAGGTTTGTGACTGAGTTAGGGCCTGAGTGCCGAGCTATGAGCGATATGTATATATATGGATCAGGTTGCACGTTGCAACGAATCTTAGGGTTGTTGTCATGCCTCAACTTCAGGAGGCGCGACCGGCGCTCAATCGAGTGAACCCAACTGAGCAAGCCTTATCAACCGCTATCTACCCAACTCGATAGGAATAAGGAAGTCATGCTTACCTTTATTTAAACTAGAAAAGATAGTACATTCAACATCTTAGTTCATTTTATATCACAACATTTAAAACGTGGTTAAACTTCCAAGGTTCCATACAAGTTATAGTGTAGAAGAAAGCAAGAGTACAAGGTTACAACATGGTCCATTGACCTATCCAATACCCATACATAACCCACACAAACGTCTACGGAGCCTCTAAGGATACAAAAGACGTGATAACAATGCCGGCAACAAGGCCCCGACTATACCTCAAAAGTGAAAGTCCAAAATAAGAAGATATACAATATAACCCCTTGAAGGAGAAAGGGGGCTCTCCAAGACTTTGAGAAGAAGGTATTCCGTTATGCACGATCGGCACTATCCGCAATGGAGCCACCTACATTGATAAAAAATGTAGCTCCCCCGGCAATTACCACCATGTGTGAGGCATGGTGTCCGATCACGACCCGATCGGCTAGGCCGCCTTATCTAGGCGTTGTTCCTTTCTCATTAGTCATCACATCTGAATCTTTATTTCATATATATATATATCATATAAATTCCTTGGCACTCAGGGCCACCATTATCACATCGTTTTCCATTTTCAGTATTCATCTTGCAGGTTGTGATCATAGGCATATACAAAAGTAATTCAAGTTGCAGTACAGGTAACTGGGCACATAGCTATCATGAATAATTCTCAGTTTCTATCTTGGCTTATAGCCTATGCATTTCAACACATAATTGTATTCTTCATACTTCCCTAATTATCAATAATAGTACATTACTCACATTGAGGCACATCCTTCACGTATATGTGTAGTTAATTGCAAATCAATTAATGCGCAATAACAATCAATACATTAACAAATTCAAATCTTCCCACACTTTCGTAAATGCCAACGGAGCTCAATTTCTAATAAAAGAGGGTTTTAGCCATACATACCTCAAAGAACTTTTCCTTAAGTTACTACAACGTTCCGGAAATTCTAGCAATGTCCATCTACTTCGAGACATAACAAAATTGAACACAAATTAGGAAGATATTCATAATTCTAGCTCCATAAGGCTCATTGCAGCGTGCAACCCAATCCACATATATATAGCCCTAAGGCTCATTGCGGCGTGCAACCCGATCCACATATATATAGCTGTAAAGCCCCAGAAAATTTTGCTTAGTAATTTAAGATTTCGTGGTGCCAAGGTAGGCTAATTATTTTATCTTGCATGCAAATGAGGATTAATGATATTATGGATATCATTTGGATATGGTAATAAGTGTATAAGTCTTATTATAATTGATTTGGTGTCTAAGGAGAAGCCTAAGTCTAAGACAAGTTGGAAAATTACCAAATAGACTAATGTTGTAAATGAGTACGCACAAGACCTCACTTTGGACAAGTATATCTCTATTTATATAAGGTTTTGTGCGATGCACAACCTATCAAATGAAAGATCTTTGAGTCTAGTTTCTAATGCTTCAAACCATTCGTCATTCGGACACTCATGCCAGAAGTTATGACCAAATTACCAAAAGCAGAGCTGAATTTTACACTACCGCGGTGCCCCATGCGGCGTGCCTGTGGGGAGGTACAAAGAGCATCCAAAAACGTTTTCTGAGCACTTTTTTCACAACCGCCACGCGGCGCGACTATACAAAATCGGGTTTTTTGTTATAAAACGGCCTCATTTCGTCAAATAGATGGAAGGGACCATCTCTTGAGCAAACATTAGATACTTTTAGAGAGGGAGAATGCCCTAGAGTGGGAAAGTGTTCCTCATAAATTCTTCTACAACTCTTGCTCAAATCTTGAAGGATTAACAAGGAAAACTACACTAGGTCTTCATCCTTGAGGTAAGATTCTATACCCTAACCCTTAATTTCGAATTTTAGCTAAAGGCGGGTATTTATCAAGAAAGTTTGTGGGTATTGGAGTTGTTATCTTGTTTGCATGTGTTGTCAAAAGGTGTAGGAACATGGTTGAGCTAGAAATGGAAAAGAATGGGTTATGGGTTGATGAAATCCTCTATAAAAGGACCATAAAGATTTAACGCTCATATGGTGTTTGATAAAATGCTCAAATATATATATATATATATATATATATATTATGGTATCGGGCCGCACGCCGCAGCAATATAGCGCTTGGGCTAAAGGAGCCCCTCCGAAGTATGTACACACCCCTAGTGAGCACAGGTACCTGTTGAGTACGAGTGATGAGTGCTGAGTGCCGAGCTGACTGTTGAGCTATTGAGAAAGATTGAGTGACTATTGCTTTGAGAGGATGCTTTTGATTTCCTTATTGATGCACTTAACTAGTATATATCAGTGCTTTGAAATTTTTGCGAGATATTACATCCGACTTTACTTGAACTTGATATGAATAAACTGATTTGACTTAAATTGTCAGATTTGAAAGCATGCCTACTTTATTTTGTTGAGATTACTGAAATTGAACTATAACTGTGTATCTTATCACTATCTTCAATTCTTTATTTAGTCTTGTTACATACTGATTTGGTTGTACTCACACTAGATGTTTCACTTCGTGTGCAGATCCAGGTGTTTCTGGACATGGTGGGTGTTGATATTTTGCACAACTGATCGTTAGAGACTTCGAGGTAGCTGTCCGGCGGTCGCAGTCCTTATTTCTCCTTCCTTATCTTTTCTTTTATTGTATTTAGATCCAGACTGTCATAGACATAACTTTTCTAGACTGGTGATGTATAGATGCTCATGAGCTTAGTGACACCCCGATTTGGGAGTTTTCCGCATATATGTTTCAGGTTGTTACCCCGTTTATGAGAATTTTTGCCATTTAAACTACTTTGACACATTTTGTTAACTGTTGGGAATATTTTGGAAATGTCTCTCTCCTAGTACCATATTAGGCACCATCACAACAGGTTAGGGTTTTGGGTCGTGACAAGTTGGTATCAGAGCCTATGTTACATAGGTCTCACGAGTCACGAGCAGGTTTAGTAGAGTCTTGCAGATCGGTACGGAGATGTCTATACTTATCTTTGATAGGCTATTGATCAGAGCCAACCCTGCACTACTACAAATTAGCGAGAGTGGTAAAAGCAGCTTTTACCTGAGAAGGTCAGGATCGATTTCCACAGGGAACTAGAAATGGGAATTGAGTTTCTATCTTAATTGGAGATGCGTAATTGTTCTTAATTGCACTTCTAAACATAGTTGGTCTTTTGCTTGCTTCTAATATTATGCTAATAAGATGTTAAGTTAAGCTAAGAGTGAAATACTTGAAGGTTGTCTCAATAGTTAAGAAGGCACTAGGGTAGTGACTTTCTCCTAGGTGGATACTTGGTGGGTTCTCGAGTCTAAGGCAAGAATGTCATATTGGGGATTACGATACAAACATTGTACGATTCTTCTCACTCTATAGCTCTCGGTAGTTTGAGTGATTTTGCCCTAATTGACTTTCTCAAGACCAATTGGGTATGATAATTTGTGTAAGCAATTTAGGTTCAAGTCGGGCATTACTATCTCTAGGTTTAACCCTTTAATTGGGACTATCAATCTCTTGAATACGCCTCAATTCCTTGTTGGACTAATTTTCCTAGACTCAAGCTCTCTTTCTTAAGAAGAACCCAAGTAAAATAGGCACAAATTAGTGTTTGCAACCACTAATTTAACATTGAAACCATAAATTAGTCCAAATATCAAACACCCATAGACATTCAATCCTTAAAACACAAGACCCATCAAATACCCGCATTAGGGTTGAGCCACAACCCTAGCTAATGGGTCTAGCTACTCATGATAATAGAAGAAAACAAAGAAATAGATGAAGAAAAACCCATAATATTTAATTACAAGCTAAAACTTGAAGATTCAATGGTAAAACTACTCTAAAATTACTCAAAATAGTTAAGAACTATTGTTCACGAGTGCAGCCCAACGTTAAAATACAATTGATGACCTAAAAATGGGAAAAGAAATTATTTATACTAGGCCAAATTTTCTGGATAAAAATACCCCTGCGGAGGTAGTGCGGACCACACAAAATCGAGTGCGGCCGCAATGAGGCTTCTTAGTTTAAAATTCTGCTCTCTGAACTTGACTACCGCGGGTTGCACAAAATGCACCGCGGCCGTGGTGGCTTCTGTTGCGGTCCGCATAAAAGGACCGCGGAGTGCATTGGCAATTAGCTCCAAATCTTCAACTCTCTGAACTCTTCCTTTGCAGATCGCACAATATCGAGTGCGGCCACGGTGAATCTATTGCAGTCCGCATGAAATGCTTTGCGACTGCATTGCTTGAATATTTGAAATGAGCACCTCTCTGAACTTCCTCATTGCGGACCGCACAGAATGGAGTGCGACCGCAGCCTGTTGCACTGTACTTGGACTTATTCTTGGTACTTGTGCATATTTCACTCCTTTTTGAGTTGGTTTTGACGAATTGTTACCTTGTTGACCAAACCCTGCAAACAAGTATAACATGTAAGCCGTTGGGACTATTTTGTATACATTTTTAATCAAAACTCAAGTAAGAATGAGTGTAAAATGCATCATAATCCCTAGTTATCAACTCCCCAAAACTTAAGCATTTGCTTGTCCTCAAGCAAACAAAATAAGACTCATCCCTTAAGAGTAAATCCAAGAAAATTCAGCTGACCTAAAGTGACCTCATCTAGCATCAATTGGGACTAACAATTGCCCTCAATTCAAATGAATCATTAACAACATTCACTCTTTTAAGCACCATGGATTTAGTGTGACACAAGAGCATCAAGAGTTGACTCAACACATCAAAGAAACTCTTTCTATTACTTTGGTCATTGTGCAACCCAAACTCACGCATCATCAACTCTCCGTAAGCAAACCTCACCTTTAGGATTGTAGGACTCAGAACGAGGTTAATGGAAATACACTCATCTCTCTCAAAGAAAAGTCACAAGTCCGGCTCTAAGTACCATATGTTTGCCCCTTATGTGAGTCACCACTAATGTAAGCTTCATTCAACTCAAGATCATATAGGGCTTTTGTGGAGATATAGTGAAGGTTTTTGGTTCAGGGTACGAAATGTTTGGTCTAAGTAGGTTCTGTCTTCCCTTTAGTACTTCTTTTGCTTCATTTTGGCACATATTCTCTTGACTTTTTAAGTCCTTTAACTTCTTTCTAAGGGGTTAGAGAGACACACTATCACTCTTTCTTGTTCATTTCAAACTTTTTCTCCTTTCTTAACTTTCCACACCTTTCATCTTTTTACTTTTATTGAATCCCTTCATTCTTTTCTATATTGATCATTCTTTTTTTTGTCTTTTTGATTTTCTTTCTTTTTCATTGTCATTCCTTTTCTTCATTTGTGTACGTTTTACCACTTTGTTGCATTCCTCGTCTCGCCCTCCAACCTTATGCTTTTGATTTGTGCTAAGGAAAGATCGGGTGCCAAGAGAGGGTATTTTTAGAATGGGTAAAGTATTGTATCATGGTTTTTGAAAGAAAAAGGTCTAAGGCTCAAAAGGGTTGACTAGAGATATTATCATTGTAGTCTATGGAAGTGTTCAAGACATTATGCAGATCAAGGAGAGCCTATAATCACATCTTAAGTCAAATTACACTTAGGATCTCGCCTAGACAAACATTCAGGGGAAGTTCTAGACTAATGGCTCAGGACTTGGACTTGCAATTCAAATTCTTACCACACGAGCTATAGGATTGTTAAAGAAACAAAGTCAAGGGCCCACAAAAACCTTAGCTAAAATTTGAGCAACACAATGGTCCCAAAAAACAACTTGATGATTATCGGCCAACACAAGAATCTCAATGTCACAACTTTCACCATTCTATACACAACAATTTATTTTTGACCATAGGATCAAAGACAAATGTGTTAGGCCCAAGTGAATCTTTGCTTGAAGCACCCTTACCAACAAGCTACTAAAAAGCAAAAAGAAAACAGACTCAAACCCTTAAGAAGGTTGTCATGCCATCCATCATCGGGAAGAGCCACTCGGTTCACACAAATTCCACCTTTGGAAAGAACCATGGCATTAAGAAAACCAAAGGCTTATTGCACACAAAACCTCAAAACAAGAAGCTACGAAAATGAAATAAGAAGCTATGAAAGGAAAAATGCGGAAAGTAAAATGAATATATACAAGAGGGGAATTAGTTGAATATACAATAGGGAGAATGAATATATACATAAGAACGTAACTTAATATACAGACCCAAAAGTAAAAAGTACAAAAAGTGCAATAAAATGATAAATTTATATACATACCAAAGGTAAAAAGAAAGCATAAAGAAAAGAAAATACTAAGAAAATACTATCATATATACAGTCATCCAAATAGGGTTACCCCCTCAAATGAAAGCTAGCATTGTCCTCAATGCTAACTAACCAAAATAAGCACAAAATAAGTAAGAGTGGAAAAAGAAACTCCATATCGGCCCTCCGTCTGCATAGGGTCCTAAGTCTGGGTCCCTAGGTCCTCGGTCTACTCGGGAACCTATGATTGGCTCCCTGTACTTTGTGTCTCCACTGGGACCTGGGCCTGTACTGGAATCTGGGGCTGGCTAGAGGATCCTCCCTGTGGGTCCTCCAACTCTATGACATCATCGTCAGTACGGGGAATCACCCTCTTCCTCTTGGGTGGCCTCTCTGACTCCTGCTCTGGCTGTGGCTGGGCTGCTGGAGCTAGGTCATGCAATAACAGATCCAGAGGCATGTGATCTGCCTTCAACCTCTCTACCTCCACCCTTAGCTCCTTCACCGACTCTTTTGAAGTCCGAGTCTTTCTCATTTTATTCGCCTCCCTAGCAAGCTCCTTTAATGCCTTTCCATAAGAGTCAACAGCATCTATGAGCTTCTTTTGGTTGTACAGAATCTCCTTCAGAGTGTTCTCCAATGACTGTGGGACCTATGGCATAGGAGGTGCTGACTGGGCTGCCACCAAAGTAAATAGTACAGACAGCTTAGAAGTGGCTGTCTACATCCAGTTGTTGATGCTGGCGAAGGTCTGTCTCAGGCGGTGGGCAGTCAAGGGGTAAGCAGTGGATGAGGGAATCTCTGGAGCTGTGGAAGTGGATGGTTCTGGGGCCATGTATGCTGTGGTGGAAGAAGGCTGAGTAAGAGCCACTAATACTACTAGCTCTTCAGAATGGCCAGTTGAAGTAGTGGTTTTGCCCTTGTGGTCCTTGGGGTTGTCGGGACCCTTGGTGTTGTACCAGGAGAACGGTGCCTTGGCTTTCACTTTCATATCAAATCTTCGTTTCTCCACATCGAGGTCCTCAAAGTACATGGTTAGGAAGTTGGGGAAGGGATAGGACATGTCACCTTCATTCACCACCTGTGTAATTACCCGGGACATCACATTCCCGATGTTAATCGGGTACCCGTCATGATCGATGCCACCTATAGCCCGGTGGATAGGAAGTGAGTTGTCGTGGGTGGTGGGGTCTAGCCTGCTACACACAAATGTTTCCCACCCTTTAGCTTCGAAATTTAGGTTCCTCATCAGAATCCTCACTCCCGCAGCCAACCAATCTAGGGTGGTACCTGAGATTGCCAAGTACTCTGCCAACTAAGGACGGGCAGCCTCACCTAATGCCACCTTTTCTAAGTACAATGCCTCATCCTCCTCCGGGAAGCCCAAATAATATTTTATTGTTTTGCCATCAAATTTCACTTTTAAGTTCTGCACTTTGGTCACTGTGGTGCCCTTTTTGATATGGGCAACATTCGTGTAAAACTACTTCACCAAGTGCTCATTGGCAGCCTCCACATGACCTATGAAATAATCACATCCCGCTTTTTCTCTAAACTGCCTCAACACATTGGGGTTTTGAGGCATGAGGTCCCGGGTGATGAATTTTTGCTCAGGTATGAGCTTCCTCTCGGGCCACCACTCTCTGAATTTGTGGTAGGCCACTTCACTCACGAACCTTTCCTGCTAGGCCTCCGGGTTTATGGTTCTCTCTACCCCTCCTACTTGGGGATCCCCCCTCCTACTTCTTCCCCCTTCTTCTTCTACGGGCCCCTCCCCGGATAGTGAAGCTGTAAGAGAGGTGGAATATTCATTGTCACTGCCTGCAGCTGAGCCCTCAGACGACTCAGAAGCTATGCACACTAATGCTTGGGCAGTGGGAGAGACCGGAGGTGTATCCCTCAACTTGTTCCTCTCCGGCCAGTCAGGAACATACTCTGGTACGAAGTCTGACGATGCCTCCCGGGAAGGCTCCTATTTACTCTCGGATTGGTCATAGCTCTATCAGCAGCCTTTATGAGCCTTCTGGTATTTTGATGTTTTGTCGGGCTTGCGGGGTCAACATGATCATGCCCTTTCCTCTACCCCGGGAGGACTCTCCTCTCCCTGATTGTTTATCACCTTTTCCTCGTGATTTCACCATGATCTGCAAAGAGAATACAGTTGAACTTTGTTAGTATCAGCAGAGTCAGTGAAACATTTCAGAAAAATTGCAAGCATTCAGAAGTTGCAGACCGCGGAACGCACAAAATGAAGTGCAGCCGCAAAGAAGCTACCACGGACCACACAAAATGTACTGCGGTCCACACTGAGGTGGGGTTCAAACTACCCACTCTCTGAATCTATGCACCACAGACCGCACAAAATGCATTACGGTCCGCATTAAAGCACCGCGGACCGCACAAAATCCATTGTGGTCGCGGTCCTCAAATGTCAGCTTTCAGAATATTTACCACTGCAAACCGCACAGAAGCACCGTGGACCGCACAAAATTCATTGCGGTCCGCGGTGAGTACCCAGCAGCAATACCAACCTAGGGTTTAAGTTTTTCACATTTTTATCCACATTTTCACCTATTATTGACTCCCTAGGTGTTGACTCAGTGTTTTAACTAATTAGTCCTAATTAAAATAGGATTAAACGAACCTATCTACCGAATTAAAAGAAAAACGGGAAGAAAAGAAGAAAAACTAAGAAAAAATGAAAGTCAAAAGAAAATAGCAAAATTAAACAACTAAGAAAGAATTAAAGTTACCAGAAATGAGATGCACTGATGATTAATCGAGATTTAGCAGTTGAATTCGTGCAGTTAGAGTGATGAACAGTAATATTTCAAGCTTCAGAGAGTAAAAGGTCGAAAAGTTTGAAATGAGGGCCTCAGGTCCTATTTATAGAAAAAGGACCTGGGGCCCATCTCACCTACCCACCGCGGACCGCACAAAATGGCACCACGGTCCGCAATGCTCAGAAACAAATGGTACTGGGGAAAAGTCCATTGCGGACCGCAAGAAATACAATGCGACTGCAATGGTCCACCGCGGACTGCACAAAATGCATTGCGGCCACGGTGGCAAACTTCAAAGACTCCACATTTCTAACCAACTACTCTACGATCCGCATTGAAATGTTGCCCCCGCAAAGAGGGCTTTGTGGCCGCACAAAATGGAGTGTGGTCCGCATTTTAAACTTCAGAGAGTGATCATTTTTCCAAAACTTGGTCATGCACTGCATCAACATAATGCTACAACATCTCACAACCAGTCAGTCCAAAAATAAATCCTACACTACAAAGAAAATCAAAGAAAAACAAAAAGAAGGACACATGGCTTGCCTCCCAAGAAGCGCCTGATTTAACGTCACGGCACGACGCAGGTTACCATGAAATCACTTTAGATGAAGAAGTGCCAGCACATGGCTGTCATCAATCTTGCCCAGGTAGTGCTTGACCCTGTGCCCATTAACTATGAAAACCTCCCCATTTTTGTTCTTCAAGTCAAGCGCACCAAACGGAGTCATAAACACCACTTCAAAAGATCCGCTCCATTTCGACTTAAGCTTTCCCGGAAACAGACGTAACCGAGAATAGAACAAGAGAACTAAATAACCCACTTTAAACTCCTTGCCACGAGCATATTTATCATGAAGGTACTTCATCTTGTCCTTGTACAAGGACTAACTAGAGTAGGTATGGAATCGGAATTCATCAAGTTCATTAAGCTGCTCCACACAAAGATTTGTTGCCACATCCCATTCAAGATTCAGCTTCCTCAAAGCCCACATGGCCTTGTGATCTAACTCAACTGGTAGATAGCAAGCTTTTCCAAATACCAACCGATACGGAGACATACCAATCAAAGTCTTGTAAGCAGTCCTATAAGCCCATAAAGCACCATCCAACTTCTTTGACCAATTAGTCCTATTTGGATTGACCGTCTGTGACAATATACTCTTGATTTCCCTGTTTGAGACTTTAACTTGGCCACTCGCTTGAGGATGATAAGGAGTAGTAACTTTGTGATTGACACCATACTTTGCAAGCAAAGTGTCAAAAGCTTTATTATAAAAATGAGACCCCCCATCGCTTATGATTGCACAAGGAGTGTCATACCTTGTAAAGATGCTCTTCTTGAGAAATGCAACAACACTCCAGGCCTCATTATTGGGTAAAGCCATGGCTTCAACCCACTTTGAAACATAGTCAACTGCCACAAGAATGTATGTGTTCCCACGCGAGCTAACAAACGGGCCCATAAAATCAATGCTTCATACATCAAAAATATCAATTTCAAGGATGGTATTGAGAGGCATCTCATATTTCTTCGAAATTCCACCCGCTCTTTGACATTCGTCACACCTCTTCACAAGTTCACTTGCATATTTGTACAATGTTGGCCAATAAAACCCACAACTAAGAATTTTTGAAGCCGTCCTCGCCCCGCCATGATGGCCACCATAGGGAGAGGAATGACAAGCCTCTAAAATACTCAATTGCTCCTCCTCCGGGGCACACCTTCGGATCATACGATCCGTGCCAAAGAAAAAGTCTACAGGCTCAAAAGGGGTGACTACGGATAATATTAGCATTGGTAGGCAAGTAGACTAAATGGTCAATCAAAGAAGCCTATATCACTTCCCAAACTTACAAGACTTAATCATTTCGCCTTGACTCACACATGGGGCAAGTTCTAGACTAGAAAGGATGGCACAGAGTACACAAAATTCTCACCTCACATGATGCGCATGAGTCACTTAGGACGGCTCAGACCCGACTCTCATGTTAAAGCAACTAGCAGAGTCATCATAAAATTGAAGCACACTGGAATTAATCACAAGAGTCATCAAAAGATGAGCCTAATTGTCAAAAGAATGTCATACATATTTTTAAGGCATGTAATTAAAAAGACCATGAAGAAAGTACTTAGTTCAAATGCTCCAAACCTAAGCCCCGATATAAAATATGTCAAAAGCACAAATTACTCAAACTTCTTCCCATTCCATTATCAATTCAAAATGAAAAAATAATGATTCCAGTCTAAAAGTCCCCCGGCAACGGCATCAAAATTTGATCACACCCAACTCTAGTCCTAAAAAGGATAAGCTGTCACTGCAAATATAATCTGGTCTAAAAATTCGGAGTCGAATCCCACAGAGAACTAAGATTTAGTTACAAATGTTCACTATCACTAAGAAGACAAGTATAAACAATGCCTTAGTTATAAATATAAAGATTCTTATGTCTAACTAATCAACTAACAAATAAATAAGTGAATTAACAACTAAAGATACTAAGGATTGGAGACAAGATTAAGGAGGTCTAGAGTTATGATTTTTTAAATTTTCAGAATCATTCCCACTACATCTCCTATAAATTCGCCTAAATATTTTTTACCGATCGTAAGTATTTCGGTGTCGTAATTTTCTTCCGAACAACTACCACAATTTACTAGATGTATTCTTCCGAACTACGCTAGCTGGCACTAATTTACCACTCACTAAGTTCGTACCAAGGTTTCATTATTCCTAATCCCATCTTTAAACCATTTATATTGATTCCTTACATACATTAGAAGTGATGTTGTTCAACAACTACCTAAATATTTACCATTTTTCAAGAAATACATAATAAATAGGCACAGTCAATTGAGAGCTCTTCAATCAACTGAAATAAGCACATAGTTAAACAAGTAGAGAAATTCAAAGCCTCAATTTTATAAAAACATAACAAAAATTCATCCTCCAAAAGGTTCCATCAAAACCCTAGATAAGAAATTAGCTATTCATGCTAGTATGTAAAAATACAACACTAGAATTCTTAACAATGAAAAAATAGGAAGAAAAAGGAAAAACATGAAATTGAATCTTTCTCCTTGCTCCAAGCGTGTTCTTGCCTCCCAAAGTCTACTCTCTCTCCAGAGTATTGTCTCTTCCTTAAAATCACGTTTTAGGATGTATTTATAGCGACTAGGTTTTGTATTGGGCGAATTTTCCTTGTCCTTCTTCGGATTGGAAAAGCTGATTTTTTCTGCTCTGTCTTGGTCTGGCGAAATGAACATCGCTTCGCTGTCCGGGACTTTTTTGGTTTCTTCTGCTCCGGTCTCGGTCTAGCGAAATGAATCTTGCTTCGCTGTCCGGGACCTTTCTCTTCAGCTCTTTTTCCACCAATTTTTCTCCTATTTGATCCTTTTCCACATACGTTTGTTCTTACACGTAAGAAACGTAATGAGCATATTTTTACTTTAAAAGCGGTGTGAAGTCCCGCAACTTATATAAGAATTAACACACAAACACACTCAAAACATGCACTTTTCATCCTCTATCAGTAAACTTGATGGATTATTCACATAGGTGATCAACCTAATTATACATTTTATTTCTGACAATTAGTTTAACAATTGACATCTAAACATTTTCTTTTTTTCTTTACGAAAATCTCCATAGTGTTGTAGCAACCTGATATATCTTTTTCCATTTATTATGTATTTGGAATTCATTAACTTGATTAATTCGGTGAAATGATTCATGATTTGGGGTGTGTTTGGTATGAAGGAAAATATTTTCCGACAAATATTTTCTAATTTTCCCATGTTTGGTTGGCTTAAATGTTTTGGAAAATATTTTCCTTATGAACTTATTTTCGTCCAATTGGAGGAAAATGTTTTCCTTATCAAGAGAAGGGAAAACATTTTCCAAAACTCCTTCCCAACCTTCCCCACCCTTACCAACCCACCCCACCCCCTTTCCAAAAAAGGTTTTTTTTTCTTTTCAAATTTCAGTTTTTCCATTCTCATCCACTCTACTTCCCCTCCACCCCTACCCCCCTCGATCCGCAAAAAAAAAAATATTTTTTTACCTTAATTTTTTTTTTTACAATTTCAAATTTCTGTTTTTTCGTTTTTCTGCACCACCTCAACTTCCCCCCCCCCCCCACCTGCACAAAAACATCTTTTTTACCTTTTTTGTAATTTAAATTTTTGTTTTTTTTATTTTACTGCCCTCTTCGAAAAAAATATTTTTTAAATATATTTTCCGGTTTTAATTTTATTATTTATCGGTTTAAAGGCTCAAAATTTTACAAGTTCCAAAATTATGAGTTCGGAGGTTTATGTGTTTGGAAGTTTATGGGTTCGAAATTTCGCAGTTTTGAAAGTTTAGTGGTTCAAAAGTTTATAAAATTTGTGGGTCCAGAGGGTTGTTGGTTTGAAAGTTTATGGCCTCATATTTATTATATCTAAATTATTTATGAATACTCTTGAAAAGTTATTTTCCTTAATTTGCGTATCAAATACCGAAAAATAAATAAAATTACTACTTATTTTTCAAGAAAACGTTTTCCGTTATACCCAACACACCCTAAAGGTGAAAAGATTTAATCCATCTAGCTGCAAATCTTGATAGTAAAAAGTAAGAAATGCGAGAGATGTAGAGAACCGACATAAGAAATGAAGTTGAGGCCACAATCGGATATTTGCTCAAAAGAAATACAGAAACATGCCCATAAGTCTTATTAGGTCAACCATAAATGGACAGATCTGCCATAATGGCGGACAAATTAAAGTCCATAGATAGAACTATTCGAAAACCTGCATAATTGAAGAATTGAATTTGTAGGGATGGACACATAACTACTAACTATACCTATCAAATGAAATGACAGATAATGTCATCCAAACTCATGGCATTAGAATTTAGAGGTGGGCATAATTTGTTCAAACTCAAAATCCAAATCCAAATAGAAATTTAAATTTTTGGGTTTTCTTATTTGAATTTTCGAATTACATATTAAATTTTAGATTTAATTTAATTTTTTTATTCGGATTTGATACTTTAAATTTTTGGATATTTGAATCTGAAATTTGTGTACCCTATATTTAGTGTTATCCATTAACATTAGCTTATTATCTGTATGCCAATTGTAATAAGTCCAACCCCATGCAGTAGATATTATAATATTCAATCTGTAAGAATATTTTTTTATTGGACATAATTTTACTATTGCTAATTTTTATCGGTCTTATTAATGTCTCTATTATATTTCATTGATGATAATTTCGTCATTTGCATGAATACTTTATTTGGATGATTAAAGAATGAGAAACTATTTAGGCAATTTAACATGGATACTTCGTTTCGATATTTATTTTTGTAAGAAGAAGAAGCAGCTCAACTTATAGGCTCAAAACTGAAAATTCAAATATTCAAACCGATTAATCCGAAGTCAGACTTCAAAATTCGGATCCAACCCGAGCTTGTTTGGTTTGAATTTGAATTGTCATTTTTTCAATCCAAAAGTTAAAAATTCAAACCTAAATTTTCATATTCAATCCCCACTACACGAACGTCCACCTTTATCTGACATGTACAAGTGGTTTTAGCCCAGCGTACATATTTCATGTATTTGTCCTTTGGGTTCACTGGTTCGTCCTTTAAGTTATATATGACATATCGAGTTCAAAGCCTATGTAGCATTTGAATTTTGAACTTGTTCTCTAGCTCTGTCTTATGCAATACTTTCACCTTTCTCTTCCTTTCTAATGCAAGATTTATCTTACTTGTCATATGCACTTCTTCTTCAGGAGTTTTATAGCCTATCAGTTTTTCTCCTTGAACTGCCCTTACTTGATAATCTTCCATAAGGCTACAAACGAGAAACTTAAAATAAAGTTAACTTCAGACCTACCATAAACAAAGATAGAAAAGAAACGTAGTCTAAATTTGAGAGAATATATTTTTTTTTATTTGTTATATGAGATCAAGTATTCAATAGGTATTAGTATTGGTATAGGTATTCAGCCATTTAAATTCATTGACCTACTCCAACTAATAATGACATAAGATAAAGCAAATGAATGTGATGGCGAAACAAAAGCCGTGAATTATGTGGGATAATATTTAAACATTTTAGCTTCTGTAATGGTCGGCATATCTGTCGAATTTTTATATCTTTTCACATCTTGAGTGGTTTCACCAAATATGTGCCCGACCAGATAAAATCGCATGACCTGGCAAAAATCTTGTGATCCAAATATTTCAGTGTTTTCAATTCACTATTTATTTTTCTGCTTAGTTGAGATGTAATTATTTATCTGTTTAATTACTTGGGTGACACTGCATTTTTGGGCTGTTTAGTGTTCTTGATTTTAATTTGTTTGCAAGAAACTCTATAGTGTGATACCATGAAGAGGGCGGACTGATGAGGAGGGTCAAAAAGAAAGACTGGCATGCTTCTACGCTAGCAAAGATCCAAAGAAGAAGTACATATCACACTTTATGGAAATTCTACATTGGAATAAAAAAGAAAAGTGAGAAGCTTTATAAGGTATAACACAAGTTCATATGTTACGCGTAAGTTTGAGTTCGATATGATGATATGGCTCAATGAACAAATGTGTGAAGATAATACATGCCATGAGCTTGAGCTATGACATATAAATTATATATTGAATATTATTTACCTTCATAAAATATAATACTCCCTTTGTTTTAATTTATGTGAATATATTTCATTTTTAGTCTATGCCAAAAAGAAATGACCTTTGTTTATATGTAGAAATAATTTACCTTTATGCAATGATTTATAGTCACACAAAATATATGTATCTTATTTTACATCACAAGTTCAGAAGTCTTTTTTTTTAACTTCGTGTCCAATCAAATAGGTTCACGAAACAAATTCATTAACAATTTTGCACCTTATGTATCGTGTAATATAAGAACAACACGAAAATAAATCAACATATGTGACTAGTTCTGTAAGCGTTTAATGAATTCAGTCGGCTAAAACCAGAAGTTCCCTTTTTGAAAACAAAAGGTTCAGTATTTGTTCATGATTATATAAGAAGGACGAAAATAATCCAGTCCCTAAATTTAAGGAATTATTTGAGTTACAATTCAGTGTTTCCTTTATTCTTTTGTAGAATTTCTTAAAATCTTGAAATCCACTAACCTAGTTCTTTGTTTTTTTAAAAAAAATTCTTTTTAACGGAAAACAGTAACCTTATCTCCGAGAATGAAACAAGACAATGTACTTTTTAATAAAATCTGTCGAAAATCTTTGTAATTTTGGCTTTTAAATGGGAATTAAAGTAGTTCTTACGTACCACGTGTTAGAAACTACTTTTTAAGTCTTGGGATGACATATATATATATATATATATATATATATATATATATATATATATTATATATATATATATATTGTATTTACTATTCGTAGCTATATTTTTAGCTAATTTATTATTAGTAGATATATTTGAATTTTATAGCAAATTCATAAAATAAGAGATTAATTAATTTAAACTGAAACAAGTTTTCCTAGTTTAGTTGGTTAGAACGCCAGCTTAGTTAGTGGAGGTCTTGAGTTCTCCACTCTCAACAAGACCATTTTATTTTTCTATATTTTTGTATTTCTGCATTTGCCCTTGGCTATATTCGTAGTGCGAAAGAATACAGTCGATACGAATACAATCAATACAAGTTATATCCTTCGTATATAGCCCTGTATACGGATTCAACTCCTCTCCATTTTGTATGGGTCCGAATTTGATTGACCACGACCTATAGCGAGTATTATAAGTGGCCGAAAACCCACGAGTCGACACAAGGGTACGACCCAGAGGCGAAAGGAAAGACGTCGTCGCATTAGCATTAGGTCTGGTAGGGCAGATATATCTTAATTTGTCGTCCTCATAATGAAGGGAAGCCTCTCAGTATATAAGAGGGGTTTCAGCCTTGTAATAGACAGAGTTCGGAATATACAAGATTAATATCATCTCTCTCTCTCTCTCTACTTTTATTATCTCTCTATCAATATCTCCCTCTCTCCATTATTATTGTCTCTCTACTACAATCATTCTAGAGTTTATTATCTTCGACTACGATTTACCACTTCATCTTTGATTGATTTGCTTAAAAAGAGTTAAAAATCTTTTGAGTCAAACAATTTGGCACCGTCTGTGGGGATTTTGTTAGCCGAAATCGTAGTTCTCATCTAGGATATCGAAAGTAACGATTACTGTTCTTCATACCCCATAAAAACCAACAATGACGGAGAAAGAAGCAAGGCTGAAGATGATAGCAGAGGTATCAAACAACCTCTTAAGCTCCTTCAACGAAGCCGGTAGAGAAGGCACTAAGAATACAACACCAGGGGATACATCGGAGGAGGAGATCTCACCCTCTCAACATGAGGACCTGACGGTCTTGCGCGAAAGGGGAGTTTCCACGTCCACGACGAGAGAAACACCACCAGCAATCAAAAAGTTACTGGAGGAGTGGTTGACAAGTGCTCTGAGCAATATGCTCAAAAACCCCAAGGAAATGTCGAAGACTTACCAACGATAGAAATCGTAGCTACCTTCGGCAAGCCAGGCACCACGAGAACGAGCAATACCCGCAATGTCATCGATGCAAACGACGATGCACTCATGAACATCCTAAAGAAAATGGAAGAAATGGAAAACGAGAACAAAGCACTTAATGACCAAATGAGAGAGCACCAGGAAAGGGTTGACAAAATACCTGATGCCCCTAAACTACTACCAAAACACGATGTGGGCCGATTCGTCAAACAACTATACAGTGAGGGAGCTGCTCCTCACCCCATCCCAAAAACCTTCAAAATGCCGCCATACATGAGAATATACGATAGGACCACGGATCCAGAGGATCATCTAATCCATTACGTCACTGCGGTAAAGGGCAATGACCTATCAAAAGAACAAGTGCCATCTGTGCTACTAAAGAAGTTCGGTGAGACTTTGACAGGAGGAGCATTAACATGGTACTCCTAGCTACCGGCACGATCGATATCAACATTTGAGGAGATGGAGGATAAATTCGCCACCGCTCATGTAGGAGAAAAGAAGGCTGAAGCTAGGGTCAACGACATCTTCGCCATCAAGAAAACGGTAGGCGAGGGACTTCGAGACTTCCTGGCCTGATTCAACAGAGTAAGGATGAGACTGCCAAATGTGTTAGAAGGAATGGTAGTCGCAGCCTTCCAAAATGGGTTAAACATGAACGGATCAAAGGCAACCAAAAAATTGCTCAACAGACTCATGAAGTAACCCCCACCACATGGGAAGAGATTCACAACGCCTACTGCGTCGAGGTGAGGGCAGACGAAGACGATCTAAACGGCCTAACCCAGCGGCTGACGTTAGTTCAGACCGAGGCAAGGAGAGATCGACGTAACGATGGGCGAAGGGATCAACCCCCGCGTCTCAATCGAGAAAGGCATCAGCCTTATGTCAGAACAACTAACCCGCCTCCTCCAAGGCATGCAGATGTCGTGCTATGACACACCGCACCCCCTTCGAAATGATAGAGGTATGCCTCCACTATTATCTGCTCATAACTTTTGTGTCTCCCCTTCAGAGATAGCATACGCACTGGAGAAACTAGGCACGAAGGTACAATGGCCACAAAAATGAGATCGGACCCAAGCGCGAGAAGATCAAACGTCCTCTGTGAGTTCCATCAGGAAAGAGGACACAAGATCGAAGATTGCATAGGTCTACGACAAGAGGTGGTCAGGATGTTGAACCAGGGGTACCTGAAAGAAATGATCAGCGATAAAGGAAGGGCTAACTTCGCCAGAGGACGTGACCCATCTCAAGGACTCCCAAAGCCACCATCACCAGCACGTACCATACAGATGATCATTGGCGGTGGCGACCATTCAGTAATCAACCATGTGAAGCTCACCACCACACACAAACTCAAACGGACGGTCGCCCACGAATGGTATGACGACTTCGAAGACAGTATCATCTTCAAAAAGTCAGATGACGAAGGTTTGTCTTTCCCTCATTATGATGCTTTGGTTATAACATTATGCATCGTTGATACAGACGTGAAAAGAATCATGGTAGAAGACGGAAGCGATGTATGTATTATCCACCTGAGAGTTCTCGTGCAAATGAGGCTCAAGGATAGAATAATACCACGTTGCATAACACTAACGGGTTTTAACAATGCAGTAGAGTGGGCATCCGGGAAAATAGCGCTGTTAGTCCTAGCGGGGGGGAGTCATGCTGGAAACCACATTCCACGTCATGAACCAGGAAACAGCCTATAACGCCATCATAGGGCACCCATGGATACACGCCATGCGAGCCGTCCCCTCAAGCTTCTATTAAGTGATAAAATTTCCCACCCCGTAGGGAATATTCAGCATCCGAGGCGAACCGCGCACCGCCTAAGAATGCCATCGGATCGCCCAAGATTGCACACACACCAAACAACTGAAAGGAGCAAGTGCGGAGGCATATCAATTAGCCATGTTGGGAACTAAACCCGACCCACCAACAAAGGACATTAGAGACCCAGACATCATAGAAGCCTGCAAGCCAACTATAGAGAACCTCGACCAGTCCAATTGGATGACGTCGACAACACAAAAAAGGCTTACATCGGGCACAACCTCTCAAATCCAGGTAAGTATCGTGAATTTTTAACTAACAACGCCGATTTATTTGCCTATTCCCACTCAGATATGCTAGGGATCCCAAAGGACATCACCACTCATAGGTTGAATGTCAACCCACTCTATCCACTGGTATGACAGATGAGGAGAAAATTCAATGCCGCGATCAATGAAGTAGTCAACGAAGAAGTGGACAAATTGCTCCCCAACAGTTCCATCAGAGAATCAAAATACCCCCAGTGGGTCGCCAATGTGGTCATGGTCAAAAAGAAGAACAGGTAATGGTGAATGTGTGTAGACTTCACCGATCTAAACAAGGAATTCCCAAAAGACTCTTTCCCTTTACCCCATATCGACCAACTGATTGATGCGACAGCGGGGCATGAACTGCTGAGTTTTTTGGATGCCTACTCTGGTTACAACCAAATTCTAATGGCTAAAGAGGATCAGGAAAAGACAACTTTCATCACTCACCAAGGGACTTACTACTATAAAGTGATGTCGTTCAGACTCAAGAACGCAGGGGCCACTTACCAGAGACTGGTCACCAAAATGTTCAAGGAATAGCTCGGCAAGACAATTGAGGTCTATATTGATGATATGCTGGTAAAGTCAGCAAAGAAGGAGGACCACATCAATCATTCGAAAGAAGCATTCAAAATATTGAGGCAGTACGGGATGAAGTTGGATCTGAAAAAGTGCGCCTTTGGCGTGGCATCAGGAAAATTCTTAGGTTTCCTCATATCACAACGAGGGATCGAAGTCAGCCCGGATCAAATCAAAGCTATCGACACAATACCTGAGGTACTGACCAGCAAAAAGCAGGTACAGAAGCTAACAGGGCGAATAGCCGCCTTGTCGAGGTTCATTTCACGGTCCTCATACAGATGTCACAAATTCTTCAACGTACTAAGAAAAGATCATGGGCTGCAATGGAACAAGGAATGCATCGACGCCCTAAGGAAACTAAAAGTGTACCTGTCCTCACCACCACTACTCATCAAAGCGGACCCAGATGAATGTCTGGTCATGTATTTGGCAGTATTCGAAGTTGTTGGCAGTGCAGTCTTGGTTCACGAAAACAAAGGTACGCAATCTCCTATTTACTATATCAGAAAAACCTTAATAGATGCCGAGACAAGATACCCTCACCTTGAAAAACTAGCTCTGGCACTAGTCGTAGCTTCACACAAGCGTAGACTATATATTCAATGTCACCCCATAAAAGTAATAACAACCTTCCCCCTAAGAGGTATCATGCATAAACCCGAACTCTCAGGCAGACTCGCCAAATGGGCAATAGAACTCAGCAAGCACGACATAACTTACCAGCCGTGAACTGTCATTAAGTCGCAGGTGCTCGCCGATTTCGTCGCCGACTTCAACGTAAAAATATTGTCAGAGGCAGAACAAGAAGTGCTTTGCGCTTCTGCATGTACCGACCTTTGGACCCTATACACCGACGGTGCTTCGAATGCCTCGGGATCGGGACTGGAACTCGTCCTCGAAGTCCCTACGGGCGAAGTAATTCGCTAGTCCGTACGATGCCCCGAGATGACTAACAATGAGGCCGAGTATGAGGTTATGATTGTAGGTCTGAAGTTAGCCCTCAAATATGGCGCCTTCCGACTCATCCTCCACTGCGACTCACAACTCGTTGTAAATAAAGCCATCGGGACTTTCCAAATCAAAGAGCGGAGACTACAGAGGTATCAGTCGGAAATCCATAAACTACTGCCGGAGTTTGACGAATGCCGCCTCGACTAGATTCCTAGGGCACAGAACATCGAAGTGGATTGCCTCGCCAAATTAGTTGCGGCCACCAAGAATATTAACAAAGAAAATGTGGTCACCCTCCTTCATGCAGCCATAGACCACGTCGAGGTACTTTCTCTAAACCTAACTTGGGACCGGCGTAACTGCCTTGTGTCCTATTTACAGGATTGAACACTCCCGCAAGACAAAAAAGAAGCCAAGAAACTCCGGGTACAAGCAGCTCGATACAGCCTGGTAAATCATGACCTCTACAAGAGAACATTTGGCGGCCCCCTAGCCAAATGCCTCGAACCGCACCAAACAAGGCAGGTACTAGAGGAAGTACACGAGGGTCATTGCGACGCCCACACAGGGAATCGTGCTCTCGTTCGATGCCTCATTCGCGCCTGCTATTATTGGCCTACTATGAAAAAAGAAGCCGCAGACTATGTCCGGAGATGCGAGCAATGCCAAAAGTACGCCCCTATGATACATCAAGCAGGAGAATTCCTCCATTCTGTCACCTCGCCATGGCCCTTCATAAAGTGGGGAATGGACATAGTCGGCCCTCTGCCTGCAGGACGAGGAAAGGTACGTTTTCTTTTGGTTTTAACTGACTATTTCTCTAAGTGGGTGGAAGTAGGTACGTACGCTCAGGTACACGAATAGGAGGTCATCGCCTTTATATGGAAAAATATTATATGTTGTTATGGCATCCCCAAAGAAATCAGCTGCGATAACAGACCCCAGTTCGTCGGAAAGAGAACAACCGACTTCTTCAAAAAATGGCACATCAAGCGAATACTCTCCACGCCATATCATCCTGCCGCCAATGGCCAAGTCGAGTCCTCCAACAAAGTGATACTGAACATATTGAAAAAGAAGCTCGAGAAAGCTAAAGGGCTATGGCCCAAACTACTACCTGAAGTGTTATGGGCATACCGAACTACGCCAAAGTCCAGCACGGGCGAAACGCCCTACTCACTGGTCTATGGGACCTACGTAGTCATACCCGTCGAGATCGGGGAACCCAGCCTAAGATACTCCCATATAAGCGGGGCGGATAACGACGAAAGTAGGTTACAAGACCTAGATAAAGTTGAAGAACGGAGAGACATGGCCTACATGAGAATGATAGCCCAGAAGCAGCAAGTAGAGAGATACTACAACAAAAAGCCAAGGTAAAATCACTCAAAGTTGGCGACTACGTCCTCAAAGCCAAAACACTGGCATCAAAAGATATGAATGAGGGAAAGTTAGGAACAAACTGGGATGGACCGTATAAAATCATAGCAGCAGCAAAAAAAAAAGGAGCATTCTAACAGGAAATAATGGAGGGAAAACTACTCCAAAACAACTGGAACGTCGTCCATCTCAAGTACTTCCACTTCTGAAAGGCGTCACCTAAGTCGTACTCTTTTTCCCTCACCAAGTTTTGTCCCAATCGGGTTTTCTCGGGGAGGTTTTTAACGAGGAGGCGAAGGGGATACCCTATGGATCGGTACGTTGTTCATCACTTCGGTCCGTCGATACGATAACTGGGTCGAAGTAATGAAGGGACTACACAATTCAATCTCCATTGTATGAACGGAATTCAATCTCCATTGTATGAACGGAATTCAATCTCCATTGTATGAACGGAATTCAATCTCCATTGCATGAAATGCAAATCTCCTAATGGCCAAAGCCATCGACATTAGTTCAACCTCGTTCGAACCACGACGGGATACTACTTCGACGACAGTCGAAGCAACATCCTAATGGCCAAGGCCAACGACATTAGTTTGACCTCTTTCAAACCACGACGGGATACTACTTCAACGACAGTCGAAGCAACATCTTAATGGCCAAGGTCATCGATATTAGTTCGACCTCGTTCGAACCACGACGGGATACTACTTCAACGACAGTCGAAGAAACATCCTAATGGCCAAGGCCATCGACATTAGTTCGACCTCGTTCGAATCACGACAGGATACTATTTCGACGACAGTCGAAGCAACATCATAATGGCCAAGGCCATCGACATTAGTTCAACCTCGTTCAAACAATGACGGGATACTACTTCGATGACAGTCGAAGAAACATCCTAATGGCCTTGTAGTTTGACCTCGTTCAAACCACGACGAGAGTTTTTTTTAACAGTAATCGAAATAATATCCCAACAAAGACTGTCATGCAATAAACAAAAAAGGAAAAAACGACGAACAGACAAATTGGCAAAAAAGTTTATATTACAACAAAATAATTATGTACATTCGTCCTTACAAGCAGGCCCTGGTACAACCTACACCAAAAAATTCCCAAGCAAAAAATAAACGTACAAACTAGAAATACACATCGTCTCCAATAGGGTAGGCATCTTCATACCACGAATCCAAGTCAAGACGGTTCACGTCATCAGAAGTGACACCCTCCCAATCGGGAGTATTAGGGTTGTACCCATATGACTCGCGGGCTGCACGTGCTTCAGCATGCGCTGCCTAAACCTCCACCTCTGTCGCCCGACCCTCGGCATGAAAAGCTCTATATACATCAAGTCGAACCTCCGCATAAACCCACAACTCGTACAAGCGACGAGGCGAGCCCTGGCCGGCCAAAGGACAAGATGTGGAGGGCCGAGAATAACGATTTGCCACTCTGCCCTCAGCAGAGCCATTTGCCCTTTGCAATGCGGACCACTCCGCCTCTAACTCCCCAATACGCCTTTCAAACTCAGCAACTCGACTACTGGAGGCTTCCCTTTCCCCAGCGAGTTCCGACCTAGATATGCGAAGGGAATCTTCCAAAAAGACCGTCTCGGAAATGGTAACGGCCAATTTGTCGGCATTGGCATTCAACTCGCCCTTAAGTCCGTCGACCTCCACTGTCTTAGCACTCAGCTCGGCGTTCAAGCCGGCTACCTTCTGCTATAAGTCGGCATTTTCCACCGTTACCCCCTGACTCAGCCCAAGCTCATACTCATTTGCTTTAAGAAGGGCCTCTAATTCGCTGTTGGGAGCGATGGCCCTCACAAGCTCCTCATACCTCTCCTTCAGCTCCTCAACCCTACGTTCCAATTGGGCCTCCCGCTACTTAAGTCCCTCGCGAAACACATGGAACTCAGGATCTTGATGGTAGATGTCAGACATTGCCCGGTGCTTAGCACGGTACTGATGGTATTTCGATGACACCTTCTTGTAGAGGCCCGTCCTCTTTCGTTCACGACGATCTCTCTCCACCTCCAGGACGAGGGTCTGACAAAAGAAAAGCAGAGTTAGAAAAATACGCCATTTCCACACCACTCCCCCGACACAAAGAAGAGAAAAAGGAACCTACTTGTAAAGCCATACCGGCAACCTTCCGAGACAACTTCGCGTCACTCATCATCCCAAGCGTCTTATTCTCAGGAGCGGCACATAAAGAAGTAAAGATTCATCGACAAGATGTGGGGCCGGTGCCAACGAGACCGATTCTCTCATGGTCGCAGTTACAGATGTGTCCCCCTGTTGAAGAAGTAGAGGACGACCCTCCCGGACAGACTCGCACAAAATGTATCGAGTATCCGTGGTAGCAGCGGGTCACCTAAAAGCTGGGACTGGCGCCCTCCGACTAGAAGCTCCCCGACCTGTCATCATAGAGAATCATACAGTTAAGCAGGGTCGCACGACCGATGAGCTAGTAAATAAGAAGTTTACCTGAGGAAACTTTAGGGCCATAACGATGTATGAAGGCTGACCAAGTTTGAGTCTCCTCCGCATGGGGAAGCAGGCCAACGACCCAGTTCCTGAGACCGATAATGGGCTGGGGCGGATGATCCATAGTTGCAATACAAGTGACCAGAAGTTACAATAATTGCGGAAGACAGGAAATCTAATGGACTACGATACTTACGAGTTTTATTCCACCTCTCTGGAAACCCAGCGGAGTTAGAAACAACGTGCTCAGTCTTGATGAAGAAGTACTTATGCCAAAATTTACGGCTCACCCGGTCGTCCCCCTGACTACCAACCCCTTTGTACCACGAAGTCTCAGGTGCACCATGGTTCCCCTAAGGAAACGGGGCAAAAATAAGTGCAAGAGATGATGAACGGAGACGTCACACTCTAACAATTTCGCATACTTAGCCAGCAACAAAAGCACCTTGAGTGTGTATGGCGTAAGCTGAGCCGGGCAAACATGATAGAATCTGCAGAACTCATCCGCTAAAGGAAAGAGAGGGAGGGTGTAGCCGATCACGAATGGGTATTCATAGAAGGCATAGTACCCAGGCCTGTGAACGTCAACGTAATCTCCCTCCACCAACTCCATCTCTACGTGAGCAGGAATACCATATTTTATACGGAGGGCATCGAGATGAGTCTGATTCATCTCGGAGAGCACTAGGTTCGGAGTAGGGGGAGGGTCCTTGAGAAAATCATTCCGAGACAGGGGATGCCTCGGTAGTAACGCCTCTACAGTAAGAGGACTATCACCCTTTTCCATCTCCACCTCTCCGCTGTCGGAACGAGGTGTTGCGTTCGACGGAGCGGCCTTAGGAACCTATTCGTTAGTTCGACGAAACCTCGACATGATTTTGTTTGAAAGAAGTGAACCACACAAATGGAGTGAAAGAGGAGAACTTCCGGTCAGGAATGGAAACAAAGAAATACGAGATCAGAAGAAGAAAACCAGAGAATTCTCAAGAACGGCCAAAGTTTTTCAAAGGAATCGAACCCCTCACCTATTTATAGGGTTGGGTGGCGCCAGAATCGAGGCGGCAGGTTTCAAATCAGCGCAGGAAACCAAGTGCCAAAACCATCAGTCCTCTACCTCGAAAATCTGCATGATGATGACGCATGCGAAGGCTAACGTCACCCAGGGTGACGTGTACTCTCAGACATCCCGCCAAACATGACTACCGCCTCTCACTGGTCACGTCGTAATGCCTCAATGAGTTAAATTCCTCCTAAGGAAGACATCATGTCCGCTCACCAAGGATGCATCCCGCTGCGACCTCGACGAGTGGAGGGACTAAATGCATGGGTCCGAATTTGATTGACCACGGCCTATAGCGAGTATTATAAGTGGCTGAAAACCCACGATTCGACACAAGTGTACGACCCAGAGGCGAAAGGAAAGACGCCGTCGCATTAGCATTAGGTCCGATAGGGCAGATTTATTTTAATTTGTCGTCCTCATAATGAAGGGAAACCTCTCAGTATATAAGAGGGGTTTCAGCCTTGTAATAGACAGCGTTCGGAATATACAAGATTAATAACATCTCTCTCTCTACTTTTATTATCTCTCTATCGATCTCTCCCTCTCTCCATTATTATTATCTCTCTACTACAATTATCCTAGAGTTTATTATCTTCGACTACGATTTACCCCTTCATCTTTGATTGATTTGCTTAAAAAGAGTTAAAAATCTTTTGAGTCAAACACATTTCTCATTTTCTCCATTTCCCCAAGTTCTTATTTAGATGGGAGCCACATGTCATGGTTAAAAAATAAAGGTTGAGATTTGATTAACCAAAATCATGGTCCTAATCATGGTTAGAAAAATAAATATTCAATATATTTGCTTAACCAAAAATTTGGGTAATCCCACAATTCTAGCTACATTTATCCCATCCATAAATACATTAAAAACTTAGCTCTCTGTTACTTACTTGTTTTTTCTTTTTCTTTTCTTTCAGTACGTCCTCCTCCTAATTCCTACCTTTCCCACGATCTCATTATTCACTTCTTCTTTGAGTTAATCTTTTGATGGCACCTTTTCTTTAGAATTAGCTATAAACATGGATGACACTTTGAATATTTTTTGTAACCAGATATCTTGTAATTATGCTAATTTATAAATTTATACCAACAGTTGATAATGCACAATTGAGCTATTGTAATAATCCTTTAGAACTGTAAGAAAGCTAAGATTATCTTAGCCACCAATATTCTTATTAAACAAATTAGGACAAACGTATAATAACAAGAACGAGGATAATATAATAACTAATAAGGGTGGAACATATTAAAGAAAAAGGGAAACACAGCAATGAACCAATTAAAGATTAACTCAAAATAAAAATAAAAATATGTATATCCATTAGTACAATAAAACAAGAAGGAGAAAAAAAAAAGATGAAGTTCAAAAAGTGAAGAAAAAAAAAACAACTACAGAAACCTAAGAAAGTGATACTATGGTTTGTTATTAACCATTGTTAGGGCTTTGGTTTTGGTTATTTAAATCTTAACCTTTATTTTTTAACAATGACATGTGGCTCCCATCTAAATAGGAACTTGGGGAAATGGAGAAAATGAGAAAAGGAGAGGAGTTGAATCCCCTGTATACAATCGATACAGGTTGTATCTTTTGCATACACCCATATATCTCGTCTTGATTATAGTTGATATATGTTATATTCGTTGCTTGAATGAATACAATTGCACGAACGAATACAGTTGATATATGTTATATTTGTTGCTCGAATGAATACAGTAGATACAGATTGTATTCATTGCACATTTGAATACAAGTGATACAAGTTGGTAATAATATACAATAATTGCAAATGGTAATTAGATAAGCTATAGTTATTACTTATTAGACTCTAAATTATAGTGTTCTAAGAAATTCCTCGAGAAAATCAGTTACCATTGTTTACCCTAAAATTCGAGTAGCAATTAAACTTATATTGTGGTTTTAAAAATATGTGATTCAATCCAATAAAAATAGATAAACAAAGAATTAAATAGGTAAATTAAAGGATAAAACAATTCAAACCAGTATGCAAGTCAAATTTCGACCTCGACTTGTGGTAGTCTTCGAGGTGTGATAATACTAGCAGATGATAAAGCAATTCTGATAAATAGTAAAGCGAAATAGCAAGAAAGTAATGAGTGTTGTATATTTTTCTCAGTGAATGATGATTACAAATGAATGAAATTCCTCTTTATATAATAGAGGTGTACTAATTAAGGTACACTTCTAGTTACAGTAGGAAATCATGTTTACAGATGATTATCCGTCATAGATTGATTCGTTCCGAGATTTACGCCACGATCTTCGAGCAATCGCGGATATCTCGCCATTTTCGTTATAAAATTGACTCCGAATTTCGTCCCTTTCTGGCCTCGATTGATATCGACCTCGATCTGAAAGGAGGCTTCGATCGGACTCAACGCGCTGACTCTTTGACGTGCCATTCCTATCTCGACCAAATAGTGAAATCGGATAGCCCCGATTTCTACCGGATACAACCATGTGTTTGAATAGATCACTTCTTGAGATTTGTCCACTTGGAAATGACGAAGAGGCAGAGCAGAGACGGAAATTACCAAGAGGTAAGAAAGAAAGGATCAAAAGGAGACTGAAATTAGGGCTTTAAACGATGTTAATGGTATTTGGAGAATCTATATCTATATCTATCTATCTATCTATACTATATTAAAAGCACGAAGGCCCTTAACGAAATGTCGTTCATTTTTTTTACCCTTTAAAAATAATTTTTATAGTGAACAAATTTGTAATTTAATTTACTCTCCTAATAATTAGGATTTTGAAATCAATTAAACTTTTGCATATTAAACCTTTTTCCTTATTAAACTAGGTAAGAAAACCTAATATTTAGGAATTTAAATCAATAAATATTTTACCTTATATAAGTTATACTAATTGAACATAATTCCTTTCTGATATGCACGTTCTTATATGGTGGCTTCAAATGATTTTCAATCAAAAACTTAAAATATGGAACATAAAATCATATATTAAATTACAAGTATTTAATACAATAATGTATAAACTAAAATTGTTTTAACGCGAAACAATCAAATATGCATTTTAAATATTCTTATTTTAATCAAATAAAATATTTAATCCATGTTCGAATAAGCACCCAAAATGATTATTTGATGCCTTATATAATCATATTAATTAGAACAAGCCTAAGTTTATATAATAAAAGAACGAACCTCAACGCGAAATGTAATTAAATTTGTATCCTTTAAAAATAAATTTAATAGTGAATAAAAATGTAATATAAATAATTTACAAATATTTAAGACTTTAGAATTAATTAAAAGTTTGCTTATTAATTTTTTTATGTGAACTATATAGAAAATCTAAATATTTAGGACTTTCAAATGAATTATATATATAAAATATCTAAATTAATATGTGCACAAACACAATTAGTGAATTCAATAAGTTTTTATAGTAATTTGTTCGTCCTATAACTTATGTTTTAGTGCCCACGCATGTTTCGACAAAGTTATATAAATCATAAATTCTTTTTTTGTTTTTATTTTAACAATTAAAACCTCACTACATGAATAATATCGAAACCTTTGAATGGAGATAAATTGAGAAAAAATATGATTCATATTTTTAAAACATGTTATTCGATAAATCTTTAAAGAAACAGAATAAAAGTCTATACCTTGTTTGTGTCTTCTCGAATGAACGTGAGAATAGCTTTTTAAAAAATTAAAATAATCTTAAATCTTCAAAAGCTATGCATTTTTATTGAAACTAACAAAAAACACGATAACTCATGAAATTAAAATGACAAAACTATAAAATTGGAATATAATTAAAAGTGAATATATTGAATAATGTTTGAGGACTTTTATGAACAATATTTTTTCTTTTATTGTATTAGTTATAAGGATGATCAATAGTCATCAATTTCAACAGCTTATACTTTATTTATAACTCAAACATAATTTAAAACATATATAATTTTCTTACAAAATATTACTCATTGAGACGGGAAACATGTGCATCGCGCGTACACTAAAACTAGTTATATAAAATGTCAGAATTAACAAAGTAACACACTCGGTTAAAGATAAAAACATTAAGCTAAAAAAGTCATAAATTAGGAGTGTCAAACTTTGAGAGTGTTTGAATTTTGGTGTTTGACAAATTTCAAAATTACTTTTAAGCTACACTTTTAAACTAAAACATTTAAGTTCGATCGGTTAATTTACTTTATTATCCTTGTCTGGTTTTACTTTTAAGCTTATTTTCTTGGTCCGACCTTTTGCGTTCTTGATGTATCTTTGACTTTCTGCAAATGTGTCGTTTGCTTGATCTGCATTTATTACGCATATCTTTATCGCATTATTTTATGTCGCACTATTCTATAAATTTTTGTGACTATATTTAGAATCTCTCTATAACATCATCTCTATTATAGAGCTGTCAAAACGGGCCGGTCTAGCCCAGTCAAACCCAACCCTCACGGGTCACGAAAGTTGATGGGCTAGGACGGGCTGACCCTTCATGCAAAAGGGCCTTAAAATGGCCAGCTCAACCCAGCCCTAAGAGGGCCGCGGGCTAGGATGGGCCAACCCATTATTTTTAGTCTTTTTGTATAAAATAATTTTATTTTCAAATGGTTAATTAATTGACTTAACACAAATCAACACATGCATCTAAAGCTGTCAAAATATAGTAAATAAACAAAACCAAAAGCCTAAATATGATCCATGTACATATACAGATGCATACATAATAGATATAAACCCAGAGTAAAATGGAGAAATACATATGCATGGAATAAAATATAAAGCAAACAGATCATTAGTCATGTACATAATGGATTGAATAGTCCAAATATTAAACTTATTTATTTGTAAGATAGAAAAATTAGTAAACTTAAGAAAAATAACTAATTACCTTGTAGTAAGTCGTCGATATCGAAGATCAAGAGAGATGTAGCGATAAAAAATTGAGGATTGAGGGGAGGGAGGCAGAGAGTTGCGTTAGTATGTTGACTATTGAGGAAGAAAAGTTTATGATTAGCTACGTCTTTAGCCCATTCTAAATCTTTACTTCCTTTTTTTAATTTAAAATTTGAATTAAATAAATTATTGGCCCGCGGGCCAGTCTCGGCCCAACCTCAATCAAGCCTCAAGGGCCGCGGGCTAACTTGGATCAGGCTTCTTAGCCTCAGTTGTAAGATGTGCTTAAAATATCTTAGCCCAACCCTACTCTAGTAGCGGACTGGATTGGGCTGGCCTCACAGGCTAAGCCCATTTTGACGGCTCTAATCTCTATATAACAACACTTCACTATAAAAGCCAAGCTTTTTCGGAATCAATTTTCATGTCATGTTATAATATATGTTCCATATAACAACACTTCGCTATAACATCCAAAAATATTCGAAACGGAACGAGATTGTTATAGAGAGATTTGACTGTAATTTTTTTGTTTATTCAAATATCTATTTGTGGAATTATCATATTATATTTAAATATATAATTTGTATTTATAAAATGAAATGATCATATCTAACAATTAATAACTTAAAGTGAATTCAGACACAAATTAATTTGTGTTTGAGTTAATTTAAAATAAAAAAATGCTCCAATAATAGGTTTATTTTTAGTTTAACAAGACATTTCAATAATTTTAACAGAAAAAAGTCACTAACACGTCATCTGCTTATTTTCAGCTCCAACACTTATACTGAAACACATAAATGCTTATTCATAAATTCAGCTTGAGCACATGAGCAATGCTTATAACTTTTGGCTTGTTTTAAGTTAAAAGCAATCCTTTATTTTACGAAATACTAAAATAAGAGTCCATTTGGTTTAGGTGATTTTAAATAGCTATAATTATGAAGTGCAGAAAATATTTTTAAATATTAAATCTGATATTGTAAACAAATAATTACGGGTTTAATAGAATTGCAATACTGCATATAGGGGCGGATGCAAGGTAAAAGAGTCGGGTTCAATTGAACCCATAACTGCTGACGCAGAGTATAAATTTATGTGTAAAAATTCACTAAAGTTGAAATAAATAGTAGATTTGAACTTATAACTTTAAAAATATAATGAGTTTAATATTAAAAACTTTAAAGTTGAATCCATAAACTTTGAATCCTAGATCCGCCTCTAATTGCATATGATAAGCTACAGCTTCAGCGGCACGCTCTCTGCACGTCTATAATACAATTATATTATTCTCCCCCGAAAACATCTACACGTCTAACTGACGTGAAATATTTTATCTTTTCAAATTCAAATAGAAGAAAAGGAGAAAAGGGCGATCATCTTATCTCTTAATCTCGACATATCTGATATCTCTATATTTTAATCTATTAAGTGTTACTATTTCAAAAAGAATCATGAATGATACTATTGAAAATTGAAATCTTACTTATTAGACAGTACATCATATTGAAAGATCATTTAAGTACAACTTGTTTCCTTATTTTATAATAAAACTCACAAACACTACTTGAATATAATACTTAAACAAATCAAAGGTCGCCAAAATGTTATACTAGCAAACTTAGAATTGTGGTGTGAAATGTGGTTACTTTCTCTATTTTAATTTAGATCACAGATTTCGTTTATCGAAAGTCAATTTTACTAAATTTTGAAGCTAAATTAAATTAATTCAATTCAATATTTTAAAATTTAAATTTAAATATTCAATAACTATATGAAAAGTACTATAAATTACAATTTTTTTCATGTCAATATGATAAAAAATATATTTTAAAATCTTATCAAATTTCACAAAATTTTAATTCTCTACAAGTGTGAAATATGTCATCTATGTTGAAACGGTGAGTATTATATATCAACAAGGTACGAAATGCTAAATGATAGAAAATTAGCCACACATATAGCGACCGAAATCAAGTGGTCAATATTTTTATCTAAATATGAAACTAGCTTCTTGGGTACTCTGACATATTTTATTGGCCAGTTTGGTTATGCTTTTTGTTGCGGTCAAATGCAAATAGAAATATACGCGGTCGATAAGTAATAAGGTTATAAGATAGAGTATTGAATCCAAGAAGATTTATTATTAACTATTAATAATTAAATTAGACTATTCTAATTATGTAAACAAAAAATTAAACAGAATTGTTTGACTCTAAACTAACAAAAACGAAAAGAAAACAAAGAGTAAACTCTAAACAGAAGAAGGATAGATTTTTATGTTATCATTCGGATGAAAACGATCTAGGGTTATGGGCTATACAACAACAACCACCCAATATAATCTCACTAGTGGAGTCTGGGAGGGTAGTGTGTACGCAGACCTTAACCCTACCCTGGGGTAGAGAGGCTGTTTCCGATAGACCATCAATATCCCTTCCTCCAAGTACTTTCCACCTTGCTCTTGGAATGACTCGAACTCACAACCTCTTGGTTGGAAGTGGAGAGTGCTCACCACTAGAGCAACCCACTCTTATAGGCTATCTAACAATATAATCATATTGTATTCTTCAAGTGAATTGATTAATTAATTTATCTGCTTTTTGGTTCACATGGTTACTATTGCTCATTAGAATCTACCAAGTTCTTACTCGCCTGTTCAAGCTAACCGCTTATATGTCTATAGAGTTAGAATCAACAAAATGCATTCGTAATTACCGTATAATAACTAAGCAAGGCAATTAATATTTGTCTATCCTAACCGCGAATCCATTTTTCGATGTCGGGGTTCAAGAACTTACTCTACTCAATCCTATGTACAATCTAGAATTCCCACTTTCGAGTTCAAATCTAAATTTGTAGGTAGTATTCAATTAGTTATCAAGAAATCAAATAAGTCAACACAAGAGTGATAAATAAGCAAATACGATAAATCAAGAAATCAAAATCAATATTCAAATAACAATAGTTCTTAAAGAATCATCGATTGCGACGTTGAATTTCCTTCTTTTTTGTTGTACAACGGATAGAGTGGGTCGATGTTCAACTTATGTGTGGCCACGTCTTTCGGGATACCCAGCATATCTGCATGGGAGAAAGCAAACAGATCGGCGTTGTCAACTAAAAACTTGTGAAATTTATCTGGTTCTGAGAGCTTATGCCGATGTAAGCCTTTTTTATGCTATTGTTATTGTTCAGTTAGACGAGATCGAGATCTTCTACCGTTGACTCATCCGCTTCCACGATGTCGGGATCCCTGATGATGTCTATTTGTATGTCGGGTCTGGTCCCTGACTGTGATAACTGCTATGCTTCCACGTCTGTTCCCTTCATCCGTTGGGTGTACATGCAATCCTGGGTGATACAGTAGCATTCTTGGGCGGTGCGTTGTTCGCCTTGGATACTGAATATTCCCCATGGAGTAGGGAACTTGATTACCTGATAGAAGCTCGATGGGATAGCCCTCATGGAGTGTATCCATGGATGCCCTATGATGGCATTGTAGGTTGTTTATTGTTTCATGACGTGGAATTTTGTTTCCAGGGTAACGCCCCTGGCCAAAACGGGTAGTGTTATCTCCCCAGAGGTTCGCTCAACTGCATTGTTAAAACCTGTTAGTGTTATGCAATGCGGTATTATCTTGTCGTCGAGTCTCATTTGTGCGAGGACTCGAGGGTGGATGATACACGCGCCTCTTTCGGCATCTACCATTATTCTTCTTACATTAGTGTCTAAGATACGTAAAGTAATAACAAGAGCATCGAAATGAAGGAAAGTCAAACCGTCAGTATCCGACTTATCGAAGGTGATACTATCTCCAAGGTCGTCGTACTGTTCGTAGGTGATTGACCGCTTCAGTTTGTGCGTAGTGGTGAACTTCACATGGTTAATCGTTGCTTCATCGCCCCGACCGATGATCATTTGGATGGTGCGAGTGGGAGAGGGTGGCTTTGGAGGTCCCTGGTATTGTTCGCGTCCGCGGGCAAAATTGGCTCATCCACGATCGCTCATCAATTCCCTCAGGTAACCTTGGTTTAACATTCTCACTATATCTTGCCGCAACCCTATGCAGTCCTCGATTTTGTGACCCCGCTCCTGGTAAAATTCGTAGAGGACGTTTGACTTCCTAGTATTTGGATCAGACTTCATCTTTTGTGGCCATTTCACCTTCGTGCTAAGCTTCTCCACTGCATACACTATTTCTGAAGGGGAAACACAAAAATTGTGAGCGGACGCTAAGTCCCTGTGTGCGGCCTAGGCGGCCCTTCCGTGTGTCGAGGTAGTGGGACGATCGTTCTGATGTAGGACTGATGTCTTTCTCGGCTGAGATGAGGGCTTGACTGATCCCTTCGACCATCGTTATGATTGTAAGCACGTGATTTTTGCCATATATGAGAAATACTCCCAGAAAATGCAAAATAAAATAATTTTCCTTGGTGTGCAATTTTGAGTATTTTTGTGATATTTTTGGATAATTATTTGTATTTGTCTGTGTTTGCTTATTTGTTAAATTAATAAAAAAAATATAAAAATATGTCGCATTTTGCATGTAGGATTTCATTCTACAATTGTTAGTAATTAAATTAGTTTTACAAAAATTAAAAATTACAAAAATAGGCATCTTTTGCATTTTTAGCATTTAATGTCCAAATGAACAATTTTATGCTTAATTATTACTTAATTGTGTGTTAATTGTTATTGGGAGTTAATTTGCGCTTTTATAACTTAATTTAGTTCTTAATAATAATTTAAGTATTATTATAATTTAGTTTTAGAAAATAAAAGAAGAAAAGAGAACAAAAATACAAAGAAGAATCGGATTGGGCCACTTCTTCAAAATTCAACCCCAGGCCCAAACATTTGTCCAACCTTCTCCATGACCCAGTCCATCTCAACATGGGTCGACCCGGTCCGCCCCATTAACCCAATCCATAACCCAATACCCCTATCTTACATTTCAAAGACACAAAACAAAAGAAAAAAAGAAAGAACAAAAAACCCTAAAAAAGGGACCTAAACCATCCGCCCCCATTTTTGGGTTTCTTCTTCTCCAAAACACCAAACACCCCAAGCCATCCATGGCTACCTCCCCTTCCGCACGAGCAGCTCCCATGGCTGCCTCCCTATCAACAACACACGCACCACACAAGCTCCACCTCCCTCGCGTCCAAGCAAACCCCGCGACTGCTGCGTCGACGTCAAGCTCGGGTGTGAAGCTCGACGTCCATGGCAGTCTTTGCCCCCGACCTCGTTCCAGCTTCATCGTTCATGGCCGAGTTGCATGTGTTTACTTGGACGCGAGTTGCATCTGTTCCAGCTCGTCGTCCATGGTTTCTTCACGAGCGAACGCACTCAGCTGCTCCTGTTTCGCGTCATCCATGGCTGCCGTAGCTGCTCCTTCTGCTTTTAGCGTTCGTCGTCCAGTCCGTCGTCCAGTCCCCCCGCTGCTGTTTCTTCACGTTCCAAGCTCGAGCCAGTCGTCCAAACTCAGTCACGTAACCAAACGGAACCCCAGCTGCCTCGTTCCTTCACTTCTGCCGCGACAGCTGCTGCTGCTGCTCCGGCGCGGCTTCAGTCGACTTCTTAGATTTGTTCGTCGTCGTTTGGTTGAGCTTTGGTCGAGGGTCGCCGAAACAGTCCGTATGTATGATTGTTGGATTCGGTTAGTAGATTTTTGAGTTTTATTTTGTCCGTACTTTGTTTTGATATTTTCGAATCTAAAATCGGCAAATGTTTGTTTTGTTTATTGTTTGAATTAATTTTTAGTTCATGTTCATGTGTTGTTTGTTAAATTAATTTTTCAGATTCTAAATGAAAGATTAATTAATTGTTTTTCATGTTTATTTCATGTTCGTACTGTTGTTCAAGTGAATATTTGTTGTTATTTAAGTGAATATTTGTTAGTTTAATGTTTGTTAGATTCAAATTGAAATTTAATTAATTATTTCTTCAATTTGTTTCATGTTGTTATGAATTTTCCAGAAAATGTTAATGTTGTTTGAATCGTTAGAATCCGTCATGTTTGTTGCTTAAAAAACAGATTTAATTCATGTTCATCTTTGTTTGAAGTTCATGTTTAAATCCAGTGATTTAATGTGAGTTTATGTTTGTTTGTGATTTGTTGATTTAATTTGAATCATGCATATTGTTGTTGGTATTGTTGTATCTTTGTTCATCCATTGATGATCTAAATTAACCAGGATTGGTTCCCGATATGGTTGATTTATTTCCATTAATTTGGAGTTTGTGTTGTTCATCATGTTCATATGATTTGTTGTTGAAGATTGTTGAGAAATTGGTCATCTTGACTATATTTTGGTCAAGTTATGATTTAATTGATTGTTTAGAGCAGAGGGGTAATTTGGTAAATTGCAGTGCATTCGGGGGTAGATTTATAATTGCAATAAGGTCGGAGGGGTAGTTTGCTAATTGAACATTATTTTGATTCTTTATGTTAAGCATGGGGGACAAATATAATGGGGTGAGGTTTTTGATGTACTTGTTTAATATAATGGGGGACAAGACAAAACATAATGGGGAGGAATCTTGCACTTGTTTAATGTAGGCATGGGGGACATATTGTAATGGGTTGGTAATATGACATTTATTTAATGTAGGCATGGGGGACAAAGTTTTAAAATAAAGAAGACATTTGATAGTGGGACAAAGCATGCCATTGGGAGAATAATTTGGGTTTAGGAATTCAAGGCAAAGTCTTGCTATAAATATAGAGTCATTTCTTGACATTGAAGAGGAGACTTGAGAGTTTTAAGAGAGATTTTTTAGGGGAAGAGAAAAAGAGTTGAATGTTATTGAGAGGATTTTTAGAGAGAGTTGACAGATTCTTTTTACACTTGAGAGTTGACATACTTTTATACTTGGAAAGAGTTTGTGATAGTAAAAGAGAAAGACAATTTGAACTTTCACTCGAACAATTCTGTTTGCTTTTCTTCGAGTGTTATTCAAAAGTCAGAAACTACTGCATCTCATATCTCTTCTCTCTTCTGCTTTGACTGCGATTGTACTTTTGCACTGCAGAGTTTTCAATCTGTTACTGAGTTATTCTACTGGTTTTTTACTGGTTTTGTGGTGTTGCTGAACCTGCTGTTGCCGCGTTATTACTGTCGCTGACTCCTACTTCTTTTGTTCTTGTACTGCTGTTTCCAGGTACACATTTGTACACTCTTGGCTTGAAGCGAAAAATGAAATATTAATCAGGCTCCTATTCCTGTTGAATTCTTTTGTTTGGATCTGTGTTTGAATATTAATTTTCCTCTCTTTGTATAAAAATGTAGTCGATTAATTAATGAGTAATGAGGCTGCATATGTATGATTTCTTCATCTAATAATGCTAGTTTAAATTACTTGAAGAATAGTTAATCGGCTTTGATATTATTGTGTATCCCTCTCATGTTCCAGCATTAGTAAATAATAGAATATAAAAATGAAAGCAGTTTTTCTTTGTACAAACTCGATCGCAATTTTCCAATCGCATTAGCCGTAAACTAATAACTAATAAGTTACGTTTTCAGCATGTAAATAATTAAGAGATTTTCTTTTATTTTAGAGACGAACTTAATAGAAAATATAGTCACTATAGGTTTATCCTTTAAAATAAAAATGAGACGAGCCTCGCCAAATAAATCACAAACCGCCGGGGCCCTCAATAAAATACATAACCATTGACTAGACTTTGGATTTGGCCGTTTAATGAACCTTCACGGCCTCTTCCTAAAATAACAATACGCTAGTTGCTTTAGGCGTACCTTTAATAATTTAACCTTCTTAAACACGGGTGCACATTGATGTGACCCAAATCCAAATCTCAACGGAGTCAAAATGTGTCGACGACCACGGGTGCATTGATTGTGACGTGGTTCGAGATGCATTTCCACGACGTTGCAATTCTATAAAAATAAATGATAATAATAAAAGCGGTTTAAACTTAATAAAAGCACGTAAGTCATAACATGTATTTAAATCAGATATTTAGCCATTATAACAATTTAAGCGACCGTGCTAGAACCACGGGATTCGAGGGTGCCTAACACCTTCCCTCGGGTCAACAGAATTCCTTACTTAGAATTTCTGGTTCGCAAACTTCATTTGGAAAAGTCGAAAATTTCCTCGATTTGGGATTCAAGATAAACCGGTGACTTGGGACACCAAAAGCCAAACCTTTCCCAAGTGGCGACTCTGAATTAAATAAATAATCCCATTTCGAATATTGTCACTTAAATTGGAAAAACTCCCTCGCGCATTTAACCCTTCGGGGCGGGGCGCGCAAAAAGGAGGTGTGACAGCTCTGGCGACTCCGCTGGGGATTAGCTCCCAGAACCACTGGTTCAGGGTTCAAGAATTCGAGCTTAGAATAATTGTTATATTTGGCTTTATTATCTGATCTTTATTACATGTTTTTGCATAACGTGCTAAATGTTGTCTTTTACCGCTTTGATATTATCTGAACTGTATATAAACTGTGCCGAAACCCTTCTCTTCTTACCTCCGGGGAGAAGCTCGCTGGTCGAGACTCCCTATTCTGTTAGTGTCAATACCTGAAATAAGAAAGAGGTCGGACAAGTTACAAAGCCGGACGATCTCGCGGGTCCCCGGTACGTAGCCCCCTCCTCGACTCGAGTTGTCCGCTCGGGTACACAGTCTAGAACAAATACCCAGGTTACGAACCTAGAATAACTTGACTTCATGCCGGATCCCTAGTAGGAACGCTTATTTGCATCATGTTGCATTTGACTTAGGTGACTCAACACAGGGGTTGGGTCCGTCTAGGACTAGCAACCTGAAATGAAAAGACCATCATGTTACATCCTATTTGTTTCCGTGCATTTATTTGTCTCGGACATGCATGCTGCCTGACTTTGGAGTATTTGAAAAGTATAAAAAAAAAAAAACAGTGTATAGGGCTAATTTTCTACTTTGAAAAATAGCAATGCCCAATTACTGTCAAAACTCTGCCAAAATTTTGCGATAATAAAAAGGGAAAATGTTTTGTTTTCAATAATTTGCTTTACTAAGAAAAAGAAAAAAAAACAAAAAGATAGAAAAATAGTATTTTATTTTTGGAAAGTTGTTTGTTGAAAAGGAAAGAATTTTGTTCTAAAATAATTCGGTTAATTTAACCGAACTACGCGGGTCTGATTCTCACCGGATGTGAGATACGTAGGCAAACCTCATCGGTTTCGACCCCAATTTTCAAAGAATATCCAAAAATATTTTCCTTTAGTTTCTTCTTTATAAATCTTTCCTTAGAAAATGCAAAAAAAAGAAATAAAAAAATAATATAGAAGTTTTCTTTAAACTCAAATAAAAAAAATAGTTTCCTTCTTTCTGAAGTTTTTCATACGAAAAATGAAATAAGAATTAAAAATCAGCAACAAAAATCCAAAAAATACTCTTTTCTTTTTTAGTCTTTCTTTTGTAAATGTCCATAAAAAATAAATATTTGAAAAATTAATTCCAAAAAATATTTTCGCTCTTCTTTAGAAGTGCTTTTGTAAATAAATAAAAACTCAGAAATTCCAAATCATTTTCTTAAAAGTCCCTCTTTCAAAATTTAAGAGGCAACATCATAAATCAAAAAATATATTCTTTCTTCCGTAGAAAAAGGTGAAACAAATGAAAAATTAACCAAACACATTTTTTTTAATATATATATATATATATATATATATATATATATATATATATATATATATATATATATATATATATATATTCCCAAAGTTCAAGTCAAAAGCAAATAACTTTTTTAGAAGTCTTTCTTTAAAAAATAAAACAAAAATCAAAATAAAAAAAATATCTTCTTTCTTCTTTTAAAGCATTTCTTTCGAAAATTCCAAAAAAAAAAGAGAGAGTTAATTTACTTACTCCATTCACGATCGCTCGAACTACGCGGGTTTGATTCTCACCGGATGTGAGATACGTAGGCAACCCTCATCGGGTTCAACCCCACCTTTTGCTAAAATAGCCAAAATCAATAAATAAATAAAAACGTGTCAAATTTTTAATTTTGCCATAAATAAGTTGGGTGGTGTCCAACCTTCCCTTTTGCTAAAAATAGCCAAAAATATATGTCAAATTTTAAATCTGTCATAAATAAGTCAGGTGATGTTGTTTTGTCATAAATAGCCGAATGTTCCCGAAAGGGACGCCGGAAGGCTGACTTTGCATAAACAGCCACCTTTGGGTCATTTTTTAAGGTTTGGTCCAGTTGACCCACACAGCCTTAAAATCTTCGTCACCGAGGCGTTGAAAGGCCGTGTTGGCAATATTGAGTTTTCTAATTTGAAAAACGATAAAAAGAGTCATAAATAAGTCAGGTGATGCTGTTTTGTCATAAATAGCCGAATGTTCCCGAAAGGGACGCCGGAAGGCTGACTTTGCATAAACAGCCACCTTTGGGTCATTTTTTAAGGTTTGGTCCAGTTGACCCACACAGCCTTAAAATCTTCGTCACCGAGGCGTTGAAAGGCCGTGTTGGCAATATTGAGTTTTCTAATTTGAAAAACGATAAAAAGAGTCATAAATAAGTCAGGTGATGCTGTTTTGTCATAAATAGCCGAATGTTCCCGAAAGGGACGCCGGAAGGCTGACTTTGCATAAACAGCCACCTTTGGGTCTTGTTTAGTATTTTTTATCCAGTTGACCCACACAGCCTTAAAAACCTTCGCCCTGAGGCGCTGAAGGGTAGTGTTTGCAACACCAGGTTTTTATTGTAATTTAAAAAAAAAAACAAACAAAAAAAAACAAAGAGTCAGCGGTCGGGTGAATACCGTTTGAATTTTGTCATAATAAGCCGAGCCAGCTTCGGTCGCGTCTTAAACCGTTCTTGCCGAAGTAGCCTTAGAGTATCTTTCAGTTGTCGAAAGGTTATTTTCGTAAAAGAACGGACAAGTTTGTAAAATGATCCTCCCCGGCCTCAAAATTCATGTGAAATTTGGAAGGGGCCACGTTTGCAAAAAATATAACCGTTCGGTTGCATTTTGTGAGTGTTGAAACCCAATTTTTTATTATGAAGAAAAAAAATGTTTCATTACTTTTACCTTTCATTTGGCCCGAACTACGCAAGATCTGATTCATGCGGGGTCATGATACGTAGGCAATCTCCATCGGATTCGATCATAGCTATAAAATAAATTGAGAAAAAAAAACTGAAAGAAAAGGAAAAAGAAAATCGAGTGAAAAAGAAAATAGAAAAAAAACAAAAAGAAAAAAAGAAAAAAAAAAGAGTGCAAAAAATAAAAGAGCGGCAAAAACAAGATCAAGAGTGACTAAAGAGAGGCAAGAATGCAAAAAATAAAGTACATAGTGAAGAAGGCTAGTTTAAGGCCGGGTTGAAACATGTAACCCGTTCAAACACATGGTAGAAGCGTTTAACTGTTTAGGTGCATTGCATCCCAACGTGCGATTTCCTATATGATTAAATGCCTCAAAACTAACAAGGTTGTGTGTGTGAGTAAATCAGCCAGGTTCTGTTCAGGTGATTGGTTATGTTGGTATGCGGTGATGAACATGCAGCCCTGCACGCGGCCACAACATTATACACAAAACTGAGCTCCACCTCCCAGAAACGCCCATCCTTACCAAGCTCCATATAGTCCCCAATCAAATGTTCCTCAGTACAATCCTCACCCAAGAGAGTCTTTCAAAAGGAATCAGTTCACCTCTATAGGTGAATCATGCTCAGGCTTGTTCAAAAAGCTAGTCAGGCGAAGTCTGCTGCAGCCAGTGGCCCCAAATCGGCCAAACACTGAGTCCCCCCTCCCCGCATCGAGCTGATACTAGATGTGAATGCCACTCTGGAGCAGTGGGGCACGGTATAAAGGACTGTTGGTCATTGGACCCTCAAAATGGCAGTTGAAGACCTAATATGAAAGACTTGATTGAAGCTGAAAGAATCGTTCCCCGGGACGAAAAGGTTCCTAATATGATGAACATTCCCCTGCCTACTCTCACAAATGGGCCAATAGACGGAATGATCTGTGAAGCTGAGGAATTTGATCCGGCACTGAAGGCTATTGCAGCCATTGCTGAGACAGAAGAAAAGCCAAAAAAACGATTGTCAAGCCTGAAAGTTCCCCATCAGACGGGAGTCTCGGTAGCCAGTCTTGCTATCCATTCTGCATCTGGATTATCTCAGGGTGTGATCCGGATGTTTTACTTTATTGTCTTACTTTCCGATGTAAAACCTTCTATCTTCAAAAATTAAAAAAAAAAATCAAATGAAATTGATATTTCATTTTCCCAGAATGTCTCTTTTCTTAAATCTTGTCAATTTTCTCATTTTCTTTTAGTTCTGTTAAATGCAGATTTCAATAATATGACATGCTTGCGGACTTCATGCCCGGATCTTAAAACTCTGTCAGACCTCGAAATAATGAATCAAGAATTGGGTCGCAATGAAGAATAGCTTAAGGAAACAAGACAAAGAGTTGGAACAACTGAAGGAAAATTGATTCCCGAAATTGGAAAGGTCCATACATTACAACAAGAGTACTGCCAAAAAGAGTGTGTTGTACTTGGGACACATCGAAGAAAATGTCCTTGAAATAACTGTCAATGCAAATGCAGTCAAAAGGTACTATGTTGGATCCTTTATATAATAAAATCTTGTCCGTTTGAGATGACGAATGCTTTCATTCTCGCTACCCAAACACTATCAACCCTTTGCAAAACCCATTTGAGCTGGTTACTCTTCTTTGATTACCCTCTTTGGAACCTGAAATTATTATTGAAAATAAAATGAAAAAGAAAAATGAAAAAAGAAGAAGAAAGAATTGGAAAAATAAGAAAATATATATAAAAAAAATCCAAAAACAAAAGTGGTCTGAACTACGTCTGACTTGATTCCGAAAGGATACGTAGGCAACCTCTCCTTGGGGTTCAGTCACACCAAAATAAAATCCAAGAAGTCCCCCAAAAGTGAAACTGGGGCAGAAGTTATAATGGTTCGGCAATTATCCCGACCAAAAGGTTCCAAAGTTGTAGTTCAATCGAAATTCCTTTTACCCCAAACTTTGTTTAAGTCCTTCTGATCAATCGGCAAAGCGGTTCAAAATGGGAGGATGGAGTTATTTGGACCTGATACAACAAAATGAGAATAATAAAATGAGAGAGTCTTATTGGTGAAAACCCACATGGGCACCGTAAGACGACGGTAAGCAGCGAAAATCAAATGAGAAGTCTTGTTAGTGAACACCCACACGGGCACTATAAGGAGATGTTAAGAAATGAAATGAAAATGCCAGCTCGTGAAAACCCGCAAAGGGCGCCCATGATCGAAAATGAGATCCTCACTACCACCGTCATCAACAGAGTCCTAGCGAAGTTTCTCGGTATTCAAAGCAAAGTTGTGATAAATTTTTGGGAGTCAGACGGTTTACACAGGTCAGGCATCCAGTCCAAAAGGCATGTCATGTTCATTGAAGCCCGCATGTACTCCGAATAAGTCCTTCTCTCCTTTCCCCGAAAGGGATACTTCTAGCTTTAAATTCTCTCAATTCAATTATTTGTTTCTCTTTGAATCCCTTTTGGTCTAACACTGTTCCAAAACCAAGACAAAGAAAGGATGGCAAAACTGATTTACAGGGCTTTCGTTGGGTACACGCTAATGTGCAAAGGGCACCCAGCCTCAGCAGGGGGCATCAGGATGACCTGGACTGGTCATGGCAGCCTATAAAGGCAATTGAAGTTGAAAGGTTTGAGTTTCACACGGTTAATCGCCTCCACGAAGTTAAAAAAAAAAAATCCCCACAAAGCCTCCCCTTGTAAAAATTCCCCAGCAAGCTTGCCCCAACAAATCTCCAGCAAGTCCGTTCTGTACAAATCCCCACAGAATCTCCCCTTGTACAATCCCCCACAGAGTCTCCCCAATATAAAAAAATCCCTGTTGGAATTTCCCCAGCACATCCCCAGCGAGTCCCTTTGTAAAAATTCCCCAACAAGCTTACTCCAACAAATCCTAGAAAGCCCGCTTTGAAATAAATCCCCAGCATGCCCCATTGTACAAAAATCCACACAAAGAATCCACTTTGTAAATATTCCCCCACAGAGTTTCCTTTTGTACAAATCCCCACAGAATACCTCCAATAAAATCCCCGTTGAGAACCTCCAAGCAAAACGGGACAAAAAAAAGAGAAAAGAAAGGAAAAGAAAAAAAAAGGAGAGCCTTACGAAGCAAGTCATCACAGAATCTGGAAATACAAGCCTGAGCAGTCTAAAGGGTTTCGCCATTCGAATCAAATCAATGGCGGGACTTCGCAACAGAAATAGAGACGCAACAAAGCAACTGGGAACGATCAAGGTCACCGAACCGACCGTCATTTCCGAACTAACAATTGTTCTTTGTCTGAAAAGTTGAAACATGTATAATCCAAGACAACCATGCAAGAAGCAGGTGTCGCCCAAAAAGGAAGGTACACGGGTACAAGAAATACTTTGGCAATGATGAATTCACTCGAAAGGTAAGTTTCCACGAAACTCCCTTTTATCTTCTACTAAAACAAGAAAATTCAAAAAAAGAGGTCGCTTAGTATTCTCGAACTTTGTCCCCAGCCAGCAAGCATTAGGGTTTTAAACCCTAAACTGAGCTTTTCCATGCAATCAACATTAGGGTTTTAAACACTAAACTGAATTTTTCCTTTAGTCAGCATTAGGGTTTTAAACCCTAAACTGAACTTTTTTCCCATTCAGCCAGCATTAGGGTTTTTAACCCTAAACTGAGCTTTTCCATGCAATCAGCATTAGGGTTTTAAACCCTAAACTGAATTTTTCCTTTAGTCAGCATTAGGGTTTTAAACCCTAAACTGAACTTTTTTCCATTCAGCCAGCATTAGGGTTTTAAACCCTAAACTGAGCTTTTCCATGCAATCAGCATTAGGGTTTTAAACCCTAAACTGAATTTTTCCTTTAGTCAGCATTAGGGTTTTAAACCCTAAACTAAACTTTTTTCCATTCAGCCAGCATTAGGGTTTTAAACCCTAAACTGAGCTTTTCCATGCAATCAGCATTAGGGTTTTAAACCCTAAACTGAATTTTTCCTTTAGTCAGCATTAGGGTTTTAAACCCTAAACTGAACTTTTTTCCATTCAGCCAGCATTAGGGTTTTAAACCCTAAACTAAGCTTTTCCATGCAATCAGCATTAGGGTTTTAAACCCTAAACTGAATTTTTCCTTTAGTCAGCATTAGGGTTTTAAACCCTAAACTGAACTTTTTTCCATTTAGCCAGCATTAGGGTTTTAAACCCTAAACTGAGCTTTTCCATGCAATCAGCATTAGGGTTTTAAACCCTAAACTGAATTTTTCCTTTAGTCAGCATTAGGGTTTTAAACCCTAAACTGAACTTTTTTCCATTCAACCAGCATTAGGGTTTTAAACCCTAAACTGAGCTTTTCCATGCAATCAGCATTAGGGTTTTAAACCCTAAACTGAATTTTTCCTTTAGTCAGCATTAGGGTATTAAACCCTAAACTGAATTTTTTTCCATTCAGTCAACATTAGGGTTTTAAACCCTAAACTGGGCTTTTCCATGCAATCAGCATTAGGGTTTTAAACCCTAAACTGAATTTTTCCTTTAGTCAGCATTAGGGTTTTAAACCCTAAACTGAATTTTTTTCCATTCAGCCAGCATTAGGGTTTTAAACCCTAAACTGGGCTTTTCCATGCAATCAGCATTAGGGTTTTAAACCCTAAACTGAATTTTTCCTTTAGTTAGCACTAGGGGTTTAAACCCTAAACTGAACTTTTTTCCATTCAGCCAGCATTAGGGTTTTAAACCCTAAACTGAGCTTTTCCATGCAATCAGCATTAGGGTTTTAAATCTTAAACTGAATTTTTCCTTTAGTCAGCATTAGGGTTTTAAACCGTAAACTGAACTTTTTTCCATTCAGCCAGCATTAGGGTTTTAAACCCTAAACTGAGCTTTTCCATGCAATCAGCATTAGGGTTTTAAACCCTAAACTGAATTTTTTCTTTAGTCAGCATTAGGGTTTTAAACCCTAAACTGAACTTTTTTCCATTCAGCCAGCATTAGGGTTTTAAACCCTAAACTGAGCTTTTCCATGCAATCAGCATTAGGGTTTTAAATCCTAAACTGAATTTTTCCTTTAGTCAGCATTAGGGTTTTAAACCCTAAACTGAACTTTTTTCCATTCAGCCAGCATTAGGGTTTTAAACCCTAAACTGAGCTTTTCCATGCAATCAACATTAGGGTTTTAAACCCTAAACTGAATTTTTCCTTTAGTCAGCATTAGGGTTTTAAACCCTAAACTGAACTTTTTTCCATTCAGCCAGCATTAGGGTTTTAAACCCTAAACTAAGCTTTTCCATGCAATCAGCATTAGGGTTTTAAACCCTAAACTGAATTTTTCCTTTAGTCAGCATTAGGGTTTTAAACCCTAAACTGAACTTTTTTCCATTCAGCCAGCATTAGGGTTTTAAACCCTAAACTGAGCTTTTCCATGCAATCAGAATTAGGGTTTTAAACCCTAAACTGAATTTTTCCTTTAGTCAGCATTAGGGTTTTAAACCCTAAACTGAACTTTTTTCCATTCAGCCAGCATTAGGGTTTTAAACCCTAAACTGAGCTTTTTCATGCAATCAACATTAGGGTTTTAAACCCTAAACTGAATTTTTCCTTTAGTCATCATTAGGGTTTTAAACCCTAAACTGAATTTTTTTCCATTCAGCCAGCATTAGGGTTTTAAACCCTAAACTGGGCTTTTCCATGCAATCAGCATTAGTGTTTTAAACCCTAAACTGAATTTTTCCTTTAGTCAGCATTAGGGTTTTAAACCCTAAACTGAACTTTTTTCCATTCAGCCAGCATTAGGGTTTTAAACCCTAAACTGAGCTTTTTCATGCAATCAGCATTAGGGTTTTAAACCCTAAACTGAATTTTTCCTTTAGTCAGCATTAGGGTTTTAAACCCTAAACTGAACTTTTTTCCATTCAGCCAGCATTAGGGTTTTGAACCCTAAACTGGGCTTTTCCATGCAATCAGCATTAGGGTTTTAAACCCTAAACTGAATTTTTCCTTTAGTCAGCATTAGGGGTTTAAACCCTAAACTGAACTTTTTTCCATTCAGCCAGCATTAGGGTTTTAAACCCTAAACTGAGCTTTTCCATGCAATCAGCATTAGGGTTTTAAATCCTAAACTGAATTTTTCCTTTAGTCAGCATTAGGGTTTTAAACCGTAAACTGAACTTTTTTCCATTCAGCCAGCATTAGGGTTTTAAACCCTAAACTGAGCTTTTCCATGCAATCAGCATTAGGGTTTTAAACCCTAAACTGAATTTTTTCTTTAGTCAGCATTAGGGTTTTAAACCCTAAACTGAACTTTTTTCCATTCAGCCAGCATTAGGGTTTTAAACCCTAAACTGGGCTTTTCCATGCAATCAACATTAGGGTTTTAAACCCTAAACTGAATTTTTCCTTTAGTCATCATTAGGGTTTTAAACCCTAAACTGAATTTTTTTCCATTCAGCCAGCATTAGGGTTTTAAACCCTAAACTGAGCTTTTCCATGCAATCAACATTAGGGTTTTAAACCCTAAACTGAATTTTTCCTTTAGTCAGCATTAGGGTTTTAAACCCTAAACTGAACTTTTTTCCATTCAGCCAGCATTAGGGTTTTAAACCCTAAACTGAGCTTTTCCATGCAATCAGCATTAGGGTTTTAAATCCTAAACTGAATTTTTCATTTAGTCAGCATTAGGGTTTTAAACCCTAAACTGAACTTTTTTCCATTCAGCCAGCATTAGGGTTTTAAACCCTAAACTGAGCTTTTCCATGCAATCAGCATTAGGGTTTTAAACCCTAAACTGAATTTTTTCTTTAGTCAGCATTAGGGTTTTAAACCCTATACTGAACTTTTTTCCATTTAGCCAGCATTAGGGTTTTAAACCCTAAACTGAGCTTTTCCATGCAATCAGCATTAGGGTTTTAAACCCTAAACTGAATTTTTCCTTTAGTCAGCATTAGGGTTTTAAACCCTAAACTGAACTTTTTTCCATTCAACCAGCATTAGGGTTTTAAACCCTAAACTGAGCTTTTCCATGCAATCAGCATTAGGGTTTTAAACCCTAAACTGAATTTTTCCTTTAGTCATCATTAGGGTTTTAAACCCTAAACTGAATTTTTTTCCATTCAGCCAGCATTAGGGTTTTAAACCCTAAACTGAGCTTTTCCATGCAATCAGCATTAGGGTTTTAAACCCTAAACTGAATTTTTCCTTTAGTCAGCATTAGGGTTTTAAACCCTAAACTGAACTTTTTTCCATTCAGCCAGCATTAGGGTTTTAAACCCTAAACTGAGCTTTTCCATGCAATCAGCATTAGGGTTTTAAATCCTAAACTGAATTTTTCCTTTAGTCAGCATTAGGGTTTTAAACCCTAAACTGAACTTTTTTCCATTCAGCCAGCATTAGGGTTTTAAACCCTAAACTGAGCTTTTCCATGCAATCAGCATTAGGGTTTTAAACCCTAAACTGAATTTTTCCTTTAGTCAGCATTAGGGTTTTAAACCCTAAACTGAACTTTTTTCCATTCAGCCAGCATTAGGGTTTTAAACCCTAAACTAAGCTTTTCCATGCAATCAGCATTAGGGTTTTAAACCCTAAACTGAATTTTTCCTTTAGTCAGCATTAGGGTTTTAAACCCTAAACTGAACTTTTTTCCATTCAGCCAGCATTAGGGTTTTAAACCCTAAACTGAGCTTTTCCATGCAATCAGCATTAGGGTTTTAAACCCTAAACTGAATTTTTCCTTTAGTCAGCATTAGGGTTTTAAACCCTAAACTGAACTTTTTTCCATTCAGCCAGCATTAGGGTTTTAAACCCTAAACTGAGCTTTTCCATGCAATCAACATTAGGGTTTTAAACCCTAAACTGAATTTTTCCTTTAGTCATCATTAGGGTTTTAAACCCTAAACTGAATTTTTTTCCATTCAGCCAACATTAGGGTTTTAAACCCTAAACTGGGCTTTTCCATGCAATCAGCATTAGTGTTTTAAACCCTAAACTGAATTTTTCCTTTAGTCAGCATTAGGGTTTTAAACCCTAAACTGAACTTTTTTCCATTCAGCCAGCATTAGGGTTTTAAACCCTAAACTGAGCTTTTTCATGCAATCAGCATTAGGGTTTTAAACCCTAAACTGAATTTTTCCTTTAGTCATCATTAGGGTTTTAAACCCCAAACTGAATTTTTTTCCATTCAGCCAGCATTAGGGTTTTAAACCCTAAACTGAGCTTTTCCATGCAATCAGCATTAGGGTTTTAAACCCTAAACTGAATTTTTCCTTTAGTCAGCATTAGGGGTTTAAACCCTAAACTGAACTTTTTTCCATTAAGCCAGCATTAGGGTTTTAAACCCTAAACTGAGCTTTTCCATGCAATCAGCATTAGGGTTTTAAATCCTAAACTGAATTTTTCCTTTAGTCAGCATTAGGGTTTTAAACCGTAAACTGAACTTTTTTCCATTCAGCCAGCATTAGGGTTTTAAACCCTAAACTGAGCTTTTCCATGCAATCAGCATTAGGGTTTTAAACCCTAAACTGAATTTTTTCTTTAGTCAGCATTAGGGTTTTAAACCCTAAACTGAGCTTTTCCATGCAATCAGCATTAGGGTTTTAAATCCTAAACTGAATTTTTCCTTTAGTCAGCATTAGAGTTTTAAACCCTAAACTGAACTTTTTTCCATTCAGCCAGCATTAGGGTTTTAAACCCTAAACTGAGCTTTTTCATGCAATCAAAATTAGGGTTTTAAACCCTAAACTGAATTTTTCCTTTAGTCAGCATTAGGGTTTTAAACCCTAAACTGAACTTTTTTCCATTCAGCCAGCATTAGGGTTTTAAACCCTAAACTAAGCTTTTCCATGCAATCAGCATTAGGGTTTTAAACCCTAAACTGAATTTTTCCTTTAGTCAGCATTAGGGTTTTAAACCCTAAACTGAACTTTTTTCCATTCAGCCAGCATTAGGGTTTTAAACCCTAAACTGAGCTTTTCCATGCAATCAGAATTAGGGTTTTAAACCCTAAACTGAATTTTTCCTTTAGTCAGCATTAGGGTTTTAAACCCTAAACTGAACTTTTTTCCATTCAGCCAGCATTAGGGTTTTAAACCCTAAACTGAGCTTTTTCATGCAATCAACATTAGGGTTTTAAACCCTAAACTGAATTTTTCCTTTAGTCATCATTAGGGTTTTAAACCCTAAACTGAATTTTTTTCCATTCAGCCAGCATTAGGGTTTTAAACCCTAAACTGGGCTTTTCCATGCAATCAGCATTAGTGTTTTAAACCCTAAACTGAATTTTTCCTTTAGTCAGCATTAGGGTTTTAAACCCTAAACTGAACTTTTTTCCATTCAGCCAGCATTAGGGTTTTAAACCCTAAACTGAGCTTTTTCATGCAATCAGCATTAGGGTTTTAAACCCTAAACTGAATTTTTCCTTTAGTCATCATTAGGGTTTTAAACCCCAAACTGAATTTTTTTCCATTCAGCCAGCATTAGGGTTTTAAACCCTAAACTGAGCTTTTCCATGCAATCAGCATTAGGGTTTTAAACCCTAAACTGAATTTTTCCTTTAGTCAGCATTAGGGTTTTAAACCCTAAACTGAACTTTTTTCCATTCAGCCAGCATTAGGGTTTTAAACCCTAAACTGAGCTTTTCCATGCAATCAGCATTAGGGTTTTAAATCCTAAACTGAATTTTTCCTTTAGTCAGCATTAGGGTTTTAAACCCTAAACTGAACTTTTTTCCATTCAGCCAGCATTAGGGTTTTAAACCCTAAACTGAGCTTTTCCATGCAATCAGCATTAGGGTTTTAAACCCTAAACTGAATTTTTTCTTTAGTCAGCATTAGGGTTTTAAACCCTAAACTGAACTTTTTTCCATTCAGCCAGCATTAGGGTTTTAAACCCTAAACTGAGCTTTTCCATGCAATCAGAATTAGGGTTTTAAACCCTAAACTGAATTTTTCCTTTAGTCAGCATTAGGGGTTTAAACCCTAAACTGAACTTTTTTCCATTCAGCCAGCATTAGGGTTTTAAACCCTAAACTGAGCTTTTCCATGCAATCAGCATTAGGGTTTTAAACCCTAAACTGAATTTTTCCTTTAGTCAGCATTAGGGTTTTAAACCCTAAACTGAACTTTTTTCCATTAAGCCAGCATTAGGGTTTTAAACCCTAAACTGAGCTTTTCCATGCAATCAGCATTAGGGTTTTAAACCCTAAACTGAATTTTTTCTTTAGTCAGCATTAGGGTTTTAAACCCTAAACTGAACTTTTTTCCATTCAGCCAGCATTAGGGTTTTAAACCCTAAACTGAGCTTTTCCATGCAATCAGCATTAGGGTTTTAAACCCTAAACTGAATTTTTCCTTTAGTCAGCATTAGGGTTTTAAACCCTAAACTGAATTTTTTTCCATTCAGCCAGCATTAGGGTTTTAAACCCTAAACTGAGCTTTTCCATGCAATCAGCATTAGGGTTTTAAACCCTAAACTGAATTTTTCCTTTAGTCAGCATTAGGGTTTTAAACCCTAAACTGAACTTTTTTCCATTCAGCCAGCATTAGGGTTTTAAACCCTAAACTGAGCTTTTCCATGCAATCAGCATTAGGGTTTTAAATCCTAAACTGAATTTTTCATTTAGTCAGCATTAGGGTTTTAAACCCTAAACTGAACTTTTTTCCATTCAGCCAGCATTAGGGTTTTAAACCCTAAACTGAGCTTTTCCATGCAATCAGCATTAGGGTTTTAAACCCTAAACTGAATTTTTTCTTTAGTCAGCATTAGGGTTTTAAACCCTATACTGAACTTTTTTCCATTCAGCCAGCATTAGGGTTTTTAAACCCTAAACTGAACTCTTTCCTTTAGTCAGCATTAGGGTTTTAAACCCTGAACTGAACTTTTTCCTTTGATCAGCATCAGGGTTTTAAACCCTGAACTGAACTTTTCCATTTAGTCAGCATTAGGGTTTTAAACCCTAAACTGAACTCTTTCCATTCAGCCAGCATTAGGGTTTTAAACCCTAAACTGAGCTTTTTCCATGCATGTCAGCATTAGGGTTTTAAACCCTAAACTGAACTCTTTCCTTTAGTCAGCATTAGGGTTTTAAACCCTGAACTGAACTTTTTCCTTTAATCAACCTTAGGGGTTTAAACCCTAAACTGAACTTTTTCCATTCAGCCAGTATTAGGGTTTTAAAACCCTAAACTGAGCTTTTCCTTCCAGTCAACATTAGGGTTTTAAACCCTAAACTGAATTTTTCCTTTCAGTCAGCATTAGGGTTTTAAACCCTGAACTGAACTTTTTCCTTTGATCAGCATCAGGGTTTTAAACCCTGAACTGAACTTTTCCATTTAGTCAGCATTAGGGTTTTAAACCCTAAACTGAACTCTTTCCATTCAGCCAGCATTAGGGTTTTAAACCCTAAACTGAGCTTTTTCCATGCATGTCAGCATTAGGGTTTTAAACCCTAAACTGAACTCTTTCCTTTAGTCAGCATTAGGGTTTTAAACCCTGAACTGAACTTTTTCCTTTAATCAGCCTTAGGGTTTTAAACCCTAAACTGAACTTTTTCCATTCAGCCAGCATTAGGGTTTTAAACCCTAAACTGAGCTTTTCCTTCCAGTCAGCATTAGGGTTTTAAACCCTAAACTGAATTTTTTCCTTTCAGTCAGCATTAGGGTTTTAAACCCTGAACTGAACTTTTTCCTTTGATCAGCATCAGGGTTTTAAACCCTGAACTGAACTTTTCCATTTAGTCAGCATTAGGGTTTTAAACCCTAAACTGAACTCTTTCCATTCAGCCAGCATTAGGGTTTTAAACCCTAAACTGAGCTTTTTCCATGCATGTCAGCATTAGGGTTTTAAACCCTAAACTGAACTCTTTCCTTTAGTCAGCATTAGGGTTTTAAACCCTGAACTGAACTTTTTCCTTTAATCAGCCTTAGGGTTTTAAACCCTAAACTGAACTTTTTCCATTCAGCCAGCATTAGGGTTTTAAACCCTAAACTGAGCTTTTTCTTTCCAGTCAGCATTAGGGTTTTAAACCCTAAACTGAACTTTTCCTTTCAGTCAGCATTAGGGTTTTAAACCCTAAACTGAACCTTTCCCTTTCAGTCAGCATTAGGGTTTTAAACCCTAAACTGAACTTTTTCCTTTAATCAGCATTAGGGTTTTAAACCCTAAACTGAACTTTTCCTTTAGTCAGCATTAGGGTTTTAAACCCTAAACTGAATTTTTCCTTTGGTCAGCATTAGGGTTTTAAACCCTAAACTGAACTTTTCCCCAGTTGGTCAGTATTAGAGTTTCAACTCTAAACTGAACCTTTCCCCAGCTAGTCGATATTAGGGCTCCAACCCTGAACTGAGCATGCATATCCTCTTTCATCAATTTTATGAACTTCCTGGCGAATAATTCACGAAATTTTCCTAGTGAAACTGGGGCAGAAAATTTCGTTCATTTGTTTTTCCCGCATGTCTAACCTCGAGCCACACGGATCGAAACGACCCACAAGATGAGTCTCAACTCAGAATCTTAGAAGAAAAAGAAAAAAGATGTCCCGAGACACCGGAGAAAATGGAAGGCGGATCGCTCCAAGATTTGATCAAGGTCCTGAGTTCTACCAACCCCGTCCTATTCAGTATCGCAGAAATAAATAGGCGCCTACAACTTGCAAGCATCAAGATTCAGATCAGAGTCTACAAGCAGAATCAGCTAAGACCCAAGATCAAGTCGCAAAAGAATCATAGATAGGAATCTTGTATCTAGCAGTTGACATGCATATAAGTGTTTAGTTCAGTTTCAATTTTTCTTTGGTTGTAATAAGGCGGTCAGTAAAGCAGCGGTGACAACAACAACAGTAATAGCAAGCATTGCAATCCCATGGTAGTCCCAACTACCAAAACTTCCCGAACTACATTAACCTGATTCCCCTTTAGCCAGGGATATGTAGGAAACCTTTGAAGCAGAGGTTCAGTTAAATCTTTTTCAAAAAAATGCTTCACACGGAGTACTCGGATAGGCAAAAATCGCTCACTTTATCTTTGCGCGAAAACCCTTCATGTCTTCGGGCAAAGAGGGGCAGCTGTAAGCACGTGATTTTTGCCCTATATGAGAAATACTCCCAGAAAATGCAAAATAAAATAATTTTCCTTGGTGTGCAATTTTGAGTATTTTTGTGATATTTTTGGATAATTATTTGTATTTGTCTGTGTTTGCTTATTTGTTAAATTAATAAAAAATATAAAAATATGTCGCATTTTGCATGTAGGATTTCATTCTACAATTGTTAGTAATTAAATTAGTTTTACAAAAATTAAAAATTACAAAAATAGGCATCTTTTGCATTTTTAGCATTTAATGTCCAAATGAACAATTTTATGCTTAATTATTACTTAATTGTGCGTTAATTGTTATTGGGAGTTAATTTGCGCTTTTATAACTTAATTTAGTTCTTAATAATAATTTAAGTATTATTATAATTTAGTTTTAGAAAATAAAAGAAGAAAAGAGAACAAAAATACAAAGAAAAATCGGATTGGGCCACTTCTTCAAAATTCAACCCCAGGCCCAAACATTTGTCCAACCTTCTCCATGACCCAGTCCATCTCAACATGGGTCGACCCGGTCCGCCCCATTAACCCAATCCATAACCCAATACCCCTATCTTACATTTCAAAGACACAAAACAAAAGAAAAAGAAGAAAGAACAAAAAAACCCTAAAAAAGGGACCTAAACCATTCGCCCCCATTTTTGGGTTTCTTCTTCTCCAAAACACCAAACACCCCAAGCCATCCATGGCTACCTCCCCTTCCGTACGAGCAGCTCCCATGGCTGCCTCCCTATCAACAACACACGCACCACACAAGCTCCACCTCCCTCGCGTCCAAGCAAACCCCGCGACTGCTGCGTCGACGTCAAGCTCGGGTGTGAAGCTCGACGTCCATGGCAGTCTTTGCCCCCGACCTCGTTCCAGATTCATCGTTCATGGCTGAGTTGCATGTGTTTACTTGGACGCGAGTTGCATCTGTTCCAGCTCGTCGTCCATGGTTTCTTCACGAGCGAACGCACCCAGCTGCTCCTGTTTCGCGTCATCCATGGCTGCCGTAGCTGCTCCTTCTACTTTTAGCTTTCGTCGTCCAGTCCCCGCCGCTGCTGTTTCTTCACGTTCCAAGCTCGAGCCAGTCGTCCAAACTCAGTCACGTAACCAAACGGAACCCCAGCTGCCTCGTTCCTTCACTTCTGCCGCGACAGCTGCTGCTGCTGCTCCGGCGCGGCTTCAGTCGACTTCTTAGATTTGTTCGTCGTCGTTTGGTTGAGCTTTGGTCGAGGGTCGCCGAAACAGTTCATACATATGTCGTGTTGATCCGGTTAGTAGTTTTTGAATTTTATGTTTGTCCGTATTTTGTTTTGATATTTTCGAATCTAAAATCGGCAAATGTTTGTTTTGTTTATCGTTTGAATTAATTTTTAGTTCATGTTCATGTGTTGTTTGTTAAATTAATTTTTCAGATTCCAAATGAAAGATTAATTAATTGTTTTTCATGTTTATTTCATGTTCGTACTGTTGTTCAAGTGAATATTTGTTGTTGTTTAAGTGAATATTTGTTAGTTTAATGTTTGTTAGATTCAAATTGAAATTTAATTAATTATTTCTTCAATTTGTTTCATGTTGTTATGAATTTTCCAGAAAATGTTAATGTTGTTTGAATCGTTAGAATCCGTCATGTTTGTTGCTTAAAAAACAGATTTAATTCATGTTCATCTTTGTTTGAAGTTCATGTTTAAATCCAGTGATTTAATGTGAGTTTATGTTTGTTTGTGATTTGTTGATTTAATTTGAATCATGCATATTGTTGTTGGTATTGTTGTATCTTTGTTCATCCATTGATGATCTAAATTAACCAGGATTGGTTCCCGATATGGTTGATTTATTTCCATTAATTTGGAGTTTGTGTTGTTCATCATGTTCATATGATTTGTTGTTGAAGATTGTTGAGAAATTGGTCATCTTGACTATATTTTGGTCAAGTTATGATTTAATTGATTGTTTAGAGCAGAGGGGTAATTTGGTAAATTGCAGTGCATTCGGGGGTAGATTTGTAATTGCAATAAGGTCGGAGGGGTAGTTTGGTAATTGAACATTATTTTGATTCTTTATGTTAAGCATGGGGGACAAATATAATGGGGTGGGGTTTTTGATGTACTTGTTTAATATAATGGGGGACAAGACAAAACATAATGGGGAGGAATCTTGCACTTGTTTAATGTAGGCATGGGGGACATATTGTAATGGGTTGGTAATATGGAATTTATTTAATGTAGGCATATGGGACAAAGTTTTAAAATAAAGAAGACATTTGATAGTGGGACAAAACATGCCATTGGGGGAATAATTTGGGTTTAGGAATTCAAGGCAAAGTCTTGCTATAAATATAGAGTCATTTCTTGACATTGAGGAGAAGACTAGAGAGTTTTAAGAAGGATTTTTGGGGGAGAGAAAAAGAGTTGAATATTATTGAGAGGATTTTTAGAGAGAGTTGACAGATTCTTTTACACTTGAGAGTTGACATACTTTTATACTTGAGAGAGTTTGTGATAGTAAAAGAGAAAGACAATTTGAACTTTCACTCGAACAATTCTGTTTGCTTTTCTTCGAGTGTTATTCAAAAGTCAGAAACTACTGCATCTCGTATCTTTTCTCTCTTCTGCTTTGACTGCGATTGTACTTTTGCACTGCTGAGTTTTCAATCTGTTACTGGGTTATTCTACTGGTTTTTACTGGTTTTGCGGTGTTGCTGAACCTGCTGTTGCCGCGTTATTACTGTCGCTGACTCCTACTTCTTTTGTTCTTGTACTGCTGTTTCCAGGTACACATTTGTACACTCTTGGCTTGAAGCGAAAAATGAAATATTAATCAGGCTCCTGTTCCTGTTGAATTCTTTTGTTTGGATCTGTGTTTGAATATTAATTTTCCTCTCTTTGTATAAAAATGTAGTCGATTAATTAATGAGTAATGAGGCTGCATATGTATGATTTCTTCATCTAATAATGCTAGTTTAAATTACTTGAAGAATAGTTAATCGGCTTTGATATTATTGTGTATCCCTCTCATGTTCCAGCATTAGTAAATAATAGAATATAAAAATGAAAGCAGTTTTTCTTTGTACAAACTCGATCGCAATTTTCCAATCGCATTAGCCGTAAACTAATAACTAATAAGTTACGTTTTCAGCATGTAAATAATTAAGAGATTTTCTTTTATTTTAGAGACGAACTTAATAGAAAATATAGTCACTATAGGTTTATCCTTTAAAATAAAAATGAGACGAGCCTCGCCAAATAAATCACAAACCGCCGGGGCCCTCAATAAAATACATAACCATTGACTAGACTTTGGATTTGGCCGTTTAATGAACCTTCACGGCCTCTTCCTAAAATAACAATACGCTAGTTGCTTTAGGCGTACCTTTAATAATTTAACCTTCTTAAACACGGGTGCACATTGATGTGACCCAAATCCAAATCTCAACGGAGTCAAAATGTGTCGACGACCACGGGTGCATTGATTGTGACGTGGTTCGAGATGCATTTCCACGACGTTGCAATTCTATAAAAATAAATGATAATAATAAAAGCGGTTTAAACTTAATAAAAGCACGTAAGTCATAACATGTATTTAAATCAGATATTTAGCCATTATAACAATTTAAGCGACCGTGCTAGAACCACGGGATTCGAGGGTGCCTAACACCTTCCCTCGGGTCAACAGAATTCCTTACTTAGAATTTCTGGTTCGCAGACTTCATTTGGAAAAGTCGAAAATTTCCTCGATTTGGGATTCAAGATAAACCGGTGACTTGGGACACCAAAAGCCAAACCTTTCCCAAGTGGCGACTCTGAATTAAATAAATAATCCCATTTCGAATATTGTCACTTAAATTGGAAAAACTCCCTCGCGCATTTCTACCTTTCGGGGCGGGGCGCGCAAAAAGGAGGTGTGACAATGATGATCTTTCCTCGATTTTGCTTGAACTGACGTCAGCCGTTGTGTCAGACTATTGAGGTCGTCCTCGTCGGCTCTCACCTCGGCGCAATAGGCATTGTGGATTTCTTACCAAGTGGTGGGAGGGTATTTCATGAACGTGCTTAATAGTTTTCTGGTCACTCTCGATCTGTTCCTGCTCAACCCATTCTACAAGGCCGCTACCGCCATCCCTTCTGACATATTTGGTAGGCTCATTCTCACCCTGTTAAACTGGACGAGGAAGTCACTGAGTCCCTTGCCAGGAAATTTCCTAGCGGAGAATATATCACTCACCCTAGCTTTCGCCTTTTTAGCCCCCGCATGAGCGGTGACAAACTTGTCGGATATTTCCTCGAACATTGCTATTGACTGCGCCGGTAGTTGCGAATACCAGGTTAGGGCTCCTTTTGTTTTGAACTTTTTCAGTAGCACCGATGGTACTTGCTCCTTCGAAAGATCATTGCCCTTCACCGCTGTGGCGTATTGGACGATATGATCTTCTGGGTCTGTAGTGCCATCGTATATTTTCAGGTATGGTGGCATTTTGAAGGTTTTGGGAATAGCATGGGGAGCTGCTTCCTCGCTGTACGGTTGTTTGACGAATTGGCCAATGTCTCGTTTAGGTAGCAACTTCGAGGCACCTGGTATCTTATCAACCCTTTCTTGATGCTCCTTCATCTAATCACGGAGTGCCTTGTTTTCGTTTTCCATATCTTCCATTTTCTTTAGAATGTCTACGAGTGCATCATTACCTGCATCAACAATGGTGTAAGTTTTACCTGTTTGGGGGACGGGTGTCGTGCCCCCTTTTTCTCGCGAAATCGGATTTATGACATTTGGGAGGACAACTCGTTCCCTTTTGGGAATTGGGTTTTTTGATTTGAAGAGTTGCCACCTAATGATTAAGTGCATTAGGACACTAGGAAGAATTTGTTTAGAAAAGCCAGAGTTTGGGTAAGGGCTAGAAATTATCTCGAGGGGAAGGTGTTAGGCACCCCTCAAGATCCACTAGTGTGGTTTTCGGCCATGCTACAAGTGTGACTTAAGTACAAACAATAAATAAGCAAATAAGGGTTTCAAATATGAGGGGTTGTCACATTGTGATTACAAATAAGTTAGAGTTTGAAGAAACAAAGAAGCTGAAATTTGAGAAAAAAAGAGTTTTGAAATTTTGAAAGTAATAAAATAAACAAGTAAAGGGAAGGGGATCCTAGGTTTATAAATAATATGGATCACATCAATGCAATACCCGGTAATTACTCTTCAGAAGAGGGGTTACACGTGGTATTAGCGCACCGGTCATCATATCCATATCTACCCTTTCCCACCCTGTTGAGGTATTAAACGTGGAATGATTTCGTTTACTTATTGCATGCTAGTACCTGCCCCAATCCTATCAGTCCCGGAGGCATTTGGGACTACTAGTCCTAAAGGGAAGGGAGATTTGGGTTTTGTATGGTTTAAAAGGATAAAATTCTAAAGCGACAAACAAAAACACATAAGGCAGATATGGGAAACACATAACAATTTAAAAGGCTTAGACAAGCCTCCTCACTTAAAGAGAGATTGTTTAGCATGTCTTGCAGATACTGGTTATGGTCTGAATTAAACTTAAACGTTAAGGAGGCAGACTGATCTATTATACATTTCAGATAAGAAACCAGAATCAGACCTGCCTGCTGGTTTGGAATTAACAGTCTGACTCAATTAGCTAATTCACCTTATAGCTTGCTTAGGTGAAAGCTATAGGCATGATATCTAAATACGAGAGAAAGATACTGATTTCAGAAGCAGATTTATTAACAGTAGGAACATAAGTTCTACAAGCGTTTAAGCAATGGTATTACTGATTTTAAACTTATAAGCAAGTTGAGGGATTCAGATTAGTTGCTTATTCCTATAGGCATGCTTTCTAAGTGTGACTAATTTTAACCTTTACAAAAATGTAGAAATCCTATAGGCATGGCGTCTAAAATGCTGATTTTATTATTTAAGCCTATATATTGTTTGCCTAGTGATGGATACGTATGCAGTATTCAGAAACCCTATAGACATGCTTTCTATATGATAGGCAAAATGCAGAATCCTATAGTCATGTTCTCTATATGAGATGCAGAAATGCAAAAGCTATTGATATGATATATATGCAGAACTTATAGGCAGGATTTCTAAGATGCAAAAGTGCAGAAGTTTATAGACAGGATTTCTATATGAAAATGTAGAAGTGCAGAACCTAAAAAAGGATTTCTATATGAAAATGTAGAAGTGCAGAACCTAAAACAGGATTTCAAAGATGCCGAAATGCAGAACTTGCCATGATTTGAAGAAATAAAGACCTAATGAGCATGATATCTACCCTTATGCATACATGAGTACCCCTCCCCTTTTCACTATAAGCCCCAATGAGTTATTACAAATTATTACAGCCCAGAATGAAGAAAAGAAAGTAAAAATTACATCAGAAAGCTAAAATCCCAACCAAGGAGAGCCTGATTCAGACTTCTGTCTGAAGCATGAAGTAAACCAACTCCAAAGATCAAATTCCAAAGCCTTTATCCTATTTGGGGTGTGTCAGAGTTTCCTAAGAGTCTCAAGTGGACTCCGGGCAGTGCTTACACCCAAATATATTGCAGAATTAGACTATAGTACAGTGTGGAAGGGACGACCCTCAAATGTCCAAGTTCAGAGGGAGCTCAAGGTCCCAAAGCAAGGCTCATAGGAAGGGGGCAGAACTTAGAATCTAAGAGAGAGTGCATGTGCATAGAGGGGATTTTGGGGAAGGCCAAGATAGGCTGGTGGTCATACCCAACAATTAGGAGTGCTGGCACACCCCTAACCAGCCTGTTAACCACATTGTTTGGGAGTTAGGATCCATTAAAGGATCAGGTCCAGACATGAGCAGCAATTTGGATACTGCCATGCCTGAACCTTAACTCAAAACATAGAAGGGAATAAGGGTATGGGGAATTCACACAGCAACAGATGCAAAGAGAATATCATATTCAATACAGAACATAAACAACAAAGTAGACAAGATTGTTGAAACTGTAAAGCAAACACATAGGGATAAAGCTGAAAATTAAATTAGAACATACCAGTTTCAGGGAAATAAGAAGAGAAGAGCAGTAGTAAAGCCAAATTGCAAACACACAGCCAGAAGATTTCAGAAGAGAGTAAAGTGTTGAATTGAGAATGTAGGAGTATTGAAATTGAAAGTGTTCAATAAGTGTTGAACTCAAGGTCTTAAAGAGTATTTTAATTGGAAGTGTGTAAAAGTGCAGAAGGGTCGTGCCTTTTATAGTGCAGAAAGCAAGTAAGAAAAGGTAAGAAAATAATTTCAAAATCAATCACATAAGGTCTCCCTTCAATTAAAGGATTCTGATTTCAAACGGGCAAGATAATTAAGGAAAGAGTTTGATCAAAATATTTTCCAAAGTAGTACAAGAAGGGTAAATACACAGAAGTTATTTAAGGAAAGAGTTTGATAGCAACACGATTTATGCAAATAAGGAAAGGCAATCAATCAACAACCAGTAAAAAAATCAGAAATTGCGTTTGGTATGAATGAATCCAACCAGAAAAGGTGAAGAAAGGTTTAATTAAAGAAAAATCAGTAACAATCAATCGATCCTTATTAAAAGGAATTCTGAATCAATCACAAATTGGCAAAACCTTTTTTTGAAGGAAGAATTCATCATATATAAAGTGCACAGAAATGTGAATCAAGAAAGAGTTGTCATGCTAATTAGAAAAGCCTAGCATAGAAAAGTTCAGAGTCAAAGAAGTTCGAGTTCAGTACAAAGACTCAAAACGAGTCTGAGAAACCTAGAGTTCCAAAATAGAACCGTAGTCTCAACCACAAGATCGAAACTCGCCAAAAACCCCAAACCCTAGGGTTTTCAACTCGAGTCAGATACAGATAAAAGAAGACAAATAATGGAAACAAGCTCAGAGGTCTTCTTTCAGGGATTCATGTGAAATCAAACAGATAAAATAGCAGGTTCAAGGCAAATATAATGAAGAACTAATTTGAAGCATAGAGAACACATTTTAAGAAAGGCTTGGGACCTAAACAAGTTTAAAAGAGAAAAGAGGTAGTATAAACTTAAGAAAACAGTAGAGGGAACGTGTGTAGAGAGAACTCAAACAAGGTTCCGTAAAAGCAAACAAAAACATAAGGACTCAGTAGGAGATACATACAGTAGAAAAACACAAAATACTGGAAAAAGATAGCAAAAGAACATATAGGAAAACACAGCGAGATGAACATGTGAGCATGGTATAGAAGCACAATAGAACACAAAGCACGAAAGAATCATGTATAGTAGAAAGAAAGCAGAAGAAAAACACATGCGTGGTAGAAAAGAAACATACGAACATAGTATAGACAAATACACATAAAGAAAAGAAAAGGAAGAATCAGAAAGACCTTTTGAAACTTTTTGAGAAACCCTAAATCGAAGAGAAGTAATTTTTGAAAGCAAATTAGGAAAAACGTTTAAGAACTCAAGTAGAGCACAGACATAGTATAGATTTTTAAAAAATAATCAGAGAGAACCTCGAGTAGATGGGGTTTCAGAGAAACCCTAGAATGAGAAAGGCATGGAAAAGTTCGATCTTGAGTCGGAGAGGTTAGAACCAGGCTCGAAATGCTTTGGATGTGCCGGAGCAAGGCCGAAAAGGTCTCAAAATCATGGATCTGAGAGGATTTGAACGGACACCATTGAGGTCAGACCTCAAAACTTCGAACCCCAAACGTTTGAGAGTGGAGGGAGGTGAGTACAGGCCATCCATGGCCTGAGAAGCCATGGATTCCGGTGAGGTTATGGTCGGAGAGGATGAGAGAGGCTAGGGTTCCAGGAACCTTCGAGAGAGTTTGAGAGAGGGAGAGTATTCAAAGGCGTCCAATTGATTGAAATGAGGGGATTAGGTTAGGGTTGGGGAATTAAAAAGGCAAGGGACGATCGTGGCCGTTGATCAAAATGATCAACGGCCTGGATTGAAAGAAGAACCGGGCGGGTTAATTGGTTGGGTCGGGGGTCAGGTTAAAATTGAAATTGGACCGGTCCAATTGGGTGTCAAGATTGGGTCAATTAGAGGGTCAATTTTGGCTATAATTGAAATAAATTAGGGTTATATATTAAATAGGCAGTTTTCCCTTTTATTTTACAAAAAATAGTAAAAATGATTTTGAAAACAAATTAAAAGCACTGAATTAGTTAATAACACATATTTATTAATTTAAAAATACTGTAACCAATTTTATGATTATAAAAAATTCTATTAAATCTTAAAGTAGGCTAGAATTGCAATTATATGCAATTTAGCTTTAAAAATACCAAATAAATTTTTTAAAATATATAAAAATTATCTTAACTATTATCTGGTATAAAATGGGAATAAAAATAAATTATTCACCAAAAGTGATGATTTTGGGAGTAATTATTGATTTTGTACTGCTAAAATGGACAATAAATTGGTTTTAAAAATTTATTAAAAATTGGGAGAAATACTAAAACACTCGGGCATGCTTATATATGCGTACATATGTTATTTTGAAAGTATTTTGTATATATGAAAAATATACAGGGAAAAATTGGGTATCAACAGCTGCCCCTCTTTACCCGGGAAGGATGAAAGAGCTGTCGGGTAAAGATATGATGACCAATTTTGACCGAACGAAATGACTTGAAGTATTTGACCGTGCTCTGGCTCCTGAGCTACCTACATATCCCCGGTCTTACAGGAATCAGGCCATATATAGTTCAGGATCCATCGACGGAATATGCTGACGGAGATTTTTTCAAGAACGGACGAGATATTCGGGTTGGGGTGGATGGTTATAGTCTAGTAGGGTTGCGGGAACTGGAGCGGGATCACTCCTTTCGAGACGACCGTTGCTAGCCGGTTTACCTGCAAATGAGCAATACGAACATATATTGTGCATAATTTTAAACGTGATGCAAGTTCCCGTTGAACCATGAATGCTGTGTTTGGACGGTTAAGATGACGTCCTCAGACCATGACGTCCTGGGCTATGAAGCGTATAATAAAGGATTGGCAGGCCATGAAATGATGCTCTCGGGCTATAAGGATGATGGCTCCGACCTATGATGCCTTTGAATAATGATACGCAAAAGATAAAATGGGGTCCTCAAGCCATGGCATGGCGTTCTCGGGATATGAAAATGGTGCCTCCGAATAATGATGCCTTCGGACAATTTGGCGATCTTTTAGCCCATGAGATGCAGAAGGTGGCGATCTTTCAGCCAATGCAAAAATATAAATGAGGTGGTGGTATTTCAGCCGATGCGAGATGTAAATAGAAAGTGGCAATATTTCAGCCATGCAAAAATGTAAACGCGGTGTCGATATTTCAGCTGATGCAAGATTTAAATAGAAAATAGCGATATTTCATCCATGCAAGAAAAATAAAAGTGGTGATATTTCAGTCGTGCAAGATGTAGATGAAGGTGGCGATCTTTCAGCCATGCGAGACATAAATAAAGTGGAGATATTTCAGCCACACAAGGCATAAATAAAATGGCGATATATCAGCCATGTAGGATGGAGATAGAGCTGAACCTCGGAAGGCAGAATGGTAGCCTTATGCAATGTAAGAAATGCAGATGGAGACAGTGCTTAGTCTCGGAAGGCATAATGGTAGCCTTATGCAATGCAGGAAATGCAGATGGAGACAGAGCTTAGTCTCGGAAGGCAGAATGGTAGCGTTATGCAATGCAACTAAATGCAGATGGAGGTAGAGCTTAACTTCAGAAGGCAGAATGGTAGCCTTATTCAATGTAGGAAATGCAGATAGAGACAGAGCTTAGTCTCGGAAGGCAGAATGGTAGCCTTATGCAATGCAGAGAATGCAGATGGAGGTAGAGCTTAACCTTGGATGTAATGCAGAGAATGTAGAAGGAGGTAGAGCTTAACCTCGGAAGGCGGAATGGTAGCCCTATGCAATGCAGAGAATGCAGATGGAGGTAGAGCTTAACCTCGGAAGGCAGAATGGTAGCCTTATGCAATGTAACAAAATATAGATAGAGGTAGAGCTTAACCTCGGAAGGTAGAATAGTAGCCTTATGCAGGAAGTAAAAATGACAAATGACAATAGAATTTTCTTAGCTGATAGCGGATTGCGGTATCGCGATTGCTGGGGATATTGTGCCTGTTGGGGACACTGTTGTGAAGATAGCAGTTGCGAGCAAGTGCAACGGTTCAGAGAGTTGTATTCCTGAACTTTGTGAGTGAGCGTATAGTACATTTGATGATTTTGCAACTCAAATGCCTGTATCCAAAGAAAAATCGTGAGTTTGTAGAGGGGGAAAAGTTAGTTCGTATCCCCGTTGGCTTTGCTTGACCTGCTCGACTTTGATCTGGTGATACTGTATGTACCATTGGGGTAGCATTGCTAAACAAGGCAATTTTAGTAATGACATGCATGATTTAGTAAAAGCATAATATAAGTGCATAATTAAGAATAAATTTCTTTAGATGAAACGACGACTGCGACGTGGTTCAAGACATTGCAACTTCGCTTTCTCCGAAATTTTGAGGGTCCTCCTCAAAATTTTGCCCCAGTTTACTGGGTTGCTGCTCCTGACGGCCGTTAATGATAAATGTCTGGAATCGACTTCGGAATTTTGAGGGTCCTCCTCAAAATTCTACCTCAGTTTCCAATAGTGGGGGAAATGAAAATTTTATTGAATTGTGACTGAACCCATAGGGCTGCCTATGTATCCCCTCTTAAATGGGAATCAGATCAAGCGTAGTTCAAATTACATCATAAAAGAAAGCATAGAGGTTACACATAGTATCGCTTGACTGCGTCTGAATTGATCAGCTTTGGCAAAACTTCTCCGTCCATTTCTACAAGTATGAGGGCTCCTCCTGTCAGAACTCGGTGAACCATGTACGGACCCTGCCAGTTGGGAGTGAATTTCCCTTTGGCTTTCTCTTGATACGGAAAAATTTTCTTTAACACCAGCTGCCTCGGTGTGAATTGTCTCGGCTTGACTCATTTTTTGAAGGCTATGGACATTCTATTCTGATAGAGCTGACCGTGGCAAACTGCATTCATTCTCTTTCCGTCTATAAGAGTTAGTTGCTCGTAACGACTCTTCACCCATTCTGTGTCGTCGAGCTCTGCTTCCTGTATGATCCTTAAGGAAGGAATTTCTACCTCAGCGGGTATGACTGCTTCTGTACCATATACCAACATGTAGGGAGTTGCCCCAGTTGATGTGCGGACTGTGGTGCGGTATCCTAATAAAGCAAATGAGAGCTTCTCGTGCCACTGCTTATGATTCTCTATCATTTTCCTAAGCATCTTCTTGATATTCTTGTTGGCAGCTTCTACGGCTCCGTTCATCTGAGGTCTGTAAGTTGTAGAATTCTTATGTTTGATTTTGAAGGTTTCACATGTGGATTTCATCAAATCACTGTTGAGGTTAGAGCCATTATTAGTAATGATTGACTCTGGAATTCTGAACCGACAAATGATGCAGTCGCGGACAAAGTCTGCCACAACTTTCTTAGTCACTGCTTTGTATGATGCTGCTTCAACCCATTTGGTAAAATAATCAATTGCTACTAGAATGAACCTGTGCCCGTTTGATGTGGTAGGCTCGATAGGTCCGATGACATCCATTCCCCAAGCGGCGAACAGCCACGGCGAGCTTATTGCATTAAGCTCATTTGGGGGCACCTTGATCATGTTTGCATGTATCTGATAGCGATGTCACTTTCGGACATACTGGACGCAGTATGTTTCTATAGTCATCCAAAATAACCAGCCCGGAGTATCTTCTTGGCTAAGGCAAAACCGTTCATATGTGGACCGTAGGTCCCAACATGGATTTCCTCTAGTAGCCTGGATGCTTCCCTTGCGCCGACACACCTTAATAACCCCAAATCAGGAGTCCTCCTATACAGGATTCCTCCGCTATGAAAGAAATTGTTAGATAACCTCCGAAGTGTGTGCTTCTGAGTGGGATTTTCGAGCTCTGGGTATTCTCCTTTTTTCAAGTATTCCTTGATATCATGAAACCAAGGTTTTCCATCCGCTTCTTCCTCGACATGAGCACAGTAAGCTGGATGATCATGAATCTTCACCGGAATAGGATCTATGAAGTTCTTATTTGGATGCTGAATCATAGATGATAGGGTAGCCAATGCATCAGCACACTCATTCTGGACTCTGGGAACATGCCGGAACTCTGTCTTTGTGAACCTCTTCCTCAACTCCTATACATGATGCAAATACGAGAGTATATTGGAGTTCTTAGTTTCCCATTCTTCTCGGACCTGATGTATAAGCAAGTCTGAATTCCCGATCACTAGCAATTCCTGAATGTTCATGTCAATGGCCATCTTGAGCTCTAAGATACAGGCTTCATACTCGGCCATGTTGTTGGTGCATGGGAATCTGAGTTTGGCAGACACCGGATAATGCTGACCGGTTTCTGATACTAGAACTGCTCTCATGACAACTCCTTTGAAATTTGCTGCTCCGTCGAAAAACATTCTCCAACCATGATAGGATTCTGCAATGTCTTCTCCTATGAAGGATACCTCTTCGTCAGGAAAATACATTCCTAGGGGTTCGTATTCTCCCTTCACGGGATTTTCAGCAAGATGATCCACCAATGCCTGTCCCTTGACTGCTTTCTGAGTCACATAGACAATGTCAAATTCACTTAACAGAATCTGCCACTTGGCCAGCTTGCTAGTGGGCATGGGCTTTTGCAATATGTACTTCAACGGATCCATTCTGGATATGAGGTATGTAGTGTAGGCACAGAAATAGTGCCTCAGCTTCTGGGCTACCCAAGTCAGAGCACAACAGGTGCGTTCCAACAGAGAATACCGGGCCTCGTATGGGGTGAACTTCTTGCTGAGATAATAGATGGCCTGCTCCTTCCTTCCCGTTTCATCATGTTGCCCCAGAACACAACCGAATGCTCCATCAAATACTGCAAAGTAGAGCAATAGAGGCCTGCCTAGCTCGGGCGGGACCAAGACTGGCGGTATGGACAGGTACTCCTTGATTTTGTCGAAGGATTTTTGACAGTCGTCAGTCCATTTGGCAGCGACATCCTTCTTCAACATCTTAAAGATTAGCTCACAGATGATAGTAGATTGTGCTATGAACCGGCTGATGTAGTTAAGTCTTCCCAAGAAACTCATTATGTCCTTCTTATTTCTTTGGCAGTGGCAACTCTTGAATGGCTTTGACCTTTGATGGATCCAGTTCTATTCCTCGGTGACTCACAATGAACCCAAGTAGTTTTCCGGCAAGAACCCCAAATGCACATTTTTCGGGATTCAGCTTCAAGTTGTACCTTCTTAGTCTATTAATGAACTTCCTCAAATCTTCCATGTGATCAGTGGCTTTCTTGGACTTGATGATGACGTCATCTACATATACCTCGATCTCCTTGTGTATCATATCATAGAAAATGGTGGTCATGGCCCTCATGTAGGTGGCCCCAACATTCTTTAACCCAAACGGCATCATCTTGTAACAATACATTCCCCACGGCGTAATGAAGGCCGTTTTCTCAGCATCTTCTTCATCCATCCAGATCTAATGATACCCATCAAAACAATCAACAAACCATTGCAGCTCATGCTTGGCACAGTTGTCAATTAGAATGTGTATGTTTGGCAAGGGGAAGTCATCTTTGGGACTGGCCCGGTTGAGGTCCCAGTAGTCGACACAGACTCTGACCTTCCCGTCCTTCTTTGGTACTGGCACGATGTTGGCTAACCATGTTGGATACTCTACTACTCTTACAACCTTAGCTTTGACTTGCTTGGTGACTTCTTCCTTGATTTTGAAACTCATGTCAGGCTTGAACTTCCTGGGCTTCTGCTTTACCGGTGGGCATGTCAAATCAGTTGGTAGCTTGTGCGCCACAATATATGTACTCAAACCAGTCATGTCGTCATATGACCAGGTGAATATGTCCTCATATTACTTCAGAAATTCTGTGTATTCTTCCTTTTCTGCTGGTGACAAATGAACGCTGGTCTGAGTTTCTTTGACATTTTTTGCATCTCCCAAGCTAACAATCTCGGTCTTGTCCTAGTTGGACTTAGGTCTGTTCTCAAAATCCTCAACCTCTTTAACAACCTCTTCGGGTGTATCATCTTCCTCTGAGTCCGTTTGTCGCATTGTCTCGTTACATGTCACAATCGTTGGTTCATCAAGATAAGTAATAATAATACTGTAAATAAAGTAAATGAGAGAAAGTAATAAGAGTAAGATTCATAAGAAAAAATCGAAATGCTTTGAAAAATTCCATAACTGTTTTGAACATTGAAGATCTTATTGCGAAATTAAAAGGCAAAAGGAAAGTCAACTAGTAAAAAATGAAAAATAGTGCATGATGTTTGTTCAGCCTTGCTACCCCGAGACTTTCCGAGCTCTGGTGGTTCTGATGGACCAATTGTTGAGGCGCGCTCCTCGGCTCATGGCTTGTATGGAAGGTCCTTCCTCCCCCTCCTCCTCGAAAATGACACAGCAATCCATGTCATCCTCTTCCAAAAACAAATCCCTCATCGCTGCCAGTGCTTCCTCTTCTTTTGACCCATATATAACATCAACTGGCTGGAAAATCTGCTCCAAGCGAGGTATCGGATGCTCTAGTGGATAATAAGGCGCGCGCCATGGCAGCGACCATTCATTGAACTCTTTCCAGGTGTACTCGTATCCCAGACCGAAGGTGGTGCCATGTTCTTCAGCTTGACAGGCTTAGCGATTCCTTGGAGGTTCTTGCCAAGTCCCTTGCCTGGCTCATATCCGCACTAGTTCAATATGCTTTTGATTTTGTTGTCCCACCATTTATCCTTACTAATGACGTTGACTCGCTCGATGTGGTGATAGGTTTCTTCGCCTATCTTCCTTCTTCCTCCGATCGCTAGGATGGTTTGGCGACTGTATATGGGATTGCTACCGTCGCCATGGATGATCACCTTTTGGTGATTCCACTCAAATTTCACTACCTAATGTAGGGTTGATGCTACAACTCCAGCGGCATGAATCCATGGTCGTCCCAAGAGCAAGTTGTAAGATATCGGCACGTCTATTACTTGAAAGTCAACATCAAACCAAGTAGGCCCTATCTATAAACACAGGTTGATTTCCCCAATAGTGGACCTTTGGGAACTGTCGAAGGCTTTGACGTTAATGACTTCGTCTTTGATCTCATACATTCCTTTCCCTAATGTTCTGAGTGTTACCAGCGGACAAATGTTGAGGCTGGACCCTCCATTGATTATGACCCTGGTGATAAAATAATCCTCGCATTGCACGGTGATGTGCAATGCCTTGTTGTGGATCCGCCTTTCTGGTGGCAACTCATCTTCATGAAAAGTAATTTTGTGACTCTCCAATACCTGTCCCACCATATTTGCCATTTCTCCTCCGGTGATGTTGCTTGGTACATACGCCTCACTCAGCACCTTCAATAAGGCATTCTTATGTGCGTCAGAGCTTTGTAACAGAGCTAAGATAGAGATCTGGGCTGGCGTTTTGTTCAACTGATCAATGATTGAATACTCTTTGGCCTAGATGTCATTGGGCCCAGCTTCAGTGATGGTTGGCTGTCCAGATGCCTAGTTACTCAAATCAGCCAAGTGTTCTGGAGTATAAACCCTATCGATACTTGTCATGCCCTGTGCCGCAACTGCTTCTTCGAACCTGGTTTTCCTTTTCATTCTTGCCTCGGCTGTGTAATCCCATGGTATGGCCTTTGTGTGGAACGGTTTTATGGCTATCGGTGCTACCGGAATGGGCACCCTTGCTTTGGAAGGTAACAAAGCAACCTCAAATGGCGGCCTTTGGGGTCCCAAACTCGACCTCAATTGGTGTTGGCGTCTTTGCAGGGGGTGGTGCTTCAAACTCAACTGGTACAGACATATTCACCTCGGCGTCCCTAGAAGGCTGAATTTGGACCATAATCGGGTTAAGGGTGACTGTTGATTTCTTTGGCTTGTCACCTTCTGCGAATAATCCGATCGATCCTTTGGGGTCCCAATCATCCTCTATCTCAATCATGTGAACGCCTCCACCCTTGTGGTCTGGTAGAGGTTTGCTGCGGACGTTCGGAGCAAGCTCTTTTGCCACGATGATCTTGTTGTCAATCAAAGCTTAGATCTTATCCTTCAGAGAGCAGCACTCATTAATAGTATGCCCTTTCATGACGAAATGGTATGCACAAGTTTTGTTTGGGTTGACCCATTAGGAGAGGTTTTCGGGGGTTATGGCAGGGGTAGGGGTGAAATAATCAGCAGCTTTGAGCCTTTCATACAGCTGGTCAATTGGTTCGGCAATGGCAGTATACTGTTTGGGAGGTCTGCGGTCAAAATTTGGTCGGGGTCTAGGAAAGTTCTGGTGAGGGGGAGGTGATTGATAGTGGGCTTGATGGGTGTTGTAGGCTTGGTAAATGTGTGCGGGTTGGGAGTATCTGGGTGAAGTAGGTTGATATGTGGGTGGTGGAGGTGATTGGTAAGTAGGTGGTGGAGCTTAGTAAGAGGGCGAGTGTGCTTGGTAATTTGGGGTAGGTTGATATATGAGTGGAGGCATTGGGTATGCTTGGTATTTGATAGGGGATTGTTCTTTGTGCAACCATCACGACGCTCACGTCCCTTTTCTTGGATGTGCCACCAAACTGTAGAGCCTTGTTGGTAGCCTGCAAGGCTTAAAGGTTTGTGACCATGCCACTTTTGATACCTTCCTCGATCCTCTCCCCCAGCTTGATGATGTCGAAAATTTTTTGGCTTTCAATCAACATCAACCTTTCATAGTACTGTGGGTCTTGAGCTCGAACGAAAATCCTGTTCATTTGTTCTTCTTCTAAAGCCGGTCTGACCTTAGCAGTTTCTGATCTCCAACGAGTGGCATACTCGCGGAAAGTCTCCGTATGTTTCTTCTTTAGGGTCTGGATGTAGAACACATCTGGCGCATTCTCCGTATTGAACCTGAACCTGTCCATGAAATCGGACGCCATACTTACCCAATTTGTCCACTTCTTTGGGTCTTGACTAATGTACCAAGACAGAGCATCTCCTTTCAGACTTCTCATAAAAAGCTTCATGCAAATCTTTTCGTCCTTCCCTACTCCGACCAGCTTGTCATAGTATGTCCTTAAATGGACTCTGGGATCCCCTGTACCATCAAACATTTCAAACTTAGGAGGTTTGTGCCCCTCGGGCAGTTCGACATCTGGTTGTATGCAGAGGTCTTCGTAGTTCAATCCCTCAACTCCCTTGCTTCCTTCAACACCTAACTTGGCTAGTCAACTTCTTGTGTTCTGCGACCAGGTTTCTGATGAGGGAGTCTTTGTCATCTGACTTAGATGTGCTTGAAACGGGTGGAATGGAGTGTGGTATGGTTTCCACATAGATGGGGGTGTTATGGTGAGTGTGGAGATGATCATTTGCGGAGTTTAGTGGTTCAGGGATGAGTAGCGGGGTGTTATTGGAAGTGTGGCAAGTGTTACAGTGGTGATGGGGAGCGGGATGGTTTTGTGGTTTCGGGATGTTTTATGGAGGTGTGGGGTTTTGAGTGTTAGTAAAGTTGACATCTGGGGTGGTGAGGGAAAACGACAAGCTTGCCAAATTCCGGACTTGATCAAGTTCCTCCTGAAATTTAAGCAGTTTTTGCTCGAGTTGGGATGCACCTTCTTTGGAGACATGAGTACCCTGAGTGATTTCTACCCATTCAATCGAGTTTTCCTTTCTGATGTTGCTCAAATCTTCTATTTTTCCCTTGTTCCTGTTTCTGACGGGACTAGGGGGAGAAGTGGGTGGAGGGCCCTTGGATCATGTGAAGTATGATGACGATACCAGAGTGCACGAACTAACCTTTGGGGAGGGGAATAAAACAAAAATAAAAACAAAAAGGTAGCAAGTTAGTGCGGATTATAAGGAAAAGATGTTGCGATATTTAAACACATAGTGCGAGAATATAAATTGTGTCCTAATTTGGGAGCCTCGTTGTGTCCGAGGTAGGCCTAGCGACAAGTTGATTTGGACAACTTATAATGCTAAATGCCTCATTCTATTGATAAAGATAAGACGAATCCCAAAACGACACTAAAATAGTAGAAGGTAAAATGTCACTAATGGCCATTGGCCTTATTACATTTAAAGCAAAAGAAAAGGAATCCTAACTACTTGGTCCCAGAAGGACCTTCCCCAGACTCGGCATCTTTGGCTCCATCGAACAGCTTCACCGGCTCACGAAGTCCCAGCAGCAAGTAGGCTTTGGCCAGGTGTCCACCTTCGTTTCCCCCAGCATTCTGGCAGTCCTCGATCCTTTTGAGAAACTTTCTTTTCAGCTCCATTAAACCCCGCTCCAAGTATCCTAATCACTTGTTAGCACTGATAGCCATGTCTTTCCACTCCTCGATGAGTTTTTGGTTGGCTTCTTGTATCTCACGGTGCTCGCTTTCACAATCCCGGATCCTCTTGCGCAGTTGATTGTATTTGATCTGTGCCTCGGCCCTTTCATCTATGATTATATGACCTCGAACAAACTCGGGTTGGCCCAGACCATTGTGATTATCCTCCAGCCAGCCTGAATAGTATGGTGTGTAGCCAACATGGTATCTGTTAGGATCGATAGTATTTCTCCCCATGATGATCTTGCAATGCCACATATGCTGATCTTGGCACTTATAAGGACTGTCATCAGCTTGGAAGTCGGCCTGGAAGTGACTCATCTTGTCGACCCTTGGTATAACCTATTTCCTACCAGCCTGTCTCATAACTCAGAGAGGGACATAAGGGTAGGTTCCTCTTAAACCGATCAGTATCAGAAATGGAGCGTCCCTGGATCAGGCGATGAACTCTTCAGTAGGGAACCACTCGAACATCCATTGTATTTAATCCTCAGTTAGATTTTCAAACAACTCCACCCACTATCGACGCCCCCTTTTTCTCTAACCGTGGGGTCAGAAATCGGGTATACGACATTGGGAAGGACAACTCTATTCCCTTTCGAGAATTGGGTTTCGGAATTTGAAGAGTCGCCACCTAATGATTATAGTGCATTAGGACACTTTTTTAGAAGAATTTGAGTTGGAAAACCGGAGTTCGGGTAAGGGCTAGGAATTATCTCTAGGGAAAGGTGTTAGGAACCCCTCAAGATCCACTAGTGTGGTTCCCGGCCATGTTACAATTGTGACTTTACAAGTAAACAATCAAGGTTCAAATAAGAATTCGCATATAACATTGCAATCAGGTTGAAAACTTTCGAAGGTAAGTAGAGAGGGCAGAAATTTATGGAAAAAAAGATTTGAATAGTTTTACAAGAAGAGATGAAAGAAAATAAAGGGAGGGGTCCTAAGTTTATAGTTAAAATGGATCACTTCAATGCAATACCCAGCAATCACTCCTCAGAAGAGGGGTCGCACGTGATATTAATGCATCGGTCATCATATCCATATCTACCCTTCCCACCCCGTTAAGGTGTTAAAGCACGAAATGGTATCATTACTTATTGCATGCTATTACCCGTCCTAATCCTATCAGTCTCAGAGGAATATGGGACTACTAATCCTAAAGGGGAGAGAGTTGGGGCTTTTGTAGAGTTTTCAAAAGGATAAAAATCTAGGCGACAAGCAATAACAGATAGCAGTTTAAAGGGAAACAAATAGCAGTTAAGGCTCAAGTCGGCCTCCTCATTCAAAGCAGCAGATTATTTAGCATGACTTACAAATACTGGTTTGGTCTATATTAAACTTAACGAGGAAGGGTGGCTAATTTATCACATATTTTCAGATAAGAAGTCCGAATTAGGCCTTCCTGCTGGTTGTAATTATCGAAACTGATGCAATTATAAAATTTTACCATGAGGCTTGCCTAGGCATTAAACAGAACGTATAGGCATGATATCTATTAGTTTCAGAAATAAAAAAGTAAACTGATTGCAGAAAAAGAATTGTCAATTACAGGGACATAAGATCTGCAGGCGTTAAACATTATTGCTACTGATTTTAGGCTTATAAGCGAGTTGACAATTCAGGTTTAGTCAACAGCTCCTATAGACATGCTTTCTAGGTGTTACTGATTTGAGCACTGTTATTACTTATGCAGGAATCCTATAGGCAGGTTGTCTACATACAATTGATTAGATATTTAAATCCTATAATAGGTTTGCCTAATGACAGATGCAGAATGTAGAAAGTCCTATAGGCATGGTGTCTATATGAAGATGCAGAATTTTAGAATCGGCTTACAGGCATGGCATCTGTTATGAAATTGCAGAAAACCCTATGAACATGGTATCAGAAGTATAGTAATTCCCTATGAATATGGTATCTACATGAGTGCAGAATTTCAGAAGTATAGTAATTCCCTATGAACATGGTATCTACATGAGTGCAGAATTTCAGAAGTATAGTAATTCCCTATGAACATGGTATCTACCCCTTGCATGCATAGTCCCCTACCCTTTTCCACTAGCCGACCCCAAATGTTTATTACAAGATTATTATAGACCAGAGTGAATAACAAAAATATATCAAAAATTAAAGATTCTAACCAAGGAGAGCCTAATTCATACCCCAGATTTGAAATATGAAATAAATCAACTTCCAAAGATCAGATTCCAAAGCCTTTCTCTTATTTGGGATGTGTCAAAGTTCTAAGGAGCTTCAAGAACTCCAGGCAATGCTTACACCCCAAATATATTGCAGAATTAGATTATAGTGCAGTGTGGAAGGGCCAGCCCTTAAATGTCCAAGTTTAGAGGGAACTCAAGGTCCCAAAGCAAGGCTCAAAAGAGAGGGGCAGAACTTAAGGTTCTAGGAATAGGTGTAAGTCCAATAGAGGGAATTAGGGAATGCCAAGGTAGGCTGGTGGTCATGCCCAGCAATTAGGAGTGCTGGCACACCCCTGACAAGCCTGTCAGCTAAAAATTAGAGAGTTAGGACCTATTGAAGGTCAGGTTTAGCCCTGGATAGCAACTTGGATGCTGCCAGGCTATACCTCAACTCAATACACCTAAGGGAATGGGGTATGGGAAATTGAAAGAGCCTAAGATCCAAAGGATCCGGTTTTAATCCATGGACAATAACTTTGTATATTGCCATGTCTTAAACCACAACTCAAGCACATAAAGAGGTATGGTGAATGGGATTCATTGCAGTAACAGCTAGCAAGACATAAGCATACTATCATAGAAGTTGAACTCTACAAAGCAGTAAAGTAGGCATGGACATAAAAGCTTGTAAGTAAACACATTGGGGTTGATGCTAGAATCAAAACTAGGACATACCAGTTTCAGGAAAACAAATGAAAGCAGAAGTCTTGAGAAAGTCAAAGTGCAAAAAGTTTTAGAAGGGGTTGTGAGAATTAAGTGAAGCTTTAAAGTGTATTCTGTGTTGTGAAAAGAAAAAGAGTCGAGTATTTATAGCTTAGAAAATAGGTAGAGAGTAAGGGAAGAATCATAGTAATTATGGAACTATGTATCAAGTATAATCAATCAACATACGAACTTCCTTTAACTAAGGAGTTCAAACTCAAACGGTAATGGACAGCAATCAGTTAAGGAAAGAGAATCCAATAAACATCTTGTGTAAAGTAGGAAATTAGGGGTAAATACATAGGGGTTTAACTAAGAAATAAAATTTTAAAATATACGGTTAGCCCAAATAAGGCAAAACCACAGTAAATCAATTCGTACCTAGTAAATCAAGGAATCAGGGATTCGACATTACCATTGAACCAAATCAAAAAGAGAGGAAAGATTTTAACTTAAGGAAAATCAGTAGCAATCAATTAGACCTATTAAAAAGGATTCTGAATCAATCACAAGTTGGAAAGCCCTTTTACAGAAAGGTTCATCACATATAAAGAGCATACAGACACGTTAAGTATGAAAGAAAAATTGTCATTCCATCGTAAAATCAGTGGAAAATCCAGTAACAGAGTTTAGAAGAGTTTATCAAAAGGTCAGAATCATATGAAGCTTCGAAATTGATCTAAAAGAGTTGGGGGTTTTGAAATAAGAACCCCAGTTTGGGCAAACCATAAAACAAAGATGAGAGGGCCAGCAGTTGAATCGAAACATGTTCAGAGGTTTCTGAAAAGAACTAAAACTTCTAACATGTTTCTCGCAGCAACAGAACTCATGAATAGCATGTAAATACAATAGAAGAGTTCAAAGCAACAAAGTAAAGAAACTAATTCGAAGCATGATGAGAAAAACTGATAAGAACAGTAGAAGGAAGCATGCTTAAGAAGATCCTTTTAGAAGAGGCTTAAACAAAGTTCAGTAGAAGGAAAAAATAGTAAGAGAACTTAAGAACACGATAGAAGAATACAGTAGGTGAAACATACTAGAACATGGTAGAAGAAAATAGTAGAACATAGTAGAAAAGCATACAAGGGCATAGTGTAGAAAACACAATAGCAGATCATACAAGAACGAGATATAGAAAGCACGGTATAAGAACATACGTGGTAGAAGGAAAACATAAGAACATAGTAGAGGCAAATACATACAAAAGAAAAGGAGAAGAATGTCAGATAAACACTTACGCATTTTCAGAAAACCCTAGATGGTAAAAGAGGCTTCGGAGAGTAATTTTTGAAAGAAAAGTTAGGGAAATCGTTTGAACACTCAAGTAGAGCATAGATACACAACAGATCTAAAAGAAAAATCGGGGAAAACCTTGACGGGTTAGGGTTTCATAAGAACCCCATAAAACGCTTTGAAAAGATCATCGATCTGAGTCGGAGAGGTCAGAATCAGGCTCAAAACACCCTGGTATACTGGAGCAAGGCCTTAGATGGCCGGAATCTTCGAATCAGTGAAGGTCTGAGTGAAGACCTTCGAGGTCTGGCCTCGAACCTTCGAGCATTAGGCATGCAAGAGCCGGAGGAGGTGAGTATAGGTTGTCCATGGCCTGAGAAGCCATGTACTCCGGTGAAAACACGGTGGAACAAGGTAGGAGGAGGCTAGGGTTCCGAAGGACCTTGAGAGTCTTGAGAGAGTTTTAGGATTCAAAGGCAGCATCATTGTGCAAATGGGTTTAGGGTTAGAGGGGTTAGGGGATTAAAAAGGAAAGGGTGAATCAGGGTCGTTGATTAAAATGATCAACGACCAGGATTTAAAAGAAAATCCGGACGGGTTTTAAAATGGGTTAAGCAGTCGGGTAAAAAATAAGAATCGGGTCGTCCGAATTTGAGTTTGAAATTGGGTCACTTTTAGGCTAAAATTGAAATGTAATTGGGCTATAACTGAAATAAAGTGAGGCTACATGTTAAATAACCAGTTTTACCCTTTTTATTTATAAAAAATAGTAAAATGATTTTAAAAACAAATTAAAAGCACTAAACTAATTAATAATATAGAAACATTAATATAAAAATGCTGGAAATGATTTTATGATTGCAAAACGCTATTAATCGTAATATAGGCCATAATTGCAATTTTATGTAATTTAGCTTAAAAAATATCAAATGAATTTGTAAAAATATGCAAAAATCAAGTTAATTATATTTTGGTGTAACTATGAGGATGGAAATAAATTATTCACCAAAATGATAATTTCGAAAATAATTATTGGATTTTGTACTGTTAAAATAGACAATAAATTGGTTTTGAAAATCTTTAAAAATTTGGGAAAATACCAAAATACTTGGGCATGATTATATATGCATACACATGCTATTTTGAAAGTATTTTGAATATAAAAAATATATAGGAAAAAATTGGGTATCAACAGCTGCCCCTCTTTACCCGGGAAGGATGAAAGAGTTGTCGGGTAAAGATAAGATGGCCAATTTTGACCGGAAGTGGCGATTTGAAAGGAGTTTTGACCGAGCTCTGGTTTTTGAGCCGCCTACATATCCCTGGTCTTACAGGAATCAGGCCATAAGTAGTTTCGGAACCATTGACGGAATATGCCGATGAAGATTTGAAACGGACGAACGCGATGTTTAGATTGAGAGAGGTTTTCTGAAAAATCGATAGGCTGCGGTAATCGGAGCGGGATGGCCCCTGCTGAGACGGTCGTTGCCAGCCGGTGTACCTACAAGTAAGCAATATGAACATATATTGTGCATAAATTTAAACGTGATGCAAATTCCTATTGGACCATGAATGCTGTCTTTGGACGGTTAGGATGACGTCCTTGGACCATGACGTCACGGGCTATGAAGAGCGCAAATAAGAATTCGCAGGCCATGAAATGATGTTCTCGGGCTATGAGAATGGTGCCTCCGAACTATGATGCCTTTGAGTAATGATATGCAAAAGATAAAATGGGGTCCTCAGGCCATGGCATGGCATTCTCGGGCTATGAAAATGGAGCCTCCGAACAATGACGCCTTTGGACAATTTGGCGATCTTTCAGCCCATGCAATGCAGCAGGTGGCGATCTTTCAGCCGATGCAAGACGTAAATAAAAGGTGGCGATATTCCAGTCGTGCAAGAAAATAAAGTGGCGATATTTCATCCATGCAAGAAAATAAAGTGGCAATATTTCAGCCATGCAAGAAAATAAAGTGGCGATATTTCAGCCATGCAAGAAAATAAAGTGGCGATATTTCAGCCATGCAAGAAATAAAGTGGCGATATTTCAGCCATGCAGGATGGAGATAGAGCTTAGTCTCGGAAGGCAGAAAGGCAGCCTTATGCAGATGATGATGGAGGTAGAGCTTAACCTCGGAAGGCAGAAAGGTAGCCTTATACAATGCAGCGAAATGTAGTATGGAGACAATGCTTAGTCTCGAAAGGCAGAAAAGTAGCCTTATGCAACGCAGGAAATGCAAATGGAGGTAGAGCTTAACCTCGGAAGGCAGAAAGGTAGCCTTATGCAATGCAGAGAAATGCAGGATGGAGACAATGCTTAGTCTCGAAAAGCATAAAGGTAGCCTTATGCAACGCAGGAAATGCAGATGGAGGTAGAGTTTAAACTCGGAAGGCAGAAAGGTAGCCTTATGCAATGCAGAGAAATGCAGGATGGAGGCAATGCGTAGTCTCGAAAGGCAGAAAGGTAGCCTTATGCAACGTAGGAAATGCAGATAAAGGTAGAGCTTAACCTTGGAAGGTAGAAATGTAGCCTTATGCAGTGCAAGAATGTAAAAGGACGATTAGTAGTAAGATCTCTTAGCTGATTACGACAATATGACTGCTGGGGAGATTGTGTACGGATAGCAATTGCGGGCAAGTGATGATTCTGAGAAGTTGTATTCTTGAGAGTGCATAAATATATCTAATGATATCGTGAATTGAGTGCATACATCCAAAGAAAAATCGTGAGTTCTGTAAGGGGAAAGGTTAGTTCGTCTTCCCCGGGCTCTTGACGTTGTGTGTCATTGGGGGTAGCGTCGCTAAACAACAACAATTATGATAATAGTTATGCATGATTTAGTAAATATAACGTATATAATTGAAAATAGTTTTCTTTAGATGAACCAACGACTGCGACGTGGTTCAAGACATTGCAACCTCTTTTTCTTCGGAATTTTGAGGGTCCTCCTCAAAATTCTGCCTCACTTTGCTGAGCGGACATTTCTGACGGCTGTGTTGAATGACTAAAAGACATCTTTGGAATTTTGAGGGTCCTCCTCAAAATTCTGCCCCAGTTTACTGGGCTGGCGCTTCTGGCGATGCATGAACTAAAATTAACTTCGGAATTTTGAGGGTCCTCCTCAAAATTCTGCCGCAGTTCCAATAGCGGGGGGAAAATGGAATTTTTATTAAATTATGACCGAACCCATAGGGCTGCCTACGTATCCCCTCTTAAACGGGAATCAGGTCAGGCGTAGTTCAAATTACATCGTTAAGGGAATCATAAGTGGTTACACATAATATCGTTTCACTGCATCTGAATTGATTGGCTTCGGCCAGACTTCTCCATCCATCTCTGCAAGAATAAGGGCTCCTCCAGTTAGAACCCGGTGAACCATGTACGGACCCTGCCAATTGGGAGAGAACTTCCCCTTGGCTTCATCTTGATGTGGGAATATTTTCTTCAACACCAGCTGCCCCGGTGTAAACTTCCTTGGCTTAACCCTTTTGTTGAAGGCTTTGGACATTCTGTTCTGATACAACTGACCGTGGCAGACAACATTTATCCTTTTCCTATTTATAAGGGCTAACTGCTCGTAGCCACCTTTTATCCATTCCGCATCATCCAATTCTACTTCTTGTATGATACTTAAGGAGGGAATTTCTACCTCGGCGGGGATGACCGCCTCTATACCATAAACCAGCATGTAGGGAGTCGCTCCGGTAGATGTGCGGACTGTAGTGCGATATCCCAATAAGGCGAATGATAACTTCTCATGCCATTGTTTGTGCCTTTCGACCATTTTCCTTAGTATCTTCTTGATATTCTTGTTGGCTGCTTCCACAGCTCCATTCATCTGAGGCCTGTTGGCTGTAGAGTTCTTGTGTTTGATCTTGAAAGTTTCATACATTGCTTTCATCAAGTCGCTGTTGAGATTGGAACCATTATCGGTGATGATTGATTCTGGAACTCCGAACCGACAAACAATGCGGTCGCGGATGAAACCCGATAATTTTCCAGCAGGAACCCCGAATGCACTTGGCGGGATTCAGTTTCAGATTGTACCTCCTCAGTCTGTTGAAGAACTTTCTTAGATCTACCATGTGATCCGTGGCTTTCTTGGATTTGATGATGACATCATCCACATATACCTCGATCTCCTTGTGTATCATGTCATGAAAGATGGTAGTCATGGCTCTCATGTAGGTGGCACCAGCGTTCTTCAAACCGAATGGCATCATTTTGTAACAGTACATTCCCCACGGCGTGATGAAAGCCGTTTTCTCTGCATCTTCCTCATCCATCCATATCTGATGATACCCAGCGAAACAATCAATAAAAGACTGTGACTCATGCTTGGCGCAGTTGTCGATAAGAATGTGTATGTTAGGCAAGGGGAAGTCGTCTTTGGGACTGACCCGATTAAGATCCCGGTAGTCAACACAAACTCTAACTTTCCCATCCTTTTTTTGGCACTGGCACGATGTTGGCTAACCATGTCGGATACTCTACTACCCTGAGAACCTTGGCTTTGACTTGCTTGGTAACCTCTTCTTTGATTTTCAAACTCATGTCGGGTTTGAATTTCCTGAGCTTCTGCTTTACCGGCGGGCATGTTGGATCTGTTGGCAGTTTGTGAGCTATAATGGATGTGCTGAGACCAGTCATATCATCATATGACCAGGCGAATATGTCTTCATATTCCTTTAGGAACTCTGTGTACTCTTTCTTTTCTGATGGTGACAGGTGAATACTGATGTGTGTTTCTTTGACATTCCCTGTATCTCCCAGATTAACGACCTCAGTTCCGTCCAAGTTAGACTTAGGCCTATTTTCAAAATTCTCAACTCCTCTGACGACCTCTTCTAGTATAGCATCCTCTTCTGAGTTCGTATCCGTTTGTTGCGTTGTCTCGTTGCAAGTCACAATCGTTGGTTCATCATCAAGGCAAGTAATAGTAATGCTGTGTAAAATAAAGTGAATGATAGAAAAAAATAATAAGAGTGAGATATATAATAAACTGAAATGCTTCGATTAAATTCATAATTGTTTTGAATATCAGAGCTCTTTTCAGAATTAAAGACAATGCGGAAATAAAATCAGCTAGTAAAAAGTAAAATATAATGCACGGTGCTTTTGTTTAGCCTTGCTACCCCGAATCTTTCCGGACCCTGGTGGTTCTGATTGACCAATTGTTGAGGCACTCTCCTCGGTTCACAACTTGTATAGAAGGGCCTTCCTCCCCTTCCTTCTCGAAAATAACATAGTAGTCCATATCATCATCCTCCAGGAATAGATTCTTCACGGCTGCCAATGCTTCATCTTCCTCCGACCTATATATAGTATCTGCCGGCTGGAAAGTCTACTCCAGGTGAGGTATCAGATGCTCCAGTGGGTAGTAGGGACCGCACCATGGTGGCGAGCAGTGATTGAACTCCTCCCAAGTTTACTCATACCCCAAACCAAATGTAGTGCCATTTTCTTCAGCTTGATGGGTTTGGCGATTCCCTGGAGGTTTTTGCCGAGTCCCTTTCTTGGTTCGTATCCACACCAATTCAGGATACTTTCAATCTTGTTATCCCACCATTTATCTTTGTCTACAGCGTTGACTCTTTCAATGTGGTGGTATGTTTCTCCGCCTATTCTCCTTTTGCCTCCAATCATCGGGATGGTCTGGCGACTATATATGGGGTTGCTACCATCGCCATGAATGATCACCTCTTGGTGATTCCATTCGAACTTCACTGCCTGATGCAGGGTCGATGCTACAGCTCCAGCGACATGGATCCATGGTCATCCCAACAGCAAATTGTAGGATGCTGGGACATCTATCATTTGAAAGTCAACGTCGAACCAGGTTGGCCCCATTTGCAAGCATAGGCTGATCTCTCCGATAGTAGACCTTTGGGACCCATCAAAGGCTTTGACATTGATGGCCCCATCTTTGATCTCGTGCAGGCTCTTTCCCAATGTTCTAAGAGTTATCAACAGACAGATGTTGAGGCTGGAGCCTCCATCGATCAAGACTCTAGTGACGAAGTAATCCTCACATTGCACGGTGATGTGTAGGGCCGTGTTATGACTCAGTTCTTCCGGCGGCAGCTCATCTTCGTGGAAGGTGATTTTGTGGCTTTCCAGTATTTGTCCTACCATATTTTCCATTTCTCCCCCAGTTATGTTGTTGGGCACATAAGCTTCGCTCAATATCTTCATCAAGGCATTTTTGTGTGCGTCAGAGCTCAGTAGAAGAGCTAGGATGGAGATCTATGCTGGTATTTTGTTCAACTGATCAACGACCGAATACTCCTTAGCTTGTATTTTCCTCCAAAGATCATTGGGACCAGTTTCAGTAGTCCGTCCTGAGGCTTGCTTACTGGACTCAGCTAGGTGCTCTGGAGTGTAAACCTTGCCTGTTCTGGTCATACCCTGCGCAGTAATTGCCTCTCCCGTCTTGGTCTTTCCTTTCCTCCTTGCTTCAGCTGTGTAATCCCATGGTATGGCACTTGAGTAGAACGGTGTTATGTCTGACATTGCTACAGGAATGGATACCCTTGGTGGTAACACAACAACTTCAAAGAGTACAGGGGCCTTTGGAGCCCCAAACTCAACCTCAATTGGCCCGGCTACCTTCGCAGAAGAAGGTGATTCAAATTCGAGAGGTATAGACATGTTTACTTCGTCGCCCCTGGAGGGCTGGTTCTGCACAACAATCGGGTTAAGTGTGACTGCCGATTTCTTTGGCTCATCATCCTCAACAATCAATCATATCGATCCCTTGATCTTCGATCTCGATCATGGGAATGTCCCCACCTCTGTGATCAGGCAGAGGGTTGTTGCGGACATTAGGAGCAGGCTCCTTTGCTACGATAACCTTATTGTCGATCAGAGTTTGAATCTTGTCCTTCAACGAGCGGCATTCGTCAATGGTGTGACCTTTCATACCGGAGTGGTACTCATAGGTCTTATTAGGGTTGACCCACTGGGAAGGATTTCCTGGAGTTATGGCAGGGATAGGGAGATGTAACCAGCAACTTTTAGTTTCTCATACAACTGGTCAATTGGCTCAGCGATGGTTGTATATTGTCTGGGAGGTCTGCGATCAAAATTTGGTCTGGGTCTAGGGAAATTTTGGCGAGTAGGAAGTGATTGGTAGTGAGAGGGTTGGGCATTATAAGCTTGGTCAACAGGTGCAGGTTGAGAGTATCTAGGTGAAGTGGGTTGATATGCGGGAGGTGGGGATGATTGGTAAACGGATGGTGGATTTTGGTAAGAGTGTGCGGGTGCTTAGTAATTCGGGATAGGCTGATATGCAAGTGGAGGTGACAGGTAAGTGTGGTATTTTAATGGTGATTTGGCTCCCTGTGCGACCATTACGACTTTGACATCCTTCTTCTTGGACGTGCCACCAGACTGTAAAGCCTTGTTAGTAGCCTGAAATGCTTCAAGATTAGTAACCATACCATTCTTAATGCCTTCCTCAATTCTTTCTCCCAGCTTGATGATATCAGAGAATTTCTGGTCCTCGATCAGCATCAACCTCTCATAATATTGTGGGTCCTGAGCCCGGACGAAGAACCTGTTCATTTGTTCCTCTTCTAAGGCCGGCCTCACCTTAGCAGCCTCTGATCTCCAATGAGTAGCATACTCGTGGAATGTCTCGGTAGGCTTCTTCTTCAGATTCTGGATGTAGAATACATCCGATGCATTCTCTGTATTGAATCGGAACCTATCCTTGAAATCCGATGCCACTACCTACCCAGCTTGTCCATTTCTTGGAGTCCTGACTGATGTACCAGGATAAAGCATCCCCCTTCAGGCTTCTCATGAAGAGTTTCATACGGATTTTCTCATTCCTTCCGACTCTGACCAGCTTATCACAATATGTCCTCAAATGGACTCTAGGATCTCTCGTGCCATCGAACATTTCAAACTTGGGAGGTTTGTATCCCTCCGGAAGTTCAATGTCTGGCTGAATGCAGAGGTCCTCATAATTCAGCCCCTCTATGCCTTTGTTTCCTTCCATGCCCTGGACTCGGCTGGTCAACTTCTTGAGTTCTTCTGCCAAGTTTCTGATAAGGGAGTCCTTGTCATCAGACTCAGGTGCACTTGAGATTGGTTGAGTGTAGTAGGGTATGGTATCTACGTAGATGGGAGTGTTGTGGTTGTGGTCGTTTGTGGTGTTCAGTGGTTTAGGAATGAGTAGTGGAGTGTGGCATGTGTTGCAGTGTTGAGCATGAGTGGGTTGCATATGTGGTGGTGGGGTGCTCTGTGGAGGTGTGGGATTTTGAGCATTTGGAAAGTTGACATCAGGAGCGGTGAGAGTGAATGATAAATTTGTCAAGTTCCGAACTTGATCCAGTTCTTCTTGGAACTTCAACAGTTTCTACTCAAGTTGGGCAGCAGTTTCCTTAGCAACTGGGGTACCCTGAGGAATCTCAATTATTTCAATTTCCTTTCTGGCGCTTGAATCTCCCATTCTACCTTTGTTCTTGTTCCGGATAGGAGGAGGAGGAGGAGGTGGTGGAGGGCCCTTGGATCTCGTACTATATGATGATGGTGCCAGAATGCACGAACTAACCTTTGGGGAGGGGAATAAGAATAAAGAAGAACAAAAAAGGTAACAAGTTAGTGCGGGTTATGAGAAGAAAATGTTGCAATATTTCAACACATTGTGCAAGAATATGAATCGCGTCCTAATTTGGGTGCCTCGTTGTGCCCGAGGTAGGCCTAGCGACAAATTAATTTGGAGAATTTATAATGCTAAATGCCTCATTTTATTGATAAAAAATAAGACGAATCCAAAACGATGCTAAATAAAATGTCACTAGTGGCCATCGGCCTTATTACATCATTAAAAGCAAAATAAAAGACTCCTAACTACTTGGTCCCAGAAGGACCTTCCCCAGATTCGGCATCTTTATCCCCCTCGAACAGCTTCACCAGCTCGCGCAGTCCTAACAGCAGATAAGCTTGGGCCAGATGTCCGCCTGCATTCCCTTCAGCGTTTCGACAATCTTCAATCCTCTTGAGGAACTTTCCTTCTAGCTCCACTAGACCCCACTCCAAATACCCTAGTCGCTTGTTGGCGCTGACAACCATATCCTTCCATTCTTTGATCAACTTTTTATGGGCTTCTTGTATTTCCTGATGCTCACTTTCACACTCTCGAATTCTCTTGCGCATTTGATTGTACTTAACCCGTGCTTCAGCTTTCTCGTCGATGATTCTGTGTTCATGAATGAACTCGGGCTGAACCATACCATTGTGATTATCTTTCAACCAACCCGAATAGTGCGGCGCGCAACCAGCGTGATACCTGTCTGGCTCAATAGATTCTTCCCCAAAACGAGCTTGCAATGCCACATGTGTTGAGTTTAGCATTTGTGAGGGCTATCATCGTCCTGGAAGTCAGCCCTAAAGTGACTCATTTTGTCGACCCTTGGTATGATTTGCTTTCTCCCCGCCTGCCTCATGGCTCGGAGGGGGACGTAGGGATAAGTTCCTCTTAGACCAATGAGTATGAGAAATGGTGCGTCTCGGGATCGAACAATGAATTCTTCCTTAGGGAACCATTCGACCATCCACTGTACCTGGTCTTCTTTTAGATTCTCGAATAGCTCCACCCATCTTCCAGCATCCTCTGGCTGAGTGAACATGTTAGGCATATAATTCATACACCTTGGCTGGTGGAAGGCAATGTGATCATCCCAGTCTCTGCGTAAGATCTCCTGTCGGTATTCTCCTTCTGGAGGTGCTCCATGAGCCAGAGCTGAAGTTATAAATTGCATCCCTCAAAATGACTAGCCTTTCGCTGACAGTTGTCCAGAGCCCGGTATATCTCAGCAACAATCATGGGCACTATACTGAAAGGCTGTCCGCCAATTCCTTCCATCAGAGTCTTGGTTACCATGGCCAGTCTGGTGTGGATCCTTGCCTTCTTCATAGGGAACACCATCATCCCCAGGAAACAAAACATGAATACGAAGACCCTTCTGTGAATATTCCCAAGTGAGGTGAGGGCAAATTCATCTGGGTAGGTGCAGTATGACTTGCTATGGTCGTACCTCTCGTACATATAGTCGAATGGTATGTAGGAGTCTTTCAAACAGGTCAAGTCTGGGTTCAACTTCAGTCCCATCATCTTAAGGAAACCCCTACCCTTGCGATTCTCTGGCATAAGCAAACCCGGAGTCTCCAAAGGAATACCAGCTAAGCCTCATATTTCTTCGAGCAAAGGAGTCATTTCAAGGTCCCCGAAGCGGAACACAGACCTGTCACTATCCCAGAACAGAGTTGCAGCCTCTATGATTTCGTTGTCAGACTGGATTTCTAGAAGAGAAGGTAGATTCCCTAAGTATTTTTGGACGAGTGTCTGATCACTGGAGTGGAGATCTTCCCACCAATTTAGCAGCCTTGGATGAATGTTGGTTACCATGCCAAATCTGGGGACTTCGTGCCTCATTTCCTGCAAAACAAAGTGTTAGACCCTTACCCCACTAGACTTGACTATTTAAGCCAATAATTAGCATAAAAAGCATTTAGTTCTCTAAATAAATGCACAGAACATGTAGGTGTCCGTTTGGGTTTCAGGGAAACCTGATGGACTTTGGACAAGGCTATCTTAAAGAGTCATTATGTGGACAACATAACTGACTCGGCTAGGTTTGACTATGATGCATGCACAGTTAGACAGAGTAAGGTTTCTATTGGGGTATTAGACAGGTACCCTTGAGCGGACAACTCAAGAGGGAAAGGCACGGAACCGTCGACTGCACCGCTGATCGACTGGTTTTATCGCAAATACGCCTTTGCCGAATTTAAAGGGTGATAATATTGGAAGAGCGCAACCACTCATTATAAGCGTTGCTATGGTATTTGTTTGGCACGAGTGGAATATGATGTTGAAGATGTAGTTTACAAGAATGAAACAAATTGACATGTATTTTCACGTTCATAAGATAAATGATTACAATAATTGCAGTAATTACAACAATATTGAAATAAAGCAGTAAAGGAAAGCAGCTAAAGGAAGGAAAAGACATGAAGAGCCAAGTCAGTTTCGTAGTGAAAGAATAAAAGACAGTAAATAAAGCAATTAATGAGATAGTAAAGTCACAAGAAACATGCAATGGTAAAAGCCTAAAGAAGATCTCCCCAGCAGAGTCGTCATGCTGTCGACGCCCCTTTTTCTCTAACCGTGGGGTCAGAAATCGGGTATACGACATTGGGAAGGACAACTCTATTCCCTTTCGAGAATTGGGTTTCGGAATTTGAAGAGTCTCCACCTAATTATTATAGTGCATTAGGACACTTTTTTAGAAGAGTTTGAGGTGGAAACCCAGAGTTTGGGTAAGGGCTAGGAATTATCTCGAGGGGAAGGTGGTAGGCACCCCTCAAGATCCACTAGTGTGGTTCCTGGCCATGTTACAATTGTGACTTTACAAGTAAACAATCAAGGCTCAAATAAGGATTCGCATATAACATTGCAATCAGGTTGAAAACTTTCGAAGGTAAGTAGAGAGGGCAGAAATTTATGGAAAAAACGATTTGAATAGTTTTACAAGAAGAGATGAAAGCAAATAAAGGGAGGGGGTCCTAAGTTTATAGTTAATATGGATCACTTCAATTCAATACCCAGCAATCACTCCTCAGAAGAGGGGTCGCACGTGATATTAACGCATCGGTCATCATATCCATATCTACCCTTCCCACCCCGTTAAGGTGTTAAAGCGCGAAATGGTATCATTACTTATTGCATGCTATTACCCGTCCTAATCCTATCAGTCCCGGAGGCATATGTGACTACTAATCCTAAAGGGGAGGGAGTTTGGGCTTTTGCGGAGTTTTCAAAAGGATAAAAATCTAGGCGACAAGCAATAACAGATAGCAGTTTAAAGGGAACAAATAGCAGTAAAGGCTCAAGTCGGCCTCCTCATTCAAAGCAGCAGATTATTTAGCATGACTTACAAATACTGGTTTGGTCTATATTAAACTTAACGAGGAAGGATGGCTAATTTATCACATATTTTCAGATAAGAAGTCCGAATTAGGCCTACCTGCTGGTTGTAATTATCGAAACTGATGCAATTATAAAATTTTACCCTGAGGCTTGCCTAGGCGTTAAACAGAACCTATATGCATGATATCTATTATTTTCAGAAATAAAGAAGTAAACTGATTGCAGAAAAAGAATTGTCAATTACAGGGACATAAGATTTGCAGGCGTTAAACAATATTGCTACTGATTTTTGGCTTATAAGAGAGTTGACGATTCAGGTTTAGTCAACAGCTCTTATAGACATGCTTTGTAGGTGTTACTGATTTGAGCACTATTATTGCTTATGCATGAATCCTATAGGCAGGTTGTCTACATGCAATTGATTAGATATTTAAATACTATAATAGGTTTGCCTAATGACAGATGCAGAATGCAGAAAGTCCTATAGGCATGATGTCTATATGAAGATGCAGAATTTTAGAATCGGCTTACAGGCATGGCATCTGTTATGAAATTGCAGAAAACCCTATGAACATGGTATCAGAAGTATAGTAATTCCCTATGAACATGGTATGTACGTGAGTGCAGAATTTCAGAAGTATAGTAATTCCCTATGAACATGGTATCTACATGAGTGCAGAATTTCAGAAGTATAGTAATTCCCTATGAACATGGTATCTAGCCCTTGCATGCATAGTCCCCTACCATTTTCCACTAGCCGACCCCAAATGTTTATTACAAGATTATTACAGACCAGAATGAATAACAAAAATATATCAAAAGTTAAAGATTCCAACCAAGGAGAGCCTAATTCAAACCCCAGATCTGAAATATGAAATAAGCCAACTTCCAAAGATCAGATTCCAAAGACTTTCTCTTATTTGGGATGTGTCAAAGTTCTAAAGAGCTTCAAGAACTCCAGGAAATGATTTCACCCCAAATATATTGCAGAATTAGATTATAGTGCAGTGTGGAAAGGCCAGCCCTCAAATGTCCAAGTTCAGAGGGAACTCAAGGTCCCAAAGCAAGGCTCAAAAGAGAAGGGCAGAACTTAAGGTTCTTGGAATAGGTGTAAGTGCAATTGAGGGAATTAGGGAATACCAAGGCAGACTGGTGGTCATGCCCAGCAATTAAGAGTGCTGGCATACCCCTGACCAGCCTGTCAGCTAAAAATTAGAGAGTAAGGACCTATTGAAGGTCAGGTTTATCCCTGGACAACAACTTGGATGCTGCCAGGCTATACCTCAACTCAACACACCTAAGGGAATGAGGTATGGGAAGTTGAAAGAGCCTAAGATCCAAAGGATCCAGTTTTAATCCATGGACAATAACTTTGTGTATTGCCATGTCTTAAACCACAACCCAAGCACATAAAGGGGTATGGTGAATGGGATTCATTGCAGTAACAACTAGCAAGACATAAGCATACTATCATAGAAGTTGAACTTTACAAAGCAGTAAAGTAGGAATGGACATAAAAGCTTGTAAGTAAACATATTGGGGTTGATGCTAGAATCAAAACTAGGACATACCAGTTTCAGGAAAACAAATGAAAGCAGAAGTCTTGAGAAAGCCAAAGTGCAGAAAGTTTTAGAAGGGGTTGTGAGAATTAAGTGAAGCCCTGAAGTGTATTCCGTGTTGTGAAAAGAAAAGGAGTCGAGTATTTATAGCTTGGAAAACAGGTAGAGAGTAAGGGAAGAATCATAGTAATTATGGAACTATGTATCAATTATAATCAATCAACATAAGAACTTCCTTTAATTAAGGAGTTCAAACTCAAACGGTAATGGACAATAATCAGTTAAGGAAAGAGAATCCAGTAAACATCTTGTGTAAAGTAGGAAATTAGGGGTAAATACATAGGGGTTTAACTAAGAAAAGAAAATTTTAAAATATATGGTTAGCCCAAATAAGGCAAGAACACAGTAAATCAATTAGTACCTAGTAAATCAAGGAATCAGGGATTCGACATTACCAATGAACCAAGTCAAAAAGAGAGGAAAGATTTTAACTTAAGGAAAATCAGTAGCAATCAATTAGACCTATTAAAAGGGATTCTGAATCAATCACAAGTTGGAAAGCCCTTTTACAGAAAGGTTCATCACATATAAAGAGCATACAGACACGTTAAGTATGAAAGAAAAATTGTCATTCCATCGTAAAATCAGTGGAAAATCCAGTAACAGAGTTTAGAAGAGTTTATCAAAAGGTTAGAATTATATGAAACTTCGAAATTGATCTAAAAGAGTTGGGGGTTTTGAAATAAGAACCCCAGTTCGGGCAAACCATAAAGCAAAGATGAGAGGGCCAACAGTTGAATCGAAACATGTTCAGAGGTTTCTGAAAAGAACTGAAACTTCTAACATGCTTCTCGCAACAACAGAACTCATGAATAACATGTAAATACAATAGAAGAGTTCAAAGCAACAGAGTAAAGAAACTAATTCGAAGCATGATGAGAAAAACTGATAAGAACAGTAGAAGGAAGCATGCTTAAGAAGATCCTTTTAGAAGAGGCTTAAACAAAGTTCAGTAGAAGGAAAAAATAGTAAGAACACGATAGAAGAATACAGTAGGTGAAACATACCAGAACATGGTAGAAGAAAATAGTAGAACATAGTAGAAAAACATACAAGGGCATACTATAGAAAACACAATAGCAGATCATACAAGAACGGGATATAGAAAGCACGGTATAGGAACATACGTGGTAGAAGGAAAAAATAAGAACACAGTAGAGGCAAATACATACAAAAGAAAAGGAGAAGAAAGTCAGATAAACACTTACGCATTTTCAGAAAACCCTAGATGGTAAAAGAGGCTTCGGAGAGTAATTTTTGAAAGAAAAGTTAGGGAAATCGTTTTAACACTCAAGTAGAGCATAGATACACAACAGATCTAAAAGAAAAATCGGGGAAAACCTCGACAGGTTAGGGTTTCAGAATAACCCCAGAAATAGCTTTGAAAAGGTCACCGATCTGAGTCGGAGAGGTCAGAATCAGGCTCAAAACACCATGGTATGCCGGAGCAAGGCCGGAGATGGCCGGAATCTTTGAATCGGTGAAGGTCTGAGTGAAGACCTTCGGGGTCTGGCCTCGAACCTTCGAGCATCAGGCATGCAAGAGCCGGAGGAGGTGAGTATAGGTTGTCCATGGCCTGAGAAGCCATGGACTCCGGTGAAAACACGGTGGAACAAGGTAGGAGGAAGCTAGGGTTCCGAAGGACCTTGAGAGTCTTGAGAGAGTTTTGGGATTCAGAGGTGGTGTCATTGTGCAAATGGGGTTAGGGTTAGAGGGGTTAGGGGATTAAATAAGGAAAGGGTGAATCAGGGTCGTTGATCAAAATGATCAACGACCAGGATTTAAAAGAAAATCCGGACGGGTTTAAAAACGGGTTAAGGGTTCGGGTAAAAAATAAGAATTGGGTCGTCCGAATTTGAGTTTGAAATTGGGTCACTTTTAGGCTAAAATTGAAATGTAGTGGGGCTATAACTGAAATGAACTGAGGCTACATGTTAAATAACCAGGTTTACCCTTTTTATTTATAAAAAATAGTAAAATGATTTTAAAAACAAATTAAAAGCACTAAGCTAATAAATAATATATAAAAATTAATCTAAAAATGCTGGAAATGATTTATGATTGCAAAACGCTATTAATAGTAATATAGGCCATAATTGCAATTTTATGTAATTTAGCTTAAAAATATGAAAAAAATCACGTTAATTATATTTTGGTGTAACTATGAGGATGGAAATAAATTATTCACTAAAATGATAATTTCGGAAATAATTATTGGATTTTGTACTGTTAAAATAGACAATAAATTGGTTTTGAAAATCTTTAAAAATTTGTGGAAAATACCAAAATACTTGGGCATACTTATATATGCATACACATGCTATTTTGAAAGTATTTTGAGTATAAAAAATATATAGGGAAAAATTGGGTATCAACACCCATCCCTTGGCATCTCCTGGCTGAGCAAACATGTTTGGCATGTAGTTCATTTGCCTTGGTTGATGGAAGGCTATATGATCGTCCCAGTCTCTACGCTGAATCTCTTGCCGATATTCATCCCTTTGAAGATTCTCCATGAGCGAGAGTTGGAGTAGCAAGTTGCAACCCTCGAAGTATGGGGCTCCTTGTTGACACTTTTCTAGGGCTCGGTACATCTCTGCAATAATCATGGGCACTATGCTGAATGGTTGCCCGCCAATTCCCTCCATTAAGGTCTTGGTGACCATGGCTAGTCTGGTATGGATCCTAGCCTTCTTCATCGGAAATACTATTATCCCCAAAAAGTAGAACATAAAGACGAAGACCCTTCGATGGATATGTCCTAATGACGTAAGGGCGAACTCATCAGGATAGGTACGGTAGGATTTGTTGTGACCGTACCTCTAATACAAATAATCAAAGGGAATGTACGACTCCTTCAGGAAGTTAAATCCAGATTCTTCTTTAGACCCATCATCTTGAGAAAACCTCTACCTTTGCGATTCTCTGGCATTAACAAACCCGGAGTCTCCTATGGTATACCAACCAGTCCTCCTATTTCCTCTAGTAGGGGTGTCATATCAATCTCCCCGAAGCGAAACACAAACCTATCGCAATCCCAGAACAGGGTGGCAGCTTCAATAATTTTGTTGTTGGGTTGAATTTCCAGAAGGAAAGGTAAATTTCCAAAGTATTTTAAGACGAGGGTCTGATCACTAGAATGAAGGTCTTCCCACCAATTTAGCAATTTCGGGTGGATGTTGGTGACCATGCCGAATTTGGGACTTCGTGCCTCATTTCTGCAAAATAAAAGCGTTAGGCCCTTACCCCCGTCGGACTCGACTATTTACTATCAATAATTGGCATAAGTAGCATTTAGTTCTCCAAATAAATGCACAGAACGTGGTAATGTCCATTTGGGTTCCAAGGAAACCCAGTGGACTTTGGACAAGGCTATCTTAAAGAGTCATTATGTGGACAACATAACTAACTCGGCTAGGTTTTGACAGCGATGCATGCACAATTAAACAGAGTAGGGTTTCTATGGGGTATTAGACTGGTACCCTTGAGCGGACAACTCAAGAGGGAAAGGCTTGAAACCGTCGACTACACCGTTGATCGACTAGTTTTACCGCAAATACGCCTTTGCCAAATTTAGGGGGTAATAACATCGGAAGGGCGCAACCACTCATTATAAGCGTTGCTATGATATTTTGTTTGGCACGAGTGGAATATGATGTTGAATATGCAGTTACAATAATTAAACAAATTGTCAGGTATTTGCACATTCATAAGGTAATAATTACAATAATTGCTCAAAATTACAACAGTATTAAAGGAAAGTGGTAAAAGAAAGCACTAAGAGAAATAAAGAGAAGAAACGAAGATCCAAGTCAGTTTTCGAAGTAGGAGAGCAAAATAAATACTTAAAGGCATTAAAGACATTCAAGGAAGCATAAAGTCACAAATAGCATGAAATGGTAAAAGCCTTAAAGAAATCCCCAGCGGAGTCGCCATGCTGTCGCGCCCCCTTTTTCTCGCGAAATAGGGTTTATAACATTTGGGAGGACAACTCGTTCCCTTTTGGGAATTGGGTTTATTAATTTGAAGAGTCTCCACCTAATGATTAAGTGCATTAGGACACTAGGAAGAATTTGTTTAGAATAACCAGAGTTTGGGTAAGGGCTAGAAATTATCTCGAGAGGAAGGTGTTAGACACCCCTCAAGATCCACTAGTGTAGTTCCCGGCCATGCTACAATTGTGACTTAAGTACAAACAATAAATAAGCAAATAAGGGTTTCAAATATGAGGGGTTGTCACATTGTGATTGCAAATAAGTTAAAGTTTGAAGAAACAAGGAAGCTGAAATTTGAGAAAAAAGAGTTTTGAAATTTTGAAAGTAATAAAATAAACAAGTAAAGGGAAGTGGGTCCTAGGTTTATAAATAATATGGATCACATCAATGCAATACCCAGTAATCACTCCTCAGAAGAGGGGTTACACGTGGTATTAGTGCACCGGTCATCATACCCATATCTACCCTTTCCCACCCCGTTGAGGTATTAAACGCGGAATGGTTTTGTTTACTTATTGCATGCTAGTACCCACTCCAATCCTATCAGTCTCGGAGGCATTTGGGACTACTAGTCCTAAAGGAAAGGGAGATTTGGGCTTTGTATGGTTTAAAAGGATAAAATTCTAAAGCGACAAACAAAAACACATAAGGCAGATATGGGAAACACATAACAATCTAAAAGGCTCAGACATGCCTCCTCACTTAAAGACAGATTGTTTAGCATGTCTTGTAGATACTGGTTATGGTCTAAATTAAACTTAAACATTAAGGAGGCAGACTGGTTTATTACACATTTCAGATAAGAAACCGGAATCAGACCTGCCTGCTAGTTTGGAATTAACAGAGTCTAACTCAATTAGCTAATTTACCTTATAGCTTGCTTAGGTGAAACCTATAGGCATGATATCTAAATACGAGAGAAAGATATTGATTTCAGAAGCAGATTTATTAACAATAGGAACATAAGTTCTGCAAGCATTTAAGCAATGTTATTACTGATTTTAAACTTATAAGCAAGTTGAGGGATTCAGATTAATTGCTTATTCCTATAGGCATGCTTTCTAAGTGTGACTGACTTTAACCTTTACGAAAATGCAGAAATCCTATAGGCATGTCGTCTAAAACGCTGATTTAATTATTTAAGCCTATATATCGTTTTCCTAGTGATGGATACGTATGCAGTATTCAGAAACCCTATAGACATGCTTTCTATATGATAGGCAAAATGCAGAATCCTATAGTCATGTTCTCTATATGAGATGCAGAAATGCAAAAGCTATTGATATGATATATATGCAGAACTTATAGGCAGGATTTCTAAGATGCAAAAGTGCAGAAGTTTATAGACAGGATTTCTATATGAAAATGTAGAAGTGCAGAACCTAAAACAGGATTTCAAAGATGCCGAAATGCAGAACTTGCCATGATTTGCAGAAATAAAGACCTAATGAGCATGATATCTACCCTTATGCATACATGAGTACCCCTCCCTTTTCACTATAAGCCCCCATGAGTTATTACAAATTATTACACCCCAGAATGAAGAAAAGAAAGTAAAAATTACATCAGAAAGCTAAAATCCCAAGCAAGGAGAGCCTGATTCAGACTTCTGTCTAAAGCATGAAGTAAACCAACTCCAAAGATCAAATTCCAAAGCCTTTCTCCTATTTGGGATGTGTCAGAGTTCCCTAAGAGTCTCAAGTAGACTCTGGGCAGTGCTTACACCCAAATATATTGCACAATTAGATTATAGTACAGTGTGGAAGGGCCGACCCTCAAATGTCCAAGTTCAAAGGGAGCTCAAGGTCCCAAAGCAAGGCTCATAGGAAGGGGGCAGAACTTAAAATCTAAGAGAGAGTACAAGTGCATAGAGGGGATTTTGGGGAAGGCCAAGATAGGCTGGTGGTCATACCTAGCAATTAGGAGTGCTGGCGCACCCCTAACCAGCCTTTTAGCCACATTGTTTGGGAGTTAGGATCCATTAAAGGATTAGGTCCAGACATGAGCAGCAATTTGGATACTGCCATGCCTGAACCTTAACTCAAAACATAGAAGGGAATGAGGGTATGGGGAATTCACCTAGCAACAGATGCAAAGAGAACAACATATTCAATACAGAACATAAACAGTAAAGTAAACAAGATTGTTGAAACTATAAAGCAAACACATAGGGATGAAGCCGAAAATTAAATTAGAACATACTAGTCTCAGGGAAATAAGAAGAGAAGAGCAGTAGTAAAGCCAAATTGCAAACACACAGCCAGAAGATTTTAGAAGAGAGTAGAGTGTTGAATGAATGTAGGAGTATTGAAATTGAAAGTGTTCAATAAGTGTTGAACTCAAGGTCTTAAAGAGTATTTTAATTAGAAGTGTGTAAAAGTGCAGAAGGGTCGTGCCCTTTATAGTGTAGAAAGCAAGTAAGAAAATGTAAGAAAATAATTTCGAAATCAATCACAAAAGGTCTCCCTTCAATTAAGGGATTCTGATTTCAAACGGGCAAGATAATTAAGGAAAGAGTTTGATCAAAATATTTTTCAAAGTAGTACAAGAAGGGTAAATACACAGAAGTTATTTAAGGAAAGAGTTTGATAGCAACACAGTTTATGCAAATAAGGAAAGGCAATCAATCAACAACGAGTAAAAAAAATCAGAAATTGTGTTTTGGTATGAATGAATCCAACCAAAAAGGTGAAGAAAAGTTTAATTAAAGAAAAATCAGTAACAATCAATCGATCCTTATTAAAAGAATTTCTGAATCAATCACAAATTGGTAAAACCCTTTTTTGAAGGAAGAATTCATCATAAATAAAGTGCACAGAAATGTGAATCAAGAAAGAGTTGTCAAACTAATTAGAAAAGCTTAGCATAGAATAGTTCAGAGTCAAAGAAGTTCGAGTTCAGTACAAAGACTCAAAATGAGTCTGAGAAACCTAGAGTTCCAAATAGAACCGTAGTCTCAAACACAAGATCGAAACTCGCCAAAAACCCCAAACCCTAGGGTTTTCAACTTGAGTCAGATACAGAGAAAAGAAGACAAATAACGGAAACATGCTCAGAGGTCTTCTTTCAGGGATTCATGTGAAATTAAACAGATAAAATAGCAGGTTCAAGGCAAATAGAATGAAGAACTGATTTGAAGCATAGAGAACACATTTTAAGAAAGGCTTGTGACCTAAACAAGTTTAAAAGAGAAAAGAGGTAGTATAAACTTAGGAAAACAGTAGAGGGAACGTGTGGAGAGAGAACTCAAACAAGGTTCAGTAAAAGCAAACAAAAACTTAAGGACTCAATAGGAGATGCATACAGTAGAAGAACACAAAATACTGGAAAAAGATAGCAAAAGAACATATAGGAAAACACAACGAGATGAACATGTGAGCATGGTGTACAAGCACAGTAGAACACAAAGCACGAAAGAATCATGTATAGTAGAAAGAAAGCAGAAGAAAAAAACATGCGTGGTAGAAAAGAAACATATGAACATAGTGTAGACAAATACACATAAAGAAAAGAAAAGGAAGAATCAGAAAGACATTTTGAAATTTTTTCAAAAACCCTAAATCGAAGAGAAGTAATTTTTGAAAGAAAATTAGGGAAAACATTTAAGAACTCAGTAGAGCACAGACATAGCATAGATTTTTAAAAAATAATCAGAGAGAACCTCGAGTAGCTGGGGTTTCAAAGAAACCCTAGAATGAGAAAGGCTTGGAAAAGTCCGATCTTGAGTCGGAAAGGTTAGAACCAGGCTCGAAATGCTTTGGATGTGCCGGAGCAAGGCCGGAAAGGTCTCAAAATCATGGATTTGAGAGGATCTGAACGGACACCATTGAGGTCAGACCTCAAAACTTCGAACCCCAAACGTTTGAGGGTGGAGGGAGGTGAGTACAGACTATCCATGGCCTGAGAAGCCATGGATTCCAATGAGGTTGTGGTCGGAGAGGATGAGAGAGGCTATGGTTCCAGGAACCTTCAAGAGAGTTTGAGAGAGGGAGAGTATTCAAAGGCGGCCAACTGATTGAAATGAGGGGATTAGGTTAGGGTTGGGGAATTAAAAGGCAAGGGGCGATCATGGCCGTTGATCAAAATGATCAACGACCTAGATTGAAAGAAGGACCGGGCAGGTTAATTGGTTGGGTCGGGGTCGGGTTAAAATTGAAATTGGACCGGTCCAATTGGGGTCAAGATTGGGTCAATTTTGGCTATAATTGAAACAAATTGGGGTTATATATTAAATAGCCAGTTTTTCCCTTTTATTTTACAAAAAATAGTAAAAATGATTTTGAAAACAAATTAAAAGCACTGGATTAGTTAATAACATATAAATATTAATTTAAAAATACTTTAACCACTTTTATGATTATAAAAAATGCTATTAAATTTTAAAGTAGGCTAGAATTGCAATTATATGCAATTTAGCTTTAAAAATACCAAATAAATTTGTAAAAATATATAAAAATTACATTAACAATATTTTGGTATAAATATGGGAATAAAATAAATTATTAACCAAAATTGATGATTTTGGGAGTAATTATTGATTTTGTACTGCTAAATGGATAATAAATTGGTTTTTAAAAATATATTAAAAATTGGGAGAAATACTAAAACATTTGGGCAAGCTTATATATGTGTACATATGTTATTTTGAAAGTATTTTGTATATATGAAAAATATACATGGAAAAATTGGGTATCAACAACGGGCTGTTCGCCAGTGGTTGTTGTGATGTCTACTTGTGCATTGTTTCTGTTCTCCCTTTGGACGGATTTGTCGAGTATGTTGTTTAGAGTGTTTGTCAACCACTCTTCTAGTAGTTTTTTCACAGCTGGTGGTGCTTCCTCGGCTGTTGACGTGGAGGCTCCCCTTTCACGTGAAGTTGTTATGCTTTCACGAGGGGGAGGTGAAGCACTCCGCCTGGGCGTAGCATTTGGCAACCCGTTCTCATTGTCTTCATTGATGGTGTTCAAGATGTTGGTAGTGACATCTGCTATTGCTTTCAGTCTCGCATCTCCTTTTCCTGCCATCATTAGTTTGTGCAAACGTAGAAGAGATGGGTTTTTCTTATGATCTAGAAAGGACTATAGTTTTAACTAAAACCTCCCACAGACGGCGCCAAATTGTTTGAGCCAGTAATTGCTAAACCAATTAATAATTAGTTAACGAGGTGAATCTCAGTTAAACTTAATGAATTCTAGACCAAATAGAACGAGATCATTGTATAACCGAGTAGAATTCAGGAGCATTAAATAGTGAGCTCAATATGCCAATGATTGACAAAACATACAATATCATGAATGTGTAATAAATGCAAGAAATGACAAAGGTTGTAGTGTGAAAGAATTGGCACCCAATGATTGTATGACTGGGTACTTCCTTTCTCTGATGACGTGGTAAAGTAAGCAGTCAATATGTGATTGAGATCTTGAGATTTATGAATAAATGTTGAATAATATGTGCTTGAACAAGATGAATAAGACAATTCTTTAGCGTATTCTTTTCTCAACTTTACATTATCTCTTAGTTCTCAAACAGGCAGATCTCTTTTTGTTCTTTTTCTCCTCCTATTTATAAGGGACATTCCCAAAAAATCCTACAAAGTACAGCATAGAGAATATACGAACGAATATTCTTTATGTCCATTTTTTAACTTAAGTTACCGTTACTACCCTATCTTAGCTGCCCGCTTCTAGCATCGACCTTTATGAGGATGACCTTCAGTCGTTGTGTCGTGGTCGACCTTGTCATTTGCCTTGTTAATCCGATATTGTGGTTACCAAATTTTGACCTATACACAATCCACTCTAATCTCTTAAAAAAACAAAACAAAAAAAAAGCCTCGAAATCCGAATATCATATGTCAGCACGCGAAACGCGCCACGAACTTCGCCTTAGGCTGCACGTCGCGAGCTCAAACGCGGGGAAACAATCTCGCGTCGCCTGCTTTGTACTTCGCTGCTTCAACAATTTGCTGCCAACTGCTTTTGCTCCTTCACATGCAATTGTCCCTACTAATCTTCTCTTTCTTTCCTTAATTTTTGCATGTCTTTTGTGTGTATATACCAAGTTGGAATATTTATGCACACGCCCCCATTCACCGTTTACTAATATTACTAATATGTAAGATAAGGTAAAAGCAAGTGTGAAACTACAAGCTAAAAACAAGCGTGCCAAATGTTATATTTCACAAAAGGTAAAAAAACGAAGAACCAATCCTGAGACTAGCGTGCCCACTCTCCAAAAAAAGAAGAAGAGGTGGCTCATGCCAGTGAAAGAAGCAATAAAAGAAAAGTCTGATTCCTCATCCAAAATCAATTTTTAAAATATTTTTAACCAAAGTTTTCTTCTTCCCACATTTTATTTGTCACAATTCAACGCCATAGTGCACATGATAATATTAGCTCTCCCAACCTTGAGCAAATTTTTCCATTTCAATTCATAGTTGTCCTATTTCACCAAAAATCAATTAATTAGCATAATGATCATAATTGAATAATATTAGGAATAATCAATATAATACAACATAAAAGCGATAAAAATATGAGTAAGTTAATATTAAAACATATGAAATTATGTATATTGATTCTCCCAATTAAAGTACTCTTGAAACTTTGGTCAAAATATATTGCTGCTCTATTTTTGATTAAAATATTCTTAAAATTGATTAGTCAAATAAAAATTATTACTTTAAAAAAAAAAAAATTCAAACTTTTCTAAATAAACAAATTTTGAAAGATGGACCAAACAAGCCAGTAAACGAAGAGCCACTTTTTGTCTAAGGAAAAAAAATACAAATAATCTAGACATACATTTCCTAACTATAAAAGCCACTCATATATACAATGATAAACCACACCACTTAATATAACATTGTAACATATCAATCCGAGAGAGAGAAGAGAGATGAGTCTTGAAGGAAAGTTGGTTTCTGAGATAAACATCAAGTCCTGTGGTGATGTATTTCATGAGATCTTTAGGTATAGACCACACCATATCTCTACCATGTCTCCTGATAAAATCCAAAATGTTGACATTCATGAAGGTGACTGGGGAACTGTTGGTTCTGTGATTTTTTGGAACTTCACTCACGGTTAGCAATCACTACTCTCCTAATAAAATATTATGCACGTTTAATTCACTGATTGTTATAATGTAAGTTCCTGTTTTCTTTTACTTTTTACACGTTAAAGATGAGCAACAAATTCAACAACCGGTCGTAGTGCCTGGAGGCGCATCTAGGAATTAAACTCGAATTAAGCTCTATGGGCAGAGACGGACCCATGATTTAAACTTTATTGGTTCAACTCTTATTGAAATTTAAATGAATTTTTACATATAAGTTTATATTTTGCGTTGAAAGTACTGGATTCAGATGAATTAAATGCAGCATTGCTACATCCGGTGATCCGGTTAGCCAGTATCTAGTGCTTCTGGGATTGACGATCACATATTTATGTCATAGATAGATTTAAATGTATATTTCAGAACCCACTCTTTCAACTCATAACGTACAGTACCTAAATTCTAAATCTGTCACATAATTGGATTATACATGTATTTAAAGAGGATCACAATTAGACGGTTGATTCATTGTTTACTTTTCTAACCGATATATACATAGATTATATACTTATATACAGTTATATACATACTATATTTGGATTATGCATAGCGGTTGGGTTGACGATTATTAGGTTAATTCTAAGACTAACTGAGCTTTATTTTTGTATATTACAGATGGAAAGGAGAAGGTCGCAAAGGAGATAATTGAAGAAATAGATGAAGAAAAGAAGCTGGTTAAATTCAAGGTGATAGGGGGAGATTTACTGGACTTTTACAAATCATTGTACCTCACTGTTCATGTTGAAACAAAGGGTGAAGACAACTTGGTTACTTGGATCTTGGACTATGAGAAGTTGAATCCAGATATACCAGATCCACATACATTAATGGAATTCTGTCTTAATGTTACTAAAGATATTGAAACTCATCACTTAACAGGGAAGTTAGAGTCTCAGATTGAAATTAAGTCTGATGGAGATGTGTTTCATGAAATATTTAGGTATAGACCACACCATATCTCTACTATGTGCTCTGATAAGATTCAGAATGTTGATATTCATGAAGGTGAATGGGGAACTGTTGGCTCTGTAATCTTTTGGAACTACGTACATGGTAAGTTAACATTCTACTTAATTGTTACCAGTTCCCTACACCTTATATGTAGAGGTAACTGTGTTTGGTACAAAGGAAAATATTTTTCTAAAAAATTAATAGTTTTATCACTTATTTTTTTCATGTTTGCTTGATGAGCGAAATCTTTTTTAATTTTTTTTTAGTGTTTAATTAGTGAATAAAAAAAATTATTTTTTTCAAATATAGTAGAATTTAGGTTAATTTTTTTTTAATGTTTAATTAGTGAATAAAAAAATATTTTTTTTTCAAATATAGTAGAAATTAGGTAAACACTATGGGACAGGGAGCAAGCGTTGGGGTTGGATGGTGGGGGTGGTTGAGGGTGGAGGAATGGGCGAGGTTGAGGGGGTGCTAGGAGTGCGGTTGGGGGGTTGAGGGTGGGTGGTCACGGGGTGGGGGGGTGGTTGAGGGTGGAAGGATGGGCAAGGTTGAGGGGGTTCTAAGGGTGCGGTTGGGGGTTTGAGGGTGGGGTGGTGGGTGGGGGTTCATTGGCTGCTGTATTTGGGCATAGTACAAGTTACCATCTAAGCTTGGACTAATAGTCCAAATTAACCTATAAAAAATTATGAAAACATAATAAAGGATAAAATTATTGGGTTTGGTTGGTTAGATATGACAAATAAAAGAAAAATATTTGGTTAGTTGGATTTGGTAATTAAAGTTTTTTTTTTGATTATTTTTGTCTGTAGATGGGAAAGAGAAGGTTGCAAAGGAGATAATTGAAGCCATAGATGAGGAAAAGAAGTTGGTTAAATTCAAAGTGATTGGAGGGGATTTGTTGGAGACATACAATTCATTTTATCTCACAGTTCATGTTGAGACCACGGGTGAAAACAACTTAGTTACTTGGATATTGGAATATGAAAAGAAGAATTCAAAAGTCCCAGATCCACACACTTTAATGGAATTCTGCCTCAGTGTTACCAAAGATATTGAAACTCACCATCTTAAGTGTGATACATAAATCCCATATGCTTGGAATTAAGCTGCTGTCTTATGAAGTAGAGCCGTGGAAACAGCCTCTTGCAGAAATGCAATGTAAGGTTGTGTATAATAGACCCTTGTGGCTTGATCCTTTCTCGGACCTCGCGTATAGCGGGATCTTAGTGCACTGGGCTACCTTTTTTTTCTTCTTTCTTATGAAGTCTAATAATAACGTGTGTTGTGATTAATGGGTGTGCTTGAAAATGTCTGCTATATGTAGAAAAAATAAACATAAAAATGAGTGAATATGTAACTTCTGATTTTGTTGTGGATTGAACAACAGTTTGTGAATTTGTGTTGATACTGATTACTGTGGATGTAATATTTTATCATATTAATTCCAAGGTAAAAAACATGAAAGTATGTAAATTGGATAGAGAATAACTATGCAGTGTGCTAGCTGAATGATGACTCTTGGACTTTGAATTCAATACTACTCTTTCCGTTTATTTTTACTTGTCGACTATATTAAAAATATATTTTTATTTTTATTTGTTCATTTTAACAAATCAAGAAAAAGACAATTATTTTTTTCTCTTTTACCCTTATTATTAGTTACTCATTTTTCAATACTTTTTGAAATGCTATCAATATTAAGGCTAAATCGTAAAATATAAAGTTTATTTTTTTTAAAGGGAGTACAAAGTTAAAAGTGGACAATTAAAAATAAATAAATGGAGTAGTATTCCTATCACTTTTTTTTTTGGCTTTCTGAAACCAATGTCTGTGCTTTTCTTCTCTCTTTTTTTTTTTCTGATTATTTTTTTAAAAAAATCCACTATGTATGCATAGGGAATCTGGAAAGGAGAAAATAGAAAGGGATGTACTCATGAAACATATACTCTCTCTTTCAATTTATGTGAACCTATTTTCTTTTTGGTCCGTGCCAAAAAAAATGACCTCTTTCCTTATTTGGAAACATTTACTTTTATACAATGATTTATAGTCACACAAAATATATGTGTCTCATTTTATACCACAAGTTCAAAAGTCTTCTCTTTTTTCTTAAACTTCGTGCCCAGCCAAATGAGTTTACATAAATTGAAAGGGAGGGAGTACTTATTACTGTGGGGGAAGCTTCTGTCGAGCAAAACACTGAATTGTCTATAAGTTTAGTGTATATATGGTTCCAAGGGAGTTTTTGTTTTTAAATTAGGGATCGAAAGAGGAAAAAAAAAAAGAAAAAAGAAAAAATATATTGTGCTACCGTAAAGGTTTGAACCCTCCACCTCAATTGTGAAAGACAGATAATTTAAGAAGAGTTAAAATTGTGTGTTAGAAGAGTTACTTTTGTGGTTTGTATAAAAAATATGTTGGGTTTTTAAGCTTATTTTAGCTTAAAAGAAGGTGAATGAAAAATGGAGGGAAAATGATTATAGTATTTGCTCTATTTGATAGTTTGCAAGTAAATTTTAGGCGTGAGGATTGAATTGTTTGAGATTCGAATTTCACTTGCAAAAAAAAAAAAAAAAATTGAGTTTTTTGTAGCAAAATTTGTCGGGAAAAAAAAAATTTGCGTTTAATTTTTGAATTGAAGTTGGATCTTGAACATGTAGTTTAAGTCTTTTCCTCGTGAAATTTTTATTATATTACTGCATATCTCAAAAAGTCCGAGGACACAAAATCTCAAGTGACCCTATGTAAAAGCAAAATAGAAAATGTAGCTAATTATGAACTAGTTATTTCATCGTTTAAGAATATATACAATATTAATATCTTCAAAAGAACTCATCAACGTCCGGATATATTCACAAGTAGCCTCTACCTTAAGACTTCCATCTTCTTTTGTGTGATGTGCACAACATATTTTGGTCTCACAAGATGTGAACTTATGATCGACCATTCTGTAGATCTCTCTCCAAATCTTCAAAATTTTCCCACAAATTCTCAACACCCATAATTTTCTTTTTTATGTAAAAACCTACAACTTTCCAAACAAACACTACCAATTTTCTTTTCGATTTTCAACTTTAAATAATTGCTTTCCAACATAAAACAAAAAAATTGCTTTCCAACTTCAAAAAAAATCCTGGAAGGCCTTGTGCGATACTCCACGAATCAAGCCTAAACGCTAACATTAGTATTCCATTTAATACTTTTTTTGGTTTAAATATTTGATACAAAGAACTTATTAATATGATTAATTTGAATTTACATAGGGCTATTAAAGCAGAAGCGTTACCAGAAATTTTCAATTCTCTAAATTAAGAGTCGAGAGATTCTCATCTATCACACTATATCCTTTGACGATCATTGAATACTTATTATCTTGTTCTTTGTATATTTTGAACCTGCAAGATTTTTTTTTTTGGTACGAAAGATAAATATGCATTTAACTAATAAACGAGGTACTACATAGAGGATGATGCATCGGGAGCATCATATCATTGTTTCTAGGTTGGCTAATATTACACATAAGATCAGGAACTAAGTTTGAACAGAACATAGAGGTTTAGGAAAGGGAGAAAACTTACTACCATAAAAGTGGCCATACGAATTCTGATAGATCATTGGGGGAATGGCCTCTTCGTAAGCTCTAGGGAATCAATCCTTAGAGTTAATTTCAGAGGTCGTTTGGTGCATGAAATAAGAATAAATCCCACAATAGAATTTATGATTAACTTTATCTCATGTCAGGTTTAGAATATTATCTAATCCCAAGACAATTTTCACACTAACTGTGAAATTAGTTATCCCATATAAAATCTGGGATAACTAATCCCACAGAATATCCCACCCCATGAAATATCCTAGGATATCCCACCATTATACCAAACGACTCCTCTGGGTACAATTACTATTCACTTTCAGAAGCAACCATCTTTATTACAACAAAACTAGGATGGCCTAATTACAGTTGAAATTACATAAAATTAGGATTACATTAAATTCCATCATCCAACAAAGTAATTTTATTACAACAAAACTAGGATGGCCCTGTATATTATATTACATAAAGCCTAGCAAATCCCAACTATGATTTGCACATTTATCAATTAGAATGACCTAATAAAAGGCTCATTCCAAGACTTATATATAACCTTCTACGAAGCAAGATTATGGGAAGAATGTATCCTCAGAAATCCTTTTAGGGATCACCTCAATTTGCACTTCCACTTCACCACATTCCACATTTTGCAGCATAAGGGTCATGTCTTGTATCATTTTACCATTTTCCCATATAATGCAGCTTTCCTTAGTCAGGCAATTGTCTCTGCTTGGCTGAACTCTGTCAACTTCGACGCCATTCGGAAGGCATTGATTGCTTATATTCAAAGCTTCCAGATATGGTTTGATGTCTATCTTTGCTTCCCCAATTTTGTCATCTCTAGTGAATGTATCTTTGTCATACACAGTCTGAAATACCACCACCATCAAATTATAAATTACATCAGAATATTTACAAAAAAGAAGAAGCCACATACTCTATAGGAGTCTTAGGCCTATTTAATTTTAAAGTTTACTTCTGTGCACTAACGGTGTAAAAAATATTAATCATATATAAGGTAACTACAGGTAAAATCTCTATGATACGCATTAATTTAAAACCTGCTAAAAATCATATACTAACTTGCAATCACAAGTTAAAATTTACTGATGGTGTGAATCCTAAGTGCTAACTTTGAACTTTAACATACCACTTCTACTTTAGGACAAACCTATTATGATACCGAACAACAACATCAACAATAATATACCCACTATTATCCAATAATATACAACTATTCTTAATACGTATGATACCGAATAACATACCATTGTTCTTAATACATATATGTCAAAATCCATAAAAACTAATACAATATTGACTTTGACTTCGAAGATATGGAAGCCAGGTTAGCTTTCACTATAATGGAACTGCACGAAATAAATTATAGCTGTAAAATAATGTAAAAAAAAGCAATCAATGTACAAGGCATCTCGCGTTCACGCATGATCTGAGAAGGACCGCACTCCAAGGAGTATAATATAGACAGCCTCCGCTAAATTGTGAAATAATGTCTCTAGAAAAATGTTACCGGAGAATCAAAACAAAAAAAGGTACAATGAAAAAAATCTACTTCCAGTAATCATCATAATATACCTAATCATGTTTGCATGAACTTTAGATACAATGAAAAATGAAAGAGAATACTCACCAAAACAACTGGAACATTTGGATATTTCAGTGCAAGGGTTAATTCATCATTCCAGACAGGGTTGCAGTTGTTCTTCTTACAACTAGTCTTCACTCTCTGTAAGACAATTGCAGAACATCAGTATTCACAACCTATACATAACATTTCAAAAGGCACATAAATTACAAGAAATAACATCTATACCTGTTCATCCATAGTGACAACAACATAAGGATCACTATGAAATGTATCTTTGAGCGGCAGATTAATGCCTCTCTGCACCCTTATTTTAAGAAGTCCCAACATCTCCATTTCCTTTCCTTCCTTTTTTCTAATGGAAATCCAAAATGGTTTTGCAATTTTGACTTAACTGATTTATACAACAATATATATATTAAGGTGGAAGATACAAGAAAGAGAATAGGACTTCCACTTAAGGCTATATTGTGGTCGGGGCCCAGGCCTAAATGGGCCAAACGAGCCTGGGCTTAGGCGGGCCGGGCTGAGGCGGTTCCGGACCAAATGAGTGGAACCGGCCCACTGCGGTCTTAAGCCAACATGGTCCCGGGCTAAATGGGTAGGGCCCGCGTGCCTAAACGGGCTTTTTCGTTCCAGGCTATTTTTTTTAATTTTTTTTATTTAAGACAATTTCTTGTAAACTATATATGTATATACTAATATAAATTGCTTATATATAGCTATATAAATATATATAGTATGTATATATAATTATATATTGCCTTATATAATATATAGCTTATATATATATATATATTATATACTATATATATATGTGTGTGTGTATATATATATATATATATATAGATATATGTATATATATATAGTTTATATGTAGTTTATATGTATTAGATATATATATATATATAGTTTATTATATATAGTTTATATGTATTAGATATATATATATATATATATATATAGTTTATATGTATTAGATATATATATATATATATATATATATATATATATATATATATATATATATATATAGTGCAATATGTAGATATAGTATATATAATAAGCTATAGATATAGTTCAAATTAAAGTTTACATTTAATACTCGGTATCAAAGCTGCAAATTAAAGTTTACATTTAATACTTCAAATTAAAGTTCAATACCTTCAACATAATACTTCAAATTAATCTAACAAACTAGAACATTAAGCATAATATGTCTAATTATTTTAAAATAACACAAATTATCTCAAATCAACTTAAAATCTTAAATACGAATGTTTGGAGAACGCGCAGACAACTCTTTATATGTCTCCTTAAAGAGCCTGTGCCCTCCTTTCGACGACGAGTGTAGACTCGACCACAGTTCTTGCACTTTATTATGTAAACTTCTTTATTTTCTTCTATCACATTAAAGTGTTCCAAAACAAATGGGTGCAATCTAGAATCTCCGGGCATGATTTAACTTGAATTAAGAATTGGAATTTGAGAAATGAAAGATGAGTGAAGACTTAAATACTTCAATTTGAGTTTGAGAAATGAGAAATATTGATGAATTTGTGAGTAAAAATGAAAGAATGAGGGGGTATTTATAGTTGAGAATAGGGAAAAAGTGTAATTATAAAAAGTTTGGGGTTAAAGCAAAGTGTGAGAGCCAAGTGGCTATTTTTGAAAGTGCCAAACGGCTAAAAATGTAGTCCAACGGAAGCATTTTAAATATCTGACCGTTGTCCCTTTTTTTAAAAAAAAAAATTTTAAAAAAATTTAGCCGTTATGCCCGTTTGGCCCGGTTGAACCGGCCCTGGCCCGCTTGCTGGTCCCGAGCTCACGGGCTTTTTGGTAAGGACCGGCCCACTATGGACTTTTGCACCACTAGAGACCGGCCCGTTTGGCCTGTTTGGCATGCGATCCCGGACCGGTCCCGGCCCACAATACACCCTCACCTCCACTTATACCATGACCTTGTCTTGATTTTTGTGTTTTTATTCTTTTTTATCACTTCAGAATAATTCTAGAACTCCAGAATATCTTGATAAAGAAAATGGAAACAGGAACTTATAATCTCATCGGTTCATTCTTTATTAAAGAATCGGTCACTTTCTACACGTATTCTAAGAGAATCCAGTAACTTTCTACACGTCTCTTGAGCCTTGGCCTGGTCAGCTTTATTCCTATGCTACCACCGCCCTCTTTATTATTCCCGTAATCTTTAGTGAAGGGGATTGATCTCCTTTCACAAGGTGTAAAAGAGAAAACAATATTTTTTTTTGTATATAAATAAATTATTGAATCCCATGACATAGGTTCATATCTTTGGTGTGGCAATTTTACATTTATTTGTGTTGCTTTATTTAAAATGACGGAGCAACAAGAAAATTTAAAGTATTGATTGAAAATTATTTTTCTCTCTTTTTTTTTAATTAGTTATAACGGACTTTAAATAGTCAACTTGAAAACAATTTATAAAATTATGATGCCGAAAATATATCAACTAAACTTATGCAACTGTATTCAAAATTTAAACAAAGGCTTCTCCTACACATAAGCTATTTATTATTTATATTTATATTATTATAAAAGTAAAAATATTAAAATGTTAAATGTTGAACAATAAAAATATCCCTATAAAGTTAATCATGAAAGTACAAGAGGAAGGAGGGGGGTGTGAATCGTAGCCAAATTAAAAACTTAGTTGACTAAAAAGGGAATTAGTCGACTAAACTTTTCCAGCAGGTTCGATTTGCAACAGAAGTAAATTGCGCATGATTAAAATAGTAAAGGCACAAGAGTTTTATATTGGTTCAGTACCAATGTGGTACCTACATCTAGTTCCCTTGGGTCACAAGGGTTCTCTTAGATCTTCAGTAATGAGTTGTTACACAGTAGTGGTTTTAGTTCGTTCACCAATAACGATATTCAGCAACATTGTTTGTCTAAACTTGACACAACTCTTGTTTTGTTTTCTAACTCTTCCTATCTCTTGTGACAGTTGTAAACTCAAGAATATAGTGTTTGTACTAAGAACTAGAAAGATATAGAAACATGTATTAAGTTGCGTCAGTTCTTCTTCTGTCTTTCAGCCTTCTTATATGAGAGTCTTGAGATCTTGTGATCTTCTTTTTGAACTAGCCGTTGCAGATTGACCATTAATTGAGGTAAGAATATTTTAAGAGATTTGACCCAAGGGTTGCTTCTGAATCCCCATTACAGGATGGTTTGGATTCAATGATCTCTTTCCTATTTGTGTTCCTAATTAAAGGAATGATTTGCTACATGGCTTCAGTGATCAATCACCAGAATCTTCTGATTCCTTTTTCCATGATTCTCCTTAATTTACGAAATGGCTTTCCCATATCAACTGCACTTGATCTTATTTCCTTTTGATAGCATTGTCATCCGGATTTTTTGCAATCAAGTAAAATAGATAAGATTTGCACTATTATTATCATTAAAACTTAGGTGTAGAAATCATCTACTTTTTGATCATGACAATCAAAAGGAGTAAACAACGCACACTTCCCTTTTAGTGAAGGCTCCCCTTAATTTTGTGCATGCCTTAATTTTGATGCTAATGCTACTCTCCCTGAGTTGTTGCTATGCATTACTCTAATGTTTCTCCCCCTTTGATATTAATCAAAACGAAATAATAAGGTGCAGACAGAAAGTAACATCTAATGTAGCAGATAATAAGCATAGTAGATAAGGTAACAAATATTATACCTTCAACTGATGCATATAATACTGGTTCTTACATACCAAAGCAAAAAAAAAAGTACCAAAAGAAATTATATTTAAACACACACATAGTAGGTCTCAGTTCCTCCCTAGAAAATATTTCAGGGTATTAATCACTTTGGTACAGAAAGAGTCATAGGAGATTTCAACGTCTTTGATGAGTTTGTCCATTTTCTCTGTCATGGAGTTGAATGCCTTGATTCCTTATCTCTTTGTGGCTCCCATGTCCATACTAAGCTTAGCCACATCTATACTATTTTTTTTAGTGGCATCTCTGATCTTTTCACTTGTTCTTTCATGACAATACGCATGATCTTTACTTCATCCGGTCCTTGCTGAATTTACTGTAAGTTGTTGGTAGCAGTCGGCTAAGTCTGTGGTGGTTCAGTGGTTGGCTCAACCTGTACTGGAGTGCCTCCAATCTTGGCATGTATAACGAATCCATCTTCACTTATGTATCCCACCATAGCAAAGGATGTCTTATCATAGGTACTTGAGATAAACTTGGGAGAAAAATGTGCCAGATCAGCCTTCATTACTTCTAGAATGTGTGAGATAAGAAAACCATAAGGTAAACAAGTAGAAGATGATGATATGTCTCTAATACATTCAAGCATGTACTGATGAGTCCACACAAATCGGTCAAGTCTTTTGTTGTTCACAAGACATTACAAGACAAAAATATCCCTAGTGGTTAAAGTGCTTAAAGATCGAGTCCTAGGAAGAAGAATAGTAGAAATCATGTGAGCTAATACACGATGTTCAAACTTAAGACTTTTAGGACCAATATCAAGGGGTTTTCAGACAGGAAAGCTTTTGGCTCTTCTAGGGACACTTCAAATTTTTTTGGCCAGGAATTTTGAACAAACACATCATAACCATGAAACTTAGAAGAAAATAATTTATCAAATTGATATGCATAAAGAACAATACGAGTACCTAGAACCATTGACTTCAAGTCATCTTTGTTATTCACAAATAGATTGGCATAGAACATTCGCACGGGTTCTTCATACACAGTATTTTCATCACTATCAAACATAGGAGAAAGGCATTGAAAGTCCAAAATTGAAACAACATCATAGTGAGGCCCATAAGACATAGATTTTGTCTTATAGGTATCAAACCTCAATTTCTCAGTTGGACCGTAGAAGTTCAGTTTGTCTTCAAGCCCAAAATCAGTGCTTTTTACTTTCCCCTTCTTGCGTGCAGGCCTTTTAGGAGTTTTATCCATGGGTCTCTTCCCGGCATTTTTCTGGCTTAGCGATTGATCCTCCGACGAGTCACTACTCTTATTATCAATTTTGAGAGGGTTTGAGTCAAGGGATGACTCAAGATCGACAGTTTCTTCAGGGTTTTGAGTCTTTTGGAACTGTCTGCTTTGTCTTGTGACGATGAAAGAGGAGAGGTTTTTCTTAGCCATGGTAGAGAAGTTTGGTGAGAAGTAAGAAGGAATGAGAGAAGAAGGGATACTTATTTATCCACTTAGGAGATTGAATGGTTGCATTGGTTAGAGGAAGGGTTAGGAACATATTGAATCGACATTTCTAAAGAGTTGCTTCAACGGCACCAATAGAAGGTAATAATTACACTCACATTAAATTAATGAAGCGTATCAATTAAGCAAACTTATAAAAGGGAGTAAAAGAAATTTGCAAATATTAAGAGGATTTTTTCACACAATAGGCAGGATTCCAATATTATTATGCAGTAAGAAAAAACGTTCTTCCAAAAGAGGTTTTAAAAATATCAGTAAGTAAAGACTCAATATTAATAAATACTAACACTGTATCACCTTTAACAACATGATCACGAAAAGAATGATGCTTAATTTCTATATGCTTTGCTCAGGAATGATGCACAATTTTTTTGATAGACAAATAACATGTGTTATCGCATAAAATAGGAGTAGAAGTAAGATTGAGATCATAGTCAAGAAGTTAATACATAATCTAGAGAAACTGAGTGCAACAGCTTCCAAGAGCTAAATACAATGCAACAATATTTTATTTCTTGATATGCCAAGAAATTATTGCATTTTCCAGTAGTTGCAGTGCTTTTCCTATCAATCCTATTACCTACAAAGTCTGCATCCGAAAAACCTTTTAGATAAAATTATTATAATAAAGATACCGTAAAATCAATTCAGTGGTCCTAATAAGATATTTAATGATACTTTTTACCGCAGTCAATGAGAATCTTTTGGAGCCGACTAAAATATTGCATACTTACAAACATTGAACATTATATCTGGTCGACTAGCCGTGCGATATAGAAGGGATCCAATCATTCCCCTATACATAGTTTTAACGACACTTTTCCCGTCTTTGTCTTCTTCAAGAATTATTGACGAACTTATTGGAGTTCCACTAGGCTTTGCATTCTGTCACGACCCAACTTTCCCTCTGTTTGGGTATCGTGATGGCACCTAGTCATAGGGACTAGGTAAGCCTAACTCATACTGAAATACCACAATAATAAATGAAATTTAACAGTCCTGAAGCAGAAATCTCTATAAAATTTATAATTCCCAAAACCCGGTAGTACAAGTCATAAGCTCTACAGAGTTTCTCTATAACTTCTAAACACAACCGTATGGAAATAAGTACAACAGTGTGAATATAAAATAGGAAGGTGACTCCGAAGCCTGCGAACGCAGAAACAGGTTTACCTTGAGTCTCCTTGGCAAGAATCCGCTCAGCTACTAACGATCAATATCTGGATCTGCACAAAAAATATGTAGAAGTGTAGTATGAGAACACCACAGTGGTGCCGAGTAAGTATCAAGACTAACCTCGGTGGAGTAGTGACGAGGAACAGTCAAGACACCCACTGGTCTAATAAGTAGAATAGAACAGTCAAGACACGCACTGGTCTAATAAGCAGAACAAGCATAAGTATAGAAATAACAGAACAAATTATTTATATAAAGACTACGCGATATGGCTAACAACACAATAATTGAAATAAGGAAGGAAAACAGCAAGTAACAACGGAACATCATGATAAGAACACAGAAAGGTGACTGAAAATACAACCCAAATCCGAAATCACAAATACAACAAAGACAAGTCATAACTCAGTAATTATGATAATGTTTCACATTGGTTTTAGCTAGCAACCTTCAATCGATTATTCAAATGCTTCAAGTGATAAAAATGTTTTGAAATATACTTCGTTCAAATAAATGTTCTTTTTAAAAATAGTTATTTCAAAATAAATACTTTTCGAGTATAATGTTCTCAAATAAATAACCTTCGAATATAAGTCACCCCTGTGACACCTCATCTCATAATCATACAATACAGATCTCAATACCTGAACCCTAACACTTGGCATCATGTGCCTCCATCATACCACATAATCATACTGACAACTCACGTATAAAATAGAGTCATTCTCACATGGAAGACAAATAAACAAGGGTGTGTGTCTATACTCAACAATACCAAGATGCCTCCTATCCGATTAGGGTGCTTAGCCACGTGTATGCTTGTGCAAGTGTCCTAACATAGTTCATACCAGCTAGTGAGTATAAGGAAGAGTACGGACATCACATATAATGTTTATACAGGGATAAGATCAATGAAAACAACAGCTCAAAACATAGTGGTTTTAACAGGGGATCTCCCAGGATATCGTCCCGTAGTCCCAAACGTAAATGTGCAGAGGATCTCCCGGGATATCGTCCTGTAGTCTAAATCGTAAATATGTAGGAAAATCTCCCGGAATACCGATCCGTAGTCCCAAAGTAAATATCCAGTACAGGAGGATATCTCGGGATATCGTCCTGTAGTCCCAATTATAAATGTGCAGGGTATCTCCCGAAATATCCATCTGTAGTTCCAAAGTAAACATTCAGGGGGATCTCCTGGAATACCGTTCCGTAGTCCCAAAGTAAACATGCAACGCAACTAACAAAAACAATAGTTATAGCACAACATAAAACTCGTACATCACCACAATACGTATAACAACAACAATGACAATAATACAAGGTAAGACAAGTAAATCAACTCAAGAACTGTAAATCACAAGGAAACGGTAGAACCAACTCACAAGGAATAACCACAGAAAAGAATGCTGGCATAAAGAGAATAGTTCAACAACGGGAAAACTAACATGTAGCAAAGATCCTACAATATACAAGTCAATAACAAGGAAATCAACACGAATCAAGCAGTCCCAAATAAGGGCAAGTCAACAAAGATATAGGTTATCTAAACTCCTTTTAAGGTTGGGAAATTTCGGGGATATTCGACAATCCAATTAAGGAAAGATGATCTTAGCTTCACTTAAGACTATGGCTGTCCAACAGGACGGGACGAGACTAAATTAACGAGACGGGACGGGACAACATTTAAGCGAGACGGTGGCGGGATGTGATGAAACGGTCGGCCCATCCCGTCCCACTAACTAACGGGATGGGACGAGATAGAACGGGACGGGACGCGTTCGCGGGCCTTAAGTGTAGTTTTTTTTATTAAAAAAACGTCTAGTTTTTTGAAAATGACTAAGTTTTTAAAGTTTGCAATGGCTAGTTTTTTGACTTATTTAATAAACTTAAATTTTAAAATGAAAATTAGAAAACTAAGTAAAGAATTATAAAATATTAAAACAATAGACTTGTAATAAAATATTCTAGTAATTGTAAATTTATAATAGAGTTATAATTTATTTAATATAATTTCAAAGTATTAAGTAACTAAGATAATTCATAAAAAAAATTCAACGCTTAGAGTCTATTATTTTATTAATAGAACTTTAAAATCTCACATACAAATATAATTCTTTTGAAGATCACCTAATCTACACAGCCACCTTCTAGGAAGGTTTTTGTTTGAATTAGGCCTCTATGATCTTCGATTTGAAATATTGCTGCGCTAAAAGCATTCTCCGATGCTAAGAATCAAGTTCATCATCAATAGAGGAATCAAAACATGTTATATAATTAATATCTTCCTATAGAACTTCTACTCTAGACTTAGAAGTAGAAGGAGTAGTTTCACCACCTGTTGTTTCCACAGAATTATATTTATCAAACATTGATCTAGATTCTAGCACAAGAATATATGTTAGCCTGGAAGTCTTCGAGAGATGGTTGTTCATTTTCTTGAATTGCTAAATTTTGATAAATTTTACGAACAAGTCCCTTTGCACTTCTTAATTTTAAATATGGATTAAGTATTGTAGAAATTAAATAAACTTGGGGAGTAGAGAAAAAATACTTTTTAAATTTTGCAATCATTTCATTAATGGCCGGTGCATAAGTTGGATTTGTTTTATACTAACCAAATACAACAGAAATTCTACAAATATACCATAAAAACTCGCGGGACAGGTGGGATAGACGGGACGGGACATGATGGGATGGGATGGGACGGGACAGACGGGACGGGATGGGACAAAATAGGATGAAATGGGACGGGACAAACGGGACGAAATGGTCGTCCCATCCCATCCCGTGTCCCGTTTAACATTAGCCCATCCTATTTAAAATGAAGTGGGATGGGACGGGACGGGAGGAGGGATGGGACCGGGACGGACAACCCGTCCTTTTGGACAGCCATACTTAAGACTAAACAATTTCAGGAAGGATAATAAAAATTCTCAAATAAGAAGCAGCTATGAAAAGATAACATGACAGTAGGAGAGGCAGAATTCTTCAATTAAATCAAATAGGAGTCAGTTAGGCAATAAGAGTGAATCATGAAGCAATTAATTCCAATTAAGCATGTAGAGGTGAAACTAGTAAATAGAAAACTCTGTCATGCCAAGAACACATTCATATACAGTGAATATAAATACCTAAGAACCATAAAAGGCCAATTTCCCACAAATAAGTCCGACCACGCACTCGTCACCTCACGTACACGAATTACAATCAAGATAGAAGACTCAAATCCTAAGGGGAAGTCCTCTACACAAGGATAGGCAAGATACTTACCTCGACTTGCTCCAATTTAATCCACTAGTAGGCCTTTTTCCTCGATTATCCAAATTCTGAATGGGTCGAATCTAGCCAAAATAATTCGATACAGTCAACAAAATTTATAGAATCAATTTCATAAGAAAATATTACATTTTTAAATAAAAATCCAAAATTAACTCAAAATTCACCCATGGGGCCCACGCCTCGAAATCTGACGAAAGTCACGGAATATGAAAGCCTGTCTATTCACGAGTCTAACCATACGAAAATTACTAAATTTCAATAATAATTCGACCCCCAAATCCTCAAATCTATCCAAGAGGATTTTCAAACTTTTCCAACTTAAATCACAAATTAAATGCCAAAATTAGTAATAGATTCGGGTAATCTAACCAAAATTGAGTTAAGAACAGTTACCCCGTTGTTTTCTCTGAAAAACCCTCGAATAATAGCCCCACCCGAGCTTCCTTGGTCCAAAAATGGAAGAATGGGATGAATTTGGACTTTATTCTACTGCTCAGGGGTTTGTTCTTCGCATTCGCGACCCTTCTCTCGCATTCGCGATGAATAAATTCCTTATCAACGATTTCCAAACTCATTCCAGACAGCCTTTAGTATAATGGCCATAACCTTTTGCGCACAACTCTAAATGACAAATGGTTTGATGTTCTAAAACCTAGATACCAAGGGCTATAGTTTCATAGGTTGATCATTTCTTGATTCATTTTATAGTACAAGATATAAGCTTCCTAAGTCAACCCTGTGCAACAGAGATTTTCGAACTCTCCCCGGACAGCCTGTAGTGTAACTACCATAACTTTTTTTTACACAAATCTAAATGCTAATTAACTTACATTTCTTATAACTAGACACAAAGATCTACAACTTTCGTTTTTGGATTATCTCCAAATTTCTTATAGATTGTGAGATATGAGCCTCCGAAGTCAGACTTGTGCAACCGAGATTTCCTTCTTCGCGAACGCGAAGAACAAACTTCCAGAAGCCAAATTCTTCTTCGCGAACGCGAGAGGCTCCACACGAATGCGAAAAACAACACCAGATATAAGAAAATCAACATCCAAAGTAGCCTAAAATGATCCGAAATATACCCGAAACACACCCGTGTCCCCTGGGACCCCATCTAAACACACAAACAAGTCATATAACCTAACACAGACTCACTCGAGGTCTCAAATCACATAAAACAACGCCGAAACAACGAATCACACCATGAATCGAACTTAGGAACTTTTAAATCTTTCAACTCCCAAAACTCGCACCGACCTCGATATCACAAAATTCAACTATGGGTCAAACTTCTTCATTTTTCAAACTTCAACTTTTCCAACTTTCGCCGAAACTCCTCAATTACCCTTAGACCTCCAAAGTTGAATCTGGACGCACGCCTAAGTCCAAAATCAGCACACGAAGTTGTTGAAGTCACCCAAAATCCATTCCGGGGCCGTTTACTCAAAGGTCAAATTTCAGTCAAATTCTCACCGCTTAAACTTCTAAAACTAGATTCCTTCTTTCAATTTGACTCCGAATCATCCGTTAACTGAATTCAACCAGGCACGCAAGTTGATACTTATATTGTGAAGTTGTTCCAAACCTTATACCGTCGAACGGAGCTTAATTTCTCAAAACGACCGGGCGGGTCGTTAGACATTCTCTATACCAAACATTTTAATAAGCTTCTTTGTGTATTGCGTTTGGCTAATGAAGATTCCTTAGGAAGTTGCTTGATTGTAACCCAGGGAAGAAAGTCAGCTCTCCCATCATGCTCATTTCAAATTCTCCTTTCATAGTATGAGAAAATTCATCACATAACACAGAGTTAGAACTTTCAAAAATAATATCATCTACATAAATTTGAGTAATAAGATTACCTAAATTTCAACGCTTAATAAACAAAGTTGTCTCAATATTACCTGGTTTGAATCCATGATTTAATAGAAAAGAGCTTAGTCTTTCATACTAGGCTCGGGGGGCTTGTTTGAGTCCTGATCATGCCCAACTATGCCTTATAAAAAGGACTAAACAGTCGCTGCAAATATAATCCGGTTCAAGTCCGGAGTCGAATCCCACAAGGAACTAACCTATTTACTACAACTTTTAACACGACTAATGAATAGCTCAAACAATCCCCGGATGCAAGATTTTTAATGGATAATGAGTAGGATTTAGTTAACTAAGGAAAAATAACAATAAAACTAGCAATAATCTAGAATAGAGTTGAATTCAATGGTAAAATAGTTGAGGGTTATTGATTTCCTCAATTGTCGGATTAATTTTTGACATGTTAGCTATAATTTCGCCATAACACTCTACAATAAATATGAGTTCTGGGTTACCGCAATGATCTCTCGATCAATTACGATAATCAACTAGAAGTATTCTCTCGAACTACTCTAGTTAACAATTTATGAAACTTAGAATTATCTCACCAAAGCTTCGTTATCTCTAAACCTGCTTTTAAAATCAAGTAATTAATCTCTTAACTTACCCGAAAGTGGTGTTGTTCAACAACAATCTAACCAAGTCTTCTTTCTCAAGAAACACAAGATAACTAGACACGATTAATCAAGTGCCCTTTCAATTAATTAATCATAGGACAATACATAGTTGAACAATCATAGAGTAAAAACGGCTCAACTATATCGAAATAAAGTCAAGACTTCATCCAACAATTGGTTTCATCAACCCTAGATGACAGGTTTAGATACTCATACTAAGAGATAAATTCACTATATAATGTCATAATCAACAATGGAATTAAAAAGAAGAAGATAACAACTCTAAGGAAAATTATCTATCTTTCTTCCGTGTTATTGCCTTCAAAATCTCTCTAAAAACCGTTATTCTTCTCTTTTGGACGAATTAGGCTTCATATAGGTTTAGGTTAGTTGCCCTAGAAACTACATAATTGACCCTGGGTTCTTGGCTCCCGTCAGCTGTTCGCAACCGCGGATTAGATCGCATATCTGACTGTGGATTTGGCAATTGTTCTATCCGCGGCTGCGGAACTGACCGCGGAGCTCGCACTTGCTCTTCTTTCTCCTTTTTGACTGTGCTATCCTCCGATTGGCCTTCCACACTCCATATTGACTCCAAAACACTCTTTAGCTTCCTCCTCGCTCAAAGTGGCTCCTGCAAAATGTAAAACTCTTAATTAGAGCATTTTGTTATCTTTTAACTTCAAATATTGATAAAGTGCAGCCAAATTAGAGTGTAAATAGTATCTAAATTGGATAATTATTGTCTACTATCAACACCCCACACTTAAACCTTTGCTCGTCCTCGAACAATCAAACCACACTCTATAGAGGCCTAACTTCTCCGAGCGACTTCCCAAACTCGTCACACCAAGAATATTCCTCATATATTGATTACATTAGTGTAACATCCACACCTCAAGAGTTGACTCCCACGAGCCATGCCATATTCCTAACCGGCTTATTTACCCTAACTCAGAGGTCCAAACTTACCTCTCCTTCATGAATCAAGTGCCTGCTCACAACAAAAGAGACTCATTCCACAATCAATAATATGCACACACACACTGAGGAATTTCAATATAAATAAAATTCACTCACACTCAGAAATGACATTCATATGCCATAAAATATGCACCATAGGCTTGCCCGTAGCGTACTACACTACTAATCAAGCTCATTCAGTCTACGATCAAGTAGGGCTTTATTTGGTTGTAATGTAGGCTGCGGGACGGATAGGATACATTTAGATATACGAGTGGGTACACCTTCCTACGCATTTTAATACATGTACAGTAACATTCAAAACCCCACACTTATTCTAAACCATGACTCCACCTTCACATCACTATATATTAACTCCCTTCTTCGTTAAGCACAATTACATCAAGAGCCACCACTTAACAAGGAATATTTTTCACAACAATCCAACTATTTATATCTATTTTTTTCAGTTCAAGTGGCTCTTACTTTTTCAAAGTAGTGCACCTTTCTCTTTATCTCATTGGTTCCACTCAAAATCCAAACCAACCACCCCGCACTTTAGCTTTTACAAAGTTCATACAATTCAAGTGCTCATGAGAGGTGAAAAGGTTCAAAAAGATGGTTAATTTAAATAAATGGCTAAGGCATGTAGTGTGGTTGCCAAAGAAACAGGATTACAGGCTCAACGGAGTTAACTATGATACATAACAAATGGATGGATGAAGTATATATTTGGTTCAACAAAGAAATGCCTATATCACTTCCCAGACTAAACAAGACTACTATTTCGCTTTGCAGATACATAGGGAAAGTTCTAGGCATCAAATATCGTGCAAAGAATACAACAAGCCTCACACACACATGGTACATGACTCACTCCAGATTGAGTCATCAAACACTCTGATCAGGGTACTTCAGCCAAATTAAGAACATACAGTGTAAGGCATTCTTACAAGAGTCGACAACTAAGCCTAAGCATCACACTAAAGTACCTGCTATATTCAAGGCATTACCACGTTAAGAGATCCTATTTCTATTTTCGCCCATAGCCCACAAGTTCCTACTAACAATAAAAAAAACTAACTACACCTGATTCAAATGAAACCCTTGGAAAAGAACTGTGTCTTAAAGAAAAACCAAGGAGAAATTGATACATTACTACAAAAGAAATCTTTTTGTGTTTTTTTTGTTTTTTCTTCGGCTTCAGTCTCTCAAGAAACCCATCGAATGATATCCATCGTCAGGACAAGTCGAAAATGATTTATGTAAATAAACTATGAAATTCTACATACAACAAACCAACAAAGTGTCCCCCACCCCACACTTAAAATGATGGCATGTCCCCATGTCATACAAAATAAAGTTATGCGAGGTAAAGGGACTTCCTTGGAAGACCAGTCTTGATCGGAGACAGTTCTGGGGTCAAGATGACATGCCCTTCCCAGCGCACGCAGCCAACCCATGAATGGTTTCTCCGACTTCGCATTTTGGGTGGCTAAAGCATCAACTCTAGTCCCCAATTCCGTGATGGAAGTACGCAACCCTGCCATTTCCTATTCTAAGGCTGTCATCCGCGTACTCCGTCTGACTGCAAATAAACCTTCACCCCTGGATACTTGTTCTTATGGGGGATAAGGATGTCCCAACTTGTTCATATGGGGTTGAAAAAGGCCTAACTTCCTCCTGCTCTTCATCACTCTCCTTTGATGCCTCAAAATCATCACTATCAGTTGAACCGGGTGCCACCGTGTCTTTCCTAATGGTCACTTTGGATGCCCGAAACTTTGTTTCTTTCTTCACCTTGCCATCCATAGTAGGGTTCTCTGGCACCCCTACGGCTCGGCACAATCTAGTGACCAGAGATAAGAAAAAGAACCCATACCTCCTCGGTGTTGAACAGATGAACATCTGAGAATGAATAACCTTGGCCGCATCAAAATCTTGGCCATTAATGAAGCACTAGATCAAAACAGCTCTCGGACAATTTACCTCAGTGGCATTGTGGGATGGCAACAATCGACAATTGATGATGTACAACTAACATTTTCCTTCAAAGGTGAGTGAGGCAGAGTGCAACTTTGATCACGGTACAACCCACACTACCTCTTTGTCTGGTACACAGATAGTTCTAAAAAATAATTGTCAATTTGTTGGTTCTCGCTTATAAGTATCATAGTAATCCACCTCCCTAGTAAATGCAGTCAAGCGATACACTCTCCTGATGGCTTCTATCGAGGCATTCACCCTCTTTTGTCGCATAGTGCAGATGTAATCCTCATGTTCAGAGCAGTTGGCGTAGAATTCCCTAACAAGCATTAAATTACCATCCTCCGGCTCTTCCAAGAAGATGTCTAGCCAGCGCCTAATCAACTCTCGATATATATTGGGGCACTCAGTCTGGAGGGAAGCCATGTCACCTCCCCTTTCTGGTACAGGCTTTCTAATAGCCTTCCAACCAAATCGGTCTTGGGCAGCTCAAGAGACAAACCTTGTGTGGTCAAATTGAGCTGAACTGGCTGGTGGCCATGCCTGGGATGAGCCTCCATGACCACTTGATGAGGCACTGGTAGTGCGTCTCTTCTTTGAAGATCTCATGGTACCTACACAATAATAATCGAGGGAATAATGTGAACCAATGGCGGTTACTCAGACTTCACTCACACTATTAATTACAATTTATACTACAAAAAAACTCATTGTGGTAATTCAACAAACACCTACTATACATATGCCTCCAAATGTACCCAAATCCCCAATTAAACTTCCATTCTTCACAATTCAACAATGTCTTCCCAACCTAACCAAATCTAATGTTCTCACATACCAACATATATACCAACAAACAAAAACAAAGATAAAGTACCCACAACTTCTACTATCCTACACTTATAATACAAGAGAAAAAAAAGAATAAAAAAATTGAAAAACAAAAAAAGCTAAAAAAGAAAAGTAGAAGCATGTACTTACTTGAGAATCTTGTGAGGAATAGAGCTAGAGTAGTGGTTGAGTAGAGAAGAGGGAGAAGGAGAGGAGATTTGGTGAAGTTAGAAAAAATTGGGGAGAAGATGAGGGAGGGGGCAGGTTTTGATTTGGGGAAGCGGGAGGGTTTAGATTTGCTTTTGTTTATGGAGGAGGGGAAAAGAAGTGGGGGAGTGGGCGGATGAGGGAGGGGGGGACTTAATTAAAAAAAACTTAATTAAAAAGGGGAGAAGAGAAAAGAAAATAAAAAATAAAAAATTTGAACCTGAACGATGCCAGATCCGCGACCGGATTCGCGGTCAAATCCGCGGCAACAGACAGAACTTCTGCCAAATCCACGGTCAATCCGCGGTCAGATCTATGGCCGTGGATTAGGCATCTAGAATTGTTTTTGCTTTTTTTGCACTTTTGCCTATCTCCTGGATAATTTCGTCACCCCGAGTCTTTCCACTACGCATACTTTCATTCCCGCACCTTAGTAGATCGATCAATATTTTTATCGTTCAAAAATCAATTAAAAAAATAAAAATAAAGAAACAAATAATGGCTTGCCTCCCAAAAAGTGCCTAGTTTAATGTCGCGGCACGACTATTTACAACAAATCAGGGGTTGCCTCCCAGAAAGTGCCTGATTTAACGTCACGACACGACGCATGCTTTCATTATTACTCTTCGCTTATGTATTGGGGCTCTTCCAAAGATATTACCACTCTATCCCCATTTTTTGCGATCATTCCAAGGTAATGTTTTAACTTTTGCCCATTCACTGTGAACTTATTTGTTCCATCTTCAGATTCAATTTGTACTGCTCCACTTGAGAATACTTGTACCACTCTGAAGGGTCCTAACTATCAGGACTTCAATTTACCCGGGAACAATCTTAGTCTCGAGTTGTATAACAACACTAGATCTCCAGGTTTGAAGTTCTTCTCTAGAATATGCTTATCATGAATCATTTTCATCCTTTCTTTGTACAATCTTCCATTCTCAAATGCATGGAACCTGAATTCCTCGAGTTCATGTAACCTAGTGACTCTACTGGTGCCTATGGTCTCCATATCCAAATTCAACTACCGCAGTGCCCAAAGGGCTTTATGCTTGAGCTCCTCCGGAAGGTGACATGATTTTTCAAACACCAACTTGTATGGTGACATACCAATTGGAGTTTTAAATGTTGTGTGGTACGCCCATAATGTATCATCCAGCTTCTTTGCCCAATCAGTCCTTATCGCATTCACTGTCTTGGTTAGGACACTTTTGATTTCCTAGTTTGATACTTCAACTTTCCTGCTTGACTGTGGGTGATAAGGGATGGTCACCTTATGACAACTCCATACTTTTTCAAAAAACCGTGCGAATGCTCTATTGCAAAAATGGGTTCCACAATCACTGATTATAGCTCTCGGGGTGCCAAAACGTGTGAAGATATTTTTCTTTAGAAAGCCTGTCACCCCCTTTGCATCATTCGTTGGGAGAGCCATAGCTTCAACCCATTTGGAGACATAGTCAACTGCCACCAATATGTATTTTTTACCATACGAGCTGATGAATGGCCCTATAAAGTCAACCCCCTACATGTTGAATACCTCCACCTCTTGAATAGTAGTCATCGGCATCTCTTGACGTCGAGATATGTTACCTGTCATTTGGCACTCATCGCAACTTTTCACCCAAGCATAGGCATCCTTAAATAGAGTTGGCCAATACAAACCTGATTCCAACACCTTAGCTATTGTTCGAATCCTTCCAAAGTGTCCACCATATGTTGAAGCATGGCAAGCCTGCAAAACAGAAGGTTGATGTTTCTCGGGGATACACCTCCGGATCATGTTATCTACACATATTTTAAAAATTAGAGGTTCATCCCAATAATAAAACCGACAATCGCGAAAGAACTTTTTCTTTTGAATTGAAGAAGTTCATAAGGTATAATACCGCTTGCTAAATAATTAGCAATATCAGCATACCATGGTGTATCCTCCATTGTCATTGCTAATAAATGCACTGCTTAGCGTTCTACTTGCATAATAAATTAGGTGCATAAGCTTATCCTTTCGTTCCCCAAGGACGGCTCCTATAGCATAGTCACTTGCATCGCACATGAGCTCGAGCGGTTGCTCCCAGTTGGGTGCAACAATGATGGGTGCAGTCACAATCTCTTTTTTATCTTCTCAAATGCTGAACTGCAATCATTAGAAAACACAAAGGGCTGATCCTTTTCAAGGAGTTTGCATAAAGGGTTAGCAATCTTAGAGAAATATTTTATGAATCGCCTGTAGAACCTGGCGTGCCCAAGGAAAATTCTTACTGCCTTGACTGAAGTTGGAGGTGGCAACTTCTCAATCACGTCAACCTTAGCATGGTCAACCTCAATCCCTTTGCTAGACACTCGATGCCCCAGGACTATCCCTTCTGGTACCATAACATGGCACTTCTACCAATTCAGCACTAAGTTTGTCTCCACACATCTTTTGAGAACTCTTCTTAAATTGTGAAGACAGTCCCCGAATGAATTCCCCACCACAGAGAAATCATCCATAAATACCTCCATAATTTTTTCAGCCATGTCCGTGAAAATGGCTAACATACACCGTTGGAATGTAGCCGGTGTATTGCAAAGTCTAAAAGGTATTCTCCGAAAGGAAAAGATGCCATATAGACAGGTAAATGATGTTTTCTCTCTGTCTTCGAGGGCTATTGAGATCTGATTATAACCTGAATATCCATCGAAGAAATAGAAGTGAGATCGTCCAGCCAACCTGTCCAACAATTGGTCAATGAATGGCAAGGGAAAATGGTCTTTCCGGGTAGCTGTGTTCAATTTTTGATCATCTATGCAAATCCGCCATCCCGTGACAGTACAAGTCGAGATAAACTCGTTATTCTCATTTTGTACGACCGTCATTCCTCCCTTCTTCGACATACACTGAACAGGTCTGACCCAATTGCTGTTAGAGATGGGAAAGATGATACCCGCATCTAACCATTTGATCACTTCCTTCTTCACCACCTCTTTCATATTCGGGTTCAACCTTCGTTGATGTTCTATGAAAGGTTTGTGCTCTTATTCCAAGAGAATCTTATGCATACAAAAAGCTGGGCTGATACCCTTTATGTCTGCCATGGTCCAACCAATAGCAGTCTTACATTCTTGTAACACCTGTAGGAGTTGCTCTACCTGCACAACTATCAAACCAGATGATATAATAACAGGTAAAGTAGAATTAGGCCCTAAGAAAGCATACCTAAGATACTCTGGAAGCAGTTTCAGGTCCAATTGTGGTGGCTCCTCTATCGATGATTTCGTAAGTGGTGTTGTTCTTTCTTCCAAGTGTTGGGCCTCGAACTCCGGTTCCCTGTTCTAGAACCCTTGACCTTCAAGAGCCATGACCCACTCTGCCAACTCCTCACCATCCACATTTTCCATATTCATCAAGCAGGCTTCCAACGGATCCCTAACATTAATAGTCTCTTCCTCCGCTTGTAGTATTACATCTACGGCCTCTACTAGTGAGCAATTTGCAAATTCGCTAGGTATCCTCATAGATTGTTGAACATTGAATATTATCTCTTCATTGCTCAACCTCATTTTTAGTTCTTTAGTCTCACAATCAATCAATGCTCTCCCAGTGGCTAAAACCAGCTTGCCCATAATGATTGGTATCTCTTCATCCACTTGACAGTCAAGAATGATAAAGTCTGCAGTGAATACAAATTTCCTCACTTGAACAAACACATCATCAAGAATTCCTATCGGTCTTTTGACTCTGTGATCAACCAATTGCAACAACATTGAGGTCGGTCTAGCTCTGCCAATGCCCAATTTTGTATAGATTGCCAAGGGTATCAAGTTTATACTGGCTCCCAAGTCACACAATGCTTTAGCAAAAGCATAACTCCTAATGGTGCTTGAGATAGTGAAACTACCTGGATCAGACACTTTTTGAGCCATAGGCCTTGTCATTACCGCACTGCAGGTCTGCATTAGTGTTATAGTGGATAAGTCCTAGAAGTTAAATTTTTACGACATCAGGTCCTTCATCATTTTTGCATACCTTGGAATTTCATCAAAGCATCCATCAGTGGAATATTCAATTGAATTTGGCTGAGCATTTCGATGAATTTCCTGTAGTGATCATCTTTCTTTTGCTTTGCCAACCTCTGAGGGAATGGTGAAAGAATTAACCTTCGCCTACTGCTTTGTGTGTTTTCTTTGCTGGAAGCTTTTTCTACTACCTGTTCTGGGAGTTGTTCACCTTTCTTCTCCTTACCCTTATAAACCTGTGCTTGCTCGATTACAACCTCGGTGAGCTCTGCTCACTCATCTATCTCTAATTTAACTGGAGTAGCTGGCGTTGTCTCTCTCTTAGATTGAGCAAATTCTTTCTCCATGTTTAAATCTCTCCCATTCCTAAGACTCACTGCCATGAGCTGATTTGGGTTCAGATACTTTGGATTAATGTTTGTATCCGCAGGCAATGTTCCTTATGGGCAATTGTTCAAGGCCATAGATAGGTGTCCTAATTGGGTTTCAATGCCTTTGATTGCTGAATCATGTGTAGCTAACTCTTGAATCTTTCCATTTGTCCCAATGAGTTGTTGCATCATACTGTGAGCACGTGATTTTTTCTTTACGGAAATTATTCCAAAAGAAATCGAGAAATAAAGCAAGTTGCCTTCAGGTACAATTTTGAGAATTTGCGTGACATTTTTGGTAATTATTTTGTCCGTAAATGTTTACCTTGTTGTAGTTAATTGAAAAATACATGTTGCATGCATATTTAGGATTTAATTATGCATTTAGGATTTAATTAAACCATTATTTGGCTCTAAAAAGAAAATCACAAAATATGCATTTTATTCTATTTGTTGTCATTGTGTGATTTTATTTTGAGGTTTTAATTTGTGTGTTAATTGTTGTAAGTGTTAATTAATATTTGTGTAGTTTTATTTTTGATTTTACAATTTAATTAGGAATTGTGTTTAAATTAGAAATTAAAGAAGGAAAAGAAAAAGAGTTCAAAAAATGAAGGAATTCAAATGTGGGCTTAAAATTGAGACCAAAAACCAGGCCCAAATCAACTCATTTGACCCAGTCCGGTTAACTGGTCTCTTAGACGAAGGAAACGATGCCGTATTGGCACTTTCCATCTGGACCGTTGATCAAACAGATCTAACGGTCCAGTTCAGTTCTTTCATTAAACCAAACGACGCCGTATGGTTGTATTTGATCGGGACCGTTCATTGCTTTTGATCTAATGGCTCCCAGGCTTTCCCTCATGACCCGATCCACTCCCGTCTAAGACCGACCCAATCCCCACTCAATCAAAACGGCACCGTTCCCTTAAGTGAAGAGATCCTGGCCATCAATCTCACCTGATCCAACGGCCAGGATCCATCCCTCCCCTTCGTATATAAGACCCCATCTCTCACCCCACGCCCCATAGCCAAATGCCCCCCCTTCCTCACTTCGTCTTTCTCGTTTCAGAGACGGAACCTAGGTCAAACCCTAGCCGCCATAGCTCCCCTTTTCCTGAAGCCCGACGGCAACTACGCCACCGGCCACCTCCTTAACACCATAGATCCACCTTAACACCCTGGTTACGAATCCACTACTCCCTTGGATCGAATCAATCCCCATCTTCTCGAATCTTCATTTGAAGATTCGAGCCAAAACCCCATCTATGCCAAACCACTCCAAATTCATACCAATTACTCCCCTGACCTCACTCGTAACCAAACCAAGCTTGGTTTGGTTCGAATCTAACCAGAAACCTTCCAGCCCCAAATCGACTGTATGAACCCTAGAAATCCAGAACCTTGGGGTTTGTCCAATTAAACAAAGGGTTGGGGTCTAATAGACCTTAATCAAGGTGTTCTCAGTTGAGAACACTTCGATTAAAGTCCGTTCGACCTCAAAGAGGTCGAGTCCGGTTCGAGACTGGGTCATTTTTGTTCTTAAGATTCAGAGGTATTTTTCCTTTCCTTCCTTCTGTTCATGTGTTCTATTTGTATCTCTTTGCATGTTTTAGTAGTTTGTGTGATTTTTCTACTTTTCTTTTAATTAATTCTGTTCATCTCCACCAGACCTGTTGTTTGGTCCAATTCTATCATTTACTTCTGTTTGCTATAATTGTTATGTGTTATAATTTGTATAATCAATATGATTAGTTTCATCGATTAGTTGGTTGTATTAAAACTCACTGTTTCTGTCAAATGCTACTTGAATCACATATTGTTTTTTTTCTGATTGATTGTCGATAATTGTTGTACATTATGGCCTGTATAATCGATTAATCAAGTGTCGTCAAGTAATTTGCTTGAAAAATTAGAGAAAACATGATAGTAGTTCCTGTTTGTTTTCCAGTAGGTTTACCATTTCTTTTGTCTTCTGTGTTAAATGTGTAATGAATTGAACCTGTTGTTTTCAGTTTTGTTTATTTTAACCAGATTACTCGTTTATCTCATTGCCCTGATTAATACCATTTCAATTTTCTTCTGTTCTTCTGCCCTAAATCTTTGTGTCTTAATAGGATTGTGAATTGGATATAGCTGTAGTTATTTAGGTGTTTAACCAAATGAGTTTCAGGTTTGAACTTACATAAATGTAACTTCAGACTTGTAAAGTTTAGGGTAATAAAGTGATAACAGTAGGGTTTCAGGGGTGATTTAAGAATGAAACAGTTAGGATAATATTTTAGTGTTAGTGTTTTGTTATTGGGATATTAATTAATTTGGTAATGAGGAACAAAAGGGAATGGGGGGCTGAAAATAAGGAAAAGTTTTCTTTAGTGGATTTTAAGAGGAAAATTTCAGATTTCGTGGGAAAAGGGGGTCGGGCAGTAGGTTTGAAAGTAAGGCAGACTTGTATAAGAGGGGGATGAGGTCTGTAGAAAAAGAGGAGATACAGAGAGAAGACTGAAAAACATCTTCTGAAAAATACTAAGGAAGGAGGAAAAATTGGAGAGTTGGTTTTCTTTCACTTCTGAAAATCAGAATCAGTTTTGTTAGTGTTTAATAAAAGGTTCAAAGTGTTTCTTTCTTGGAGAGTTTAAAAAATAGAAATCAAAGTTTGCTGTTCGATTGCACTTCTGGTTCTACTTTTCTGTTTGTGATTGCTGGTTTGTTTTTGGTATTTCATTAAGGTTTCAAGTGGTTTTCTGAGTATGTTATTTCTGGTCTGCACTGGTTATTTGTTGCTGTTTCTGGTATATCTGTTTTGCTGCCTTGTATTTATGAAATTGCAACTGGATTTCTAAGTTTATTGTTGGGTTTTAAATCTCCTGGTTGCTGGTTGTTGTTTTGCTGTTGCTGCACTGTTACTGCCCTGCTGATTTCTCGTCTTCCTCTTCTTTTATTTCAATACCAGGTACACTTTCGAATCAATACTGATGTGGCTGTGAGATGTGAAAATGAAATGAAATGCTAGGGTGTTTTGATGAATTAGTGTTGTATCTATAGTTTAATAAGATATGTGACAAGTATTTATATAGTTTAGTTTTATAACTCAACTGGAATGCATGACGTATCTTGTATTTAACTGGACCTGTTTGGTTTTCAAACTATAGTTTGTAGTTGTCAATTACACATTCCATGTAGTTAAATATGTAATTTGGAGAATGAACAAATAAGTTAAGAGATTAGTTGCCATATTTCATCTCTAGCTTTCTTTTGTATTTGAGGCAGATTTTAAATAGGCAGTGTTTGATTCCGTTAGGCAGCATATAGGCCAATATTCGAATCTGTATTGATAACATTTCCTAGCCGATAATTCCAATAGTTCAAATCAATTTTAGGAATGTTAGTTTAAATCAATTTGGAGAATGGTTAGTTTGTTTTGAATATCTTGACAATCTTGTATGCATTTTGTAATTTCAGCTTTAGTAGTTCACTTATAGAATATAGGCACGAAACATTTCTCCATTTTTATGAGTTCTAGTGTAAATTACCATTATCATCTACTGTAATCCAATAACTACTTATCAAGCATGTAATTAATTAAGACTTTTCTCGCTTCTTTTAGAGACAAACTTAATAGAAATGTAGTCACTTTAGGATTGCCCTTTAAAAAATAAATGAGACGAGCCTCGCCAAACAAAACGCAAGTTGCGGGGCCCTCAATAAATGGTTAATAATTAATTAGACTTCGGATGGGCTGTTTTAGCAAGATTTCACGGCCTTCTCAAAAATAATAATGCGCTAATCGCTTTAGGCGCGCCTTTAATAATTTACTTTCTTAAACGCGGGTGTACATTGATGTGACCCAAATCCAAATCTCAACGGAGTCGAAGTGCGTCGACGAACACGGGTACATTGATTGTGACGTGGTTCGAGATACATTTTCACAACGTTGCAATTCTCTGTAAAATAATAATAATAATAATAATAATAATAATAATAAAAGCGGTGAAGAGTTTAAATTTTCACATAAGTTCGTATTTGTATAAAATCAGATAATTAAGCCGAATATAACAATGGAGCGACTGTGCTAGAACGACAGAACTCGGGAATGCCTAACACCTTCTCCCGGGTTAACAGAATTCCTTATCCGGATTTCTGGTTCGCAAACTGTTAAACAGAGTCATTCTTTTCCTCGATTCGGGATTCAACCGGTGACTTGGGACACCATAAATCTCCCAAGTGGCGACTCTGATTCTTTAATAATAATCCCGTTTTAATTGTCCTTTAATTGGAAAAACTCCCTTGTACCCTTGCGGGTATAGTGAAAAAGGAGGTGTGACAGCTCTGGCGACTCCGCTGGGGAGCGAACCCAGAATCTCTGGTTCAGGGTTCAAGAATTCGAGCTTAGAATAATTGTTATATTTGACTTTATCTGTTATCTGATTTTTATTGCATTTTGAATTTAATGTGCAAAATGTTGCTCTTACCGCTTTGATATTATCTGAACTGTATATATAAATTGCTACGAAATCCCTCTCTTATCTCTCTTGAGGAGTACACGATGGTCGTGACTTCTTTCTGTTAGTGTCATATCCCAAAGTAGAACGGGGATTCGGAGGAGTTGCAAAATCGGATGATCTTTTGGTTACCGGTACGCAGTTCCCATCCTCAGCTCGAGTTGTCCACTCGGGTAAGCCAGGTCTAGAACAAAATACCCAGGATAAACCTAGTATAACAAAACTTCATGCCGGATCCCTAGTAGGAACGCTTATTTGCATCATGTGCACTTGACTTAGGGGACTCAACACAGGGGTTGGGTCCGTCTAGGACAAGCAACCTGAAATGAAAAGACCATCCTGCTGCATCCTATTTGTTTTATGCATTTATTTGCTGCAGACTTGCATGCTGACCGGCTTCTGAAAATACTGGAATATTGAAAAAAAAAGAAAATAGCGGTGTAGAGAGATAATTCTGAGTTACTGACAAACTCTGCCAAAATTTTCTGAAAATGAAGAAAAAAAATGTTTTTTAGTATAATTTGTTTAAACAAGTCTTGTTATCAGAATTAGTTTATTGTCTGCCCGAACTACGCCGGTTTGATTCTCACAAGATGTGAGATACGTAGACAACCCTCATCGGGTCCAACCTCCCTTTTTGCAAAATAGCCAAAAATGTCAAAAATTTTAATCTTTCGTCATCAATAAATCGGGTGATTTCATTCTTGTAAAAATAGCCGAATGTCCCTAAAAAGACACCGGAAGGCTGTTTTTGCGAAAATAGCCACTTTTGGTCATTTTCAATGTTTTGTCCGGTTGGTAAAACACAGCCTTTAAATCTTCTTTGAAGTGCTGAAAGGCCGTATTGACAAGACCGGAGTTTTATTTATTGTGTGTCAATTTTAGTTTATTCTTTCTTTGAGTTAAATGAGTGTTAATCACCCCAAACAAACATACAGAATGAGCCTGGGTCAAAGTTTGCCAGTAACAGTTAGGAGCAAGATCCCTTTGGAGTTGCGCTTGTGGTGGGAGGATTTGGAAAAGTCAGAGCGAGATAAGATCAAACTACATCTGGGAGGTCTCACCAGTTTGTTAAACGTCAGACCCAGATGTGACATCATAAAGGCCTTGATTACATTTTGGGACCCGGCCCACAACGTATTCCACTTCTCGGATTTTGAACTCACCCCAACCTTAGAAGAGGTAGCAGGATATATGGACATTACTGAGGGGCTAAGGCACAAATATCTGATTGCACCAAGAGCCATCAATTCGCACAAGTTCATGGATCTGCTGAAGATAAGCAAGGGAGTCCCGTACTATGAATTGGATAGGGGTTTTTCTACTTTGCAGTTCATATACCAGAGGTATGGGCATATAGGAGGGTTCGATGATCTGGAAAGCGGGGTTTGCAGCAGAGGGAATCAGACAAAATTGGATGAACATAGGCGGTTCGCCTTCATGGTAGCATTCTTGGGCATTGTGGTGTTTCCTCGGAAAGATAGAAATATTGATTTGACGGTGGCTGGAGTCGTCAAAGTCCTGATTACCAACAACAAAAGCACACTTGCCCCTATGATAGTGTCCGGGATATACCGAGCTCTCACAGCCTGTAAAGCTGGGGCAGATTTTTTTGAAGGATGCAATTTGTTATTGCAGATGTGGATGATTGAGCACTTGAGTCATCATCCTCAATATACGAGCTATAGATCTACAAATTAAGGTTGCATTGAAGGATATAACACGAGGGTTTCAGAGCTCAAATTGCCAGAAGGGTCTGAGGATTGGGTATCTTGCCTTCGCACCATCACTGCAGCACAAATAGGGTGGACGTTGGTTTGGCTTCCTATTGAAGAAATTGTGTACATGCCCGCCACGAGTCCTTACTTCTTCTTAATGGGACTCCGAAGCATTTAGCCTTATGCGCCTTACCGGGTGATGAGGCAGTTAGGGAGGTGCCAGGTGATACACCCAGATGAAGATCTCAGTATTTATGCAATTGAGGTTGGTATCAACGGCCAATTTCATGAAGAAGCCGTTCGTTCTATATGGAATGAATGCCAATATTTAACGGTAAACACTCGAGTGCGCGACCTATCCTGGGGTGAAGTCTCACCGGCTTATATCGCCTGGTACAAGAAGAGAGATATTGTAAGAAATGAGCCAGAATGACCAGCAAAAAAACCTCACATTCAAGAGTTCATTGAGACGTCGCAAGAACCGTGGGACTGGTTGGCCAAAGAGCGGGAATACCGGGCCGAAATAGGCAAGCTGAAACAACAGATTAAGGATCTGAAAATTGAGAACAAGGTGCAGGTTGCTGCCGATGAAGGAGAAAAGAACAAATTATCCCGGGAAAGCGAGATCCTCAAAGCTCAAATCTGGAAAATGAAAATAGTTGCCAGAAACCTGAAGAGAAGCCGGGCTGATGAAAAGCTCATAAACGGTCTGAAGAAGAAAGTCCTCGAATATCAAGAAGACTTGGAAAAATCTAAAGCTGGTCTAGCGAGAATCCAGGTGAAATGGACAAAGAAAGCAGAACATCGAGCATTGTCCATGCAACAAATGAAGAGGGACTACGAAAGGAGCATCGCTCTATTGAGAGAAACAATATCCACTCTCGAAGGGCGGATCTTCAGAGAAGCCCGAGATGCCAGAGCAGAGAGGAAGCGCTGCTATGATCTAATGGCCCGAATTGAGAAACAAGTGAATGAGTTTCAAGATCAACTCCTTTACAACACTCAAATGCTGGGGACGCGGAATCAACAAATAGAGCGATTGCTTATGGAAAGGGACAGAATCAAGGGAAGAATCGACGATATCAGGCACTATATCACCATAAAGTGCCTAGCTTGTGAGGATATGTCCCGCACCACCTTCCTTGCTTCAATAATGATTTATGTCCACCAGATCATGGAAGATTTGAAGGATCTGCAAAGGGACCTAGCACCAAAACTCGCGGCAAAGCCGAATGACACCCCGCGGGCGCCAAATTCAAAATCTGAAACATTCATAGCTTGAGTCTGCATCTTCCTTGTCTTCAGAGTCTGTTGACCGTCAGAGTTTGTATTTCCCGTTTTGGAATAAAATTCTATAGTCTGTATCAAGTCTGTTAATTTCCTTTCAAAAATGTTTTGTCTTATAATAAAACGTTTTGCTAGTAACGGTTGAAAAATCCAAAAATAGTGTTTATTTTCCGCACTTGTGGCAGAACTACGCCCGGTCTGATTCATGCGGGGACATGATACGTAGGCAATCCACATAAGATTCGACCACCACTAAAAAAGGGGAAAATTTGGAGGCGCTTAAAAGAAGTTGGAATGATGCATGCAAAGACATGATAGAAATGGTTAAACTGCTTAGGAACATTGCATCCCCAACGTGAAATTGCAATATGTGTTAAATTCTAATGCTAACAAGTTTGTTATTGAACCAGAGATTTCGAAACAGTTAGCTCGTTAGAACGTTCTGGCAGATTACCATTACCACACAAGATCTAAAGGGCCCATTCCGGAAAGTATGTCTGGTTCGGACAAAAGTGTTGAGGAGGAAAAGACGGAGATGCAAATGATGAAGGAGGAAGTAGACAGGTTGAGACAAGAGATAGCTGGGATGCACCTAGCCTGGGCTAAGGGACAAACATCACCAATACTTCCCCCTACTCCTACCCTTTCACCAGCTCGGACTTCGGAACACCCTTCCACTGGTCCATCAACGAGCTTCCCCATTGCCCAATACTATCAAGGGGAAACTTCCTATAATCCCCAAGCTTCACCACCCAAACAAAACCCTCCTCCACCAGCTGTTCCTATTTTCGTGGAACCTCCACCCGCCACATTGCAAAAATATCCGATGAACCAGTATTTCAGGTTCACGACAACCAATACTATCCTCCTGAACTCACCTTCAAAGCACCCGACCCGTACACTTACACCCCTCACCTTCAGCTCCCGACAGAAACTGAGAGGCCAGCTAAGAATCCGGAGCAGGATGAAGTGCTCCGTAAAGTGAAAAGCCTGGAGCAATCCTTTAGGAATATGCATGGATTGGGCAGCCAAGTCAGTGTGTCCTATAAAGATCTATGTCCCTTCCCCGATGTTCAATTGCCGGCAGGTTTTAAGATGCCAAAGTTTGATCTATATGAGGGACATGGTGATCCTATGGCACATTTACGAGGTTTCTGTAGCAAGATGAGAGGGGCAGGTGGAAAGGATGAGTTGCTGATAGCTTATTTCGGTCAAAGTTTAAACGGGTCCGCATTAGAATGGTACACGAGGCAGGATCCTAGCAGGTGGTATACCTGGGACGATCTAGCACAAACATTTGCGGGTCATTTCCAATATAACCTTAAGATCGTCCCCGACCATCTCACACTGTTAAAACTTGAGAAAAAGCCTATAGAGGGCTTCAGGGAATTCAGATTCCATTGGAGAGAACAAGCAGCAAGAGTCGATCCACCAATGAGGGAAGGTGAAATGGTGGACTACTTCTTACAAATGTTGGAGCCAACTTACTTTGGTCACCTGGTGACATCAGTTGGTAAATCTTTCAATGAAGTAGTAAAAATGGGCGATATGGTTGAAGAAGGACTCAGGTCCAACAAGATAATGAGTTATTCAGCAATCAAGGCTACAACTCAGGCTATCCAAAGCGGCGCGGGAGGTGCGCTCGGGAAAAAGAAGAGAGAGGAGGTCGCAACAGTCGAAACAGGTACTTGGTCCAGATCCAGAGGTCTTTCCCCTCGCTACCAACCCAGACCCCATTACCCAAATTATCCACACACTCCATACAACCCTCTACAACCCTATTATCCACCACAAGAGCCACATTTCTCCGTCCATCACGCCCAAACTTACACCCAGCCTCCGGCTCACCCGCAATGGCATGCGCCGGCTCTCCAACATACATATCCACCTCTACAAAACACATATCCACCTCCACAAAACACATATCCACCACCAAGGGCCTACAAGAATCCTTCAGGGCCAAGCTTCCGTGGGAATCAGACTTTCAGGAACGAAAGGGTGCAGAGGTCGAGAACATTCACTCCGTTGGGAGAAACCTATACTACTCTGTTCCACAAGTTGAGGCAGTTAGGCCTATTAAGTCCTGTTGAACCCAAATTGCCAAATCCCCTTCCCAAAAATCTGGACCACTCAGTAAGCTGTGAATATTGTTCGGGGGCTCCCGGGCATGATATTGAGAAGTGTTGGAAGTTGAAGACTGTCGTACAAGATCTTATTGACACAACTAGGATCGAGGTTCAGGCACCAGAGGCACCAGAGGCCCACATGATCGAACTAGTGCACGAAGGAGGGAAACCCAAAAAACCCTCACAAACGGTAATGATGATTCATGCCATTCCAAGCAAAAAACCGACCAGTGGAAAGACAGTGGAACAGTTGGGAAGGGTAGATAACAAGCTAGTTGTGGTAGTGGGAAAAGGTTCGTCTGTTGTTACGAAGAAGCCAGAACCGGTCAAGGTAATGCTACAAGGAGTATCAAGCACACCAGTGTTGGTGGTGAAGAGGGCCTGCGTAGAACCAGTTGTTATCAGGCCAGTAATGCAGTTGCTGATAACAAGTGAGAAAATTGTGCCATGGAGCTACAGTCAAGTGATAGTGATGCACAAGGGGAAGGAGATTGTAGAAGAAGTATGCAAGGCCCAGGGGTTAACTCGTTCGGGAAGGTGTTTTGTTCCCGCAGAATTGAGAAGGGCCAATCCAGTAACAACAAAGAAGCCAGTGACGGAGGAGGAAGTAGAGGAGTTTTTGAAGAAGATGAAGGCACAGGACTACTCCATTGTAGAGCAGTTGAGGAAGACCCCGGCCCAGATTTCGTTGCTATCCTTGTTGATCCATTCAAGCGATCATTGTCAGGCATTAATGAAGATTCTGAACGAAGCCCATGTCCCGGACAAGCTCTCAGTGAACCATTTGGAGAAAATAGTGCACAAGATCTTCGAGGTAAACCGAGTAACATTCTCTGACGATGAGTTACCGGTAGAGGGTACAGAACACAACAGAGCACTCTACCTGACGGTGAAATGCGAAGAATCGGTGGTCACTCGAGTACTGATTGATAATGGGTCAAGTGCCAATATCTGTCCTTTGGCCACTTTAAACAAACTGAAGGTTGCTGATGATAGGATCCACAAGAACAATGTCTGCATCCGAGGTTTTGATGGGGGCGGTACTAACACAGTGGGTGATATCATACTGGAATTGACAATTGGGCCGTTCGAGTTCACCATCGAATTTCAAGTGATAGATGTGGCGGTGTCGTATAATCTTTTATTGGGGCGACCCTGGATCCACGCAACCAAAGCAGTGCCTTCTACACTGCATCAGATGGTCAAATTTGAATGGGATAGACAAGAGATTGTGGTACACGGTGATGACGACACACATGCCATCAGTGATGCCATTGTTCCCTTCATAGAAACTGACGATGACAAGGGCCTATGGGTTTATTAGGTCTTTGACGCAGTCTCAGTAGACAAAATTCCTGAGGGTGGGGGCCTTCCACTTCCCAGAATCGTGGCTGCGACCTTCATGATAGCCTCGTAAATGTTGAACAGCGGATTTGTACCAGGAAAAGGTTTGGGGATTGATATGCAGGGAATGGTCCAACCAGTTTCTTTGCCCAAGAACCTGAATACTTTTGGGCTAGGATTCAAGCCTACCGCAGCGGATGTAAAGCTGGCCTGCAAGTTGAAGAAAAGAGTCTGGGTCCTTCCTAAGCCAATCCCACGCCTGTCCAGATCATTTGTCAGAGCAGGGTTCAGAAAGTTGCTAGTCCCGGAAGTTCTCGGACCCCTGATCGGGCCAGATGGAGATTTAAATAAGGGCTTTAAAAGGATGTTCGCTGATGTCAACATGATAGAAGCTGGAGAGGGTTCCAGTAAGGCAGACATACAGTTTGTGGGTCCTAAGGCCAAAGTCTATAATTGGACATCTACTCCTCTTCCTACCCGGAGGGAGTCTTGGTAGTAGGCTTTGGATTTTCTTTCTTGTGTTTTGGGATTATTCAGAGTTGTAATCCAGTTTTTGTTTTATCTTTGTATTCCGCAAAAGTGTGAAACTCTGTTATCCCACAGTTTAATAAAGTAAAAAAAAATTGTCTTTATTTTTGTTTTAATTTTCTTTTTTTCTTTTCTAAACAGTTCTTTTCATACTGGTTCTAACGACATGACATGCACAACGGATATTCAGCCTAGTCTAAAAGATCAATCTGATTCCGAACTAACTATACAAGAGGTCGATTATGATAATGAATCAGAATACGATTAGGATGAAGCCTTCGAAGAGATAAACAGAGAATTAATCCAGTTTGAAGAGAAATCCAAGCCCAACTTAATGACATAGAAGCCATCAATTTAGGGGATGCAGATGATATCAGGGAAACTAAAATAAGCATCCACATTGCACCAAATATCAGGAAAGGACTAATCAAAACACTTATTGAGTTCAAAGATGTTTTTGCATGGTCGTACGATGACATGCCGGGGTTAAGCACGGATTTAGTGGTTCACAAATTGCCCACTGACCCGGCATGCCCTCCCGTCAAGCAGAAATTGAGGAAGTTCAAAACAGACATGAGTGTGAAGATTAAAGAAGAAGTAACCAAGCAGCTACAAGCAAAGGTTATTCGGGTCACTCGATATCCTGATTGGTTGGCTAATGTAGTGCCAGTGCCGAAGAAAGATAGGAAGATCAGGGTGTGTGTCGATTACCGCAATCTGAACAGGGCGAGTCTAAAGGACAACTTTCCTTTACCCAACATCCATATCTTGATCGACAATTGTGCCGGACGTGAGATCGGATCTTTTGTAGATTGTTATGCTGGGTATCATCAGATTCTGATGGATGAAGAAGATGCAGAAAAGACGGCATTCATTACGCCATGGGGGACTTATTGCTACTGGGTAATTCCATTTGGTTTGAAGAATGCTGGGGCAACGTACATGAGAGCAATGACTACTGTGTTTCATGACATGATCCACAAAGAGATTGAGGTGTACGTGGACGATGTGATCATAAAGTCCAAGCATCAGGAAGACCACGTAGCAGACCTAAAGAAGTTTTTCCAAAGACTTCGAAGGTACGATATTAAGCTCAACCCGGCCAAATGTGCATTTGGAGTTCCATCTGGAAAGCTGTTGGGATTCATCGTCAGTCGGCGAGGTATTGAACTGGACCCGTCAAAGATCAAATCTATCCAAGATTTGCCACCGCCGAAGAACAAGACAGAAGTAATGAGTATGTTGGGGAGGTTGAATTACATCAGCAGATTTATTTCTCAACTCACAGCAACTTGTGAACCCATCTTTCGGCTACTGAAGAAGGATGCCGCGGTAGAATGGAAGACAGAATGTCAGGAGGCATTTGACCAGATCAAAGGATATTTATCAAATCCACCTGTGTTGGTTCCACCTGAGCCATGGAGACCGTTAATTCTTTATCTAACGGTCCTGGAGAATTCGTTTGGCTGCGTACTAGGACAACACGACATTACAGGAAGGAAGGAGCAAGCCATCTATTATCTCAGCAAGAAGTTTACAGTATATGAGGCTAAGTACACTCAACTTGAGAAGACATGTTGCGCCCTAACTTGGGTGGCCCAGAAATTGAAGCATTATCTGTCATCATATACTACTTATCTCATTTCACGCTTGGATCCACTAAAGTATATTTTCCAGAAGCCTATGCCCACAGGGAGGTTAGCAAAATGGCAAATATTACTCACGGAGTTTGACATCATCTATGTAACAAGGACGGCCATGAAAGCCCAAGCACTAGCCGATCACTTGGCTGAGAATCCTGTTGATGAAGAATACGAGCCGTTGATGACGTATTTTCCTAATGAAGAAGTGATGCATATAGATGAGTTGGAATTACCTGAGGAACCAGGTTGGAAACTTTTCTTTGATGGAGCCGCAAATGCGAAGGGAGTTGGAATAGGAGCGGTACTTATCTCTGAAACAGGACGTCATTATCCTGTTACGGCTCAGCTGCGTTTCTATTGTACCAACAACATGGCTGAGTATAAGGCTTGCATTTTGGGTCTACGACTAGCTGCAGACATGGATGTCCAGGACGTCTTGGTCTTGGGAGACTCGGACCTCCTGGTGCATCAGATTCAGGGTGAATGGGAAACACGGGATTTGAAGCTCATACCATATCGACAATGTTTGCACGATCTGAGCAAGCGATTTCGATCAGTGAAGTTCAGACACATCCCAAGAGTTCACAATGAGGTTGCCGATGCTTTGGCCACTTTAGCATCAATGTTGCATCACCCAGACAAAATTCATGTTGACACGTTCCATATCCAGGTTCGTGATCAGCATGCTTATTGCAACATGATAGAGGAAGAAATGGATGGCAAGCCATGGTTTTATAATGTCAAGGAGTACCTCAGGATGGGGATATACCCGGAACAGGCCACCGGAGATCAAAAGAGAGCTATTCGGCGATTGGCCAATGGATTTTTCTTCAGTGGATGATTGTTGTACAAAAGAACCCCAGATTTGGGATTGATGAGATGTAATAGATGCCAGTCAAGCCACGACAGTTATGACAGAGGTACATGCTGGAGTTTGTGGGCCACATATGAGTGGATATGTATTGGCGAAGAAGATTCTTCGAGCAGGGTACTATTGGCTCACTATGTAGCGTAATTGTATCAATTTCGTGCGAAAATGCCATCAGTGTCAGATACACGGAGATTTGATTCATTCTCCGCCGACAGAATTGCATACAATGTCAGCACCATGGCCATTTGTTGTGTGGGGCATGGATGTCATTGGACCTATTGAGCCGGAAGCTACCAACGGTCATAGGTTCATTCTGGTGACCATCGACTATTTCACTAAGTGGGTTGAAGCTAAAACTTTCAAGTTGGTAACCAAGAAGGCAGTGGTGGATTTTGTTCACTCCCATATCATCTGTAGATTTGGGGTCCCAAAAGTGATCATCACGGATAATGGTGTTAATCTTAACAGCAATTTGATGAAAGAGGTATGTCAACAGTTTAAGATTGCACACCGCAATTCCACCCCATATCGTCCCAAGGCGAATGAAGCAATTGAGACAGCCAACAAAAACATAAAGAAGATACTGATGAAGATGATAGAAGGGTCCAGACAATGGCATGAGAAATTACCATTTGCATTGTTGGGTTATCGCACTACTGTTCGGACTTCAGTAGGTGCAACTCCTTATTTGTTGGTATATGGAACTGAAGCAGTAATACCGGCGGAAGTTGAAATTCCATCCCTTCGGATTGTCGCTGAAGCTGATATTGATAATGACGAGTGGGTCAAAGCCCGGTTGGAGCAGTTGAACCTGATTGATGAAAAGAGATTGGCAGATGTGTGTCATGGCCAGTTATATCAAAAGAGAATGGCGAGAGCCTACAACAAGAAGGTGCACCCCAGAAAATTTGAAGTGGGGCAGCAGGTGTTGAAACGAATCCTGCAACATCAGACAGAAGCAAAGGGCAAGTTTGCCTCGAATTGGCAAGGACCATTCATTATAACCAGAGTGTTGTCCAATGACGCTTTATGTTTAACAGATATCGAAGGGAAATGCGTCGACATGGCTATCAATTCCGATGCAGTTAAGAGATATTATGTATGATTTCTTTTGATTGTAATTGTTGTTTGTTTGTAGTTGGCATTTATCGAAGAATGAAATGACGGTGGCAATTCTTTCTTCTATCCAAACACTTTAACCTTTGCTTCCCCTTTTGAGACTTATTTATTCTTTCATATCCCTCTTTTGGAATCAGTAATTAAAATGAAAGAAAGAAGAAAAAGAGAAAAATAATGATAATAAAGGCAAAAGAAAGTCACAAGAAAATAAAAGAATTGGGAATTACGTTTGACCTGATTCCTCAAAGAAGGATACGTAGGCGCCTCACGGCTCGGTCATAGTGTAACATAATATGCATAATGTAACATAGTGTAACAAAATAAAATCCCCAAGCAAGAAAAACTGGGACAGAAGTTTGCGTTTGTAATTTTGGTAAGAAAGTTTGATTCCAAGAGTTGTACAGTTTTACCCATCAAAATTATTTTGAACTTTTGATACCCCTTTTCCTTTTTTAACCATACACAAAAATCCATATTGATGTCCAAAAAAGACCTCCCGATCAGTATTCGAGAAGTGCCAAGTCATGCAAACGGAAGTCGGGGTTAGCACCCCGATTCCCAACAGAGAAAAGGATCATGGACAGGAAATGAATTGATAGCCGAAAAGAATCCCCAACAGAGAAAGTCATACAGGCAACACTCCAAATCCCCATCTGAAAAGATAAAATAAAATGAGAGAGTCTTATCGGTGAAAACTTTCACAGGCACCATAAGGCGACGGGAGCTGAGAGAAATAAGAGAGTCTTAGTAGTGAAAACCCTTCGAAGGGCACTATGAGGCGACACGGCAAGATTGGCGGAAAGGCTCCGCATTTGGCAAAAGTTGAGTGTTTGTTTATCCTCAGCAAGATGAAGCTGTCCAAAAGATTGATTGATACGAATAGACTGGATTGATTAATCCGGAATGCACGACATGATCGTTGAGGATCGGTTATATCATTCAGATAAGTTCTTTTCTTTCTTTTTCCCCAGCATTTGTTTAGAAAGACTTCTTCTTTTTCTATTTTTTGAAATCATCACATTTTCATTTCTTGGTTTAAAGACTTTAGCTCCCCAGCAGTTTGTTTTTGAAAAGGATTTTCAGAGCTTACTACTAGTTGCCAAAATGGGGCAAAACAAAATGCGAATAGGACAGGCCAAAGATAAGGCGACAAAGCGAAAAGAAGTTTGTCGCAAGACCAAATGATGAATGGGTATAGATCACAAGAGGCCCAAATTTCCAGGGGAAGTCGGAGAAAAACAGAAAGAACAACAGTTGAAAAGTTATGGATCAAATTCGAAGAGGATCCCCAGCAGATTTGCGAGATATAGGAACAACTCCGACAGATTCTCGACCAAGTTCCACAATGGTCGGACAACACAGAGCGGGGAAGGAAGATAAAAGAAAAACCATCCCCAGCAGGAATATCAGCCCCAATAAATAATATCATCCCAACAAGTTTTATAGCAAAGCAGGGAAAAGAAAAGGGAAAAAACCATCCCCAGCAGAAGTGGCGACCACTTGCCCTGTTTTAAACTAACAAATTTTTCTTTGATTTAAAGCAGGGAAAGGAAATATTATTGACAGCAGGAAGACAGGGTCACAAAGAAGATTATCAAACTGGGGCAGAAAAGTTTCTCTCATTACGAAAACTTTCTTGAAATCAGATAGCCATTTGGGAAAGAGAGAAGATAACACAAGTTTTGAAGGAAATAAAATCCCCAGCAGTATACGATAAGGGAGATACAAGTTTTAAAAGAAAAACAATCTTGGAAGAAGCAAGATAACCCAAAGTTGTAAAAGTAATGGCCTTTGAATCAATATCATCCCCACCATTGTTAAAAGGAGGAAGATAATTCCCCAGCAGTGATATCCCCGGCAGGTTTCAGAGAAGTGAAAACACCAGCTTTAGGAAAGTAGTTCCAAGTGGAAGGAAGGCACCAGCTTTAATGGAAGTAGTCCGTGAAGAAGGAAAATAACATAGTTGTGAATAAAACACCGACATTTGTCCCCAGCAGATTTCGGAGGAATAAGAGACCAGTTTTGAGGGAAACAGTTGAAAGAAGATGATTCAAGTTGTTGAAGTCAGGAGCCCGCCTGGAGAATGGAGGTGTTACATTTAAGCTGTAGTTGAAGTCAGGAGCCCGCCTGGAGAATGGAGGTGTTACATTTTAAAAACCTGTTGAAGTCAGGAGCCCACCTAGAGAATGAAGGCTGAATTATTTTGAAGAAGTAGTTGAAGTCAGGAGCCCACCTGGAGAATGGAGGTGTTTTATTTTTAAGAAATTGTTGAAGTCAGGAGCCCGCCTGGAGAATGGAGGTGTTACATTTTAAAAAGTTGTTGAAGTCAGGAGCCCGCCTAGAGAATGGAGGCTGAATTATTTTTAAAAAAGTTGTTGAAGTCAGGAGCCTGCCTGGAGAATGGAGGTGTTACATTTTTAAAAGTTGATGAAGTGAGGAGCCCGCGTGGAGAATGGAGGCTGAATTATTTTTAAGTTGTTGTTGGAGTCATGAGCTCACCTGGAGAATGGAGGTGTTACATTTTTTAGTTGCTGATGAAGTCAGGAGCCCGCCTGGAGAATGGAGGCTGAATTAAATTTAAGAAGTTGTTGAAGTCAGGAGCCCGCCTGGAGAATGGAGGCTGAATTATATTAAAGTTTGTTGTTGGAGTCAGGAGCCCGCCTGGAGAATGGAGGCTGATTTATTTTCAAAGTTGCTGATGAGGTCAGGAGTCCGCCTGAAGAATGGAGGCTGAGTTATTTTGAAGAAGTAGTTGAAGTCAGGAGCCCGCCTGGAGAATGGAGGTGTTACATTTAAGGAGTTGTTGAAATCAGGAGCCCGCCTAGAGAATGTAGGTGTTATATTTTAAGAAGTAATTGTTGTTGAAGTCAGTAAAGCAGCGAGAGACAACAAAATCCCCAGCAGAGGAAGGCAGTTCAAGATTCGAAGGAAAATAACGCGAAGCTCACAAGAAGGAAATAAACAGTTCTAGATCGGCGATCAAGGGAGAATACAAGTCAATTCAGAAGTAAAGGCAACATAAGAGGAAACACAAGGCAACAAGGCAACACCAGTCACATGACCAAGTTTGAGAATAAAATTTTGTAATGCATAACTCATAGCTTAGTATAACTTCTTTATCTTTAAGCAATGGTGTAATAAGGAGGTCGAAAAGCAGTAGCAACAGCATGCAGCCGTAGTAACAGCAAAAGGCAGTCCCATGGTAGTCCCAGCTACAAAAATTTCCTGAACTACATTAACCTGATTCCCTTCTAGCCAGGGATATGTAGGAAACCTTTGAAGCAAAGGTTCGGTTAAATCTTTTTCAAAAAATGCTTTACACGGAGTACTCCAACGGGCAAAAATCACTCGTATCCGCTCACTTTATCTTTGCATGAAAACTCTTTGTGTTTTCGGACAAAGAGGGGCAGCTGTGAGCACGTGATTTTTGCTTCACGGAAATTACTCCAAAAGAAATCGAGAAATAAAGCAAGTTGCCTTCGGGTACAATTTTGAGAATTTGCGTGACATTTTTGGTAATTATTTTGTCCATAAATGTTTACCTTGTTGTAGTTAATTGAAAAATACAAAAATACATGTTGCATGCATATTTAGGATTTAATTATGCATTTAGGAATTAATTAAACCATCATTTGGCTCTAAAAGGAAAATCACAAAAAATATGCATTTTATTCTATTTGTTGTCATTGTGTGATTTTATTTTAAGGTTTTAATTTGTGTGTTAATTGTTGTAAGTGTTAATTAATATTTGTGTAGTTTTATTTTTGATTTTACAATTTAATTAGGAATTGTGTTTAAATTAGAAATTAAAGAAGGAAAAGAAAAAGAGTTCAAAAAATGAAGGAATTCAAATGTGGGCTTAAAATTGAGAGCAAAAACCAGGCCCAAATCAACTCATTTGACCCAGTCCGGTTAGCTGGTCTCTCAGACGAAGGAAACGACGCCGTATTGGCACTTTCCATCTGGACCGTTGATCAAACAGATCTAACGGTCCAGTTCAGTTCTTTCATTAAACCAAACGATGCCGTATGGTTGTATTTGATCAGGACCGTTCATTGCTTTTGTTCTAACGGATCCCAGGCTTTCCCTCATGACCCGACCCACTCCCGTCTAAGACCGACCCAATCCCCACTCAATCAAAACGGCACCGTTCCCTTAAGTGAAGAGATCCTGGCCATCAATCTCACCTGATCCAACGGCCAGGATCCATCCCTCCCCTTCATATATAAGACCCCATCTCTGACCCCACGCCCCCATAGCCAAACGCCCCCCCTTCCTCACTTCGTCTCTCTCGTTTCAGAGACGGAACCTAGGTCAAACCCTAGCCGCCATAGCTCCCCTTCGCCTGAAACCGGGCGGCAACTACGCCACCGGCCACCTCCTTAACACCATAGATCCACCTTAACACCCTGGTTACGAATCCACTACTCCCTTGGCTCGAATCAATCCCCATCTTCTCAAATCTTCATTTGAAGATTCGAGCGAAAACCCCATCTATGCCAAACCACCCCAAATTCATACCAGTTACTCCCCTGACCTCACTCGTAACCAAACCAAGCTTGGTTTGGTTCGAATCTAACCAGAAACCTTCAAGCCCCAAATCGACTGTATGAACCCTAGAAATCCAGAACCTTGGGGTCTGTCCAATTAAACAAAGGGTTGGGGTCTAATAGACCTTAATCAAGGTGTTCTCAGTTGAGAACACTTCGATTAAAGTCCGTTCGACCTCAAAGAGGTCGAGTCCGGTTCGAGATTGGGTCATTTTTGTTCTTAAGATTCAGAGGTATTTTTCCTTTCCTTCCTTCTGTTCATGTGTTCTATTTGTATCTCTTTGCATGTTTTAGTAGTTTGTGTGATTTTTCTACTTTTCTTTTAATTAATTCTGTTCATCTCCCCCAGACCTGTTGTTTGGTCCAATTCTATCAATTACTTCTGTTTTCTATAATTGTTATGTGTTATAATTTGTATAATCAATATGATTAGTTTCGTCGATTAGTTGGTTGTATTACAACTCACTGTTTCTGTCAAATGCTACTTGAATCACATATTGTTTTTTTTCTGATTGATTATCGATAATTATTGTACATTATGGCCTGTATAATCGATTAATCAAGTGTCGTCAAGTAATTTGCTTGAAAAATTAGAGAAAACATGATAGTAGTTCCTGTTTGTTTTCTAGTAGGTTTACCATTTCTTTTGTCTTTTGTGTTAAATGTGTAATGAATTGAACCTGTTGTTTTCAGTTTTGTTTATTTTAAACAGATTACTCATTTATCTCATTGCCCTGATTAATACCATTTCGATTTTCTTCTGTTCTTCTGCCCCAAATCTTTGTGTCTGAATAGGATTGTGAATTGGATATAGCTGTAGTTATTTAGGTGTTTAACCAAATGAGTTTCAGGTTTGAACTTACATAAATGTAACTTCAGACTTGTAAAGCTTAGGGTAATGAAGTGATAACAGTAGGGTTTCAGGGGTGATTTAGGAATGAAACAGTTAGGATAATATTTTAGTGTTAGTGTTTCGTTAATGGGATATTAATTAATTTGGTAATGGGGAACAAAAGGGAATGGGGGGCTGAAAATAAGGAAAAGTTTTCCTTAGTGGATTTTAAGTGGAAAATTTCAGATTTAGTGGAAAAAGGGGGTCGGGCAGTAGGTTTGAAAGTAAGGCAGACTTGTATAAGAGGGGGATGAGGTTTGTAGAAAAAGAGGAGATACAGAGAGAAGACTGAAAAACATCTTCTGAAAATACTAAGGAAGGAGGAAAAATTGGAGAGTTGGTTTTCTTTCACTTCTGAAAATCAGAATCAGTTTTGTTAGTGTTTAATAAAAGGTTCAAAATGTTTCTTTCTTGGAGAGTTTAAAAAATAGAAATCAAAGTTTGCTGTTCGATTGCACTTCTGGTTCTACTTTTCTGTTTGTGATTGCTGGTTTGTTTCTGGGATTTCATTAAGGTTTCAAGTGGTTTTCTGAGTTTGTTATTTCTAGTCTGCACTAGTTATTTGTTGTTGTTTCTGGTATATCTGTTTTGCTGCCTTGTATTTCTGAAATTGCAACTGGATTTCTGAGTTTATTGCTGGGTTTTAAATCTCCTGGTTGCTAGTTGTTGTTTTTGCTGTTGCTGCACTGTTACTGCCCTGCTGATTTCTCATCTTCCTCTTCTTTTATTTCAATACCAGGTACACTTTCGAATCAATACTGATGTGGCTGTGAGATGTGAAAGTGAAATGAAATGCTAGGGTGTTTTGATGAATTAGTGTTGTATCTATAGTTTAATAAGATACGTGACAAGTATTTATATAGTTTAGTTTTATAACTCAACTGGAATGCATGGCGTAATCTTGTATTTAACTAGAACTGTTTGGTTTTCAAACTATAGTTTGTAGTTGTCAATTACACATTCCATGTAGTTAAATATGTAATTTGGAGATTGAACAAATAAGTTAAGAGATTAGTTTCCATATTTCATCTCTAGCTTTCTTTTGTATTTGAGGCAGATTTTAAATAGGCAGTGTTTGATTCCGTTAGGCAGCATATAGGCCAATATTCGAATCTGTATTGATAACATTTCCTAGACGATAATTCCAATAGTTCAAATCAATTTTAGGAATGTTAGTTTAAATCAATTTGGAGAATGGTTAGTTTGTTTTGAATATCTTGACAATCTTGTATGCATTTTGTAATTTCAGCTTTAGTAGTTCACTTATAGAATATAGGCACGAAACATTTCTCCATTTTTATGAGTTCCAGTGTAAATTACCATTATCATCTACTGTAATCCAATAACTACTTATCAAGCATGTAATTAATTAAGACTTTTCTCGCTTCTTTTAGAGACAAACTTAATAGAAATGTAGTCACTTTAGGATTGCCCTTTAAAAAATAAATGAGATGAGCCTCGCCAAACAAAACGCAAGCTGCGGGGCCCTCAATAAATGGTTAATAATTAATTAGACTTCGGATGGGCCGTTTTAACAAGATTTCACGGCCTTCTCAAAAATAATATGCGCTAATCACTTTAGGCGCGCCTTTAATAATTTACTTTCTTAAACGCGGGTGTATATTGATGTGACCCAAATCCAAATCTCAACGGAGTCGAAGTGCGTCGACAAACACGGGTACATTGATTGTGACGTGGTTCGAGATACATTTTCACAATGTTGCAATTCTCTGTAAAATAATAATAATAATAATAAAAAAAGCGGTGAAGAGTTTAAATTTTCACATAAGTTTGTATTTGTATAAAATCAGATAATTAAGCCGAATATAACAGTGGAGCGACTGTGCTAGAACCACAAAACTCGGGAATGCCTAACACCTTCTCCCGGGTTAACAGAATTCCTTATTCGGATTTCTGGTTCGCAGACTGTTAAACAGAGTCATTCTTTTCCTCGATTCGGGATTCAACCGGTGACTTGGGATACCATAAATCTCCCAAGTGGCGACTCTGATTCTTTAATAATAATCCCGTTTCAATTGTTCTTTAATTGGAAAAACTCCCTTGTACCCTTGCGGGTGTAGTGAAAAAGGAGGTATGACACATACCTCTGATTTCGATCATGTTACTATCATGCTGTTGATGAGGTGGTTGGTAGGTCAACTATTACTGGTACTGCTAATTATAGCCCCATTGCCTTTGATAAGGCACGACTTCGCCTTGTGGTCATGCTCTTCCCGGATTGGGGTTGTACTGTGGCTGGTTTGGTCTGTACTGCTGGTTTGCTGGTTGTCCCTATTGCTGCCCACCTTGCCTTTGAACTCCGAATTTATTGACATAATTCATGTCTTCTCTAAAACCCTACTTATCATTCTCTCCACTCTACGAGCACACATATGATTGGTTTATGCAAAGAGTGCACAAGCCTCTATTTGTGGTATCAACAATGTGCACCTGTTTCGTACCCATCTCATAGATTTTCTTTGACAATAAGCTCATTTGGGTCATAAGGGTGGCTATGTTTACTGCATTTGTGTTGTTTAGATCAAGAGCCACATAATGCACTATTGGAGTGAGTGTTTTGTCTCTCGTCATCCAGCCTAATTTTTGAGACATCTTGTCAAGAAGAATCTTGCACTCTGTGAAAGTTTTGCTCAAGAATTCGCCCCAGCAGAAGCATCTACATTCATACTGTCAGCCAAACCTATATAGAATCTCTGTCTTAGCATCTGATCCGGAATACCATGGTGAGGACACTTCACCAACATACCTTTAAACCTCTCCCAGGTTTGTTGCAAAGTCTCAGTCGGTTTCTGCCTGAATTGTAAGATCTCATCAATCTGCCTCGCAGTTTTGTTAGGTGGATAAAACTTGTTCAAGAACTGCTTGACTAGTTCCTCCCAAGTAGCAATGGAGTTTATAGGGTGCGAATTCAGCCAAGTTTAAGCCTCCCTAGTCAATAAGATGGGAACAGTAATAATTTGATTGCCTCAGGAGTCATATTCGGCTGTCTTTGAGTGACACAAATTGATAGAAAGTTCTTCAGATGTTGTTGTGGGTCTTCGATGTATGACCCGGAGAAAATCCCTTTTATCTGCAATAGGTGCAGCATGTTGTTGGTAATCTGGAATGTCTTTGCTTGTATTTGATGAACCGTAATTACTGTGGCCAGGTTATCAGCAATTGGTTGTGCCCAATCACAAAGAGCAGCTTCTGGCACAAGAGGTGCTACCACTCTGACATTTGGGCCATCTCGATCATTCTTGTTGTCTATGTTACCCATTTCAGTTTCAATTTGTTCATTTTGTTCTAGCTGTTTTCTCTTCTCGTTAGCCCGGTTCAATGTCCGAAATGCTTTCTCGGGATCTGAGTGTCCTCCAAAGAGTTCACCAGTTCTCAAAGAGCTTCTAGGTATGCACCTGAGTCATAGAAGAGTTCAAACGTGAAAGTTTCAATGGAAATATTTTTAACACCACATAAAATTGATCTAAACTAATAATCCTAGAAATTCTTCCAAGTTGCAATAAATAACACCATTAGTTCCCCGGCAACGATGCCAAAATTGATCACGCCCAACTATGCCTTATAAAAAGGACTAAGCGGTCACTGCAAATATAATTCGGTTCATGTCCGGAGTCAAATCCCACAGGGAACGAACCTAATTACTACAACTTTTAACACTGCTAATGAATAGCTCAAACAATCCCCGGATGCAAGATTTTTAATGGATAATGAGTAGGATTTAGTTAAATAAGGTAAAATAACAATAAAACTAGCAATAATCTAGAATAGAGTTTAATTCAATGGTAAAATGGCCTAGGGTTATTGATTTTCCCAATTGTCGGATTAATTCCTGACATGTTAGCTATAATTTTGCCGTAACACTCTACAAGAAATATGAGTTCTGGGTTACCGCAATTATCTCTCGATCAATTACGATAATTAACTAGAAGGATTCTCTCGAACTACTCTAGTTAACAATTTATGCAATTCTGAATTATCTCACCAAAGCTTCATTATCCCTAACCCTGCTTTTAAATTCAAGTAATTAATCTCTTAACTTACCCGAAAGTGGTGTTGTTTAACAACAATCTGACCAAGTCTTCTTTCTCAAGAAACACAAGATAACTAGACACGATTAATCAAGTGCCCTTTCAATTAATTGATCACAAGACAACACGTAGTTGAACAATCATAGAGTAAAAACAGCTCAATTATATCGATACAGAGTCAAGACTTCATCCAACAATTGGTTCCATCAATCCTAGATGAAGGGTTTAGCTACTCATACAAAGAGATAAAAATTCACTATATGAAGTCATAATCAATAATGGAATTAAAAAAAGAAGAAGATAAAAACTCTAAGAAAAATTCTCTGTCTTTCTTCAGTGTTCTTGCCTTCAAAATCTCTTTAAAAATTGCTATTCTTCTCTTTTGGATGAATTAGGCTTCATATAAGTTTAGGTTAGTTGACCTAGAAATTACATAATTGACCTTTGGTTCTTGGCTCCTGTCTACCCGTCCGCGGCCACAGATCTGACCACGAATTTGGTAATTGTTCTATCCGCGGTAGCGGATCTGACAGCGGAGCTGGCCACAGAACTAGCACTTGCTCTTCTTTCTCCTTTTCGACCGTGCTATCCTCCGATTGGCCTTCCAAGCTCCATATTGACTTCAAAACACTCTTTAGCTTCCTCCTAGCTCGGAGTGGCTCCTGCAAAATGTAAAACTCTTAATTAGAGCATTTTGTTATCTTTTACATTCAAACATGGATAAAGTGCAGCCAAATTAGAATGTAAATAGTATCTACATTGCATAATCGAAACAGAGTCAAGACTTCATTCAACAATTGGTTCCAGCAACCCTAGATGACGGGTTTAGATACTCATAATAAGAGATAAAAATTCACTATATAAAGTAATAATCAACAATGGAATTAAAAAGAAGAAGATAAAAACTCTAAGGAAAATTCTTTGTCTTTCTTCCATGTTCTTGCCTTCAAAATCTCTCTAAAACCGCTATTCTTTACTTTTGGACGAATTAGGCTTCATACAGGTTTAGGTTAGTTGCCCTAAAAATTACATATTTGACCCTAGGTTCTTGGCTCCCGTCAATTGTCCGCAGCTGCGGATTGGACCGCGGATCTGACTGCGGATTTGGCAATTGTTCTGACTACGGCCACAGATCTGACCGCAGAGATGGCACTTTCTCTTCTTTCTCCTTTTCGATCGTGCTATCCTCCGATTGGCCTTCCACGCTCCATATTGACTCCAAAACACTCTTTATCTTCCTCCTTGCCCGGAATGGCTCCTGCAAAACGTAAAACTCTTAATGAGAGAATTTTGTTATCTTTTACATTCAAACATTGATAAAGTGCGGCCAAATTAGAGTGTAAATAGTATTTAAATTGCATTATTATCATCTACTACCAAGTCCGTATAAGGTTTTTGATAACTTGAAGACATGATTTGGGAGACTGTTGTTTACAAACCCAGGATGTTGTTTCACATACACTTCTTCAGAATATATCCATTTAAGAAGGAATTTTTACATCTATCTGAAATAGTCTGAACCCTTTTTGAGTAGCAAAGACAAGTAATATTTGAATGGATCCCAACCTTGCCACAAGAGCAAAGGTTTCAATCATAGTTTAATTACTTCTTGTTGTGAGTAACCTTGAGCGACTAGCCTTGTTTTATTGCGAACTACTTGACCAGATTCATTCAGCTTATTTTTAAAGACCCATTTGGTTCCTACAATTGATGCATTAGAAGGTTTTGGAACTAAGTTGCACACTTTATTTCTTTAAAATTGATCAAGTTCTTCTTTAACGGCTTTGACCTAGTTTTTAGCCTTGGGAGTTTCATCAACCTTTTTCGGTTCAAGTTGAGATATTAAAGCCATGTGAGAGATCTTCTAATGGTAATACCTTCATGCGGATTTCCTATAATGAACTTATAGGGATATCCAGATTCACTTTTCCATTTATTTGGGACAGCTGAGGCTCACTTCTTTTCAATGGGAGTTAATTGTTAAGTTGTAGGTGATTCTTGGTTTTTCATGCGGATTTTAGTCGACTGATGTTGCTAATTAGTCACCTCATCGTGAATGTCCTTCCCTTCAAAAACAAATTTTGGGACTATGGGAATTTCCTCATCTTCAGAAATATTTTTATTCCTTGAGCGAGGGTTAGTATCCACAAAAATAACGTGAACAGATTCATAGAAAAGATTTTTTTATTAAAAACTCTATATGCTCTACTTGAGGGAGAGTATCCAAGAAAAATGCTTTCATCGCTTTTTCGATCAAACTTAACAAGGTTGTCTTTTTCATTATTGTTGATAAAATATTTGCAGCCAAATGGATAAAGTAACAGATGTTGGGTCTCTTACCATTCCATAGCTCATATGGAGTCTTTTTGAGAATAGGTCGAATTAGGCATCTGTTAATAATGTGACATGCGGTACTTACAACTTCTACTCTGAAGTGGCGTGGAAGAGAGTTTTCCACAATTATAGTCCTTGCCATATCTTGCAAGGTTCTATTTTTGAGTTTTACCACTCCTTTTTGTTGAGGTGATCTTGGGGAAGAGAATTTATGAGAAATTCCTTGATCATTGTAGGCATTTTCAAAAGCTCTTCTTTCAAGTTCTCCCCTATGATCATTCCTTATGGTAGGGATGTAATATACTTTTCCCATTGTGCCTTCTTGTGAAAGACTTCAAAATTCCTTAATTCTTTTTCTTTATGACTCAGAAAAATAACCCAGGAAAATCAAGAAAAGTCATCTACTATAACAAAGACATATTTTCTACCACTAATGCTAGCAGTTCTGGTTGGGCCAAAAAGGTCCATATGCAAAATTTGAAGAGGTTTTGTAGTAGAGACTATATTTTTGACTTTAAAAGATGAACAAGTTTGCTTTCCTAACTGGCATGCATCACAAATTTGATCTTTTGAAAAATTTAATTTTGGAAAACTATCGACAAGATCGTGTTTGGAAAGTTTTTAAATTGTGTGCATGCTAGCATGACCAAGTTTTCTATGCCATACCCAAGGATGATCAATCATAGAAGCTAGACAAATTTAATTTTCTAGACTATCAATATTACTGAGAATATAGACATTCCTATCTCTATTCCCAGATAGAATGGTTTTACCTGATTCATCTTCAAAGAACCAACCATGCTTTTTAAAATGAACCTCATAGTCATTGTCGCATAGTTGAATGATGCTGAGTAGATTGTAACCAAGTAGACTTTGTATTCATCACATGATGAGCTGAGAGAGACTCTTCCAACTCTAATTAAATTCCCTTTTGATTTGTCTCCAAAAGTGACCCCACCACCAAGCTTAGTGACAGATTTGAATAGTTGTTTGTCACATACCATGTGTATGGAACACACGCTATCGAGGTACCATTTTCCTTTTCTATTCTTCTTGTGATGTTCTTGCAAAAATAAATTTCTTATTTTTAGGTAACCAAGATTGCTTAGGTACTGGACGGTTAGTATTCTGACTGTTAGCCTGATTTGAGGCCTTGGGTTACCAAACCTACCTTTTACTGTTCTTAAACCTGTAATGGTTAGATGTATGGCTAGGTGTTCCACAACAAAAATAAGATGGATCATTAAGACTTTCAGAAGTCTTTCCTCTGCCATTTCTAAAGCTGCAATGGTTAGAATTGTGACCATCTTTTCCACAGTGAATGCATGAAGAATGAATTCTTATCCTAGATGAGTTATTACGAGAAGTTGACTGGTTTGATTTGATGGAACTGTGATTAGTGTTTTTTCGCAATCCATTTAGTTGAAGTTCATGAACTTCTTCTTGAAACAGGTCTCTTTCAATTTCACATACTTCTAGTGTTAGTGCACAATCTTTCTTTTCTTATTGAACCTTTTGAAGTTCATGTACAAATTTCTTAATATATACAAGAGAAATATCAATAAATTCTTGAAGTTCATTGAATTTAGGATACATAGGTAAACATACCTCACTTTTTCCTTCGTCTGCCATGAGGTCAAGATTAGTGAATGCACGCAGAATAAATTCTTGTTCTAGATGACTTATTACAAGAAGTTGACTAGTTTGATTGATAAAACTGTGACTGGTGAATTTTTGCAATCCATTCAATTGAAGTTGAAGTTCATGAACTTCTTCTCGAAACATGTCTCTTTCAATTTCACTTACTTCTAGTTTCAGTGTCCAGTCTTTCTTTTCTCGTTGAATCTTTTGAAGTTCTTGTAGAAATTTCTCAATGTCTACAAGATCAATGTCAATAAATTCTTGAAGTTCATTGCATTTAGGACATATAGGTAAACATACCTCAATTTTTCCTTCGTCTTCCATGAGGTGAAGCTCACTTGAATCTTCATCACTATCTTCTTTGATGGCCATGAAACACATGTTGGTAATTTCTTCATAATCAGATTCTTCTTCATCACTTCATACCCCAACTACTTCTTTTTTTGGAGATTTCTGCTGAGTTTCTTTTTTAGTTTAGGGCATTCTGCTTCAATGTGTCTGTGTTTTCCACTTTCATAGCATCTTTCATCAGTTTTTTCATTTTCATTTCTCATCTTTCTCTTTTTGAAATTTGATTTGCCTCTTCTACTATTTCTGTTTTTCCTCATCATGCTTGTTACAACTTTAGAGATCATAACTATGTTTTGATCTTGTTCTCCTCCTCCTCCTTCTTATTCTTCTTCTTCTTCTTCTTCTTCTCCTTCTTCTCCTTCTCATCCTCCTCCTTCTTCTTCTCCTTTTTCATCATCTTCTTCTTCTTCTCCTTCTTCTTATTCTTCTCCTTCTTCTTCTTCTTCTTCTTCTTCTTCTTATTCTTCTCCTTCTTCTTCTCCTTCTCCTTCTCCTTCTCCTTCTTCTTCTTCTTTAAATGCAACTATTTTCCTTTTCTCTTTATCTCCTTCTTCTTCTCCTTATCCTTCTTCTTCTACTTCTCCTTCTTTTTCTCCTCCTCCTCCTCCTCCTCCTCCTTCTTCTTCTCCTTCTTCTTCACAGTTGCTTTAAATGCAACTATTTTCCTTTTCTCTTGATGAACTTGTCTATCTAAATGAGTTTTCTCAAAAGCAATTAGATCACCTCTAAGTTCATCATATGACATCTTGTCAAGATCTTGAAATTCTAGAGCAATCACATTGGGTTGCCAAATGGTGGTAGACTTCTTAGTGTTTTCCTAATCTATTCTCCACTTCCGATTGGTCTACAAAAGGATTTTAAATCTCCAAAAAAAATTCTAAATCGAGAGAATGTTTTTTTCACAGATTCTCCATATTTCATTTGAAATAATTCATAGTCACGAACAGTGAGATTTATTCTTGTTTCTTTCACTTTGTTTGTTCCTTCATAGGTGACTTCTAACTTTTTCCACATTTTTTTCGCAGTTTCAAAACTTGATATCTTTTCATATTCTTCTATATTTATGATATTGTACAGGAAATTCTTAGCCTTATCATTCACTTGAATAACAGCTGCTTGTTCTTAAGTGTAATCATCTAAGTCAAGAGGATCAGATGATACTATGATCTCACCGTCTTTATCTTTTCTTGGTGGAATTAGAAGGTTTTTCTTTTTGATCACATGCCATACTTTTGTATGACATTATGTAGGTTTTTATGTGCACTTTCCAGTGTGAGAAGTGCTGACCGTTAAAGTAGGGTGGTCTTAGCTGAGAGGTTCCTTCTTGGAATAATAGTCTAACGATTGTGCTTGACACCATGATATTTTCCTTACTTCCACTTACGCAATACTTGTGATTCCTTGCTCTGATACCAGTTGAAAGTACAGGAGGGGAAGGGGTGAATTTTAGCCAAATTAAAAACTTAGTTGACTAAAAAGAGAATTAGTTGGCTAAACTTTTCTAGCAGGTTCTATTTGTAGCAGAAGTAAAATGTGTAGGATTAAAATAGTAAAGGCACAAGAGTTTTATACTAGTTTAGTACCAGTATAGTACCTACATCTAGTTAACTTGGGTCACAAAGGATCCTCTTAGATCTTCAATAATGAGTCATTACATAGTAGTGGTTTTAGTTCGTTCACCACTAATGATATTCAGCAACAGTGTTTGTCTAAACTTGACACAACTCTTGTTTTATTTTCTAACTCTTTCTATTTTTGTGACACTTGTAAACTCAAGAATATAGTGTTTGTACTAAGAACTAGAAAGATATAGAAACATGTATTAAGTTGTGTAGCTTTTTCTTCTGTCTTTAAGCCTTCTTATATGAGAGTCTTGATATCTTATAATCTTCTTTTTAAACTAGTCATTGCATATTGACCATTAGTTGAGGCAAAGATATTCTAAGAGATTTGACCCAAAGGTTGCCTCTAAATCCCCCTACAGGATTGGATAGATTCAATGATCTCTTTCCTATTCGCGTTCCTAATTAAAGGAGTGATTTGCGACTTTGTTTGATTGATCAATCACCAGAATCTTCTGATTCCTATTTTGATAATTCTCCTTAATTTACTAACTAGCTTCCCCATATCAGTTACACTTGATCTTATTTCCTTTTGATAGCATTATCATCCTGATTTTCTGAAATCAAGTAGAATATATTTGTAACGATCCGGCTGGTCGTGTCGAGAGTTATATCCCCATTCCCCTATTTCCTACTTATTTTATGTTCTATAGATATATTATGGTATACCAGGTTAATTGGTTTGGGTCCAGAGTGGTTTCAAAATGAACTGAGACACATAGCCTCTTAATTGAAAGCTTAAGTTGAAAAAGTTGATCGGATGTTGACTTATATGTAAATGACCTCGGATTTGAATTTTGATGATTCTGTTAGCTCCATTAGGTGTTTTTAAACTTAGGGGAATACCCGAAATATGATTCGGAGGTCCATAGTAGAATTGTGCTTGAATTGGCAAAAGTTGGAATTTTTGTGATTTTGGCCGGCAGTGGAACTTTTGATATCGGGGTCGGATTGGATTTTCGAAAGTTGGAGTAGGTTCGCGGTGTAATTTCTGATTTGTGTGCAAAATTTAAGGTCATTCGGATGTGATTTGTAGGTTTCAACGTCGTTTGGAGAATTTGGAAGTGTAGAAGTTCTTTAGGCCTGAATTCAGGTGTAATTTGGTGTTTTGATGTTGTTTTGAGTGATTCGAAGGTTCGACTAAGTTCATAGGATATTATAGGATCTGTTGGTATGTTTGGTTGTGGCCTCGAGGGCCTGGGGTGATTTTGGGTGGTTGACAACTTGATTTTGGAGTTGAAAGAGCAGCTGAAGTGCTGCTATTGTTGGTGTAATCGCACCTGCGGAGTAGGAACCACAAGTGCGTGTCTGCAAAAGTGAAAGAGGAGCCGCAAATGCGGCCAAGAAGGAGATGCGCAGGATTTGTAGGTGCGAAAACTTTCCCGCAACTGCGTGAGTCGCAAATGTGGGCAACTGGGCGCAGGGGGAGAGGGAGCCGCATGTGCGATGGATTTCCGCGCCTGCGATAGGCGCAAATGCAGTCATGGGACTGTAAGAGCATAATCTTAGATTTTAAGTAAAATCAGCACCGGCGATGGATTTTTCGTAGGTGCGGCGATGTAGAAGCGTTGAAGGGGCCGCAGGTGCGGTATTCCTCGGCAGAAAAACCCCAGCTCGACCTTTCGACTTTCATTTTCGATTTTGGATGTGAGAGGCTGGGGAGAAAGTCAATTTTTCAAAGATTTTCAAGGAGAATGTTGGGGTAAGTTATTCTAACCCAGATTGGTCTAAATTTTGTGAATCTATGGTTTTCTTCATCATTTAATTATGTATTTGAGCTAGAAATATTGAGGGTTTAGGGCTTGAGAATTGGATATTGGATTTTGGGGATTTGGGTGACCAAATGAGGTCGGATTTTGATAAATTTGGTATGGTTAGACTCATGAGCGTGTGGGCTTTCGGGTTTTGTAACTTTTGTCGGATTTCAAGACATGGGAATCGGTGTCGGGTTTGAGTCGATTTCGGATTTTGGCTCTAAATTGATAGTTTTCTTGTGGAATTGATCCCTTTAGCCTATATTGATTGTAATGTATTTATTGTGGCTAGATTCGAGATGTTTGGAGACCGATTTTAGAGGCAAGGGCATTGCAGAGTAGGATTTTTCTCGGTTCGAGGTAAGTAACGCTTTCAAACTTGGTTCTGAGGGTTTGAAAACTAAAATTTGTTTTATGTGATTGGTATTGAGGTGGTGCACATGTCAAGTGACGGGCATGCACCAGGAGAATTGTGACCTAGGTGATTCCATGGAACTATTTTGTGACTCTATCTTGTTAATATCCATGTTTTCATCATGTGATAAAGTAATTGAGCAGTAAATCATGCTAGATATCATGTTTAGGCTTTATGCCGGTATTGTTGGGACCCTTAATGGTTGTTTCTTGCTATCATCTCACTATTTTCATTAATATTTTGTACTCAGTCATGTTCAAGCATTTTTATATCATATCTCAGCCTCAGTTATTTATTGATTTATCATATCATTGTTCTGGGTTTGTTTTCATGATATTGTTAGCCCGTGGGTAAGACTGGAGAGGTTGATGAATGAGTGAGGCTGAGAGCCTGGTTATGAATGACAATTATGAGATCGAACTGTATGCCACATCATTTATATTGATGATTATGATAGCACTTGGCTGTGGGAGCCCCTCTGGAGTCTATAACACACCCCAAGTCAGCGCGGATGATGTTACTAAGGGATGGATTTTCCTAGATATGGATTTATCCGAAGTACTTGATACCTGGAGATTAATTTCTCCATAGGGTTGGATATACCTTTTTCCTCAGTACTGGGTGACATATAATAAGTGTTGTATATGTTCAGGGATGGATTTCCCTAGGCTGGATGGCCATATACAATACCGAGTGGTTGAGTACTTGAGAGTGGGAGCACATGGGCATTTGATATAGTTTGTGCATTGGCATGTAGAGATAGCTGAGTTGTATACCTTACACTGATCAGATATGTATTTACTTTATTACTTTGAGTTCTATTTAACTTGAAATCATGCCTACGTTTCTGCACATTTATTTCTGTTATATCTGTTGCAGTTGAGTTCGTCACTACCTTTAAGTCCAAAGCTTGGACTTGTTACTTATTGAGTTGGTATACTCACGTTACTCCCTACATCTCGTGTGCAGATCCATGAGACTCTATTCATAGCGGCAGTTGCTGATTGAGGATCCTAGAGTTTAGAGACTATCAAGGTAGTTGCACTGCGTTCGCGGGCCTTGACTCTCCTTTTTTATCATTTGATGTATTTTTAGTTGTTTTCTTTAGAACTTGTAGTGGTTTGTATTTCAAATAGATGCTTAGGTACTAAGTGACACCCCCAGTTTTGGGCTGGATTGTATTACACTTTGGGTTTTATTATGTTTCCAAAAGAGTTTCTTTAATGTTAACTACTTCCGTCATTATTTTTAAAGTTAGTTTCACTGTGTTGGGTTGTGAGTTGAGGCTGGCCTAGCTCCACGATAAGAGCCATCATGACGGTTGGTTTTGGATCGTGACAATAATAGATTGCACTATTATCATCATTAAAACTTAGGTGCAACAATCTCTCCCTTTTAATGATGACAATCAAAAGGAATAAATAGAGCACACTTCCCTTTTAGTGAAGGCTCCCCCTGATTTTGTGCACACCTAAATTTTGATGCTAATGCTACCCTAAGTTGCCATTACTACAGTTCTCTAACTTTGTCCAATGTAAGCTTGCGTAAATTTTGCATAGCATTACAGATTCATGTTGTAACGACCCGGGCAGTCGTTATAAGAATTTAAGCTCCGTTTGATGACGTGAGGTCTTGAACAACTTTATATTATGTGTATAGACTTGTGTGCATGGTTGAATTCAGTTACCGGATGATTTAGAGTCAAATTGGAAGAAGGAATCTAGTTTTGGAAGCTTAAGCGGTAAGAATTTGACCGGAATATGACATTTTTGTAAACAACTGTGGGATGAGTTTTGGATGATGTCAGCACCTTCGTATGGTGATTTTGGACATAGGCGTGCATTCAGATTCAGATTTGGAGGTACATAGGGTAAATTGAGGTATTTCTAGGAAAGTTGGAAAAGTTGATGTTTGGAAAATGGGAAAGTTTGACCCATAGTTGACTTTTGTGATATCGAGGTCGGAATACAATTTCGAGATTTGGAACAACTCCATCTTGTCATTTGGGATTTGTCTGCAAAATTTGGCGTCATTCCGGGTTGGTTTGAATGGTTTCAGCACGAGTTTTCAAAGTTGGAAGATTGGGAGTTCATAGTTTGATTCATGGCGTAATTTGCATTTTCGACGTTGTTTGTTATTATTTGAGACCCCGAGCAAATCCGTGTTAGGTTATAAAAGTTGTTCGTGTGTTTAGACGGGATCCCGGGGGCCTTGGGTGTGTTCCGGATGGGCTATGTGTATTTTTCCTCCTATTTTGAACTGTTGTTTTGTCTTCTGGTGTCTCCTTCTATGCAATCACATAGGCATAGCCATGATCGCGAAGGATCATTTGGTGGCTAACAATTTTCCTTCTTCGCGTTCACACATACTAGTCCATGATCGCGTATGTATGCTTCTACTTTCTCTACGTTCGCTGTCCATCTCCTGTGTTCGCATAGCTCAGCTATAACAGCTGGTGACTCGTTCCCTTCCTCTTTTGCAATCCCATGCATCATCTCATTGTCACATAGTGCATTTTTGGGCAGTGGCTATTTTCTTCTTCGTGATCGCATTGCTTCTTCCGCGATCGCAATGTACAATTACCTGGGCAGGCAGAATATATTTCAAATCGAGGGTTAGACCATTTTTATCATATTTTGACTTGTAGAGCTCCGTTTTGAGCGATTCTTTGTGGGTTTTTTTCAAGCAATTCAATTGGGTAAGTGTTCTTCACCTAGTATTTACCATATTCCATGATTTTATCTTCATTTTTATCAATTAATTTGTGTTTTGGGTTGAGGAAAAATGTTGGTTTTTGAAGAAAATTTTTAAAATAAAAAATCATGATTTGATGGACCAGATGGTATCGGAATTTGATAATTTGTTATGGTTGAACTCGTATCAGAATGGGTATTCGATTTTTGTGAAATTTGTCGGGTTCCGAGGTGCGGGCCCAGGGGCCGACTTTTGGACCGATTTTTAGATTTTGTTAAAGATTGAGACTTTATGATCAAGAATAGCTTCTTATGAGTTTTATTTGTGCTTTGAAGTTACTTTGACTATATTTTAGCCGTCTGGAGGCCTTTTCATCAGAGAAGTTTATTTTAGAGTATCGGTTTGTCATCTTTAAGGTAAGTATCTTGCCTAACCTTGTGTGGGGGCCTTCTCCTTAGGATTTGAGTCTTCTATGTTGATTGTAGTTCGTGTACACGAGGTGACGAGTGCATGCTCGGACTTGTTTGTGGAAAGTTGTCCTTTAGGGTTCTTAGGTCCTTATATTCACTGTTTATAAAGTTGTTCATGATACGTTTGAGTTCCTATTTGCTGGTTTCACTTCTACATGCTTCAATTGGAATTAATTGCTTTAGGATTCACTCTCATTGCCTATTTGACCCTTATTTGACTTAACCGAAGATTATGCATCTTCTATTATCATGCTATCTTTTCGCAACCTCTAATCTTTAATTGAAATTATTATTATTTTATCCTGTAATTGTTTAGTCTTAACTGGAGTTATGATTATCTTCTGCTGCTTACCATTATTTGAATTCTTGAATATCCTTCGCAATTGTTCAACTTTAAAAGGAGTTTAGATAACCTATATCTTAGTTGACTTGCCTTTATTTGGAACTAATTGACTCGTGTTGGCTTCCTTATTGTTGACTTGTATATTGTGGCATTGTTGCTACATATTAGTTTTCCCTTGTTGAACTATTCCCTTTATGCCTAGCATTCTTTACTGTGGTTATCCCTTGCGTACTGGTTCTACCGTTTCTTTGTGATTTAAAGTTCTTGAGTTGATTTACTCGCCGTACTTTGTATTATTGTCATTTTTGTTGTTGTACTTGTGGTGGTGATGTACAAGGTTTCAATCTTACTGTAATTATTATCTCTGTTGGTTGTGCTGCATATTTATGTTTGGGACTACGGGACGATATCTCGGTAGATCCCCCTACTTTGCATAATTACTTTGGGACTACGGAATGGTATTCTGGTAGATCTCCCTATACATTTACGTTTGGGACTACAGGACGGTATCCCGGTAGATTCTCCTGTTCTGCATATTTACTTTGGGACTACAGTCGGTAGATCCCCCTGCACATTTGCGTTTAGGACTACGCTACGGTATCTTGGGAGATCCCCTATTATTATCACTGTGTTCTGAGCTGTTGCTAATCATTGATCCTATCCCTGTGTAAACATTCTACGTGCTGTATGTTCTTTTTCCTTATACTTACTAGCTCATGTGAACTATGTTAGGACACTTGCATAAGTATACATGTGGCTAAACACCCTTATCGGATAAGAGGCTTCTTGATATTGCTGAGTATAGACGCACACCTTAATTTATTTGCCTTCCATGTGAGAATGATTCTATTTGGCACGTGGGTTGTCAGTATGATTATGAGGTGTGATGAGGGCTCAGGATGCCAAGTGTTAGGGTTCAGATATTGAGACCCATATTGTATGATTATGAGATGAGGTGTCACAAGGTGACTTATATTCGAAGAATATTTATTTGAAAAGATTATATTCGAAAAGTATTTATTTTGGAAGAACTATTTTTTTGAAAATATTTATTTGAAAGATGTATATTTCAAAAATATTTTTATTACTTGAAGGATTTGACTAACTGATTGAAGTTGTTGGCTAAGATCTGATGTCAAAACTGTCATAGTTGCTAAGTTATTAATTGTCTTTACTGGTTTTTGATTTCGAATTTCATTTTGTATTTTCATTCGCTTTTATGTGTCGTTATTATGGTGTTCCGTTATTTCTTGTTGTTTCCTTCCTTATTGTAATTGCTGTGTTGTTAGCCATATTACGTGGTCTTTATATAGATATCATATTCTGTTGTTTCTATACTTATGCTTGTTCAGTTATTAAACCAGTAGGTGTCTTGACTGTTCCTTATTACTACTCCACCAAGGTTAGTCTTAATACTTACTAGGCGCTGTTGTGGTGTGCTCATACTACACTTCTGTATATTTTTGTACATATCCAGGTATTATTCGTCAGTAGTTGTGCAGACCGTTGCTGTGGAGACTCAAGGTAAACCTTTTGCTGCGTTCGCAGGCTTTGGAGTCAGCTTCTTATTTTGTATTTATACTGTTCACTCTTATTTTGAGACAATTGTATTTTAGAGGTTTTCTAGAAACTCATTAGAGCTTATGCCTTGTACTGCCGATTTTCGGAAGATGTAAATTCTATAAAGATTTCAATATTGAGACTGTTAGACTTTATTTATTATGGTTGATATTCAGTAAAAGTTACGCTTACCTAGTCCTTCCTTCCTTCTTCCTCCTCCTCCTCCTATGAAAAGCTAAGATATAACAGATTAATGTATGAGCAAAAGTGAAAACTAAAGAAAACCTTTTATTTTATTTTGAGACAGAAGCAAATTATCATTGTAGTTTTAGAATATCTATGTAATTCAAAGTTTATTATTTTTGGTACGTGTTTTACAATATTTTACATATGATCTTTGTGCATCGCACGTACATAAAACTAGTTTTAGTAAATAAACAGTAACATATGCAAAATTCAACACTACTCCTTGCTTCTGTTGCTACAATCTAAAAACGTTGATCCTTCTCAATTACTGCTTTTGCAGTTTGTGCTAGTGCATTCTTTAGAGTGTTTCTGAACTTGCATCCTTTTGCAATATGACTCATTCTTTTTTTTTTGGGGTTTGTTCGTAAAAAGCAATCTCATCAATTTTTCCTTTTCTTCTATATGAGTTTTAATTTGGATAGTGATAAGATTTGTAAGAAGTAGTTGTAAGGATCTTTCTTCCATTATAATATTCCATAAACAATAGTTTTCAAATATGATTTCATATTACTAACGAAATATGGTACTTTTCGCCAGTGAAAAGTTATGGGCATTCAAGGAAAGGCTATTGCTCGCTATGATTGAAAAAATAAAATAAAAAATGGATATGGATTAAAAATGAGTTTGGTTTAAAAATAGGTACGAGTTAAAAATGGCTTAAAAGTGGTTCAAATGATTCTTTAGCATGAACTCATCATAGATTTCATAAAATTGATGAAGCTCTGATACCACTGTTGGGTTTTCTAAAAGAGACGGAGCAGCAAGAAGATTTAAAGTATTGATTGAAAATTATTTTTTTTTACTAATCATAGAGGGTTTTAAATAGCTAATTTGAAAAAATAAATCTGCAGAGTAAAGTTTTGATGTCTAAACATCTCAACTAAATTTATCTAACTAAATTTAAAATTTTGAAAATATTTCGCCTGCAACTAAACTACTGATTATTCTAGTAAAATAAGTAGTAACAGATGCAAAATTCAACCATTTGAATTGCGATGCTCAAATTTCTAGCTTTGTCTTTTTGCTTACTAATTAATGGATGCCAATCAATCGATTAGTCTCCATACTAAAATAGATAACATTATTGATTGGAGGCAGTAATACTAAAAACAATTTATCTAGAATTATCCGATCAATTATAACTGAAATATGCCACCTCAATTCTAGATAAGCAAATCGGAGTCTGCTGGCAAACATACAACCTTTTGGTATTTGTGTCACTCAATCAAGTCATTGGCGTGGCTAGGGGTGTTCATGGTTCGGTTTGACTCGGTTTTTGATTAAAACTAAACCAAACCAATTGAAGCGGTTTTTTAATATTCAAACCAAACCAATCCAATATAGTATAAACATTATCGATTTCAATTTTATCGGTTTTATCGGTTTGGTTCGGTTTTTGCGGATTTTTTCGGTTTTTAAAGATATAGTTTATAATGCAAAAAAATTGATATAAGTGAGATTAAAAAAATAAAAATAAAAAGGAGATATAGGAAAGCGAAACGTAAGGAGCATGTGACTAAATTGGTGTCATCTTCGACAACTACAAATTGCTCGTTAATTAGGCAATGTTTTTTAAAATATAGAGCTTTTGTCTTAAATCAATTAAGCGAGCAGAAACTTCATACATATTAATGTGAAAAGGGAAGCATTATTTTTTGCAAGTTTGCAACAGAAAACAAAATTTAGAATACTAACATTTTATTATAGAAAATTACAGTAGAACACCAAAACAAGGGAGTATAACATCTAAACAATCATGAAGCCTCAACCCATAAGTCTCCATCAAACAATCAAGTGTAGTCGTAAGTCGTAACATAGAGCTGAAAACATTGATACCAAAACTAACTTCATATCATGCTACTGTCATTCTCATTCCATAAAAAATAACTACAGTGAAATAAGAATCCAAACACCTTACAAAATGAACCTCAATTGAAATAATAGCAAAATTGAAAATTTACTACCAAAGTTTAAAATATCCTACTACTACTACTACTACTACTACTACTGCTGCTGCTGCTGCTGCTGCTGCTGCTGCTGCTGCTGCTGCTGCTGCTGCTGCTGCTGCTGCTGCTGCTGCTGCTGCTGCTGCTGCTGCTGCTGCTGCTGCTGCTGCTGCTGCTGCTGCTGCTGCTGCTGCTGCTGCTGCTGCTGCTGCTGCTGCTAGTAGCAGCAGTAGCAGTAGCAGTAGCAGTAGCAGTAGGAGTAGTAGTAGTAGTAGTAGTAGTAGTAGTAGAAAATTTAACATATTAGGCCTTAAAGCTTTAAAAATATAAAAACATATTCAAAAGAGTTAAATGTATAAATTTACCTTTTTCAACTATCTCAAGATTCTGAATTTCTTCTAAAAGATCTTCAAGCTTGTATTCTTTATAAGTTGATCTTAACCATTGTTGAGTGCAAATAAGAGCTTCTACTGTCTTTGGTGATAAAGAACTTCGATAAGAGTCAAGAATTCGACCACCAGTGCTAAAAGCAGATTCAGATGCAACAGTGGAAATAAGAATAGAAAGAACATCCCTTGTAATTCTAGAGACAATTGGATATCTAGGAGATGAAACTTCCCACCAAGCCAAAATATTTAAATCGTTGGTCTTTTCCAAATCATCTACCAAGTACTTCTCAAGTTTAGATTTATTTTCAATATTGACTTTATCTGCCAAATGTTTCTCCCATTGTGATTGCCACATTTCGTCACTGTCCAGGACATCAATTTCATCCATCAAGCTTGTTTGACCACCAGTTATGTCACTAGAATTCTCACAAAAAGAACTCTTGTAATGGTCATACAAGCGAGTCAAAGTATCCATCACCTTTTTTGACCGTTGGCCTCCCTCCAAACTACCATAAGACTTGTTGAAAAGAAATTCCACATACTTCAATTTATATCGAGGATCCAAAACAACAACAACAAATAATAACTTATTCATACTCTCAAAAGTACCCCAATATTTTTTAAATTTAACTTTCATCTTCTCAGCCATGCCACTCAAAATAGAATCTTCACTATGAGAATATTTTTGAATAAAATTCTGAAGATTAAAGATCTCATGGAAAAAAGAATTAGAAGTAACATATGAAGTTCCAGAGAATTTCAAAGTGACCTGGTAGAACATCTCAAGGAACTTAATAAAAACTTTAACATTCTTCCAATCATCTATAGATGGATGTCCTCCCATACTATTCGTCTCTAAACAATATTTGAGGTACTTATGATCATCATCATACATTCTTGAAAATGCTTTTTCAAACTTTACAGATGTATCTAGCATCATATATGTGGAGTTCCACCTAGTCTCAATATCTAAAGTCAAAAGACCACGAGTGTCAATCTTAGCCTTCTCAACAAATGACTTAAAAGAATCAAACCTTCCAGCTGAGGACTTAACATATTTGACAACATTTCTTACTCGAGAAATGGACTCATTTTGTTAAGTTAGCCCTTATTTTACGATTAAATTTAGAATATGAGCATTGCATCTAACATGTAAGAACTCATTTCCTAATATGCCTCCTTTACAATCCTCAATCCTTCTTTTCAAGTGTTTAATTGCAACATCATTAGCAGTTGCATTATCTAGGGTCACCGTAAATATGTTCTCAATCCCCTGCCACTACTCACAAGGCTACCATCTGGGTCACACGGAGTTGTTCTTTTATGCTTCTTAGGAGGATTAGGAATATTGTCAGGGGTGTTGTTAGCATTAAGCTCAGGTTTCAACAATGTAGTTGGAGAGACTTTGTTGATTACCTCTACTGGTTCCACCTCTTTTGGAGTATTTTCAGTTTCCATATGGAAAAATCACAAATTTTAGTTAGTTTGGACAGCTATAGAAGAGAGGAAATCAAACTTAAAAAAGAGTACTTGCTCATGAAAATTCAAAGACATAAAATGGGTAAAAACTGAAATGGAACAAAAAATTCACAAGATACGTAGCTGCTAAAATTTTAGCCAACGATGGACAAAATTAATTTCTAAAGGAAAAAAAATCAGAGAAGGGATGCAAAGCAAGTAAAAAGCTAGTTTAAAAGATAATAACCACAATCAATTAAAAACCAAAATACCCAATTTCTATGTTTTTCCTTTGTGTCAAACACATTAGAAAATATATTGAAAGAATAAACTTGGAGTAGTAGTTCTTACCGGGGTTGCCATTATTGATGGCAAGAACTAAGAAGAACTTGAAATAGAATTGTTCCTTTGCTGAAAATTGTGATTGCTTAGGCTTTCGTTGATATAATATTGGCTTAGCTTTTTGACTAGGGGTTTTACTTTTCATCTTAAACTTAAATGTGCTATGGGACAATTGGGCTAGGAATTTTCTTCTCTACTCATTTATATTAGTGTTGGACTTGAGAGGAGCCAAAATTATTTTAAAAAAAGATAGAGAAGATTCAATTTTATATATATATATATATATATATATTGGTTTGGTTTGGTCCGGCTTTTGGGGGGTGTAATACCAAACCAAACCAAATATTATTGGTTTTTCTAAATTTAAATCCAAACCAAACCAAACCGAGTGATTATCGGTTTATTAAGTCGGTTTGACTCGGTTTATCGGTTCAGATCGGTTTTTCGATTTCATTTGAACACCGTGGCTCACTCAAATTATTACTATTGTTGTTATTTTTATTATTTATATGGTTAATAAGAGAGACAGTTTTCAAGTACGTAAATTTTCGATGAAGATTTGACAATACACGCTTGGGCGTTTAATTTGATTTATGATTTAGTTATGCGAGGATCGTTTATGTGGTAAATAATAATGTAATATTGTTATGCTGTAAATAATATCCATGAATTCTAAAATATCATTAGCTCATGAAATATCACAGTCACCATTATTAGCTGCTCTTTTGCTTTAATTAATATAGATAATACATTTCGCTTATCGAAAGTTAATTTGACTAAATTTTGAAGTTAAATTAGATTAGTTTAACTATACGTTGCAATTTTTCTCATGTCAATATGGTAAAAATATATATTTTAAAATATTAGTCAAATTTTACATAATTTAACTCTCGATATGAAAAATGTATCATCTAAATTGAAACGGAAAGAGTACTTGTCACAACCCAAAATTCCAAGCCGTCATGATGACACCTATCATGGTACTAGGTAAGCCGACATTTATGAACAATTCTAACACTTTTGACAAATAATGGGTTTAAAGAAATTAAATAGTAAATTTCTCATAAGCTGAATAGAAAGATCCAAAAATACAACGCAGAATAACAACTCCCAAATCAGGGTGTCACGGGGTACATGAGCATCTAATGTCACAAGTCTAGAATACACTGTCTAAGGTAGTCCAAAAAACAACATACAATACAAGGAAGGATATGGAGGAAGAAACAAGAACTGTGAACGCCAACAGCTACCTTGAAATCTCCTAAAAAGTTAACTATGCGAAGCAATCAATAAACACCGTGTTAGAAAATACATGGATCTGCACACGAAGTGCAAGGTGTAGCGTGAGTATAACCAACATAGTAAGTAGCAATACTAAATAAAAAGGCGAAGATAGTGACGAGCTACACAATTATAGATTAATTTTTAGTAGTCTCAACAAAGGAAATTAAGCATGCTTCCAAGTCCGATAATTTAAATGAAATCAGTTTATACATGTCAAGTTTGGGTAAAAATCTGTGATAACCCTAAAGGTCATCTTTTGTTTTAAAAGTCAAATCTGCGCCTTGAGGCCTTAAAAATATCTTTTTGTCTCACCTCGATTTGCATGCGCAGTCCGGGCGCGTTTCCGGAAAGCTTTTATGTGAAATGTTAGAAAAATAATGAATTTGGTCTTTAAAAATTAGTTAAAGTTGACTTTGCTCAACATTCTTGTTAAACGGACCCGGACCCGGACCCGTGATTGGACGGTCCCGTAAGGTTTGCAGGAAAACATGGGACTTAGGCTAATGCCCGGAATTGAATTCCGATGTCCCAAGCCCGAGAAATAAATTGTTAAAAAAATTATTTGTTGGAACATATAAAGGCTTTTTGAAATAAAATAATGCGTGTTCTTGATGGTATCGGGCCCGTATGTTGGTTCCGAAGACCGGTACAGGTTTAAAATAATAAATAAGTTGAATTTGCAAAATTAGGTAAGAATCGTAATTGGTTTGGTATAAATCGGACCTAAAGTTGAGAAAATACAAAATTTTGATGTTCTTAAGGAATTTCATGAATTTGAGGTTAAATTCATAGTTGTTGATGTTATTTTGATGATTTGATCGCACGAGCAAGCCCGTATAATGTTTTTAGACTTGCATGCATGTTTGCTTTGGAGCCCCGAGGGCTCGGATGAGTTTTGGATAGGCTACGGATGAGTTTTGGAGCTGTGTAACAGGCCTCTGATCTTGCAATTGCGAGATCAGGCTTCGCAAATGCGAAGTGCTCAGGTTTGGGAAATGCGACCATAGTGTCGCAATTGCAAACCAAGCCTGGGCAGGCCCTCTTCGCAAATGCGAACACTGGGTGGGAATTGCGAAGCCTTCCCATCGCAAATGCGACATTTTCCTTCGCAATTGCGAAGATGACAAGATTCCAAACCTAAACATCCCATAGTCGATTTTCTTGAAGAGAGTTCTTCCCCAAATCATAGGTAAATAATTTTTAACCTATTTCCTTCAATCTATAACATCTTTTTACATGATTTCACTTCAAAATCTAGGGTTTTTCATGGGAAATTGGGTGTTTTTGGGTAGAAGTTAGGATTTTCAAATTTTGGGGATTTGGACCTCAATTTGAGGTCCCATTTCAAAACTAATCACATATTTGAATTCGTGATTGAATGGGTGATCGGGTTTTCGTTTGAACATCGAGTTTTGACCAAGCGGGCGCGGGGTTGATTTTTGACTTTTTAGGGAAAACAATGGGAAACCTATTTTCATGCATTAGAATTGATTTATTTAGCATGTTTTAATGTTATTAAGTATATTGTGACTAGATACAAGAGAATTGGTGTAACAACCCGTCTGGTCATTTTAAGAATTAATGCCCCGATCCCCTATTAACTGTTTTCCCCGTGTTTGTTTATGCTATTTTGATTTGTCGGGATGTTTTTCTTTGAGTTTCGGAGTGTTTTGAGATACTTAGTTCCTAAAAGATAGATTAACCTTTAGAATTTGGACCGTAGTCATAGAAGTGTGAAGACAGCCTCAGAATTGTATTCCGTCGATTTTGCTAGCTCCGTTGGGTGATTTCGGGCTTAGAGGCATGTTCGGATTGTGTTTTGGAGCTTCGTAGCTTATTTAGGCTTGAAATGCAAAAAGTTGAATTTTTGAAGTTTCCGGTTTGATAGTGAGATTTTTATATCGGGGTCGGAATGGAATTTCGGAAGTCAGAGTAGCTCCGTAGTGTTGAATGTGACGTGCTTGCTAAATTTCAGGTCATTCAGACGAGTTTTGATATACATTTTGATCGAAAGTGTAATTTAAGAGTTTTTGGAGATCTTAGGTTTGAATCCGATGTTAAATTGGTGTTTTGATGTTGTTTTGAGCATTCCGAAGGTTGGAACAAGTTTGAATGATATTTTAGGATTGGTTGGCATGTTTGATTGAGGTCCCGGGGGTCTCGGGTGTGTTTCGGATGCTCAACAGACCATTTTTAGACTTGGAGAAGGATTAGATTTTTGCTGGTTTTCTGTAGCAAACTTTTCTTCATCTCGATCGCGTGTGGAGGCTCGCGATCGCGAAGGCTTAGATGCAGAGGGGATTTTGTTCTACGCGAACGTGGGAAATAGAGTGCAAATACTTAGTATTGCTAGATGTTGAATCGCGAACTCGTGGGCTACGTCGCATTCGCGAAGAGGAAGAAGTGAGGTAGCTGCGAAGTGGAAGTTGCTCTTTGCGATCACGTGAGGTCAACCGCGATCACGTAGAGCTGAGCAGTGCAACATCACGATCGAGTAGGGATTATCGTGTTCGCGTAGGGTTAATTTGGGGGCCATCGAAGTTGCTCTCCGTGATCGCGTGGAAGTTTCTGTGATTGCGATTAAGGTTGCGTCTGAGCAGAACATAAAGTTCAAAATCGAGGGTTTTGAGTTCATATCACAGAATTGAATTGGGAGCTCGGTAGGAGACGAATTTTGGAGAGATTTTTGTAGGGAGTTTATGGGTAATGATTCTTAACTCCTTTTTTCTTATATCCCATTAATATAAACTTGAATTCATAATATAATTTTGGATTTGAGGTGAGAAATTGAGGGAAAATTTGGAAAAGTTCTTAGGCCATTTGATGTCGAGTACTCGTGGGAAGAGCATTGTTCTAGGGGTATTTTTGAGCCGGTTCGAGGTAAGTGGATTATCTAACCTTGTGTGGGGGAACTCCCCTTAGGATTTGGTGTTGTTGATATATGAAATGCCTTGTGCATGAGGTGACAAGCGCGTATATGTGCTAATTGTTGAAAATTCTGTTTTCATTAAGTAACTATAACTGTGTTTTCCTTCCTTGTTGTACATTACTTGCAATTTAAATTTACTATTAGATTAGGAAAGCATGTCTAAGTGACTTAATTGCTTTATTTGTTGAAACTGTGTGATTTGAATTCTGTGCAGCATGCTAGGCTAGAAATACCTATTTTACCTTGGTAGAAAATTTGATTGAACTGAATATTCTTCATGTTGCTGTTGTTTGTTTACTTTGGGACTACGGGACAGTATCCCGGGAGATCCCCCCTGTTTGTTTACTTTGGGACTACAGATCGGTATTCCGGTAGATCCCCCTGCACATTTATATTTGGGACTATGGGACAACACCCGATAGATCCCCCTGTACTGGATGTTTACTTTGGGACTACGGATTGGTTTTCTGGGAGTTTCTCCTGCATCTTTATGATTCGGACTACGGGACGGTATCCCGGGAGATATTTTGGAAATTTACATTTGGGACTAGGGGACGGTATCTCGGGAGATCCCCTTGTTGCTATTTTTGTACATTGAGTTAGATTACTTCTGTGTTTTTAATTGATATAGACTGTTAGCACTTAAATTATATTGTCGTATTCTATAATGTTTACCTTGTTTATTTCACCTATATTCAGTAGGGCCCTGACTTTCCTCGTCACTACCCGACCAAGGTTAGGCTTGACACTTACTGAGTACCGTTGTGGTGTACTCATGCCCTTTATGCGCATGTTTTTCTTATGTAGATCCAGGTTCTTCGGCACAACCCTACCATCTTTGAGGCGAGGCGATCCTTCATAGACTTCGAGGTATATCTACCGCGTCCGCAAACCGAGGAGTCACCCTCTATTCTCTCTTGTAGTTACAGCCCTTCGGTATTTACTTTGTTTTAGACATGTTGGAGTTAGGTAGTATCCTTAGCTTGTGATTTCACAAGATTCCGGCTTTTGGGAAGTTGTTTGGTTTTTGAGATCTTGTATTACTATATGCCGAGAGGCATCTTAAACGCTTTTATATTTGTTTTTCTTCAGTTTTTATTTGTTTTTTCGCATTTTGTTTCTTTTTTTTTTCAAAATTGTTAGGCTTACCTAGTCGTAGAGACTAGGTGCCGTCACGATAGTTCACGGAGGGCAAACTTGGATCATGACAAGTTGGTATCAGAGCTCTAGGTTCATAGGAGTCATGAATCACAAGCCGATTTATTAGAGTCTCGCGGATCGATATGAAGTTGTCTGTACTTATCTACGAGAGGCTATGTAACTGTTAGGAAAACCTTCACTTCATTTGATTTCCTTGTCGTGCGAGATTTTGATATTACAATTCTAAACTTCTGTCTTCTACTCTCACAGATGGTGAGGACACGTGCTACCGGAGATGACCAAGCACCCGCGCCCCTACTAGAGCTATCATAGATCGAGGTCGGGGTAGAGGCCAAGGACGCGCTTGTGGTGCAGCCAGAGCACCCATGCGAGCTGCCATGGAAGAGCCACCAATAGTTCCAAATGGAGTCCAGACACCTGATACGCCTACTGCTACCACTATTCCAGCTCTTCATGAGACTCTTGCACAGTTTGTGAGCATGTACACCACTCTAGCTCAGGCAGGGCTGATTCCTCTTGCTGTAGCCACATCCCAGGTCGGGGGAGGAGCACGGACTCCTAACGCCTGCACTCTTGAGTAGCAAGTCCAGGTAGAACAGATCCCATAGGTTATACCGGTACCGCCTACAGTTCCAGACTAGCCCGAGGATAGGGCAAAAACTTCAGAGAATGAGCAGTGGAGGCTTGAGAGGTTCAAGAAGTATAAGTCTCCTGCATTCAATGGTTTAGCATCAGATGATGCCTTGGGAATTCTAGAGGAGTGTCACCGCATCCTCCGCACTATGGGTATATCAGGATCGAGTGGGCTTTTTTCACTGCCTTCCAGCTTTGAGGAGACGCCTACCAGTAGTGGCGTACTTTTGAGTTGGACATCCTAGCTGAGGCAGCATCCCTCACTTTGACTCATTTTTCAGATATGTTCCTGAGAGATTTTGTTCCTCAGAGCCTCAGGGACGCATGACACGCAAAATTTGAGCATTTGCGCCAGGGGACTATGACTGTTTCGGAGTATGCTGTCCATTTCACTGACTTGGCTAGGAATGCACCAACCTTGGTTGTTACAGTTCATGAGAGAGTTTGCTGGTTTATTAAGGGGCTCATTCCCAGCATCAGGTTTAGCATGGCTCGCGAGTTGGAGATGGATATTTCTTATTAGTAGGTGGTGATCATTGCTAGGAGAGTGGAGGGTCTACATGCTCGAGATAGCGAGGAGAGGGAGGCCAAGAGGTCTCGAGAGTCAGGTCATTATTTTGGTGCCCGTGCTCCAGCTGCAGTTCATCATGGTAGGGGTTATATGAGTTGCCCCGTTCATTCAGCTCTTCCAGCAGCTAGTTGTATTCCAGCTCCTCCTAGACCTCATGAGCCTTATTATGCACCTCCAGTATATAGTGCGCCTCCTGCACGGGCTGCTTTCAGTGGTTAGTTTAGCAGGCCCGACCCGAGCCAGTCACAGACACCACGTCCTCCCAAAGCTTGTTTGAGTGTGGTGACACACGCCATATGGCTAGGGATTTCCCCAGATTTAGGAGGGGTGCACCTCCACAGACTTCTTAGCCACAACGTGCCCCACAGAGTTTCCAGGCTATGGTTCCAACACTAGTTGCTAACCCACCTGCCCAGCCAGCTAGAGGTAGAGGTCGGGGAGGTACAGATCGCCCTAGAGGGGGAGGCCAGGCCAAATATTATGCACTTCCTACATGTATCGAGGCTGTCACCTCTGATTCTGTCATCACAGGTATTGTCCTGGTTTGTCATAGAGATGCATCGGTTTTATTCGATCCAGGCTCCACTTATTCTTATGTGTCTTCTTATTTTGCGCCACATTTAGGCTTATCTCAGGATTCTTTGAGTTCCCCTATTTATATTTCTACTCCTGTCGGGGATTTTCTTATTGTGGATCGTGTTTATCAGTCATGTGTGGTTGCTCTTAGTGGTTTTGAGACCAGAGCTGATCTATTATTGCTCATCATGGTAGATTTCGATGTTATCCTGGGCATGGACTGGTTGTCTCCCCATTATGCTATTCTTGATTGTCACACCAAAACTGTGATGTTGGCTATGCCAGGTGTACCGTGAGTAGAGTGGAGGGGTACTTTAGATCACACTCCCAGTAGAGTCATTTCTTTCCTTAAAGCTCAGCGAATGGTTGAGAAGGGGTGTGATGCGTATCTGGCCTATGTGAGAGATGTTAGTGTTGATACCCCTACAGTTGATTCAGTTCCAATAGTACGGGACTTCCTTGATGTGTTTCCAGCAGATCTTCCGGGTATTCCATCCGATAGAGATATTGATTTTGGCATTTATCTATTGCCGGGCACCCAGCCCATTTCTATTCCTTTGTATCATATGTCCCCCTCTAAGTTGAAGGAGTTGAAGGATCAGTTACAAGAATTGCCTGATAAGGGTTTTATTTGGCCTAGTGTTTCACCTTGGGGTGCTCCTGTCTTGTTTATGAAGAAAAAGGATGGTTCTATGCGTATGTGCATTGATTATCGCCAGTTGAACAAAGTTACTGTGAAGAACCGATATCCTTTTCCTTGTATTGATGATCTGTTTGACGAGTTAAAGGGTGAACGAGTATTTTCTAAGATTGACTTACGTTCGGGTTACTATTAGTTGAAGCTTGGGGAGCCAGACATCCCGAAGGCTGCTTTCAGTACTCGGTATGGTCATTACGAGTTCCTTGTTATGTCATTTGGGCTGGCCAATGCCCCAGTAGACTTCATGCATTTGATGCACAGTGTGTTCCGGCCATATCTTGATTTGTTCGTCATTTTCTTTATTGATGATATTCTGGTATACTCTAGGAGTCGGGAGGATCATGAGTAGCACATGAGGACAGTGCTTCAGACTTTGAGGGAAAAGAAGTTATATGCAAAGTTCTCAAAATATGAGTTTTGGTTGGATTCCGTTGCATTCTTGGGTCACGTGGTATCGAGTGAGGGTATACAAGTGGATTCGAAGAAAGTGGAAGTAGTACAGAATTGGCCCAGACCATCCTCAGCTACAGAGATCCGCAGTTTTCTTGGCTTGGCAAGTTTCTACCGTCTATTTGTTGAGAGGTTTTCATCTGTTGCAGCACCTATGACCAGGCTGACCCAGAAGGGTGCTCCATTCCAGTGGATGAAAGAGTGTGAGGCGAGCTTCCAGAAGCTTAAGACAACTTTGACTACAACCCTAGTTTTGATATTGCCTACAGGTTCGGGGTCTTATACTGTCTGTTGTGATGTCTTAAGGATTGGCCTTGGAGTGGTATTGATGCAGGATGGTAGGGTGATTGCCTACGCATCCAGATAGTTGAAGGTACATGAGAAGAATTTTCATGTCCATGATCTCGAGTTAGCTGCTATTGTTCACACCTTGAAGATCTGGCGTCATTATTTGTACAATGTTCCTTGTGAGATCTATATTGATCACCAAAGTTTGCAGCATTTGTTCAAGCAGAAAGATCTTAATTTGCGCTAGACGAGGTGGTTAGAGCTGCTGAAGGACTATGATATCATAATCTTGTATCACCCAGCAAGGCCAATATGGTGGCCGATGCTTTGAGTCGCCAGACAGAGAGTCTCGGGAGTTTGTCTTATTTACCAGCAGCGGAGAGGCACATGGCGATGGATGTTCAGGACTTAGCAAGCTAGTTTGTGTGATTGGCTCTTTCGGAGCCTAGTCGGGTTCTAGCTTGCGTGGTCTCTCGGTCTTCCTTATTTGATCGTATCAGGGAGCGTTATTATGATGACCCTCATTTGCTCGTCCTTAAGGACAAAGTCCTTCACGGTGATGCCAGAGATGTGACTATTGGTGATAACGAGATATTGATGATGTAGGGTCGGGTATGTGTACCCAGTGTTGATGGGCTTCGGGAGTTGATTCTAGAGGAGGCCCATAGTTTGCGGTATTCTATCCATCGGGGTATTGCGAAGATGTACCAGCATTTAAGGCAGCACTATTGGTGGAGGCGGATGAAGAAAAATATAGTTGGGTTTGTTGCTTGGTGCCTCAATTGTCAGCAGGTGAAGTATGAGCACCAGAGACCAGGTGGGTTGCTTCAGTAGATAGAGATTCTGGAGTGGAAGTGGGAGCGAATCACCATGGACTTCGTAGTTGGGCTCCCACGGACTTTGAGAATGTTCAATACCATTTAGGTGATTGTGGATCGGCTGACAATGTCCGCACATTTCGTTCCTATGTGCACTACCTATTCTTCGGAGCGATTAGTAGAGATTTATATCCGAGAGGTTGTTCATCTACATGGCATTCCAGTTTCCATCATTTCAGATAGAGGTACTCAGTTCACATCACGGTTCTAGAGGGCCGTACAACATGAGTTAGGTACTCGGGTGGAATTGAGCACAACATTTCACCCCCAGACAGACCGACAGTCTGAGCGCACTATTCCGATTTTTAAAGATATGCTCTATGTGTGTGTGATGGAGTTTGGAGGTTCTTGGGATCAGTTTTTGCCACTGGCGGAGTTTGCCTACAACAACAGCTATCAGTCCAGCATTCAGATGACACCGTATGAGGCTTTGTATGGTAGGCAGTATAGATCCCCGGTGGGTTGGTTTGATCTGGGTGATGCTAGATTATTGGGCACAAATTTGGTTCAGGATGCTTTGGAGAAGGTTAAGGTGATTCAGGATAGACTCTGTACAGCCCAGTCCAGACAAAAGCGTTACACGGACCGGAAGATTCGTGATGTTTCCTACATGGTTGGAGAGTGGGTTCTACTTAGGGTTTTGCCTATGAAGGGCGTTATGAGATTTGGGAAGAAAGGGAAGTTTTGTCCGAGGTTTATTGGTACTTTTGAGATATTTGAGACGTGTTGGGGAGGCTGCTTATTGTATATGGTGAAATCAGAGGGTCCGATTTCTCGCCATTAAGGTTTGTTCGGGGAGTCATATTGATATCTCGGGGCTGTAGGGTTGCGGTCAAGTTCTCTCCCCTGAGGTTCATTCACGTTCAACCCAACAATGATCCTTAGGGTGGGAATTACCAAAGCAAGCAAATAGCATCAGTTGAGTCTGATATCATGTCTAGCCGTCCCATCTCCGTGTCTTTACAATTAATGCATTCTGTACTATGTTGTATTTCCCCTTCTATATAAAGGGGATCCTCGCCACTCTGTAAAGGGCTGCTGTGACTCTAACTATTCTTCATAAGATCAATAACAACTTTCTCTCTCTTTTCTCTCTAACTTACTCGCTCAAGGCTACTCTTCCCATTTATTGCTTTCATACTTGTTCTTCTTTTATTGCTCGATATTGGCCATAAAAAGCCCCATTCTAATTATATCCTAAATGTTATTCCCTTCCTGATTACCCCCGACAGCTTGAGCTCGAGCCCAAGCATCGACCTTGAGGCCTCTCATCGACCAGTCTGAGGCCCGAATAACTGATCTTTCGGTTCGATCATAGCTCTATTTTAACTCACATTTCATCTCTTGTCTTTACACTCCTAGCATCAACTGCTCTAACAACTACCATAAAAATAGATCACGTATTTTTAGAGTCTCATTTACAAATTCAATTGTTCTTACCATTTTCACGGTAAATAGTTTGGCGCCCACCGTGGGGCTAAAAATAATAGTGATTATTTTCTTGTTGGTTTCATTACACAAACGCAAGTTATCTTTCACACTTTTTCTTGTCCAAGATCTTTTGATTTCAATACAAAATATCTGGCTCGGTAAACAGAGTCGAGAACGGCAGCCTCAAAAATCACAGGGAAAATGGTGTGGCTATTCCAGTCGTCGGTGCACTGCGACAGAATTCCGATAACGTGCCCGGACCAATTTCAGCGGATGCGGATTCGCAGGACGCACAACAGGTCGACGAAACCTCACACACCGATAGGAGCATATGACATGACGACCAACAGGAAGCCCAGAAGACCCCAGCTCGGGAAGAACGGGAAGTTAGTCTTCATGTTATCTTTGAATTGCTGCAAGCACAACAGTTGGCTATCGCTCAGTTGCAAAGCAACCCGAAGACTCTTAGCACAGTAGCGCCAGAAACTACTCCCCTGGTCGAGCAGGTACCGGAGAGGTCAAGCAACAACGGATCAGTAGCCAATCCTACCATCATGAAAATACTGGAGGACCTCACTAAAAGGATCGATTCAGGCGAGAAAATGATAGCAGCCAACGATAGGAAGGTTGAAACTTATAACTTCAGAGTCGACCAAATCTCGGGCGCGCCCCCGGTCCTAAATGGTGTAGATTCGAGGAAGTTCGTACAACGGCTGTTCCCAAAGGAAGCGGCTCCGAAACCCATTCCAAAAAAGTTCACAATGCCAGAACTCCCAAAATACAACGAGACCTCAGATCCCAACGAACACGTAACTGCCTATACGTGCATGGTAAAAGTCAACGAAATAAAAGACAATGAGATCGAGTCCGTCTTACTGAAGAAGTTCGGAGAAACGCTCTCGAAGGGGGCCATGATGTTGTACCACAACCTAGATCCCAACTCTATAGATTTATTTGCCATGCTAGCAGATTCCTTCGTAAGGGCGCACACCGGTGCCGTCAAGGTAGCAACAAGGAAGTCCGACGTATTCAAGATTAAGTAGAGGGAGAACGAAATGTTGCGGGATTTCGTGTCTCGTTTCCAAGCGGAAATAATGGAACTACCCACGGTCTCCGACGACTGGGCAGTGCAAGCCTTCAATCAAGTCCTGAATGAACGAAGCTCGATGACCCCAAGGCAGCTGAAAGAGAATCTGATCGAGTATCCCACCGTAACTTGGTTGGACGCCCACAATCGGTACCAGTCAAAGATAAGGGTCATGAATGACCAGCTGGGAGCCCCCTCAGGCTTAGTATATCCGATCAGACTCCTAGCAAAGGAGTCAAAATCAAATAAAGAGAGGTACCAGCCGTACCCCGATGATAAGAGGAATGCTTCGAGATGCAATCTGCCTCGCAACGATCGATTGGTGAACAGAGGACAAAACCCTAGGGGACCCCTCAATAGAGGTGGCTTCGACGAGGACACGTGGCCAATGGGGGCACCTCGCCTATCAGAATACAACTTTAACGTCAATGTATCTGACATCGTGTTCGCCATCAGCAAAATCAAGGACGCCAGATGGCCCAGGCCTATACACTCGGATCCTTCCCAAAGGAACTATAACTTGATTTGTGAATTTCACAACTCGCACGGGCATAGAATCGAGGATTGTAGGAAACTTCGAGAGGAAGTGGGTAACTACTCGATAACGGATACCTTCGAGAATTTCTCATCAACCGGGCTATAAACTAGTCCCGAGAAAGAGAAACAATCAAAAAGAACAAAGCAGACAAGCCCAACACGTCATCCATATGATTTTTTGATGCTCGCCCCCGACCTTATTAAAATAAAGGACCACATAGCATCCGTCAAACGAATGCCAGAACCAAAATGCGCCATCGCCACTAAGGTATAATCACCTCTCCCTTTTTCTATCTTTTACTTCACGGTAACTCTTGCGCAGGCTAGTGACCAAGGTAGTCAGGATGCCGCTCCGGCTCGGGGGCCCTGAGGTTTCAAAGCATCCGTTGCACTCTTTTCCTTTGACCGGGTTTTTATCCCGAAATGGGTTTTTGTCGGCAAGGTTTTTAACGAGGCAACGTCCATGTGCTTCCTAAGGAGGATTCAACAAGCCTACCGGATTTTCTTCGCAACCAACCCTGTACCGGGAAATGACAAATGAGGTTCCAATAGGAAATGATGTACTGGGCCAAACTGTCGAACGAACTATGTTCCCATAAGCTGGGCTTACGGTAATACAACAACATGTATTTACGCCAAGCAATCAAAGAATATCTTTCGCCAAAAGCATTTCGTACTCCAAAGAAAATTCAGCATGCTCACGTCAAGGATGCCTCAGTCGAGTACGTCCCGAAATACTCAGAGACTTAGCGTCAACAATTTGGCACCCACATGATCTCAGGGTCGGAACTCCATGCTCATAAGGCCTCAACGAGGCAACTCGAACTCACGAGTAACGACCTTTGAGCCTGAGCAAAGTCGATGACTCGGAGACTGTCGCCACCGCTCAAAAACTCAGGGCCGTAAGACCCCGAGCGGGCAAACTTGGTCTAGCAAGGTCTATTTAAGATAGCAACAAAAACTGTAAGACTCAACGGCATGACAAAACTGTAACACCTCAATAGGCAAGACAAAACTGTAAGGCCTTAACAAGCATGAAAAAACTGTAAGACCTCAGCAGGCATGAAAATTTTGTAAGACCTTACTATAGGCATAAAACTCAATCCCGAAGATTAGGCTATATGTCGCATTCGTAAAACTCCCGAAAGGGCATACCCTTGATGTAGATGCCTAAACTACCACACTCGGGATAAAAAATGGCTCCGGCCGAACACATATGACTATGGTCAAAATGGCTGCACCAGCCAAATTAACTTGACTCGGGGACGCCCGACTGTCCTTAGCAAGATTACAGGCCATTACTTCGAATCTACTCGAAAAGAACCAGTTAAAACAGGCTACCCTAAATAGGCAAACGAGTTTCGACCATGTCAGCTCCAAATCACAAGGCTGCGAGCTACTCAACCTACGAGCTTAACCTTCTGAGGTGCTCAAACATTGCCGCTAATGACCTGAAATTGAGGTTCTTACCGAACCGACGATGGGTCAGGCAAAATTATTTCAAAAAGTCCTTAAAGAGGGGAAAACAAAGACTACATATGCCTAAGGGAAAAAGCGCAAGAGCCATAGTCGCAAGCCAAACGAGCCTCAGGGCCACGCACTAAAAGGTCGCAACGACGAAAAGCGTAAGAGCCACCGTCGCCAGCTTAAAATTTGAAAACTTGAGGATTAAAATGAGCTCTAGTCATAACCCGATTCGGAGAACGGATCCAAAATAGTTAACTACTCATGCCTAAGAGCATAGCATTAGAGCCATCGTCACCAGCTTCACAAGCCCCACGACCACATACATAAAAGATTGCTTCGACCCAAGGCGTAAGAGCCATCGTCACCAGCCCATGCAGATGCAAAACTTGATGGTCGATCGAGCTCGAGTCGGAGAGCGACTTGGAGACTGAACCCAAAACAATTAAAATGTGTACACCCACTGTTGCTGGCCAAACGAACATCAAGGCTATATTACAGGTTCGAAAATTCGTACCAACCCAAAGGTCGAACCGACCCAATTCAGATCTTGGCAAATAGAAATATAGAAGATACAAATTATGGGGTTTCCCTTTTTACATACAGACGGTGAAATGCAAGCTCAGTCTACAACATATTATGAAAGATATATACACAAGAAGGAGGCAGGGAATAAACGTTCCCCCCTTCGGCAACTATGGCCCGACGGATCCTTCCTCACCATTTTCAGTATCGGATAGAAGGAACTTGGCATCATACTCCTCCCCTTTGTCTTGCTCGATCTCCCCTGAGAGATCGAAGCCTCTGGCATGAATCTCCTCGAGGACTTACCTTCGGGATCTGCACGTCACATACTCCTTGCTATTGCTTGCACGATCAAGGGCTCTCTTCAGCTCAGCTTTAGCAGCGACAACACTCTTCGAATAGGCAACCACTTTCTGTCCTGCCCTGGTATTGCTCATCACAACTTCGGCCCAGACATTCACCACCTCGGTCTTCGCCTTCAAAAGCCCGGACGAAAACCTTGTAATCATATTTGCCCGAGTAGAATCGTTTGCACAAACGGTATTGATTTAAGCCTCAAGAGCAGAAACCGTGGCTTGAGCCCTCTCTTTGGCCACAAATGGGCACTTACATATGTCTGCAGCTCATTGAATTCGCGTTTGGCTCGGCCAACCTCGTCCCAAAACTATCCCAGCTCCTCTGCCTTGTCCTCTAACTGAAATATCAAAACATCAGGATGCCAAGGTAGAAAGGGAGTGTAAGCCAGCGTGAAATATAGGGTACCTATTTCTCCAGGTGGATCTCATGGCTCCGACATCGGTCCACCTCGCGTCGTAAGGAAACCAGCTCGCTTTCGTTTCCCGCACAAAGAAGCTTGAGGGATTTCTCCCTATCTAAAGCTTCCCGCGTTGGGGCCTCACTATGAAGCAGCTCGGATTTAAGCCTGTCAAAGGCCTATGAAAGAAAGCTAAATAAAGAAAAAGAAAAGGTGAAAAAGAAAGGCATGGGGCTGGAATAATCTTACAGCAGTCAAAACTCACCATGAGGCCAAACCGCTGAGCCTCGCCGAAGGCATAAGCAATATCCGATGGCGTGCCGCTACTAGAAGGTGGCCGATCGACCGAATCGCTTATCCTTAATAGTTGAGAAGTATTCACCTCGCTGCAAGCCTTCTCGCACCCCGGAGCATCTTTTCTTTTGTCATCACTCCTCGATCCCGAGGCCAGCAATCTCTGCTCCTCCCCCGGAAGACATGACCTCATTTTAAAAGAACCCCCGGCACCTGTGACAGTTGAATTAAATAAGTCGGCAAGAAAAGTGCCACTTTCTAGGAAGCGAAGCACTAGGCACCTACCACGATGTTTCGCCTCCCATCTCTCTTTGGACAAATCTCGCCACTGAGCAAGCTGCTAGCTTACAAGACCACTCGACTAAATCGGGGACCTCGCTCGGTGACTAATGAGTTTCTACAAATATGGAATAGAAAGATATCATTATAGAGTCTGCCTCCGGTCAAAACGATGATAGTTCAGATGAGACACTTACGTGTGAAGTTCCATATCTTAGGAAATAACAAAAATTCTCTAGGAAGGACATCGATCGTTCGAATCCGAATGAACCGATTCATCCATTCTCGATCCTCGTCCTCCTCGTTGCCGACAATAAGAGCTCAGGTGGATCGACGCTAAAGAGAAATAAAGCCCCAGTAATGCACTGGACGATATAACCTCACGAGATGGCTGAGGGTAAACACTATCCCGGCCTTATCGGCAAAATATCTCATCGCCTGCAATATTTTCCAAAGGGAGGGATAAGCTTGCGCTAGTGTGACTTTATATCTTCGAAAGAAATCAACTACGACCCAGTCGGGGGAACTCGGCATGAAAACATGCGTGTATACGCTCAAAAATCCCTCAACATATGTCATGATGCTCTCCTCGGTGGAAGGTACTTGTAATATCATGCCTTCTCCCCATCCGCAATCTTTTCTGATCATTTTAAGGTTTTCTTCTCCCACTGATGAAATGATCCTCAACACATGCTCCAGGTGACTCGGAACACTAGGAGGTTTCCCTGGCGTGACAACTCTTCTCGAGGAAGGGCACCCCAAGCCTCACTCGTCTGACATCGGAGGTGAGCCGCTGGCGCCAACTGAATATGGAACACGGGAGGAACTCCCCTTAACCAGACAATCGTACGTCGACGCAGCAGTCATGGCCACGATAAAATATATGGGGAAAGAAGAGGGTTTGTGCAAATTTTTTTTGAATTAGGGGAGCGGAAAGACTAGCACAAAGCGCCTGGTTCTACGGAAGAGATAGCCTTTAAAACCAGCAAATTCACCGTTGGAAAGACAGATGAATGAATATATACCCAAAATGGCCAATTAATTTTGGTTGCGTTAACGTCACCCTCTCCTAGAGAAACGTACTGGCAAAATCACCCCGAGCCCCCCTTTTTATCGGATTATACAAATGTTGTTACCCCGCGGAACTCAAAAATTTGCGAGGCCTCAGGGAGCTCCCTGACGTCACGAGCATCGGTCCGAGAGAAGATATCGATTTAACCCCGAGGCATGACTAGTTTCAGGATCCCGGTTGCTCCGAGAACTAGTTCCGAAAGACCAATGTCGAGAGTCAAAAGCTAAATCGCAAAAGCGAAGGGGCAATGAAAGAAGAGACTGAAAAAGCTGATAGGAGGAAAATCCCTTTTTTTTATATTGCCAAAAACATATTCACAAAAAACATCTTTACACAACCCATCCCTCGGGGGGCTGCATACAAAGGGAAAAGGAAGGGATACAAAATGACTTGGAGACTACTGCTCATCGCTATTATCTTCATCCTCATCGGGAGCAATTAAAAGCGCCAGTTCTCCCTTAAATTCACGGGCTTCCTTGAGATCAGCTGATAGGTCAATATCTCTGGCTCTAATTTCCTCCAAGGTCTCTCTCCTAGCCTCCGCCTTAGCATGCTTAATAGCTCGGGTTAGCTTCTGCTCAGCCCTATTGATATAACATGAGCTATTTTATGCGCCGAGGCTACATCCTCCAGATAAGTGGCAGCATTTCGTTCAAACTCGGGCTTAGCCACGAGCAAAGCAACAACCTCCTTGCGAGCATCCTTGAGAAGATATTAGGATGTCGCCAACTCCCCGACCGCTACTTCATTCCGCTCCCTCAGCCCGAAGATCTCCGTGTTCAGTTGGTTAATCTGTGAACCGTTTTGCTCGACCTACAAAAGAAATGTAAGCCGATTTATGTCGGAATACGGGAATAGAAGGAAGGAACAAGCAAAGCAAAGTACCTACACAACAAGATCGACCTTCTCCTGGAGTGCCATTTCCAAAGCAGCTTGGAGATCTCCTAGTTTTTCCCCTCCCCGGGCAGAGTGAGCCTCCGAATCCCGCAGTATCGAGGTAACTTTCTTACACTCCTTTTTATGATAAAAAGCTCCTCGCGTAACCAAACGATGGAATGGTCGTACATCTCCTTGCACTGCGACATAGCAAAAAAGTTAGAAAGATAGAGAATAACGTTCGAGGATAAAAAAATGCACGAGAAATGGCTATCACCTGCTTCATGAATTTCTCCACCGCTTTGACGGCGCTAGGAACATCAAGATCGGCACTATCACTAACACCATCAATGATGTTGGTAATAGAGCCTCCCCCTTGGAGAGGAATACCTACTTTGACGCCAACCACTTCCTGAGCATTTCGCAGTTCCCATGACAAGACCCTAGAAGCATGAGAAGAAGTCGTTCAGGTCGCTGACTTCTCCAAAAGGCAACCCATGCTCCTGAAAAGCTCCGGGTCCCGACCCTTTAGGATCGATGGCAGTGGTCCCCCTAACAGAAACTGCATCGAACCCGGTTGTGCGATTTGAAGCCGTATTAACACCATCTTCGAGGGTCTCCAGTTTATGAAACCGACCAGAGTTAGCCGTTTCGGACTCAGCAGCCTTTGATTGAGGCACCTGCAATGCTCTCGTGTTCGACCGCATCCTCTGTACTAACGAACGTTCATTATCATCATCATCCTCTTCCTCGGTGTCAAGATTCACCCCCGAAGTCGAAGCAAAGTTCCTGGTAGAAGCTCGATGCCCGAGTGACTTGGATTTCTTTGATACAGGAAGGACAACAACTGCCTTGCTTTTCCTCTTCTTTCCCGTGCTAGGATACAATGCCCCTTCATCTCCACCAGGAGGTGGCATCATCAGCATATTCTCGCCAAGACCTGCACAAGTACGGTAACCGCAAGATGTCACCACAAAGGGCACGGGGGGCAACACAAATATGAGACTTAGGCGGTAAGGAAACTCTACCGTGATTCTTGGCCACCCATCGCTCCTTGGCTAGTTCGGTCCAAGACCGAACAAAATATGGGAACTTCTCGTCCAACCGCTTGATCTATCCTGACAAATTTGGAACTGCCTCGGGGTACCAAGCAGAGTCTGCAGAAAGTGCAAAGAGATCGTTATTTCAAAAAGAAGAATAGTTAAAAAGTGGTTAAGGGAAAATTGCTTACATTGGGTATTCCACCTCTCCAGAAAGGGCATCCTCTGGGCTGGGCTGATATCCGAGGTCTTTACCCAGATAAATCTGCTCATCCACCTTAGATCCTTTCCCACGCCAACGCTCGAGAAAAATGATTTTTTGGATCGATGATGGAGCCTGATTAAACCTCGATATAATCGAGGGCTCTACATCCTGATCATATGATTGAGGGTAAAAACTTTGCCCTCAACCTCTTCGGTGAAATGGCGAAGCATCAAAACTATCCTCAAAAAAGAAGAGTAAATCTGACCAAGCCTTACTTGGTATCAGCCATAGAAGTCGAGGATAACCGGGTCTATCTCCGGGGGAGATGATTCAGAAGACTTATCGGGACCCAAGTTGAATGGGTAGGTGTACACGTAAAGAAAGCCAGTTTTAAGGTCAGTTATATTATCATTGGGACCGGGAATCTCCACCCCCACTGCTTTGCTCCATCGGTAGTTCATCCTTATCGTGCTAATATTGGTCACGACACTAATGTATCGGGACACAGGCTCACACCGGCCCTGTGTGGATAAGGTGGCATCGACGTTAAATTCATTTGACATATCGAGATTAGGTGGGGCACAATGTTCCAAAGAAGGAATCACTGTGGTTTCCTCCTTAGATGATCGAGATGATGATGCAGCATCGTTCCATCGAGGAACTGTTCTAGAAGTCCTAGCCATGTCAATGCCAAAAAATTTCTCTAATAACGAGATAGAAGAGTGTAAAAGACAAAGGGTTCTGACTCGTGAATTTGGAGATTGGGTGAAAGTAAGAAGTATCAAATAGTCGATGCATTTATAGGAACCGCTTGGGCAGTAAAAAGGACGAACCAATGGCAGTTCATAGGTTCCTCGGTTATCGTATTTGACGGCGACCTTTGCACGATTTTCTGGAACATGGCATTTAATACTCTTATCAATTGACGTCATGGCAATGATGACCTCGAGATGACGGTTCAATGTCGTTTCCTATTACTTCATTCAAGGAAATGTGGAGACTATCTGTATACAGTGAAATCGGAGGGTCCGATTTCTCGCCATTAAGGTGTGTTCGGGGAGTCATATCTATATCTCGGGGCTATAGGGTTGCGGTCAAGTTCTCTACCCCGAGGTTCATTCACGTTCGACCCAACAATGTTCCCAAGGGTGGGGAATTCCCGAGGCGAGCAAATAGCATCAGTAGAGTCTAATATCATGTCTAGCCGTCCCATCTCCGTGTCTTTACAATTAATGCATTCTGTATTATGTTGTATTTTCTCTCCTATATAAACGAGATCCTCACCACTGTGTAAAGGGCCGTTGCGACTCCAACTATTCTTCATATGATCAATAACAACTTTCTCTCTCTTTTCTCTTTAACTTACTCGCTCGAGGCTACTCTTCCCATTCATTGCTTTCATACTTGTTCTTCTTTTATTGCTCGATATTGGCCATATAGAGCCCCTTTTTAATTATATCCTAACTGTTATTCCTTTCCTGATTACCCCCGACAACTCGAGCTCGAGCCCAGGCATCAACCTCGAGGCCTCTCATCGACCAGTCAGAGGCCCGAATAACTAATCTTTCGGTTCTATCATAGCTCTATTTTAACTCACATTTCATCTCTTGTCTTTACATGCCTAGCATCAACTGCTCTAACAAATAGCATAAAAATAGAGCTTGTCTCTTGGTAGGATTTCATCCGGTATTTCATGTTTCGATGCTCCAGAAGTATCACGGCGATCCGTCGTACATGATGGATTTCAGTTCAGCCAGTTGGAAAATGATCTATCTTATATTGAAGAGCTAGTGGCAATATTGAACAGGCAAGTTCGGAAGCTAAGGTCAAAGAACATTGCATCAGTGAAGGTTTAGTGGTGGGGTCAGCCGGTTGAGGAGGCGACCTGGGAGATCGAGTAGGATATGCGCAGTTGTTACCCTCATCTTTTCACTACTCCAGGTATGTTTCTATGCTCGTTCGAGGATGAACAAATGTTTAAGTATAGGAGGATGTAATGACCCGATCGGTCATTTTAAGAATTAATTCCCCGATCCCCTATTAACTGCTTTACCCGGGTTTAATTTTACTATTTTGATTTGTCGAGATGCTTTGCTTTGTGTTTTGGAGTGTTTTGGGACACTTAGTCCCTAAAAGAGAGCTCAAGCTTTAGAATTTGAGCCGTAGTTAGAGCAGTGCAAAGACAACCTCAGAATGGAATTTGGTCGATTCCGTTAGCTCCGTTGGGTGATTTCGGCCTTAGGGGCGTGTTCGGATTGTGTTTTGGAAGTCCGTAGCTTATTTAGGCTTGAAATGCCGAAAGTTGGATTTTTTAAATTTCCGGTTCGATAGTGAGATTTTGATATCAGGGTCGAAATGGAATTCCAGAAGTTGGAGTAGCTCCGTAGTGTTGAATGTGATGTGCTTGTAAGATTTCAGGTCATTCGGACGAGGTTTGATATACTTTTTGATCGAAAGCGTAATTTGAGAGTTTTTGGAGATCTTAGGCTTGAATCCGATGTTAAATTGGTGTTTTGATGTTGTTTTGAGCGTTCCGAAGGTTGGAACAAGTTTGAATGATGTATTAGGATTTGTTGGCATGTTTGGTTGAGGTCCCGGGAGCCTCGGGTGTGTTTCGGAAGCACAACAAATCATTTTTTGACTTGGAGAAGGATCAGATTTTTGCTGGTTATTTGTTGCAGACTTTTATTCATCGCGATCGCGTGAGGAGGGTCGCGATCATGAAGGCTTAGATGAGGCAAATGAGGAGTGGAAGTTGCTCTTCGCGATCACGTAAGGTCTACTGCGATCGCGTAGAGTTGAGCAGTGCAACATCGCGTAGGGATTATCACGTTGGCGTAGGGTTAATTTGGGGGCTAGCAAAGTTGCTCTTCGCGATCGCATGGAAGTTTCCGCGATCATGATTAAGGTCGCGTCTGGGCAGAACATAAAGTTCAAAATCGAGGGTTTTGAGTTCATATCACAAAATTGAATTGGGAGCTTTGTAGGAGACAAATTTTGGAGAGATTTTCGGAGGGAGTTTGCGGGTAATGATTCTTAATTCCTTTTTGCTTATAACCCATTAATCTAAACATGAATTCATCATCTAATTTCGGATTTGAGGTGAGAAATTGGGGAAAATTTTGGAAAAGTTCTTAGGCCTAATTTTCGAGTTTTGTTTGGGGATTTGACATCGGATTTGGATAATTTTGGTATGGTTAGACTCGTGAGTGAATGGGGGTTCATAATCTGTAACTTTTACCCGATTCCGAGACATGGGCCAGGGGGACTTTTTGGGAAGTTTTCTTAATTTCGCGTGTTAGCTTCAAATTAATTAGTAGACTTAGTTACATGATGTTATATTTACATTATACAATTGATTTGAATAGATTTGGGCAATTTGGAGTCGAGTACTCGTGATAAGAGCGTGGTTTCGGGTTGATTTTTGAGCCGGTTCGAGGTAAGTGACTTGTCTAACCTTGTGTGGGGCAACTCCCTTAAGGATTTGGTGTTACTGATATATGAAATACCTTATGTATGAGGTGACGAGCGCGTACATGTGCTAATTGTTGAAAATCATATTTTCATTAAGTAACTATAACTGTGTTTTTCTTTCTTATTATACATTACTTGCAATTTAAATCTACTGTTAGATTAGGGAATCATGTCTAAGTGACTTAATTGCTTCATTTGTTCAAACTGCTTTATTTGAATTCTGTACAACATGCTAGGCTAGGAATACCTGTTTTACCTAGGTAGAAAATTTGATTGAACTGAATATTCTTCGTGTTGCTGCTATTTGTTTACTTTGGGACTACGGGACGGTATTCGGGGAGATCCCCCCACCTGTTTGTTTACTTTGGGACTATGGATCGGTATTCCGGTAGATCCCCCTACACATTTATATTTGGGACTACGGGACAACACTCGGTAGATCCCATGTACTAGATGTTTACTTTGGGACTACTGTTGAAACCCAATTTTTCCCTGTATATTTTATTTATGCAAAATACTTTCAAAATATCCTATGTATGCATACATAAGTATATCCAAATGTTTTAGTATTTTTCCTAATTTAAAAAAAAAATTAAATCAATTTACTGCCCTATTTTAGCAGTACAAAAACTAATAATTATTCCCAAAATCATTATTTTGATGAATAATTTATTTTATTCTCATATTTATACCAAAACATAGCTAAGGTAATTTTTACGCATTTTTTACAAATTTATTTAGTATTTTTAAAGCTAAATTGCATATAATTGCAATTTTAGCCTATCTTAAGATTTTTTTTTGGCAATCCGCTAGGCCAACGCCTAGGGCTAGTTTTTTATTGATAAAAATCAAAGTACAAATTTGTCATTGTCTTCTTACAATGAAGGAAATAAACTTTGCATTGTAATGTAACCTAATATCAAGAATGAGCGTAATACTCAAATTGATATCACATTATCCCTACTAAACTTTGTAATTGTAAAAACTAGCCCAATTGAGTCCATGTACACGTTGTATCTCCAGTTCATAGCGTCCCTGTTCCGTCGTGAAATTAATTGTTTGTATATCTGTAGCCTCTTTTTGTATCAAATTACTTCCTAGTTCCATGCTTTGCAAAAGTAGCCCCTTTCATGCATAACAGTAGTCATGTGTAAACAGGGGTCTTTCGATTCGTTTTGATGGGAGCATGTGCTTCCTTGGACCGTTGTTTCAGCCACCACAAGCTTCCAATGAAGCATGCATGTATTAAAATAGAATTGTTCCAGTCACAAATTCTATTTAAAAATGCTACTGCTTTCTTTATAGGCATTTGTACACTGAAGCATGCATTGAAGAGAGCACTGCTCCAGCACTTTGTTTTATTGAAAATTCCCTTCAGTGGTATTATTTTAAAAATCTCCATGTGCATGACTTCATCTTCAATTGGATGCGTTGGTCTTGCATTCCAAGATTGGGAGATGATCTATGTATTAAAAAATGTACAATCTCCTCCACCCAATGTTAGCTTTTTAATGTTCCAAGAGGAAAGCACTAGTTTTTGTCCCATGTTTTCAAATATCCCCATCAATACAGTAATTTCAAAAGTGCTGAACATCCTTTTCAATAGCAGACACGCCTGTATGGGTTTTGCTTCATACGAGTACTATTCCTCGTGGATATTAATTTGCCTATTTTTAAATCCCTTCCATTGGAATAAATGCATAGAATTAATACCACCAATTGAAATTTCATTAAAAAATAGACAAACTTGACAGTAACTTTTCCACTTGAGCACATTTTTTTCGCTCCAGTTATTTTTTGTTTTCCAGATTTTCTTGAAGAAAAGTGAGCTCCACTTTACAATGCCAACATTTTTATATTCCCAGATAGCCCCTACAAAAGCAAACGTTGTTAGAATAAAAAAGGCCCTTATTTCCTACTCCCAAAGGCTGTTGAATTCCCAATGAAAATTGGGTCATGTAGTGTGCAGTTTTAATCTCCATTCGTTCATTTTCCAAAATGCTCAATGTCCAGTTGACCCTCCAGCACGTGAGACCATGAAACACCCATGCTTTGGCCCCTTCTTTTGACCAATTTAATAATCCAAGATGCCTCAAATTACCCCATTTGATAGTCTTAAAAGAATTCTTGAGATTTGTAGCTTCACATGGCAATATTCGTGCATATGGGGGTGTGATATATGCGTGCATTAAACAATACAAAAGCTTCCATTGTACTTTAGTGCCCATTCTTTTATTTCCCAAAGTGCAGTCGTGGATTATAGAATTTAAAAACTGTCTTGGCCTTTGTTTAGTGCCTAGCATTTCCTCCAAGTCACGCTTGTTCCCCCATGATTGTTGACCATCCAATGCCTTTATCGATTGATGTTGTGCTCGATGAAATGCGTGCTTTTGAACTTCATCGTGGCTTGTCTCTTTTGCATCGTACCAAGTAAAAGCTCGCCAAAATACGTGTTGCTGCAATAACTTATCGTAACGGTTCTCTTCAATTTGTCCATTGCATTTGTCGAGCTTCTTTTTCAGTGTTCCAAACGTGCACCTAGCTGTTGAATTGGCAATGACTCTCTCACTGATGCCTATGACCTTTTTCCAGACTACCCTCTCCCATGTGACATTGTGCTCACAGCCTCCAACATAGACCACCTTTCTTGGATTACGCTTGAGATGCCAATGAAGACAAACATGCAGTGCAAAAAGCTGTGACCATTGCTTTTTTATTCTCTCGAGTGATGCTGGTGCATATGGTGTTGTGAAACCAATGTCACGCTCAAATTGTTAAGCTGATCCTGCACATTTCTAATTCTTTGACTTAAAATGACGTGAACTCCCAACTGTCCTTTCTCTTAAAACATCTGAATCCAATTCTTAATCTCCATATTTCTTCTATCCTTTTGAGTTCTCTTGACAAAGTAACAAAGTTTTTTTCTTGTTTGTTGATGCTTCCATGGTTTGTATCACTGCCCAGCTGCAAGTTACTTCCATTGGAATGAATGCATTGCATTAATACCACCACTGGAGATTTCTTGGCAACAAAGTACAACAGTACAAATTTAGTACCTGCAAAAAGGTAAGAAATGTTATTGAATATCCCCATGTTGTCCTTTGTTTCTTCCCTTTCTTTCTCAAGTTTCTTGCAACTCTTATTCTCAGTTTTGGACATTGTAGCTTATCTTCATTTACCATCCTCCTGCTCGATACATCAAGTTCCTAGAAATCAGAACTCTCGATGTTACCACTGTCAAGAGCATTGTTTGCAAGGTGATCTGCTAGTTTGTTTCCCCCTATAAATATATGGGATATTTTGAAATTACACCTCTCTTTGAGACTATTGATTTCCTATACTGCATCTACAATATTCCAAGGTGGTTTCCACAGTCCATCTATAATGTTTTTAAGCATCAATGAGTCTGTCTATAGCCAAATGTTGCTGAAGTTCATTGCTCTACACATTCTCATTGCCTCTACTAATGCTGTCGCCTCTACTTCATTATTAGATCCCTCCTTTATTTCTCTTCTTGTTGCATATCTGATATCTCCAAATTCATCCCTGAGAACTATCCCAATTGCACTCCTGCCAGGATTCCCTCTTGATGCCCCATCTGTATTGGCATTGATCCAACCATTACTTGGCTGCTCCCATAACACCTTTTCCCACCTCAATTTAGGAACATAATTCTCTAAAGTATGCAGTAAGTCTTGCCATTTATGAGGTACGTAAATGCCTGGTTTCCTGAGTTTCACTAGAGCTTGAATTGTGGGTGAAACTTGATAAATTACCCTGTTGACACATACAACATCCCCATATTTCAGTGAATTCCTCCTTTTCCATAGCTCCCAAACAATACACGCTGGCAGTGCTTGCATGATAGGCTTCAATCTAGGTACAACTGGTGTTGTCCAACACTTTGTAATTGCTTGTTGTAATGATAACACTTGTAATGCAATTCCTGCTCTCCTCAGGAAGTAATTCCAAACACTCCTAGTTGCGTTGGATGTGAAGAACAAATGTATTAACGACTCCTCCTTAGGATCAGCACAGCACCAACATTTAGATGGCATAGAGTATCCTATTTTCCACAAGAAATCATCAAGTGACAGCTTGGCTTTCCACAACTTCCACAGGAAGAAGGATATCTTGAAAGGTAAGCCTTTGACCCATATCATCTTGTAAGCTAATCTTGGGTTGTCTCTTCTTCGCAGGTAATCCCATGCAGACTTCACTGAAAAATGACCTCTTGTTTCAAGCATCCAGAATGGTGTATCTAACTCTGCACATTCGTTTGGTGGTCTAATATTCTGCATAATGTGGTTTGCCACAATCTTCAGGTAAAGTCTGAAATATTTTTTCCAAGTTCCACATACCATTTTTAACTAGATCATTGACATTGTGAATATCCTCATCGATACCAAACTCTGCAGACACTTGGAAATATAAGGCTCCCAGCTAAGTCCAATTGTCGAACCAGAATTGAGCTGATCCCATTCTCTGTTTCCAGTAGATTTGATGCTCAATCAAGTCCCTACATTCTAGCATTTTTCTCCACATGTGGGATCCATGCTTCCAAGGTACAATTACTGGATTTAGTTTCTTGCAGTACTTTTGACTAATAAATGCACTCCATAAACTAGGCTTTGTCTTGAAATTCCACCACAATTTACAGAATAGTGCATTGGATACATCATGTAGGGACCTGAAGCCTATGTCTCCCTCCTCATAAGGCATACAAAGGTTAGTCCACGATGACCAATGTCTAGAGTTGCATCCCACATTGCTGCACCAGAAGAATTTGGCAGAAATGCTATGTAACTTATTGATCACATAAATTGGTGGATTAACTGTTGACAACATATGAATTGGGATACTCTGCATGACATTTGCGATCAATACAGCTCTGCCTCCTACAAATAGGAGTTTGCCTTTCCACGACTGCAGTTTGTCGATGACCTTAATGATTAATCCTTGGTAATAGTCACTCCTTGTTCTTGCATAAACAATAGGGCAACCAAGATAGGTCATAGGGAAACATTGTCTTCCTATACCTGTAATCCTTTCAACCTTGTTAATAACCTCATTATTCATTAAATGATGTAGGTATATGGCAGATTTGGCTTTGTTCACCAGTTGACCAGACGATGATTCATAAGTTTGCAAAACTTCCATGACAAGTCTCAGTGAAGTTTCATCAGATGAGGAGAAAATGATTGTATCATCAGCGTATGATAGATGATTTATTTTTGGGCTCCATTTTGGCATTCCAAATCCACAGAAATACAGGTTAGTGTGTAGTGAATTCAATTCCCGAGATATTACTTCTGCTGGTAGAATGAATAGGGTTGGTGACAAAGGGTCACGCTGCTTAACTCCCCTCGAAGATTTGAAGAAACCATTTGGCTGCCCATTTATAAGAATAGAGTACCAATTATTCCAAATCAAATCAAAGATCAATCCAATAAACGCTTCAGGAAATCCCATCTTCCTTAGCATTTTGGTCAGGAATAGCCATGATAGCCTATTGTAAGCTTTTGTCATGTTGAGCTTAATCACAACATTTGGGCCTGCTTTTGTTCTCAACCTAATATCCGTAATGATTTCTTGAGTTAACAGTACATTCTCAACTATACTTCTTCCCTTCACAAAACCTGCCTGTTCTTGTGAGATTAAGTTTGGTAAAAATTCAACCAACCTTTCATGAATAACCCTCGAGAAAATCATGTTAACAAAGTTGCTGAGACTGATTGGTCTCATGTCTGCAAAGGTCATAACTTCTTTTTTCTTTGGTAATAAAACCAGGTTTGTGTGTGTCACACTCTTTGGCAATTGCTGACTGCAAAAGAAAGCCTTGACCATGCCTACTACATATTCTTCAATGATTTCCCAGCATGTTTGGTAAAAGGCTCCAGTGAAGCCATCCGGTCCACCTGCTGAGTCCCCATTCAACCCCATAACTGCTCTCTTCACTTCTTCATTGGAAGGCAAAGCCATCAATCTTTCATGTTGATCACTATCTACCATTGAAGGTACATGATTTAGAATATCAAAAGCATTAGGAACTTCGCTCTCAGTAAATTGATCGTTGTAGAACTTTAGTGCTTATTCTGCTATTAAGTAATCTTCTTCAATCCAGTTACCAAGGCTATTCTGGATCCTTGATAATTTCAGTCTCTTCCTTCTCCCATTAACTTGAGCATGGAAGAATTTAGTGTTTCTATCGCCAACTTTGAACCATAACATGCTAGCTTTTTGTCTCCAAAATGCTTCTTCTAATGCAAGATATTTAATCATTTCAGCTTGTACCTGTTGTAATCTTTGTCTGTTCATCTGTGTAGGATTGACTTCAAATTGCCTTTCATGAACCAAGACCACCTCCTCCAGGCTTGCAATCTTCTGGAATATATCCCCATATGTAGCTCTGCTCCAGGTAGATAGTGCTTTCTTAAGGTTCTTTAACTTGTAGTTAAAAATGCAGAAATGGTTAGCACTAAAATCAGCATTCTAATTCTCCTTTACTACATCTTTGAAGGATTCATGCTTAGTCCAGAAGTTAAGAAATCTGAATGACTTCTTAATTGGAGGAGTTTCTATATCACATTTCAGCAGCATTGGGCAATGATCAGACCCAATTTCGGATAGGTGAGTTACCTCCAATCCAGGAAAGGTCTGTTGCAATTCATGATTGCCAAAACATCTGTCCAATCTTTTAAAAATACAGTCTTCCTCTGATCTTCCATTTCACCATGTAAATATGCTTCCTTTTAATCCTAAATTTGTCAAGTTGCAGGTATTAATGTAGTGCCTAAAGTTATCTACTTCAATGAGAGAAACTGGTAAGCCTCCAAATTTCTCTTCCTCATCATATATCACATTAAAGTTGCCTCCAACTAGCCATGGTACTGTCATATCTGATGCCATTGCATACAAAGAATCCCATAGTTCAATTCTTTCAATGCGATCACATTTAGCATAAACTAGTGTAAGGATGAGCTCAACATGTGTTTCAGTGTGCGTTAATCTCAAAGTCAGCTGTTGAGTCATGTTATATAGAATAGTAACCTCAAATATTTCATCAATAAAAGCCCAAATCTTGTTTGATACATTCACCACAGCCTGTGCCAAACCAATTCTTGCTCTATACCTCTCCATTTTGTGAGACTGTTGCATAGGCTCACGGATTCCTATGAACTCAAAGTGATGTTTTCTGTGCATTGTAATCAGCCTTTCAAATGCTTGCATTGTATTTACTGACCTGACATTCCATATAATTGCATCCATTAAATGTTTTGGGGTTTGGATAGTGTTCTCCTTGTTTGTACTCCACTTGCTGGGACAGTAGAAGTCTGTTTTGACTGTTTCTTTTTTCCTTTTGTTGCAAATTTTACAATATCAATAAGCCATGGCGACAGATCACCCTGCTTGGCAACATTAAGGAAATTTTGTGTAGTGGATTCCTCATCCATGTCTCTACCTTTAAGTTCTGCGTGTCCAACTTGGTCATGTGCTTCTATTGCTTCTTTGATGTCACAACATCATATGCCTGATTGGTAAGTTCAACATCTTTTTCCTGATTAGTAAGTTCAACAGCTTTTTCCTCATGTTCATTGGTCAACAGCTGTATATTGTTCGATGGAACAACACTTCCTACTACATCCTTCACTGTGCTCAATAGTACAAGCACTTCTTGGTTCCTATCTTAAGATTTAATTACGTTTATAATTAAAAAATTGATTCCAATATTTTTAATTTAATATTTATACATTATTAATTAATTTAGTACTTTCAATTTGTTTTCAGAAATTATTTTACTATTTTTTATAAAATAAAAGGGAGAAAATGGCTTTTTAAATACCGGCCCAATTTTATTTCAATTTTAGCCTAAAATCAGCCCCAATTAACCCCAATTTCAAATTCAAATGGTCCAGCCCAATTCCTAAAATAACCGGGCCCTAACCCGCTTATACAACCCACCCAATTTCCCCTTTTAATCCAGGTCGTTGATCATTTTGATCAACGGCCAGAATTTCCCCTTTCCTTTTTTAATTCCCAAACACCCCGAACCCTATCCCATTTCTCACCAACTGCCACATTTGAATCCTCTCATCTCTCAAACTCTCTCAAACCTTCCCCTAACCCTAGCAGCCACTCATCATCCTCACCTCAAAACCCACCGGAATCCATGGCTTCTCAAGCCATGGAAACCTTATACTCACCTCCCTTTGATCTTATAAACTTGGTCCTTGAAGATTCGAGGTCTAAACTCGAACGTTTTCGTCCAGATCTTCGCCGATTCAATGTTCTACATCCATCTCCGGCTTTGCTCTGGCGTATCCTGGTCTTATGCGCCTGCTTCTGACTTCTTCGACTCAGATCGGAGACCTTTTCAAAGCCTTTCTCATTGTAGGGTTCTTTTGAAACCCTAACCCTTCGAGGTTTTCTCTGATTTTATCTTAGATTTATTCTATATTTGTGCTCTACTTGAGTTTTTAAACGTTTTCCCCAACTTTTATTTCAAAAATTACTTCTTTCTGATTTAGGGTTTCTAAGAATGCTTAAAATGTTTCTCCAACTCTTCTTTTCCTTTCTTTGTGTATATTTGTCATGCATGTGCTTCTACTACTTTCTTATGCTATACATGTTCTTCTGTGCTTTGTTTTTCTACTGTGTTTTATACCATGCTCGCATGCTTATCTTGTTGTATTTTCCTATATGATCTTTTGCTATGCTTTTCCAGTATTTTTGTGTTCTTCTACTATATGTGTTTCCTACTAAGTTCTTAAGTTTTGTTTGCCTTCTACTGAACTTTGTCTGAGTTCTTCTAAAAGACCTATTTAAACATGTATCTTCTACGGTTTTCTTAAGTGTTATACCATCTCTTTTCTCCTATGAACCTTGGCTAAGTTCCTTCTGAAAAGTACTTTCTTCTGCTATATCTCCTATTGGTTTCCCAAGTGTTATTGCTTTTTCTTCTACTGAACCCTGTTTAAGTCCCTTCGAAAAGGTTTTCTTAAACACGTTTCTTTTACTGTCGTGACTATTCTCTCATTATGCTCCTACAATCTGTCTGCTTTGAATGTTATTTGTATTTGTCTGTCTTCTCATGAGATTCTGAAAAGAAATCTCTAAGCCTGTTACCTCCTCATCTATGTATTCGACTCGAGTCGGAAACCCTAAAATTTGGGGGTTTCCTCCGAGTTTGGTCATATGATCAAACTAGGGTTCTGTTTGAGGACCTTGACTCTTTTAGACTTATTTCTGGGTCTATGAACTAAGTGTGAACTTCTTTTGTTTGCACACAATTTTGATTCTCCTACACTAGACTCTTCTATTGAATAACATGACAAATTTCTTCATGTTTAACGTGTCTGTGTGCTTTTATATATGAGGAATCTTTCTTCAAAAATGTTTTTCAACTTGTGATTGATTAGAAATTCCTTTTAATAAGTTTAATTGATTGGTATTGATTTTCCTTAAGTCGAAATCCATCCCATCTTTCTGACCTGGTTCATTCATACGAAATCCTCAATTTCTGATTTACTAGATGTTAACTGATTTCCTTTTCTTATTTGCAAAAACCATGTACTATCAATACTTTGTCCTTAAATAAATCTCTATGTATTTACCCCTCTTGTACTTCTCTAGAAAAGTTTTGATTGACCCGTTTCCTTAAATATTTTGCCCGTTTGAAATCAGAATCCCTTAATTAAAGAGAGAGTTTGTGTTATTGATTTCCAAACTATTTTCTTACCTATTTCTACTTGCTTTCTGCACTATAAAAGGGCACGAACCTTCTGCACTTTGAGACACCTTCAATTCAATACGTTTACACTTCAGACTTCACAATTCTCTACTAAACTCATAGCATTCTGATTGCTCGTTTACACTTTGGCTTTACAAGACTACTGCTTTCTCTTTGTTTGTTTTCTCTGAAACTGGTATGTCCTAATTTTAGTTTCAACATCCCCAATGTGTTTACTTAAAGTTTTTATATCCATGGTTACTTTACTGCTTATGTAGAGTTCAATATTTAACTTAACATGCCTATGTTCTACTGCCTGTTTCTACTATGAATCTTTGTTCCCTACCCCATTAACCCTATGTGTTTATAAGTGGTGACTTAGGGCATGGAAACATTAGTTGTTGCTCATGACCTATGTTTTGAATCCGTGAGGTCCTAACCTCTAACAGGCTAGAGGGTGTGCCAGCATATCCCATTGTTGAGTATGCCCATCAGTCTGCTTTTCTTGTGTTCTTGCAAATTCCCTACTCCCCTATACCCCTCTAGGCACCAATTTCAAGTTATTCCCCTCTTCCATTTCCTTTTTTTTCCAGAATTTCACTCCTGCACTTGCACTTTTTTTTATCTTCTAAGTTCTACTCCCCCTCTTGTGAGTCGTACCTTGGGACCTTGAGTTCCCTCTAAACTTGAACACTTGAGGGCTGGCCCTTCCACACTACACTATATCCTAATCTGGTTACACATTTGGGTGTGAGCACTACCCGAAGTCACTATGAGGCTCTTAGGGAACTCTGACACATCCAAATGAGAGAAAGGATTTGGTTCATGATCTCTTGAAGATGGTTCATCTCATACTTCAGACATGGAGTCTGAATTAGGCTCCCCTTGGATGTACTTTAATTGCTAATGTAATTTTGCTTTTCTTATTCATTCGGGGTTGTAATAACTTGTAATAAACGATTGGGGATGGCTAGTGAAAAAGAGAGGGAATAAATGTATGCAAAGGGTAGATAACTTGCCTATAAGTTTACTAATTTTTGCATTCACATAGATTTCCTGCCTATATGTTTACTAATTTCTGCATTCACATAGATATCCTGCCTATAGGTTTATTAATTTCTGCATTTACATCCTGTCTACAGTTTACTTATGAATTTCTGCATATCATGTAGACATCTTGCCTATAAGAGTTTCTTTCTGAATCTATGCACTCACATATAGAAATCATGCCTATAGAATTTTGCATTCGCATATAGACACCGGGACTATTAGAACTTCTGCATTCTCATCTTTAGATAACATGTCTATAAGAATTTCTGCATAGATACCATGGCTATAGGATGAACATGCATGTAGATAATATGCCTATACGACCTTTCTGATTCTTTCATACTCCCCTCTCATTAGGCAAGCATAATTGTAGGCCTTAATAATTAGTGTAAGTAGATATCACGTTCGTAATAAAATACAACACCTAGACAACATGTTTCTGCACTTCTCTATAATAGTGTTTTAAGTTAACAAACACTTAGAAAGCATGCCTATATGGGTTCTAATCAAAATTTGAATTGCCTCACTCCAATTCAAACCCAATTCCCGAAGGGGAACGAGTTGTCCTCCCAAATGTCCTAAACCAGATTTCGCGAAAAAAAAGGGGGCGCGACAGCATGGCGACTCTGCTGGGGATATACTTTTAGACTTTTACCATTTCAAGCTATTACTGTGACTTTATATTTCTTATGTGCCTTATTTGTTTGATACCTTTAAGAATTTAATTCCCCCTTCTACTGCAAAAACTAACTTGTCTCTTGTTTCTTTCCTTTGTTTTTTTCCATTGCTTTCCCTTACTACACTCCTTTATTATTGTTTTAAATTATTGTAATTATCACTTTATGACCGTGCAAATACGTGACAACTTGTTTTAGTTATTGCATAAGCATGCTTTCAACATCATATTCCACTTGTGCCAAACAAAGACCATATCAACGCTTATAATGAGTGGTTGCACTCTCCCGATATTATCACCCTTATATTCGGCAAAGGCGTATTTGCGGTAAAATCAGTCGATCAACGGTGTAGTCGATGGTTCTGTGCCTTTCCCTCTTGAGTTGTCCGCTCAAAGGTACTAGTCTAAAACCCCCATAGAAACTTTACTCTGTTTAATTGTGCATGCATCATGGTCAAACCTAGCCGAGTCAATTATGTTGTCTGCATAATGACTCTTTAAGATAACCTTATCCAAAGTCCACTGGCTTTCCCAAAAACCCAAACGACACTATTGTGAGCACGTGATTTTTGCTTCACGGAAACTACTCCAAAAGAAATAAAAAAAAAATAAAACAAATGCCCTTTAGGTACAACTTTAAGAATTTGCGTGGCACCTTTGGATAATTGTTTGTATTTTTGTCAGTGAATGTTTATCTTGTTTTAATTAATTAAAAATACAAACATATATGTTGCATGCACATTTAGGATTTAATTGTGCACTTAGTAATTAACTGAACTATGTTTTGTTTTTAAAAGAAAGAAAATCACAAAATATGTATTTGTTGCATTTTTGTCGTTTTATTGTCCAATTGTGTGATTTTGTTTTTTTATTAATATTTAATCTTGTGTCAATTATTATCTAGGTTTAATTAATATTTTTAATTTAATTTTGGTTTTACAACTTATTTTAGAATTTTTGGTAATTAGGAATTAAAAAGGAAAATAATAGAAAAGAAAAACAAGTGAAATAAGAAACACATTCGGAACTAGGCCATTTTTTGGACCCAAAATCAGGCCTAAAACGCCCCATTTACCTGGTCCAATATGCCTGATCTCTCAGATGACTCAAACGACGCTGTTTAGGCATCTCAAATCTGAACCGTTGATCAAGCAGATCAAACGGTCCAGTTCAGCCCCAGCATTGGTTCAAACGACACCGTTTCAGGTGATTAAATCTGAACCATCCGTGGCTTTTGATCTAACGGTCCCAGGATTCCCCCATAACCCGATCCATTTCACCCCGGGTCGACCCAGTCTCGTAGCATGGCCAACGATGTCGTTTCCTATTAGTAAAATGATCCATGTCGTTGATCGTGACTGATCCAACGGCCAGGATTCGTTTCCCCTTCTGGTATATAAACCTAATACATTACCCGTCCCCTCCCCAAGACAAACCCCTCCCCCTTCGTCTCCAAGAACAAGAAACCAAACAACCCCTGAAACCCTAGCCGCCCTCATGCCCCATCGCCTGAAAGCCGGCGGCAACGATGCCGGTGACCACGAAATTCACACCACTGAACCTCCTAACCACCCTCAACACAGATCCCTACCCCTTTAACCTCGAATCATCCCGGTCTGTCTCGAATCTTCAATCGAAGATTCGAGCAAAACCGTAAACCTACCCAACCAGTCCCAAATTAACACCCCTAAGCCATCTGACCACCCTCGTTATGAATCCGTTAACCGTTTGCCTTGAATCAACCTCTAGCTTCTCGAATCTTCAATCGAAGATTCGAGAAAAACCCTAAACCTACCCCAACCGGTCCCAAACTCACACCACAGCACCCCCTGACCTCCCTCGTGCCCAAAATACCTTTGGCCTGGTTCGAATCTTGCTAGAACCGTTCGAACCCCCAAATGGAACCAAGACCCCTATAAAGACCAAACCTGGGTTTTGTCCGAAATTAAAGGAATTTGGGCATCTAATCGGCCTTAATCGAAGTGTTCTCCGTTGAGAACACTCGATTAAAGTCCGTTCGACCTCAAAAAGTTCGAGTCAAGAGTTCGACCTGGGTTCGTCTAATTTCGGTTTTGTTAAGGCATTTTTTTCCTCCTTTCTTTCTTGTTCTATTTTGTCACGGTTAATTGTGTTTAGTTTAGTTATAATCTAGTTTTGTTCATTGCTCCTTCTTCTTTTCCAATCCGACCTTTTATTTGGTCGAGTCTGCTTCTGTTCATGGTCGAATATATGTATTTAGCCTTGTAATTTGTTAGTTTATAAGTTCCCTGTTTTTGTTAATACCACTCGAATCACTTGTTGGTCTGTTTATTCCGATTGTTTGTTGTTAACTGCTAAATGTTATAGCCTGTGTAATAAATTGAATAAGCGTTGTCGATTAGTCTTTTAGGCTTGAATGATATGTTAACATATAATAGTTCAACCTTTGGTTCATGCCAGTATGTTTACCATCCTGCATCTTGTATATACTTGAATTAGAGTTGCGTTTGCTCATTCCCTGTATTTGGTTTGACCTCATGTTCTTTATAGTTGTTCGCATGAACCTCCTTCCTTTATTCATACTGCTTCAATTTCGGCTTGTATTATTGAATCCCTGCTCAATCACTAGATCTGAGTTGATTAGGATTGGTTCCCAATGTGATCAACTCATTCCCTTTGATTGATGCCATGTTTGAAATGATCTGGTCTTCTGTTTTGAATCACTGTGTGAATTTGATAGTGGTAATTGGTTTATAGCTGTAATGATTTAGTGATAAATTAGAAAATAGTTGTTAGGGTTACCACTTATAGAGTTTTAATAACAGATCAATGAATCTTAGGACAGGGCTGTAATACCGTGGGGTTAAGGGGGTAATTTTGGGATTTAATAGGTCAGCAAATGGACTAACTTAAGGGTCTGTTCAGTGGATAATAGATACCATTAGTTTAATATCAATGGGGAACATAACATGATAGTATGATAGTTAATAGGAATACTATAATAACCCATAGTTTTGATTGAAACAATAGGGAACAAGGCATGCAAGTGTGGGGAACCAAATAGCTTCAAACAAGAAGATATTAAGTAATGGGATTCAAAGGGGGATGGGCAGAAAATCTGATACTTTCAAGGCACAGAGGGCATGCCTGTTTTTGGGTTATAAATAGAGTCATTTTATACAGATTCGAGGGCTGGTTTTTTTTTGGCAGAGAAATATTAGTTTTTCTTTCTGTTTTTTTCAGAGAGTCTAGGCTGGATTTTTAACAGTTAAGAGTTCAGTAATTTGAGAAAAAAAATAGGCTGGTTTTAATCCTAAAAAGTTTAGTGTTTGAGAGCTAAGAAACTAAAAAGTGAGGTCTTTTCTGTACTACTGAATATAAGAACTAGTATTGTTACTGTTTCATTGGTGTTGCTGGTTGGTATTTCTGGGGTTTTAAGTGGTTTTTCCTAAGTTTGCTATTGGTTATTTGCTACTGTTTCATTGGGTGTTGCTGGAATTCTACTGGTCTTTTTAAATCTGTTACTGGGTTGTTCTATTACTGTGTTGCTGGTTATTGCTATTGTTGTTTGCTACTGCTCTTCTGATCCTCCTTTTCTTCTTCTATTGTCTATTACTAGGTACACTTTCGAATCACACTGTGATGTAGCTGTGAGATGTAAAAGTGAAAAGAAAAATGCTCGAGTAGTGTAGTACTTAGTGCATCTGGAATTTAGTATATAAATAATAAGTTGTATAGTCTATCGTTATAACTCCATGAAGAATGTGGACTGTGGAGTTTGTATCTGATAAGGACTGTATTGGACCATTAACTTGACTTTCTTAGTTGTAAATTTAGTAGTTTAATACCAACTTTAGTATCATAGAATTAAAGATAAAACTTCCAAGTTAACTGTGCTTTTCCCGAATAGTTAAGCATGCCCATTATTGTCAAACTGTTTAGTTAAATAAGTGGAATAAGATGAAGATAGCATGAGTTTGTTCTATTGAACCTGACTGTATAAATGTGTTAGTTTCACTAGCTATGAAGGTTTTAATATTGTCAACAGTAGGTAGATAATGATTGTTGGCAGCCCATTTGCTCGAAAAGTTGAAATATTGGGTTTGGTTTTATCATGTAAAGCAACTCTCAATAGCCTGTGTATGTTAAATCAGACTCGAATCTGCTTCTGTGAGTCGAACACTGAACTTGGCCTGAATAACGCATGAAATCTGGTCGTAGGAAACGGGCTCGATCACAAGACCATCCTTAAAAATTGTACAATAAAGTTAAGTAACAATTGGTTGGGACCTTCATTTTGTGTTTAGAGACGAACTTAATAGAAAAAATGTTGTCACTTTAGGATCGTCATTTTAAAATAAATGAGATGAGCCTCGCCAAATAAAACGCACAGTTTGCGGGGCCCTCACAAATGTGAGTATTAATTACTTAGAACTCGGGATCGGCCGCTTAGCGAACTTCACGGCCATTTCCCAAAATAACCATGCGTTAGTCTCTTTAGGCGCGTACTTTAAATAACATTACCTTCTTAAACCCGGGTGCACATTTATGTGACCCAATTCCAAATCTCAACGAAGTCGAAATGTGTCGCTAATCACAGGTACATTGATTGTGACATGGTTCGAGATGCATTTACACGAAGTTGCAAATTATTTTTTTTTAAATAATAATAATAATAATAATAATAATGAGACGAGCCTCGAAAAGCAAAAATACACAAGCTGCGGGGCCCTCTATACGTGTTGGTAAAATTACTTAGACTTCGGGATGGGCCGTTTAGCAAAGTTTCACGGCCTTACCCAAAATAATGATACGTTAGTCGCTTTAGCCGCGCCTTTAATAATTTACTTTCTTAAACTCGGTGCTCATTTATGTGACCCAAATCCATATCTCATCGGAGTCGAAATGCGTCAATAACCACGGGTGCATTGATGTGACGTGGTTCGAGACGTGTTTTCGCGACATTGCAATTCTCTCTTATAATAACAACAATGAAAGCGGGAAAGAGTTAAAATTGGCACACAGGTCCAACATGTAGAAAATCAGATAAATGAGCCGAATATGACAGTCGAGCGACCGTGCTAGAACCACGGAACTCGGGAATGCCTAACACGTTCTCTCGGGTTAACAGAATTCCCTACTCGAATTTATGGTTCGCGGACTGTAATATAGAGTCAATATTTTCCTCGATTCGGGATTCAACCGGTGACATGGGATACCATAAATCTCCCAAGTGGCGACTCTGAAATAAATAAACAAATCCCGTTTCGATTGTCCTTTATTTGGAAAAACTTCCTCTGCGCCCCTGCGGGCGCGGGTAAAAATGAGGCGTAATAGCTCTGGCGACTATGCTGGGGATTGACTCCAACCCAGAATCTCTGGTTTAGGGTTCAAGAATTCGAGCTTAAAATAATTGTTATATTTGGCTTTATTTATTATCTGATTTTATTCACATGCTTGGGCCTAATGTGCTAAGTGCTGCTTTTACCGCTTTGATATTATCTGAACTGTATATAAACTGTTACGAAATCCTTCTCTTCTCATCTCTGGGGATGTGCTTACTGGTTGAGACTCCCTATTCTGTTAGTGTCATACCTTGAAATGAGAAAGAGGCCGGACAAGTTACTAAGCCGGATGGCCTTTTGGTTCCCGGTACGTAGCCCCTTCCTCGACTCGAGTTGTCCGCTCGGGTACACACTCTAGAACAAATACCCATGGTATAAACCTAGAATAACTCAGCTTCATGCCGGATCCCTAGTATGAACGTTTGTTCGCATCACGTGCATTTGACTTTGTAGGCTCAACACAAGGGTTGGGTCTGTCTAGGACAGGTGTACCAAAATGACAAAAGATCATCCTGGTGCATCTTACTTGCTACTTGTGCATTTGTTTGCTTCGGACTTGCATGCTGACCGGTTTTTGAATATTTTCAGTAAAGAGAGATAGAGGTACGAGGGTTAAAGAGAGTTAATCGCCTGTTTTGAAAACAACCAGTGTCCAAATAGTGTCGAAACTCTGCCGAATTTTTAGAAAATGAAAAAAAGAAAAGAAAAAAGGGAAAAGATAATAGTTTTATTTGCCAATGAAAAGAGTCTTGTTTTCAAAAGAAGTTTGTTTTATTGGCCCGAACTACGCCAGTTTGATTCCCACAGGGTGTGAGATACGTAGGCAACCCCCATCGGGTCCAACTTCACTCTTTGCGAAAATAGGCAAAAGAACTAAAATTTTATTTGAAAATAATTAGGGCGACGCCATTTTTGCTAGAAATAGCCGAATGTCCCTAAAAGGGCGCCGGAAGGCTATTTTTGCAAGAACAACCGCCTGAGGTCATTTTTTAGGTTTTCACCGGTTAACTGAGGCAGCCTTAAAATCTTCGACCCCGAGGTGCTGAAAGGTCGTATTGGCGAAATTGGGTTTTATATTAAATGAAAAAAGAGAGAAAAGTGTCCATGTTATCTTAGAGTCGATTGAATCGTGATTTTTGCTTAACCACCCTAATAAATGTGCAGAATGAGCACGAGTCAGAATTTACATGTAACAATTGTGAACAAGATCCCTTTGGAGTTGCACATGTGGTGGGATGACTTGGTCGAATCCGGGCGCGACACAGTCAATCTATACCTGGGAGGCCTCACTGGGTTGCTGAAGATCAATCCTAGGGGGGATTTCATAAAGGCCTTGGTCGCATTCTGGGACCCGACTCTCAACGTATTTCACTTCTCGGATTTTGAACTTACCCCAACATTGGAAGAAATAGCCGGATACATCGGGGGTCCCAAGGTTCCTCTGAGACACCAGTACCTGATCGCTCCAAGGGCCGTAACCATACACAGGTTCCTAGACTCTTTAAAAATAAGCAGGGTGGTCCACAATCCAGACTTGGCAGCTGGTTTTTGTACATTGCGGTTTATATACAACAGATATGGCCACATAGGGGGGTTCAACAAGCCGGAAAACAAAATCTGTAGCAAAGGAAATCGCCTTAAGTGGGAAGAACATAAGTGTTTTACATTCATGGTAGCCTTTCTGGGACTCCTAGTGTTTCCTAGAAAAGACGAGAACATTGACATACGAGTATCTGGGGTTGTCAGCACTTTACTCACTCAGGCCAACAGCACCCTCGCACCCATGATAGTAGCTGAAATCTTCTGCGCTCTCACAACCTGCAAAGCCGGGGGAAACGTTTTTGAGGGGTGCAATGTGTTGCTGCAGATGTGGATGATTGAACACCTATTTCGTCGTCCTCAATTTATGAGTTATGGGTCGACAGAGAAAACATGCATAGAGGAATTTTCTACGAGGATTGACGGAATTAGCTTACCAGAAGGGGTCACCGAATGGATAGCATGCCTCCGTTCTGTCACTGCAAGCCAAATAGAGTGGACGTTTGGATTGCTACCTGTGGGTGAAATCATATATATGCCAGCCACTGGACCCCATTTCATTTTAATGGGACTCAGGAGTATTCAGCCCTATGCCCCATATCGAGTAGTTAGACAGTTGGGGGGATGCCAAATAGTTCCGAAAGATGAAGATCTTAGTGGCCAAGTAGTCGAGATCGGGCCTAACAGACAGTTTCCTGAAGTAACAGTCCGATAAATTTGGAGCGAGTGTGAATACTTAACAACAAATACATGTGTGTGTGATCGGTCCAAGGGTGAAGTTTCGCTAGGATACCTTGCTTGGTTTAGGAAAGAAATCGGGTTTGGGAGACCGGCCAAAAGACCCCATCTCCAGGAGTTCGTCAAGGCATCGCAAGAACAGTGGGATTGGTTGGCTAAAGAAGAGAGTTACAGGGCAGAAATAGGCAAGCTGAAGCAACAAATTAAAAACTTGGGATTTGAAAATAGTCTGCAAGTTGACGCCAATCAGGGAGAAAAGAACAAATTGGCCCAAGAAAATGAGGCGCTGAAAGCCCAAATCCGACAAATGAGGATAGATGCTGACAACCAACAAAGGAGTCGATCGAATGAGCGGTTAATAAAAGGGTTGAAAAAAGAAATCAGTGAGTGCCAGAATGATTTGAAGCAATCTGAGGGTACCATAGCATCAATCCAGCCACAATAGCCAAAAAGAACAAAAGAGCGCACCCAGTACTTACAGCAGGCAAGGAAAGATTATGAAAAGACCATTGTCAGTCTAAAAAGGAAGGTGACCACCCTAGAGAGCAAGGAGGCTAAAAAAGCCAAGGCTTTTGAAACCGAAAGTAGACACTGCTATAATCTAATGGCCTCGATGGAAGATGAAATACGGCAGTTACGGAAACAACATCTGCATGATTCTTGGGTTTTGAAGGCTAGAGGGGATCAAATAGAACGCCTACTCCTAGAGAAAGACCGAACCAGGGACAAGATTCTGACTATTGCTCATGATATTACCAGGAAATGTCGGGTGTGTGAAGACTTGACCCGCACTACTTTATTCTCGGCGGTGATGATATTTGTGAAGCAAATCATGTATGAATTGGAACAGCTGGAAAAGGACCTTACACCCAAGCATGCGGCGAGGCCGAATGATGCCCTGTGGGCATCCAAATTTAAAACTCTAATGTGTTCATAGTTCGAATCTGCATTTTTCTTTCTCTTAGAGTCTATTGTCTGTTAGAGTCTGTCTTTCTTTCGCATCAGAGTTTGTCAGTAGTTATTGAGTTCGTACTTGGTTTGGTTTCGAGTTTGTTATTTTCCTTTCCAAAAAGCGTCTGGTTTGTAATAGAATGTTTATTAATGAAAAATCAAAAATTTCCAAAAAATTATCTCTTTGCTTTTCACACTTATAGGACAGAACTACGCATGGTCTGATTCATGCGAGGACATCATACGTAGGAAATCTCTGTAGGATTCGACCACCACTAAAAAGAAAAAGGGAAAATGAAAAATAAATAAAGAAGGATAGTATAAAGGAAGCTTTAAAAAAGGGCACAATTATGAGAGGCCGGAATGACGCATGCAACTGAAGCAAATGCATGATGGAAATGGTTAATTGCCTAGGTGCATTGCATCCCAACGTGTAATTGCATGTGTTAAAACTCTAAAAACTAACGAGTTTGTTGATTTCCAGAGAATTCAAGCAGTTAGTTTATTTAGAGGATACTTGCACATTACCATTGCCAAACCAGATCAAAGGGACCAATACCGGAAATCATGTCTAGCCCAGATGTCGACACTAGTGTTGAGGTAGAGGAGTTGGACGTCTATAAAATGAAAGAGGAGATGCTCAAGCTTAAGCAACAGATGGCCGAAATGTACCAGGCCTGGTCCAAAGGGCAATCACCGCCAGCTTACCCAGTCAACCCGGCTTTTACCCCACCATTAGCTCAGTCTCAGGATCGTCCCGCCACCGATCCAGGCTTTCCCATTTATCAACACTACCATGGCACCACTTCTCATACGCCACAAGCTCCACCACCAAAATCAATTTTATACCCTCCTCCAATCACCCCTGTCTTTGTGGCATCTCCACCAACTGCACTCCATAAATCCCCGAGTGCACCTGTGTTCCAAGCTCAGGACAACCAGTATTATACCCCGGAGCTCACCTTCAAAGTGCCCGAAACCTATCCACATGATCCACATTCTGACCTACCAGGAAAAGCAGAAAAACCGGCCAGAAATCCTGAACAGGAAGAGATGTTCAGAAAAATGAAAAACATAGAACAATCCTTCAGGGATATGATAGGGTTAGGAGGTCAGGTGAGTGTAGCTTACAAAGACATGTTTTTGTTCCCAAATGTACAACTACCAGCAGGGATCAAAATGGACAAATTTGACTTGCACAATGGACACGGTGATCCGATGGCTCATTTGAGAGGTTTTTGCAATAAGATGAGGGGAGCCGGAGGAAAGGACGAATTGCTAATGGCTTACTTCAGTCAGAGTTTGAGCGGAGCACATTGAAGTGGTACACCCACCAAGATCACGGAAGATGGTATACATGGGACGATTTGGCCCAAGCATTCGCTTGTCACTTTCAATATAATCTTGAGATCATTCCGGACCGACTGTCCTTGACCAAACTGGAAAAGAAGCACAGTGAAAGCTTTAGAGAATATAGTTTCCGGTGGAGGGAGCAAGCATCAAGGGTAGATCCCCATCCCCCAATGAAAGAGAGCGAGATGGTTGATTACTTTTTGCAGGCTTTGGAGCGGACTTACTTTGGTCATCTTGTGTCCGCAATTGGCAAATCTTTTAATGAGGTTGTAAAAATGGGAGGCATGGTCGAGGAGGGGCTTAAGTCCAACAAAATCATGAGCTATTCAGCGATCAAGGCAACCACTCAGGCCATCCAAAGCGGCACTGGGGACTTGGGATGAAGAAGAAAGAAAATGTCGCGACTGTTGAGTCCGGAGCCTGGTTTGGATCTAAAGCTCCGTCACCCTACTATAGCCAACCACGACCCTACCACCAAAATTACCCCCATACTGCATATAGCCCTCCACAACATTACTACCCACCGCCAGATCCCCATTTTTCCGTCCATCATGCACAAACCTATACCCAAACTCCGACACACGCGCCATGGGGTGCGCAGGCTCCACAAAATCCATACCCAGCTCCACAAAACACATATCCATTCCCAAGGGCCTACAGAAATCCCCCCCGGACAGGTTTCTGACCAAACCCAGCCCTCAAGAATGAGAGGTCACAGAAGCAAAAGACTTTCACTCCACTGGGGGAATCATATACCAGTCTTTTCCATAGATTAAGGTAGTTGGGCATGTTGAATCCAATTGAGCCTAAAATGCCAAATCCTCCCCCTAGAAATCTTGACCACTCGGTGAGTTGTCAGTACTGTTCAGGGGTCCATGGGCATGATACAGAGAAGTGTTGGAAACTAAAAACAGATGTACAAGAGCTTATCGATACTCATCGGATTGAGGTTGAAGCCCCAGAAGCACCAAATATTAATCAGAATCCACTGCCAGCTCACTATGAGACACACATGATTGAGTTGATACACAAAGAGGGGGAGCCCAGGAAGCCCTCACAGAGGGTAATGATGATCCGTTCCAGTGAAACCAGCTCAAAGGAAAAAGTAACCAGTGGGGAATCAGTGGTCCAGTTAAGAGGGGTAGATGATGAGCCAGCTGTGGTAGCCGAGAGAGGGTCGTCGAGCCTTGTTGCAGTGAAACCCGAGAAAGCTAAAGTGGTAGTGCCAAGGGTTGCAAGTAAACCTATTGTGGTCGTGAAGGGTGCTCGCACAGAGCCTGTTATTATAAAACCGGTAACTCAGCTTCCAATGATCAACAACAAGGCTGTTCCTTGGAATTATGAATGGGTGATGGTGATTTACAAAGGGAAAGAAGTCAAAGGAGAAGTGTGTGAAGCCCAAGGTCTAACTCGTTCAGGAAGGTGTTTTGCTCCCGCAGAGTTAAGAAGGGCCAATCCAGTAGCAGCAAAGAATCCAGTTACCGAGGAAGAGGCGGAAGATTTTTTAAAGAAAATGAAGGCGCAAGATTACTCCATTGTGGAGCAGTTAAGGAAGACCCCGACACAAATCTCATTGTTATCCCTGTTGATCCATTCGGATGAGCACCGCTAGGTATTGATGAAGATTCTGAATGAAGCCCATGTTCCGGATAAGATCTCTGTGAACCACCTGGAGAAAATAGCAAACAAGATTTTTGAGGTCAACAGGGTCACTTTTTCGGATGATGAGTTGCCCTAGAGGGTACAAAACATAATAGAGCCCTCTATTTGACTGTGAAGTGTGAAGACTCGGTAGTCACTCGAGTACAGATTGATAATAGGTCCAGTTCCAATATCTGTCCTTTGACCACCTTGAACAAACTGAAGGTCGATGGTGACATAATTCACAAGAACAACATCTATGTTCGAGGGTTTGATGGTGGTGGTACAGCCACAGTGGGTGACATCATACTAGAATTAACAATTGGTCGGATCGAGTTCACCATGGAGTTTCAAGTGTTAGACGTGGCAGTGTCATATAATCTTATATTAGGGCAACCCTGGATCCACGCCGCCAAAGCAGTGCCTTCTACATTACATCAGATGGTCAAATTCGAGTTGGATAGGCAAGAGATTGTAGTGCACGGGGAAGACAATACAAGCACCGTAAATGATGCCATCGTACCCTTAATAGATACTAATGATGACAAGGGGCCGTGGGGTTTACCAGGTTTTCAATACGGCTTCAGTGGACAAAGTTCCTGAGGGTGAAATCATCCCACTTCCCAAAATAGCAGCTGCAACTATCATGGTAGCCTCGGAGATGTTGAAAAACGGGTTTGTGCCAGGCAAAGGTTTAGGGGCTGATCTTTAGGGTATTGTTCAACCGGTTTCTTTGCCCAAAAATCTGGATACCTTTGGGCTGGGGTTCAAGACCACAGTGGCGGATGTGAGACGGGCCCGCAAGTTGAAGAAAAGAGTCTGGGTCCTTCCTAAGCCAATCTCGCGCCTGTCCAGATCTTTTGTCAGGCCGAGCATCAAAAAGCAATTGCTGTCCAAGGTTACAGGGCCATGGATTGGTGCAGATTGAGACTTAAATGAAGGCTTTGAAAGATTATTCACCGAAATCAACATGGTAGAAGTTGGGGAGGGGTCCAGCAAGGCGGATGTGCAGTTTGTGGGGCCAAAGGCAAAAATCAACAATTGGATGGCTACTCCTTTTCCCATTCGGAGGGAGTCTTGGTAGTTGGCTCTGATTTTCCTTCCTGTTTTCTGGATTATTCTAGGATTGTAATCTAGATTCCTTTTATTTTGTTGTGTTCATCAAAGTGTGAAACCTTGTTATCCCGTAATTCAATAAAATAAAAAAGTTTCTTCTTCATTCCTTATTTAATTTTAATTTTGTTTTCTTCTTTTCTTTTTCTGTACAGTTCTCTTTATACTGGTTTTAATGACATGGCATGCATAAGGAATCCTCAGCCTAGTCTTAAAAATTAATCTGATTCCGAAATGATAGTTCAAGAAGTAGATTGTGATTACGAATCAGAATATGATTATGAGGGTGAAGCCTTCGAAGAAATTAGTAAGGAGTTGATTCACTTCAAAGAAAAATCCAAACCCAATTTGAATGATATACAAGCCGTCAATTTAGGGGACATGAACAACGTCTGAGAGACTAAAATAAGTATCCACCTCGAGCCAAAAATCCGGGAGGAGTTGATCAAAGCACTCATTGAGTACAAAGATGTTTTTGCGTGGTCGTATGACGACATGTCAGGTTTAAGCACTGATTTAGTGGTCCACAAATTGCCCACTGATCCAGTGTTCCCACCCGTGAAACAAAAGTTGAGGAAATTCAAAACTGATATGAGTGTAAAGATTAAAGAAGAAGTTACCAAGCAGTTGGATGCAAAGGTTATTCGGGTCACTCGATATCCTGTTTGGTTGGCCAATGTTGTGCCTGTGCCGAAGAAGGATGGCAAGATCAGAGTATGTGTCGATTACCGCAATCTCAACAAAGCAAGTCCAAAGGATAACTTCCCACTACCCAATATCCACATTTTGATCGATAATTATACCAAGCGTGAGATTGGATCTTTTGTGGATTGCTATGCCGGGTATCATCAGATTCTAATGGATGAAGAAGATGCAGAAAAGACGGCATTCATCACACCCTAGGGAACTTATTGCTATCGGGTAATGCCATTTGGTTTGAAGAATGCTGGGGCAACTTATATGAGGGCAATGACTACTATGTTTCATGATATGATACACAAGGAGATTGAGGTATATGTAGATGATGTGATCATAAAATCAAAGCATCAGGCCGACCACGTCGAGGATTTGAGGAAATTCTTCCAAAGACTTTGCAGGTACAACCTCAAGCTTAACCCCGCCAAGTGTGCATTTGGTGTTCCATCCGGAAAGCTGTTAGGATGCATAGTCAGCTGGCGAGGCATCGAGTTAGAGCCATCAAAGATCAAAGCCATACAAGATTTGCCCCCTCCGAGGAATAAGACTGAAGTGATGAGTCTGTTAGGAAGGTTGAACTACATCATCAGGTTTATTGCTCAACTCACGACAACTTGTGAGCCTATTTTCAAGTTGTTGAGGAAAGAAGTTGTGATCAGGTGGACTGATGAGTGTCAAGAAGTATTTGACAAGATAAAAGGTTACTTGACAAACCTACTTGTGCTGGTTCCGCCAGAACCAGGAAGACCTTTGATTCTTTACTTGACAGTCTTGGAAAATTCATTTCATTATGTACTTGGGCAGCATGACGTCACCGGTAGGAAGGAGAAAGCCATATATTATCTTAGCAAGAAGTTCACAGCTTATGAGGTTAAGTACACTCACCTGGAAAGGACGTGTTGCGCCCTAACTTGGGTGATACAAAAGTTGAAACATTATTTGTCATCCTACACTACTTACCTCATTTCACACTTGGATCCATTGAAGTATATCTTTCAAAAGCCTATGCCGACAGAAAGACTTGCAAAATGGCAGATTTTGCTAACAGAGTTTGACATAATCTATGTGACTCGGACTGCGATGAAAGCCCAGGCATTGGCCGATCATTTGGCCGAGAACCCGGTCGATGAAGAGTATGAGCCACTAAGGACTTATTTTCCTGATGAAGAGGTGATGTATATTGCTGAACTAGAATAGGCTGAAACACCAAACTGGAAACTTTTCTTTGATGGGGCTGCTAACATGAAAGGAGTTGGAATAGGAGCTGTGCTTATTTCTGAAACAGGGCATCACTATCCTGTTATGGCTCAGCTTCGATTTTATTGTACCAACAATATGGCTGAGTACGAAGCATGCATTTTGGGTTTAAGGTTAGCTGAAGACATGGATGTCCAGGAATTCTTGGTCTTGGGAGACTCGGACCTTCTGGTACATCAAATTCAAGGAGAATGGGAAACGCGAGATCTGAATCTCATACCATACCAACAATGCTTACACGATCTTTTCCAACGGTTTAGATCAGTAGAATTCAGGCATATTCCAAGGGTCCATAATGAGGTCGCCAATCCTTTGGCAACCCTAGAATCAATGTTGCACCATCCGGACAAAGCTTATATCGATCCTTTGCATATTCAAGTCCGAGATCAGCATGCTTATTGTAATATGATTGAAGAAGAACTGGATGGCGAACCATGGTTCCACGATATCAAGGAATACATCAGAATGGGGATATACCCAGTGCAAGCCACGGGGGATCAAAAGAGAACAATTCGACGGTTGGCAAGTGGAATGGGCATAGGTTCATTCTGGTAGCCATTGATTATTTCACCAAATGGGTTGAGGCCAAACCTTTCAAGTCCGTGACCAAGAAAGCAGTGGTCGATTTTGTTTACTCAAATGTCATCTGTCGATTTGGAATCCCAAAGGTGATCATCACGGATAATGGTGCTAATCTTAACAGCAATTTGATGAAAGAGGTATGTCAACAATTTAAGATTACACACCGCAATTCTACCCCGTATCGTCCCAAGGCAAATGGAGCAGTTGAGGCAGCCAACAAAAACATAAAGAAGATACTTCGGAAAATGGTAGAAGGTTCTAGACAGTGGCATGAAAAATTACCATTTGCGTTGCTGGGTTATTGCACTACTGTCCGTATTTCAGTAGGGGCAACTCCTTATTTGTTGGTATATGGAACTGAAGCCGTAATACCTGCGGAAGTTGATATCCCGTCCCTTTGGATTGTCGCTGAAGCTGAGATTGATGATGATGAGTGGGTCAAAACTCGTCTGGAGCAGTTGAACTTGATTGATGAAAAAATATTAGCAGCTGTGTGTCATGGCCAGTTATATCAAAAGAGAATGGCAAGAGCATACAACAAGAAGGTACGTCCCCAGAAGTTTGAAGTGGGCCAGCAAGTGCTGAAACGCATCCTTCCACATCAGGCTGAGGCAAAAGGCAAGTTCGCACTGAATTGGCAAAGGCCATTCATTGTAATCAGAGTACTGTCCAATGGTGCTTTATGTCTAACAGATATCGAAGGAAAATGCACAGACATGGCTATCAATTCTGACGCAGTTAAGAGATATTATGTATAATTTCTTTTAATTGTAATTGTTGTTTGTTTGCATTTGGCATGGTATCGGAGAATGAAATGACGGAGGCAATTTGTTCTTCCATCCAAACACTTCAACCTTTGCTTCCCCTTTTGAGCCTTATTTATTCTTTCATACCCCTCTTTTGGAATTATTAATGAAAATGAAAAAGGGAGAAAAGAAAAATAACGATAATAAAGACAAAGGAAAAGTCACAAGAAAAACAAAGGAATTGGGAACTATGTTTGACCTGATTCCTCAAAAAGGATACGTAGGCGCCTCACGGCTCGGTCATAGTGTAATAAGAATCAAAAATCCCCAAGCAAGAAAAACTGGGGCAGAAGTTGTGTTTATAATTTTGGGGAAAGAAAGATGATTCCAAGAGTTGTAATGTTTTACCCATCAAAATTATTTTAAATTTTTCTTTAGCCATACACCAGAAACCCATATTGATGTCCAAAAAGACCTCTCGATCAGTATCCGAGAAGTGCCAAGTCGGGCAAATGGATGTCTGGAATAACACTCCGGCCCCAGCAGAAAAGAAATGAAATGAGAGAATTGAAATGAGAGAATCCCCAGCAGAAAGGAAATGAAATGAGAGAATCTTATCAGTAACACCCCAGTCCCCAACTAACAAGAAATAAAACGAGAGAGTCTTATTGGTGAAAACCTTCATAGGCACCATAAGGCGACAAAAGTTGAGAGAAATAAAATGAGAGAGTCTTATCGGTGAAAACCTTCACAGGCACCATAAGGCAACGGGAGTTGAGAGAAATGAGAGAGTTTTATTAGTAAAAACCCCTCGAAGGGCACTATAAGGCGAGAAGGTTTTGACAGTGGACAAACGAGGTAAGGTTGACAGAAATGATCTGACGAGGCATCAAGCAGAACAAAGATGTTGATTCGGCAAAAGAGTTGGGTTGCGTGATCTTTTGAAATGCAAACTAAGGCCATAAGAAAGATTGAGTGATATAATAGACTGGGTTGATTAATCCGAAATGAACGGCATGATCATTGAGATCGGTTATACCATTCAGAAAAGTCCTTTTCCTTTTCTTCTCTTCGAACAATTCTTTCAGAAGATTTTCTTTTTATCTTTGAAGTCATCCTCTTTCATTTCTTTTAGTTAAAGATTTTTATAGTAGTTAGTTTTTAAGAAGGATTTTCAAGGCGAACTACCAGCCGCCAACATGGGACAAGGTAAATGGGGATAAGACAGGCCGAAGATAATGTGACGGGACAAGAAAGACGTCATTATAAGACCAAATGTTAGATGGCTCTAAGATGTCATGGAAAGTATGGAGTAAAAGTGCAAAACAACGGTTGAGAAGTTGGCAAATAACAGAAGCATCAAGAAGGTTGAAAGTTATCGGCCAAGTTACAAGATGGTCGAACAACACAGAGCATGGGAAAAAGAAAAGGGGAAAACCATCCCCAACAGGAACGTCCCCCACATTTTAAAATAACAAATTTTCTTTGATTTGAAGCATGGGCAGGAAATGTTATTGATGACGGGAAGACATGCCACAAGAAAGATTGTCAAACTGGGGCAGAAAATTTTCTCTCATTTCGAAAATGTTCTGGAATTTTAAACACAAGTTTTGAGGGAAGGGGTATCCCCAGCAGTTTTCGGGAGAAGGCAAAACAAGTTTAAAGAAAGCAATTTCAGGAGAAAGATAACACAAGTTGTAAGGGAAGTAGTTTCAGAGGAAGGAAAACACCAGCTTTAAGGGAAGTAATCTTTGATGGAGGAGAATAACATATTCTTGAAACATCGGAGTTATCCTCAGTAGTTTTCAGAGGAATGAAACACCAGTTTTGAGGGAAGCAGTTCTAAAAGAAGATTATTCAAGTTAGAAGGAAAATGGTTCAGGAGGTATTATATTTTAAGAAATTGTTGAAGTCAGGAGCCCGCTTGGAGAATGGAGGTGTTATATTTTGAGGAAGTTGTTGAAGTCAGGAGCCCGCCTGGAGAATGGAGGTGTTATATTTTTAAGAAGTAGTTGAAGTCAGGAGCCCGCCTGGAGAATGTAGGTGTTATATTTTTAAGAAGTAGTTGAAGTCAGGAGCCCGCCTGGAGAATGGAGGTATTATATTTTAAGAAGTTGTTGAAGTCAGGAGCCTGCCTGGAGAATAGAGGTGTTATATTTTTAAGAAGTAGTTGAAGTCAGGAGCCCGCCTGGAGAATGGAGGTGTTATATTTTTAAGAAGTAGTTGAAGTCAGGAGCCCGCCTGGAGAATGGAGGTATTATATTTTAAGAAATTATTGAAGTCAGTAGCCCGTCTGGAGAATGGAGGTGTTATATTTTTAAGAAGTTGTTGAAGTCAGGAGCTCGCCTGGAGAATGGAGGTGTTATATATTTAAGTTGTAGTTGAAGTCAGGAGCCCGCCTGGAGAATGGAGGTGTTATATCTTTAAGTTGTAGTTGAAGTCAGGAGCCCGCCTGGAGAATGGAGGTGTTATACTTTTAAGAAGTTGTTGAAGTCAGGGGCCCACCTGAAGAATGGAGGTGTTATATTTTTGAGAAGTTGTTGAAGTCAGGAGCCCGCCTGGAGAATAGAGGTATTATATTTTTAAGTCGTCGTCGAAGTCAGGAGCCCGCCTGGAGAACGGAGGTGTTAAATTTTAAATTGTTGTTGGAGTCAGGAGCCCTCCTGGAGAATGGAGGCTGTATTATCCTTTTAAGTCAAGTTGGAGTCAGGAGCCCGCCTGTAGAACAGAGGACTACACTCAATTTCAAGTCAGAAGTCAGTAAAGCGGAGGGTTACAACAAAATATCCCCAGCATAAATTCCGCTGCAGAGATCAGAAGGAAGGCTACAAGAGCAAGTTTGAAGGTAGATAAGATGTTGTAATCCCTAGTTTAGTCTAGCTTCTTGTTTTATTTTAGCACGGTGTAATAAGAAGGTCGGAAAGCAGTAGTAACGGCATGCAGCAGTAGTGACAGCAAAATTGCAGTCCCATTGTAGTCCCAGCTACCAAAACTTCCCGAACTACATTAACCTGATTCCCTTTTAGCTAGGGATATGTAGGAAACCTTTGAAGCAAAGTTTCGGTTAAATCTTTCAAAAAATGTTTCACACGGAGTAGTCCAACGGGCAAAAATCGCTCGTATCCGCTCACTTTATCTTTGCACGAAAACCCTTCGTGTTTTCGGACAAAGAGGGACAGTTGTGAGCAAGTGATTTATTCTTCATGGAAACTACTCCAAAAGAAATCAAAAAAAAAATAAAACAAATGTCTTTTAGGTACAATTTTAAGAATTTGCGTGGCACCTTTGGAAAATTGTTTGTATTTTTGTCTGTGAATATTTATCTTTTTTTAATTAATTAAAAATACAAACATATATTCTGCATGCACATTTAGGATTTAATTGTGCACTTAGGAATTAACTGAACCATGTTTTGTTTTTAAAAGAAAGAAAATCACAAAATATGTATTTGTTGCATTTTTGTCGTTTTATTGTCCAATTGTGTGATTTTGTGTTTTTATTAATATTTAATCTTGTGTGTCAATTATTATTTAGGTTTAATTAATATTTTTAATTTAATTTTGGTTTTGCAACTTATTTTAGAATTTTTGGCAATTAGGAATTAAAAAGGAAAATAATAGAAAAGAAAAACAAGTGAAATAAGAAACACATCGGAACTGGGCCATTTTTTGGACCCAAAATCAGGCCCAAAACACCCCATTTACCCGGTCCAATATGCCTGATCTCTCAAATGACTCAAACGATGCCGTTTAGGCGTCTCAAATCTGAACCGTTGATCAAACGGTCCCGTTCAGCCCCAGCATTGGTTCAAACGACACCGTTTCAGGTGATTAAATCTGAACCATCCGTGCCTTTTGATCTAATGGTCCCAGGATTCCCCCATAACCCGGTCCATTTCACCCCGGGTCGACCCAGTCTCGTAGCATGGCCAAACGATGTCGTTTCCTATTAGTAAAATGTTCCAGGCCGTTGATCGTGATTGATCCAACTGCCAGGATTCGTTTCCCCTTCTGGTATATAAACCTAATACATTACCCGTCCCCTCCCCAAGACAAACCCCTCCCCCTTCGTCTCCAAGAACCAGAAACCAAACAACACCTGAAACCCTAGCTGCCCTCATGCCCCTTCGCCTGAAAGCCAGCGGCAATGATGCCGGTGACCACGAAATTCACACCACTGAACCTCCTAACCATCCTCAACACATATCCCTACCCCTTTAACCTTGAATCATCCTGGTCTGTCTCGAATCTTCAATCGAGGATTCGAGCAAAACCATAAACCTACCCAACCAGTCCCAAATTAACACCCCTAAGCCATCTGACCACCCTCGTTACGAATCCGTTAACCGTTTGCCTCGAATCAACCTCTAGCTTCTCGAATCTTCAATAGAAGATTCGAGCAAAACCCTAAACCTACCCCAACCAGTCCCAAACTCACACCACGGCACCCCCTGACCTCCCTCGTGCCCAAAATACCTTTGGCCTTGTTCGAATCTTGCTAGAACTGTTCGAACCCCCAAATGGAACCAAGACCCCTATAAAGACAAAACCTGGGTTTTGTCCGAAATTAAAGGAATTTGGGCGTCTAATCGACCTTAATCGAAGTGTTCTCCATTGAGAGTTCGACCTGGGTTCGTCTAATTTCGGTTTTGTTAAGGCATTTTTTTCCTCCTTTCTTTCTTGTTCTATTTTGTTACGGTTAATTGTGTTTTGTTTAGTTATAATCTAGTTTTGTTCATTGCTCCTTCTTCTTCTCCAATCAGACCTTTTATTTGGTCGAGTTTGCTTCTGTTCATAGTCGAATATATGTATTTAGCCATGTAATTTGTTAGTTTATAAGTTCCCTGTTTTTGTCAATACCACTCGAATCACTTGTTGGTCTGTTTATTCTGATTGTTTGTTGTTAACTGCTAAATGTTATAGCCTGTGTAATCAATTGAATAAGCGTCATCGATTAGTCTTTTAGGCTTGAATGATATGTTAACATGATAATAGTTCAACCTTTGGTTCATGCCAGTATGTTTACCATCCTGCATCTTGTATATAATTGAATTAGAGTTGCGTTTGCTCATTCCCTGTATTTGGTTTGACCTCATGTTCTTTATAGTTGTTCGCATGAACCTCCTTGCTTGATTCATACTGCTTCAATTTCGGCTTGTATTATTGAATCCCTACTAAATCACTAGGTCTGAGTTGATCATGATTGGTTCCCAATATGATAAACTCATTCCCTTTGATTGATGCCATGTTTGAAATGATCTGGTCTTCTGCTTTGAATCACTGTGTGAATTTAATAGTGGGAATTGGTTTATAGCTGTAGTGATTTAGTGATCAATTAGAAATTAGTTGTTAGGGTTACAACTTATAGATTTTTAATAACAGATCAATGAAGCTTAGGGAAGGGCTGTAATACATAGGGGTTAAGGGGGTAATTTTGGCATTTAACAGGTCTGCAAGTGGACTAACTTAAGGGTCTATTCAAGGGATAATAGATACCATTAGTTTAATATCAATGGAGAACATAACATGATAGTATGAGAGTTAATAGGAATACTATAATAACCCATAGTTTTGATTGAAACAATAGGGAACAAGGCATGCAAGTGTGGGGAACCAAATAACTTCAAACAAGAAGACATTAAGTAATGGGATTCAAAGGGGGATGGGCAGAAAATCTGATAGTTTCAAGGCAGAGTGGGCAGGCCTGTTTTGGGGTTATAAATAGAGTCATTTTAGACAGATTCGAGGGCTGGTTTTTTTTTGGCAGAGAAAAATCAATTTTTCTTTCAGTTTTTTTTCAGACAGTCTAGGCTGGATTTTTTACAGTTAAGAGTTCAATAATTTGAGAAAAAAAACAGGCTGGTTTTAATCCTAAAAAGTTCAGTGTTTGAGAGCTAAGAAACTAAAAAGTGAGGTCTTTTCTTTTACTGCTGAATATCAGAACTAGTACTGTTACTGTTTCATTGGTGTTGCTGGTTGGTATTTCTGGGGTTTCAAGTGGTTTTTCCTGAGTTTGCTATTGGTTATTTGCTACTGTTTCATTGGGTGTTGCTGGAATTCTGCTGGTCTTTTTAAATTTGTTACTGGGTTGTTCTGTTACTGTGTTGTAGTCATTGTTTCTTTTGGTATTTTTGGAGTAATTGGTTTATCAAATATGTTATTAAAATTGGCATTGGTATATGGTTTCTTATTAACTTGTTTACTCGTACCTGCAGCTGTATGTAAACAAACATTGTTATGGGTTTTACAGAGTTTCCCAACGTCTCCCTCTAACTCTGGAAATTTTGAGTCTTCCGATCGACTTAGCTCCGCATCTTTATAGTCATGCTGCTGACTTGGCTTGCTTTCCTCTAGCTGTTGTAATCTTTTACCCATACTATCCATCTGTAAAGATAGAGTAGTAAGGATTGCAAATAAATCTTTTGTTTCTTGTCTGTCATCAGTTTGGGTACCTTTTTCTTGATAGGTAGTCTGCAATAACATTTTTATCAGTCTTTATTACCTCAATTGTAAATGTAAAATTTTGTATATTTAATACAAGCCTTCTTATTTCTTTCGTTGTTACTGAATCTTGTACTTTCTGTGTTATCCACCATTTTACCTGTGTATTATCTGTTCTTACAATAAATTTGTTATAAACGATATATGGCTCAAATGCTAACAAACATTTATATAATCCAAATAGTTCTTTTCTATTTATCTCCCATTTTAATTGTGGTTCCGTCTATGATCCTGAATAATATCTACAATGGTGTTCAGTTTTTTCATTATCATATTTATATTTGAGAACTCTTCCATAGCTGTGATCACTAGAATCAGTTTCTACTATGTATGTAAACTGTCTTTTTTCATCCGAAAAATATAGTTTTGGTAATTTTTGACACATAATTTTGATCTTTTTTATATGTATTTTATCTTTTTCGTCAAAATGGTATTCTACATCTTTCTTTAATTTTTTCTGTAATGGTTTTAAATTTTCTGCTAATTTAGGAATATATTCTCTTACTTGGTTAACTAATCCTAAAAATGATTGTAACTTCTTTTTTGTATCAAGTGTTTCGTTTAAGTTAATTATTTTTTGTACTATATGAGTTTGCATTTTTATTCCATTTTTATCTATTTGTATACCCAAGAATTCTATTTGATTTTTCATTACTTCTGCTTTCTTTTTACTTAAACTAATTCCTGATATTTCTACAATGTGTATGAATTTTCTAGTAGTTTTATATGTTCATTCTTTGTTCTAGAATATAATAGTATATCATATATATATAGAATATAATAGTATATCATCTATATATATATTATGCAGTTTTCTAATTGGTTGAAGTAGTTATCCATAAAATGTTGGTATCTACCTGGTGCATTTTTATATCCAAAGGGTAATACATTCCATCCGTAAAATCCTTGTGGTACCGTAAATGCTGTCAACTTTTTAGATTCATCTTCTAGTTTTAAATGGTAAAATCCTGATTTACAGTCAAATTTACTAAAATAGTTATATCCTTGTATTGTCTGATTTTTAGTATTTTATTTGGTATTGGATAATTATATGTTTTTGTTTTTGCATTTAAATTTCTATAATCTACAACCATTCGACTTTTTCCTCGTTATTGTTCATTATGTTTATTTACTATAAATGCTGGGCTAGTGTGTTTGCTATTACTTTCTTGTATGTACTTATTGTCTAACAATTCCTATATATGTATTTTAAATTCTGTTAGGTCATTAAAATTGTATTTTAAAGGTTTTTGTGTTATTATACTATTTTCATCTATTAGTTCAATTTTTATTTTCGTTTTATGTTTTTCCCATCCTTGTAGGGGATTATCATTATATAGTAGTTCTAATTTATATTGGAGTTGTTTTATCTTGTCTATTGAGAAAATGATTATCTCTATATTATGGTTGCTTAGTGTTATATTTTCTAATTTCTGGGTGATCTTCTCACTTCCTTTAATCCAGGGTGTTGTTTTTTTCAATTTATTATTTACTCTTTTTGCTCCTATTCTTTGTTTACATGGGGTAGTAAACCACCAATGTGTTTTTTTTATAGTATGTGGAAATAACTTATCTAAAAATGGCATTCCTAGTAATATATCTTTATTTGCAAATTCATAACTATATATTTCTCCTATGGTTAATATTTTATCCCATATTTGTATTTTTAGATTCCTTGCTTTGTGTGTTATCATACTTATTGTTAAAACCTGTTACTACTAGGGGGTTTTTTAGCTTTTCCCATTTATTTTCTAGTAGACAATTATGTTTACACATGTTAGCTTCTGCTCATGTATCCATCATAGGTGTATAATATCTATTATAATATCCTTTTACTATTATCTTGGCAAGTATATATATTTTTGGCATTATATTAAGGTTCTTTTGATTATTATCTTTTTGTTTTCATAACTTATTGTTAATTGCCTATCTTCTAAGTTATATGGTTTGACTTTTTCTAACCATTTTATTCCTAGTGTAATGTTTTTATCTTCTTGATATATTTTGAAATTTATTAATATTGGTATTCCTCCAATAATTAATTCTTTTTCAGTCGTTTCTTCACTTTTTCTTAGTGCTTTTGGTAATTCTGAACATTGTTGTTCTTTTGTTACTATTTTTTTTTCCAGTATTAATTCTCTTATAACATAATTTTCTTCTTGTCTTGTATTTATTAATAATTCTAGTGATCACAGCTATGGAGGAGTTCTCAAATATAAATATGATAATGAAAAAACTGAATACCATTGTAAATATTATTCAGGAGTTCTTTTCTATTTATCTCCCATTTTAATTGTGGTTCCGTGTATGATCCTGAATAATATCTACAATGGTGTTCAGTTTTTTCATTATATATTTATATTTGAGAACTCCTCCATAGCTGTGATCACTAGAATCAGTTTCTACTATGTAGGTAAACTGCCTTTTTTCATCCGGAAAATATAGTTTTGGTAATTTTTGACAAATAATTTTGATCTTTTTTATATGTATTTTATCTTTTTCGTCAAAATGGTATTCTACATCTTTCTTTAATTTTTTCTGTAATGGTTTTAAATTTTCTGCTAATTTAGGAATATATTCTCTTACTTGGTTAACTAATCCTAAAAATGATTGTAACTTCTTTTTTGTATCAAGTGTTTCGTTTAAGTTAATTATTTTTTGTACTATATGAGTTTGCATTTTTATTCCATTTTTATCTATTTGTATACCCAAGAATTCTATTTGATTTTTCATTACTTCTGCTTTCTTTTTACTTAAACTAATTCCTGATATTTCTACAATGTGTATGAATTTTTCTAGTAGTTTTATATGTTCATTCTCTGTTCTAGAATATAATAGTATATCATCTATATATATTATACAGTTTTCTAATTGGTTGAAGTAGTTATCCATAAAATGTTGGCATCTACCTGGTGCATTTTTATATCCAAAGGGTAATACATTCCATTCGTAAAATTCTTGTGGTACCGTAAATGCTGTCAACTTTTTAGATTCATCTTCTAGTTTTAAATGGTAAAATCCTGATTTACAGTCAAATTTACTAAAATAGTTATTTCCTTGTATTTGTTTAATTTTTAGTATTTTATTTGGTATTGGATAATTATATGTTTTTGTTTTTGCATTTAAATTTCTATAATCTACAACCATTCGACTTTTTCCTCGTTTTTGTTCACTATGTTTATTTACTATAAATGCTGTGCTAGTGTGTTTGCTATTACTTTCTAGTATTTATAATTGCAATTTTAGCCTATCTTAAGATTTAATTACATTTATAATTACAAAATTTATTCTAGTATTTTTAATTTAATATTTATACATTATTAATTAATTTATTACTTTCAATTTGTTTTCAGAAATCATTTTACTATTTATTATAAAATAAAAGGGAGAAAATGGCTATTTAAATACCAACCCTATTTTATTTCAATTTTAGCCTAAAATCAGCCCCAATTAACCACAATTTCAAATTCAAACGGGCCAGCCCCATTCCTAAAATAACCTGCCCCTAACCCGCTTTTCCAACCCCCCGATTTTCCCTTTTGACCTAGGCCGTTGATCATTTTGATCAACGGCCAGAATTTCCCCTTTCCTTTTTTAATTCCCAAACACCCCAACCCTATCCCATTTCTCACCAACCGCCACACTGAATCCTCTCCTCTCTCAAACTCTCTTGAACCTTCCCCTAACCCTAGAAGCCTCTCATCATCCTCACCCCAAAACCCACCGGAATCCATGGCTTCTCAGGCCGTGGAAACCTTATACTCACCTCCCTTTGCTATTATACACTTGGTCCTTGAAGATTCGAGGTCTGGCCTCGAAGGTTTTCATCCATATCTCCGCCGATTCAAGGTTCTACGACCATCTCCGTCTTTGCTCCAGCGTATCCTGGTCTTATAAGCCTGTTTCTGACTTCTCCGACTCAGATCAGAGACCTTTTCAAAGTCTTTCTCATTCTAGGGTTCTTTGAAACACTAACCCTTCGAGATTTTCTCTGATTTTTTCTTAGATCTATTTTATATTTGTGCTCTACTTGATTTTTTAAACGTTTTCCCCAACTTTTCTTTCAAAAATTACTTCTTTCCGATTTAGGGTTTCTAAAAAAGCTTCAAATGTTTCTCCGACTCTTCTTTTCCTTTCTTTGAGTATATTTGTCATTCATGTGCTTCTACTGCTTTCTTATGCTATACATGTTCTTCTATGCTTTATTTTTCTACTGTGTTTTGTACCATGCTAGCATGTTTATCTTGTTGTATTTTCCTATATGATCTTTTGCTATGCTTTTCCAGTATTTTTGTGTTCTTCTACTGTATGTATTTCCTACTGAGTTCTTAAGTTTTGTTTGCCTTCTACTGAACTTTGTTTGAGTTGTTTTAAAAGACCTCTTTAAACATGTTTCTTCTACGGTTTTCTTAAGTGTTATACCATCTCTTTTCTCTTTTGAACCTTGTCTAAGTTCCTTCTGAATAGTACTTTCTTCTGCTATATCTCCTATTGTGTTCCTAAGTGTTATTGCTTTTTCTTCTACTGAACCCTATTTAAGTCCCTTCTAAAAGGTTTTCTTAAACACGTTTCTTTTACTGTCATGACTATTCTCTAATTATGCTCCTACACTATGTCTTCTTTGAATGTTATTTGTATTTGCTTGTCTTCTCATGAGATTCTGAAAAGAAATATCTAAGCCTGTTTCCTTTTCATCTCTGTATTCGACTCGAGTCGGAAACCCTAGAATTTGGGGGTTTCCTTTGAGTTTGGTCATATGATCAAACTAGGGTTCTGTTTGAGAACCCTTGACTCTTTCAAACTAATTTCTGGGTCTATGAACTAAGTGTGAACTTCTTTTGTTTGCACACAATTCTGATTCTCGTACACTAGACTCTTTTATTGAATAACATGACATTCATGTTTAACGTGTCTGTGTGCTTTTATATATGAGGAATATTTCTTCAAAATAGTTTTCTAACTTGTGATTGATTCAGAATTCCTTTTAATAAGTTTAATTGATTGGTACTGATTTTCCTTAATTCGAAGTCCTTCCCATCTTTCTGACCTAGTTCATTCATACGAAATCCTCAATTTCTAATTTACTAGCTGTTAACTGATTTCCTTTCCTTATTTGCACAAACCATGTACTATCAAGACTTTGTCCTTAAATAAACCTCTATGTATTTACCCCTCTTGTACTGCTCTGGAAAAGTTTTGATTGACCCGTTTCCTTAATTATTTTGCCCGTTTAAAATCTATATCCCTTAATTAAAGGGAGACCTTATGTTATTGATTTCCAAACTATTTTCTTACCTATTTCTACTTGCTTTCTGCACTATAAAAGGACACGACCCTTTTGAACTTTGGGACACCTTCAATTCAATACTTTTACACTTCAAACTTCACAATTCTCTTCTAAACTCATAGCATTCTAATTGCTCGTTTATACTTTGACTTTACAAGACTACTGCTTTCTCTTTGTTTGCTTTCTCTGAAACTGGTATGTCCTAATTTTAGTTTCAGCATCCCCAATGTGTTTACTTAAAGTTTTTATATCCATGGTTACTTCACTGCTTATGTAGAGTTCAATATTTAACTTAACATGCCTATGTTCTACTGCCTGTTTCTACTGTGAATCTTTGCTCCCTACCCCATTACCCCTATGTGTTTGTAAGTGGTGACTTAGGGCATGGCAACATGAGTTGTTGCCCATGACCTAAGTTCTGAATCCGTGAGGTCCTAATCTCTAACAGGCTAGAAGGTGTGCCAGCATATCTTATTGCTGAGTATGCCCATCAGTCTGCTTTTTCTTGTGTTCTTGCAAATTTCCTACTCCCCTATACCCCTCTAGGCACTGATTTCAAGTTATTCCCCTCTTCTCTTTCCTTTTTTTCCCCAGAATTTCACTCCTGCACTCGCACTCTTTCTTAGATTCTAAGTTCTGCCCCCTCTTGTGAGCCTTGCCTTGGGACCTTGAGTTCCCTCTGAACTTGGACACTTGAGGGTTGACCCTTCCACACTGCACTATATCCTAATCTGGTTACACATTTGGGTGTGAGCACTGCCCGGAGTCACTATGAGGATCTTAGGGAACTCTAACACATCCAAATGAGAGAAAGGCTTTGGTTCATGATCTCTTGAAGATTGTTCATCTCATACTTCAGACATGGAGTCTGAATTAGGCTCCCCTTGGTTGTACTTTAATTGCTGATGTAATTTTGCTTTTCTTATTCATTCGGGGCTGTAATAACTTGTAATAAACGATTAGGGACGGCTAGTGAAAAGGGGAGGGAATAAATGTATGCAAAGGGTAGATAACTTCCCTATAGGTTTACTAATTTCTTTATTCACATAGATATCCTGCCTATAGGTTTACTAATTTCTGCATTAACATAGATATCCTGCCTATAGGTTTATTAATTTCTGCATTTACATCATGTCTACAGTTTACTTATGAATTTCTTGCTTATCATGTAGACATCTTGCATATAAGAGTTTCTTTATGAATCTATGCACTCACATATAGAAATCATGCCTATAGAATTCTGCATTTGCATATAGACACCGGGACTATAAGAACTTTTGCATTCTCATCTTTAGATAACATGTCTGTAATAATTTCTGCATACATACCATGGCTATAGGATGCACATGCATATAGATAATATGCCTATTGGACCTTTCTGATTCTTGCATACTCCTCTCTCATTAGGCAAACATAATTATAGGCCTTAATAATCAGTGTAAGTAGACTCACGTTCGTAATAAAATACAACACCTAGACAACATGTTTTTGCACTTCTCTATATTAGTGTTTTAAGTTAACAAAAACTTAGAAAGCATGCTTATAGGGCTTCTAATCAAAATCTGAATCGCCTCACTCGTTTAGGTTTAATCTGTCATTAGTAATGCGTTATCAATCGTAGAACTTGTTTTATTCTTAAAACTGGCGACCTTTCTGTAATCAGTTTACCTCTTTGTTTCTGAAACCATCAGATATCATGCGTATAGGTTTTGCCTAGCACTTAGGCAAGCATTAGGGTAAAAGTTTTAACTATATCGGTCTTTATTAATTACAACCAGCAGGCAGGTCTAATTCGGACTTCTTATCTGAAAATATGTGATAAATCAGCCTGCTTTAACTTCTTAAGTTTTAATCAGACCCTAATCAGTATGTGCAAGACATGCTAAACCATATGCTTTTCTTTGGTTTAAGGAGGTCTGTTTGAGCCGTACCTGTTTATGTTCTTTCCCAATGCTTGCTATATATATGTTTTGATTGTCGCCTTAGAATTTTGTCCTTTTAAAACCGTAAAATCCTCATACCCCTTCCCTTTTAGGATTAGTAGTCCCAAATACCTCCGGGACTAATAGGATTGGGGCAGGTAATAACATGAAATAAGTAAACGAGACCATTCTGTGTTTAATACCTTAACGGGGTGGTCAAGGGTAGATATGGATATGATGACCACGCGATAATGCCACGTGTAGCCCCTCATCGAGGAGTGATTACCAGACATTGCATGGGGTGATCCATATTATTTATAAACCTAGGACCCCCTTTCCTTCTTTTTTTTTTCGTTTCTTTGTTTCTTTGAAATTTCAAACTGTTTCTCTCAGCCTTCTTTTAATTCTTCCCAACTTTGTTTATTTGTAACCACTATTTGAAAACCCCCTCTTACTTGAAGTTTTATTTTCCTACATGTTCTTTGCGCTTAAAGTCACAATAATTGTTTGGCCGGTAACCATACTAGTGGATCCTGAGGGGTGCCTAACACCTTCCCCTTGTGATAATTTCAAGCCTTTACCCAATCTATGGTTACACAAAACAAACCCTTTTTAGTGTCCTAATGCACTTTAATCATTAGGTGGTAACTCTCCAATTCAAACCCAATTCTCGAAGGGGAACGAGTTTTCCTCCCAAATGTCCTAAACCCGATTTTGCGAGAAAAAAGGGGCGCGACAACTACAAATTGGTATTCTGGGAGTTTCCCTTGTATCTTTATGATTCGGACTACGGGATGGTATCCTGGGAGATCCTCTAGACATTTACGTTTGGGACTACAGGACGGTATCATGGGAGATCCCCTTGTTGCTATTTTTGTTCACTGAGTTAGATTCCTTCTGTGTTTTTATTGATATAGACTATTAGCACTTAAATTATATTGTTGTATTCTATACTGTTTACCTTGTTTATTTCATCTTAATTCAGTAGGGCCCTGACTTTCCTCGTCACTACCCGACCAAGCTTAGGCTTGGCACTTATTGAGCACCGCTGTGATGTACTCGTGCCCTTTCTGTGCATGTTTTTCATGTGCAGATCCTGGTTCTTCGGCTCAGCCCTACCATCCTTGAGGCGCGATCCTTCAGAGACTTCGAGGTATATCTTCCGCATCTGTAGACTGAGGAGTCCTTATCCATTTTCTCTTGTAGTTACAGTCCTTTTATATTTACTCTGTTACAGTCCTTTTATATTTACTCTGTTTTGGACATTCTAGAGTTAGAGCACTATGTAGTATCCTTAGCTTGTGATTTCATGAGATTCTAGGTTTTGGGAAGTTGTTCGGTTTTTGAGATCTTGTATTAGTATATGCCGAGCGGTATCTTAAACGCTTTTATATTTGTTTGTCTTTAGTTTTTATTTGTTTTTTCCGCATTTTGTTTCTTTTTTTCCGAAATTGTTAGGCTTACCTAGTCGTAGAGACTAGGTGCCGTCACGATAGTTTACAGAAGGTAAACTTGGGTCGTGACAATTGGAAGTGGAACCGAGAGGTAAAGCAGTAGTAGAGGCTTAATTTGTCTGTTGAATCGAGGTAAGTGTTTGGCCTAACCTTAGCTTGAGGGAATAAGAGATGTGGTCTATTTGCTATGTGTTTGTATAGAGTACGACGTATAGGTGTGGTAACGAGTAATTATACGTTGGTGTCATGAATGCCCGTGAGCCTTATATTATGATTCTTGTGACTCTATTATGTATCGATCATGCTCAAATGGATGATTATTAATGTTGAACAAAGTTTATGAAAGTTTCCTTGGTAATTGATTATTGTCGAGAATTGACACAAGTTGAATTTTATTTTTGTAAAGTAATTGTTGAAAACGAGATTGGTTATAACTGAATCCCTTGTAGGGATGTCGTTGTTGATATTGTTGATTACCTTACCGGGACGTTGTTGTTGATATTGTTGATTCCCTTACCGGGACTTATTGTTTCTATTGTTTGGGTAAGGAAGAATGTAAAGCATGAAGGGTATGTGATGCCATGCATGATATTGTAAGAGTGTGTAAAGCACGAAGGGTGATGTCGTGCCGATGAAGGGTGATGTCGTGCCATGATTTGAGAGTAAATGCATGAAGGGTGAAGCCGTGCCGATATTGTGATGAATAATGAACGAAGGGTGATGTCGTGCCATGATTTTGTGAGGTAAAGCACGAAGGGTGATGCCGTGCCGATGAAGGGTGATGTCGTGCCATGATTTGAGAGTAAATGCACGAAGGGTGAAGCCGTGCCGATATTGTGAGGAATAATGAACGAAGGGTGATGTCGTGCCACGATTTTGTGAGGTAAAGCACGAAGGGTGATGCCGTGCCATTTCTGTTAGTTCATATGGCGAGGACGAGAGTAAAAGCACGAGGGGTGATGTCGTGCATGTGTTACCGTTTCATCATTTTGTTGATATAGTTGTGATGTTCATTATGCTTCCTTATTAATGCTTTTTTATTGGTCTACTATTAGAATTTGATATTCCCCACAACATGTCCCCTCCCCACCTTATTATGTTGATTTCTGTTACTCTGTTTCTATTTGTACATGATTTAATTGCATGTGTATATAATTGTTGTGTCCTAACCTTGTCACTACTTCGCCGAGGTTAGGTTCGACACTTACTCAGTACATGGGGTCAGTTGTACTGATACTACACTCTGCACTCTTTTGTGCAGATTTTGGTACCAGATCCGGTGAGTTGTTGCCTTCAGTCTAGGGAGACCAAGGTAGATTTGTTGGTGTCTGTAGAGCCTGAAGTTCCCCTTTCCTGTTTAGCTTTATGTTGTCTCTTTTCTTTTCTGAGAACAATTGTACTTTTTCAATCCAGTATTTGTAGTAACTCGTAGATATTCGTGAAGTTGTGACACTAGATCTGTGGGTAGACTTGTATTGGATTATTTGATCATGTTATAACTCTTCTACATTTATCAACTATTTAACTTTAGTTTCTATTTATAACTGTTTGGGATTTATTGTTACTGTGTGGAACCCTAATAATTGGCTTGCCTAGCTTTCACGAGTAGGCACCATCAAAACCTGTAAGGGTGGAAAATCTGGATCTAGCAAGTTGGTATCAGAACTCTAGGTTGCTTAGGTCTCATAATTCACGAACAAGCTAGGTAGAGTCTGAGGGATCGGTGCGGAGACGTTTGTGCTTATCTCCCAGAGGATACAGAGTTTAGGAAAACTTCACATCTATTCTTTCCTGTCATGTGACTAGATTCCTCAATGCTAATTGAACTTCTACTCTGTCCTTTCGCAGATGGCTAGAACACGTGCTTCTTCACCAGTTGATCATCAGCCTGAGCCACTAGTGGCAGCTCCTATGAAGGGAAGAGGATGAGGTCGAGTTCGTGCTAGAGGCCGAGGTAGGGGCAGGGCTCAACCTAGAGCAGCAACACCAGCAACGGAGCCTCGGGTAGAGTTTGAGGAGGAGGCTCCAACCCAGACCGTTCCAGCAGGGCCAGCTCAGGTCCCAGAGGGATTTATTGCTATCCCGGTACTTCAAGGTGCACTGGTCCGTCTAGTGGGAGTTATGGAGAGTGTTTCCCATGTAGGATTACTTTCTATAGCACCAGCCGTCTCTCATGCTGGGGAGGAGAACAAACTCCCGCTACTCGCACTCCGTAGCCGATGGCTCCTCAATTTCAAACTCCAGCAGCTCAACCAGTTGGGGTAGTTCAGTAGGGTGTTGTGGCTGAGACCGGTGATGGATTAGCTATGTATGTTGATGCTTTGTGGAGGTATGACAGGTTCACCAAGATTTTCACTACTACTTGTTGTGGTACATCTTCAGGGATCCCTAAGACTATTTAGACAACTGACATGAGGTTCTTCCGAACATGGGGATAGTGGAGACCAATGGGGTCGACTTTGCTGCTTTTCGTCTGTCAGGTTCCGCCAAGACTTGGTGGAGGGATTTTTGTTTGGCTAGACTAGTTGGGTCACTGGCTTTGACTTGGGATCAGTTCTCTCAGCTCTTTCTGGAGAAGTTTATTCCTATCACTCGGAGGGAGGACTATCGGAGGTAGTTTGAGCGCCTCCAGCAGGGTTTTATGACCGTCACTTAGTACGAGACCAGATTCATTGCCTTAGCTTGTCCCATCGTGCTCTTATCATACCTCCCACCGAGAGAGAGATGGTGAGGAGTTTCATTGAGGAACTCGCTTAGCCCATTCGATTGTAGATGGCTAAGGAGACAGGGAGCGAGATTTCTTTTCAGGACACGACCAATGTGGCCAAAAGAGCTGATATGGTTCTATCACAAGGGAGTGGTCATGGGTCTGACAGGAGGCGTCGTCATTCGGACAGGTTCAGTGGTGCCTCATCTGGAGGTAGATATTCTTTTGGTAGGGGCCATTCTTCTAGGCCATTTCATTCAGCACTTCAAGCTTCTCACGGTTCCCCAAGTTGTCGTGGTTCTCATATGTAGTATTCAGATCAATTACCATACAGTGCACCGTCACTCCAGAGTTTTCAGGGTGGTTACTTAGGCCGTCAGGGTCAGTAGTCTCAGCAGCTGAGGGTTTGTAACACCTGTGGAGATATGATACATATTGCTAGATTTTGCCCTCGAGCACTGAGCAACTCTCAGAATCAGGGTTCACGTGCCATGGTTTAGTTACCGAGTGTTCCACCGCCCGCTCAGCCAACTAGAGGTAGGGGTCGAGGTGTTAAAGGTGGAGGTCAGTCCGTTAGAGGTAGAGGTCAGGCAGCTAGAGGTGGAGGCCAGCTAGCATGAGGTCGTCATCCTGATATAGTTCAAAGTGGTGGGGCCTAGCGATGTTATGCTATCCTAACCAGACCTGAGGCTGAGGCCTCCGATGCAGTTATCACAGGTATGGTTTCAATATTAAGCAGAGATGCTTTAGTTTTATTTGATCCAGGGTCTACATATTCCTATGTGTCATCTTATTTTGTCCCTTATCTAGTTGTACCTCACGATTCTTTGAGTGCACCTGTATATGTGTCTACATCGGTGGGTGATTCTATTATTGTAGATCGAGTCTATCGCTCATGTGTGGTTATTATTGGGGGTCTTGAGACCTATGTAGATCTCTTACTTCTCGATATGGTAGACTTCGATGTCATTTTGGGGATGTACTGGTTAACCCCTTATCATTCTATATTGGACTATCACGCCAAAATCATGACCCTAGCCTTGCCGAGTTTTCCTCAATTGGAGTGGAGCGGGACTCCCAGTCATTCTGCCAGTAGGGTTATTTCTTACATAAAGGCTCGGCATATGGTTGAAAAGGGTGTTTGGCTTATTTGGCGTATGTTCATAATTCTAGTACTGCGGTTCCTTCGATAGATTCTGTACCTTTTGTTCGTGAATTTCCAGAGGTATTTCCTTCAGACTTGTCGGGGATACCACCCGACAGGGATATCAACTTTTGTATTGATTTGGCTCTGGGCACGCAGCCCATTTCTATCATGCCATATCGTATGGCCCCACCAGAGTTGAAAGAATTGAAAGAACAATTGCAAGACTTTCTTGATAAAGGCTTTATTAGGCCAAGTGTCTCGCCTTGGGGTGCTCCAGTATTGTTTGTTAAGAAGAAGGATGGATCGATAAGGATGTGCATAGACTATGGGCAATTGAACAAGGTCACGATCAAGAATAAGTATCCATTGCCGAGGATAGATGATTTGTTTGATCAGCTTCAGGGTGCCAAAGTGTTTTCGAAGATTGATTTGAGATCTGGCTAGCATCAGTTGAGGATTAGGGCATCCGATGTCCCTAAGATAGCTTTTCGCCCTCGGTACGAGCATTATGAGTTCTTAGTGATGTCATGTGGGTTGACAAATGTCCCAACAAATTTTATGGATTTGATGAACCGAGTGTTCAAGCCTTATTTGGATTCCTTCGTGATTGTCTTCATTGATGACATTTTGATCTATTCCCGCAGCCGGGAGGAGCATGAGCATCATCTTTGAGTCATTCTCCAGACTCTGAGAGACAACCAGTTATATGCTAAGTTTTTGAAATGTGAGTTTTGGTTGAGTCCAGTTGCATTCCTGGGTCATGTTGTATCAAAAAGAGTATTTAGGTGGATCCTAAGAAGAATGCGGCAATCAAGGACTGGCCTAGATCCACATCAGCTATAGAGATCCGGAGTTTCTTGGGTTTGGCGGGCTATTATCATCGGTTTTAAGGGGTTTTCATATATTGCAGCGCTGATGACCAGGTTGACCCAGAAGGGTGCCCATTTCAGGTGGTTGGACGAGTGTGAGGCGAGCTTTCAGAAGCTCAAGACAGCTTTGACTATAGCACCGGTGTTGGTATTGCCTACAGGTTCAGGGCCATATACAGTGTATTGTGATGCATCTCGTATTGGACTTGGTACAGTGTTGATGCAGAATGGTAAGGTTATTGCATATGCTTCACGACAATTGAAGATCCACGAGAAGAATTATCCAGTTCATGATTTGGAGCTAGCAGCCATTATTCATGCGCTGGAGATTTGGAGACATTATTTATATGGCGTATCATATGAGGTGTTCACGAATCACAAGAGTTTTCAATATTTGTTCATGCAAAATGTACTTAATTTGAGGTAGATGAGGTGGTTGGAGCTATTGAAAGACTATGATATCACCATCTTGTATCATCCGGGAAAGGCCAATGTAGTGGCCGATGCTTTGAGTAGGAAGTTAGCCAGTATGGGCAGTCTTGCATATATTCCGATCGGTGAGAGAGTGCTTGCTTTGGATGTTCAATCTTTAGCCAATTAGTTCGTAAGGCTGGATGTTTCTGAGCCCAGCCGTGTGCTAGCTTGCACAGTTGCTCGTTCTTCATTATTTGAGCATATCCGATATCGGCAGTATGATGATCCTCATTTGCTTGTCCTTAGGGGCACAGTGTGACACAAAGATGCCAAGTAGGTCAAAGTCGGAGATGATGGAGTTTTGAGGATACGAAGTTGTATTTGTGTGCCTAATATGGATGGACTTCGTAAGTTGATTCTAGAGGAGGCCCATAGTTCTCGGTACTCTATTCATCTGGGCGCCGCCAAGATGTGTCAGGTTTTACGGTAGCATTATTGGTGGAGGAGGCTGAAGAAAGATATTGTTGCGTATATAGATCGGTGTTTGAATTGTCAACAGGCAAAGTACGAGCATCAAAGACCTGGTGGTTTGTTCCAGAAGATTGAGATTCCTGAGCGGAAGTGGGAGCGTATCACTATGGACTTCGTGGTTGGACTCCCCGGACTTAGAGGAAGTTCGATGTAGTGTGGGTTATTGTGGATAGGCTGTCTAAGTTATCACATTTTATTCATGTGGCGGTCTCCTATTGTTCTGAGCGGTTGGCAGAGATTTATATCCGGGAGATCGTTCCTCTTCATGGTGTGCCCGTGTCTATCATTTCTGATTTACCTCACATTTTTGGAGAGCAGTTAAGCGTGAGTTGGGCACACGGGTCGAGTTGAGCACAACATTTCATCCTCAGACGGACTGACAGTCCGAGCGTACCATTCAGATTTTGGAGGACATGCTTCGAGCATGTGTTATTGACTTTGGAGGTTCGTGGGATCAGTTCTTGCCATTAGCAGAGTTTGCCAACAATAACAGTTACTAGTCGAGCATCCATATGGCTCCCTATGAGGCTTTATATGGTAGGTGGCGTCGGTCGCCGGTTCGATGGTTTGAGCCGGAAAAGGCTCGGTTGTTGGGTATAGATCTAGTACAGGATGCCTTGGATAAGGTTAAGATCATTCAGGATAGGCTTCGTACAGCTCACTCCAGGCAAAAGAGTTATGCCGACCATAAGGTTCGCGATGTGGCATTCATGGTCGGAGAGCGAGTGTTGCTTCAGGTGTCGCCCATGAAGGGTGTGATGACATTTGGGAAGAAGGGCAAGCTAAGCTCTAGATTCATTGGTCCTTTTGAGATTCTTGATCGAGTGGGAGAGGTGGCTTACAGACTTGACTTGCCGCTGCGTTTATCAGCTGTGCACCCAGTGTTTCAAGTTTCCATGCTTTGGAAGTATCACGGAGATCTATCCCACGTGTTAGACTTCAGCACTGTCCAGTTGGACAAGGACTTGACCTATGAGGAGGAGCTGGTAGCTATTCTAGACCGGCAGGTTCGTTAGTTGAGATCGAATAATTTCCTATCAGTTCGTGTGCAGTAGAGATGTCAGCCTGTTGAGGCAGCAACCTGGGAGTTCGAGTCCGATATGCGAAGTCGTTATCCTTATTTGTTCACCGACTCAGGTACTTTTCTATGTCTGTTCGAGGACGAATAGTTATTTTAGAGGTGGAGAATGTGATGACCCTAAAGGTCATATTTTGTTTTAGAAGTCAAATCTGCATCTCGAGGCCTTGAAGCCTCTTTTTGTCTTACCTCAATTTGCGTGCGCAGCCCGAGCAGGTTTTCGGAAAGCTTTTATGTGAAATTTTAGAAAAATAATGAATTTGGTCTTTAAAAATTGGTTAAAGTTGACTTTGGTCAACATTCTTGGTAATCGGACCCGAATTGGTTATTGGATGGTCCCGTAGAGTCCATAGGAAAATATGGGATTTAGGCATATGTCTGGAATTGAATTCCAAGGTCCCAAGCCCGAGAAATGACTTTTTAAATAAAATTGTTTGCTGGAAAATATAAAGGCTATTTGAAATGAAATGATGCGTGTTCTTGATGGTATCGGGCCCGTATGTTGGTTCTGGAGCCCGGTACAGGTTTAAATAATAATTAAGTTGAATCTATGAAAGTTGGTAAGAATCGAAATTGGTTTGGTATAAATCGGACCTATAGTTGAGAAAATGGAATATTTGATGTTCTTAACGAATTTCATGAATTTGAGATTAAATTCGTAAGACAAGAGGGGTTGCTCTGATGATAAGCAACCTCCACTTCCAACCAAAAGGTTGTGAGTTGGAATCTACCCAAGAGCAAGGTGGGAAGTTCTTGGAGGGAAGGATGCCGAGGGTCTATTTGGAAACAACCTCTCTACCCCAGGGTAGGGGTAAGGTCTACGTACACACTACCCTCTCCAGACCCCATTAAGTGGGATTATACTGGGTTGTTGTTGTTGTTATTGTTGTTGTTGTTGAGATTAAATTCATAGTTGTTGATGTTATTTTGATGATTTGATCGCACGAGCAAGTCTGTATGATATTTTTAGACTTGCGTGCATATTTAGTTTGGAGCCCCAAGGGCTCAGATGTGTTTTGGAGAGGCTACTGGTGTGTTGCAGCTATGTAATAGGCCTCTGATCTCGCAATTGCGAGATCAGGCTTCGCAAATGCGAAGTGCTCAGGTTTGGGAAATGCGACCACAGTGTCGCAAATGCGAACCAAGCCTGGGCAGGCCCTATTCGCAAATGCGAACACTGGGTAGGAATTATGAAGCCTGCCCATCGCAAATGCAATGTTTTCATTTGCAATTGTAAAGATGACAGGATTCCAAAGTGTTCGCAATTGCGAACCACTGGTCACAATTGCGACATCTGATACCTGATAAGTGATATTTTGACGGGATTCTTCTTCACTTTTATACTTTTTCAAACCTAAACATTCCATAAGCGATTTTCTTGAAGAGAGTTCTTCCCCAAATAATATGTAAACGATTTCTAACCTATTTTCTTCAGTCTATAACATCTTTTTACATGATTTCACTTCAAAATCTAGAGGATTTCATGGGAAATTGGGTGTTTTTGGGTAGAAGTTAGGATTTTTAAATTTTGGGGATTTGGACCTCAATTTGATGTCCTATTTCAAAACTAATTACATATTTGAGTTCGTGAGTGAATGTGTGATCGGGTTTTAGTTCGATCTTCAGGTTTTGACCAAGCAGGCCCAGGGTCGATTTTTGACTTTTTGGGGAAAATAATGGGAAACCTATTTTCATGCATTAGAATTGGTTTATTTAGCATGTATTAATGTTATTAAGTACATTGTGACTAGATACAAGCGAATTGGAAGTAACCGAGAGGTAAAGCAGTAGTAGAGGCTTAATTTGTTCGTGGAATCGAGGTAAGTATTTTGCCTAACCTTAGCTTGAGGGAATAGGAGATGTGGTCTATTTGCTATGTGTTTGTATCGATTACGACGCATAGGTGTGGTGACGAGTATCTATATGTTGGTATCAAGCATGCCCGTGAGTCTTATATCATGATTGTTGTGACTCTATTATGTATCGATCATGCTCAAATGGTTGATTATTAATGTTGAACAAAGTTTATGAAAGTTTCCTTCGTAATTGATTATTGTCAAGAATTGGCGTTAGTTGAGTTTCATTTTTCTAAAGTAATTGTTGAAAACGAGATTGGTTATAGCTGAATCCCTTGTCGGGATGTTGTTGTCAATATTTTTGATTCCCTTGCCGGGACGTTATTGTTGATATTGTTGATTCCCTTGCCAGGACTTATTGTTGCTATTGTTTGGGCGAGGAAGAGTGTAAAGCACAAAGGGTGATGTCGGGCATGATATTGTGAGAGAGTGTAAAGCACGAAGGGTGATGTCGTGCCGACATTATGAATGTTAATGCACGAATGGTGATGTCGTACCATGATTTGTGATTTAATAAACGAAGGGTGATGCCGTGCCGATATTGTGAGGAATAATGCACGAAGGGTGATGTCGTGCCATGATTATGTGAGGTAAAGCACGAAGGGTGATGCCGTGCCATTTTTGTTGTTTCATATGGTGAGGACGAGAGTAAAAGCACAGGGGTGATGTCGTGCATGTGTTACCGTTTCATCATTTTGTCGATATAGTTGTGATGTTCATTATGCTTCTTTATTAATGCTCTTTATTTGTCTACTATTAGAATCTGATATTCCCCACATTATGTACCGTCCCCACCTTATTCTGTTGATTTCTGTTACTCTATTTCTGTTTGTACATGATTTAGCTGCAGGTGTATATAATTGTCGTGTCCTAGATTCGTCACTACTTCGGCGAGGTTAGGTTCGACACTTACTCAGTACACGGGGTCGGTTGTACTAATGCTACACTCTGCACTATTTTGTACAGATTTTAGTAACGGTCTCGATAAGTAAGTGAGGTAGCTGCCTTCAGTCCAGGAAGACCAAGGTAGATCTGTTGGCGTCCGCAGAGCCTGAAGTCCCCCTTCCCTATTTAGCTTTCTGCTATCTCTTTTCTTTTCCAAGAATAGTTGTACTTTCTTTTCAGACTAGTATTTGTAGTAATTCCTAGATGTTCGTGAAGTTGTGACACAAGATCCATGGGTAGACTTGTATTGGATTATTTGATCATGTTATAACTCTTTCTCATTAATCAACTGTTTAACTTTAGTTTCTGTTTATAAGTGTTTGGGATTGATTGTTACTGTGTAGAACCCTAATAATTGGCTTGCTTAGCTTTCACGAGTAGGCACCATCACGACTCCCGAGGGTGGGAAATCTGGGTCGTAAACAAATCGGATGTAAAATCTTTCAGAAAATTTAAAGCAGTGATATATGGCAGCTAAGTGCAACAATAATGAGATCAAATGCAGCCTCTCAGAGAAACAATCACTCAGTTCTCCCATTTACTCCAACCTCACCATCACTCATTCCTCACAATGACTCATTCCTCTCAATGGCTCGACACTTGGCACTCGGCACTCGCACTTAGTAGGGACTTGCGCTCACTAGGGGTGTTTACAAACTCCGGAGGGGATCCTTCAGTCCAAGCACTATATTAAGTCAATCGTGGCATAAAATCAATGAAAAATATTGCATCGTCCAGCCCGATCCCATAAATATCCTCACAATGAGGCCCTCGGCCTCACTCAATCATCAATCTCTCTAGTTTCTCTGCTCTTAGAAATCATGAAAATTAGCCCAAATAGAAATGATATGATGTATCAACAAGGAATAAAAGAGACTTAGATATGATATGCAAATAAAACTGAGAGTGAGTACAAACAACAATTAACAGGTAGTTCAACATTTATCATGGCTCTGTGGGTTCCAACAGTACCAACACATAGCCTAAACATGATTTCTAACATGATTTGCAATCAAATTTCTATAACACATGGAAAACATATAGCTGGCAACAAGTTATTTAACTTCACAGTTTCATGGAATGGACCAAGTCCCAATTCCTTCGGTGCATGCCTACACGCCCGTCACCTAGCATGTGCGTCACCTCTAAACCAATCACATGACAAAAAATTTGGGGTTTCATACTCTCAGAACCAGATTTAGAACTGTTACTTACCTCAATCCGAGAAAAATCCCTACTCTGATATGCTTTTGCGTCACAAATCGATCTTCGAACGTCTCGAATCTAGCCACTAACAATACAATACAATCAACATGAGCTAAGTAATAAATTCCATAAGAAAATACGAAACTTTAATCAAAAATTCAAAATCAGCTCAAAACCAGCCCCCAAGCCCACGTCTTGGAATCCAACAAAAATCACAAAACCTGAAAGCCCATTCAACCACGAGTCTAACCATACAAAATTTACTCAAATCCAACATCAAAATCCCATTCAAAACCTCAAAAATCTAGCCTAAGAACTTTTCTTCATTTCCCCAATTTTCCACCTCGAATCATAAATCAAATGATGGAATCAAAGGCATAATCATGGAAATTAACCAATATTAGATAGGAATCACTTACCCCAAATGCCCTCACAAGAATCTCTCCAAAAATCGCCTTCTACCGAGCTCCCAAATAAATTTTATGTTATGAACTCAAAACCCTTGTTTTTGGATCTTTTATTCTGCCCAATTATGCCTTCATCGTGAACGCGACCTTCCCTTCACGTTCAAGTAGAACAATCTGAATGCCCCTAAAAATAACCCTCCTCAAATGCATCTTCAGCATCGCGAACGCAAAGCTTTGCCGACCCCACTCTTTGCAAACACGACCATAACCCTGTGAACACGTAGACCAAAAGCATGGGGTCCCAGTCGCCTCTTCCCTTCTTTGCGAACACGTCCTCTCCTTCGCAAATGCGAAGAACAAAACTCCCTCAGCCTCCAGATGCACTTCGCGATCGTGAGACCACTCTCGCGAATGCATATGTGGAAACCAGAACAATTACACTAGCAGTCTTCAGCCATCAAGCCAAGTCCAAATATGATCCGTCAACCATCTGAAACTCACCCATGGCCCCTGAAACCTCAACCAAACATACCATCAAGTACCAAAACATCATACTAACCTAGTCGAACTCTCAAATTACCTCAAATAAAATCAAAAACACGAATCACACTATAATTCAAACCTAATGAACTTTGAAGTTTCCAGATTCTATGAACTACGCCGAAACCTATCAAATCACATCCGATTGGCCTTAAATTTTGCACACAAGTTAAAAATGACACTACAAACCTATTCCAACTTCCGAAAATCCACTGTGACCCCGATATCAAAAGTCCACCCCATCAAACATTCCAAAATTTTAACTTTTGCTATTTCAAGCCTAATTACTACGGACCTCCAAATAATAATCCAAACACGCTCCTTAGTCCTAAATCACTCAACAAAGCTAACCGAACCATCAAAATTAAAATCCGGGGTCGTTTACACATAAGTCAATAGTCGGTTAACCTTTCCAACTTAAGGTTTCCATTATGAGATTAGGTGTCTCAATTCACTCTGAAGTCCTTCCGGACCCAGAACAACTAACCCAGTAAGTCATAAAAAATAAGAAAGCACACAATGAGTAGTAAATGGGGGAATGGCGCTACAGCTCTCAAAATGAGCGGCCAAGTCATTACATCCTCCCAATATTAAACAAACGTTCGTCCTTGAACGGGTTTAGAAAAATACATGGAGTCTCAAATAGGTATGGATATCTGCTCCGCATCTCCCACTCGGTCTCCCAAGTAGCCTCCTCAACGGGCTGACCTCTCCACTACCCCTTCACTGAAGCTAAATCTTTTGATCAACTTTCGAACCTACCGATCCAAAATGGCTACCGGCTCAATATCATAAGTCAAATCACCATCCAGTTGAACTGTGCTTAAATACAAAACATGAGATGCATCACCGATATACTTCTGGAGTATAGAAACATTAAATACTGGATGCAAACTTGACAAACTAGGTGGCAAGGCAAGCTCGTAAGCCGCCTCTCCAATCCTCTGAAGCACCTCAAACGACCCAATAAACTGAGGGCTCAACTAGCCTTTCTTCCTAAATCTAATAACGCCCTTCGTGGGTGAAACCTTCAGCAGAACCTTCTCCCCAACCAAGTAAACAACATCACAGATCTTCCTATCGGCATAGCTCTTCTGCCTAGATTGCGCCATGCGAAGTCGCTCCTGAATCAATTTAACCTTGTCCAAAGCATCCTGAACCAAGTCAGTACCCAATAACCTAGTCTCACCTGGCTCAAACTAACCCACCGGAGATCTACACCGCCTCTCATACAAAGCCTCATACGACGCCATCTAAATGCTCGACTGGTAGTTGCTATTGTAAGCTTACTCCGCGATCAGCAGAAATAGGTCCCATGAACCCCAGAAATAGATGATACAAGCGCATATCATGTCCTCCAATATATCAATAGTGTACTTGGACTATCCATTCATCCGAGGGTGAAATTTTATGCTCAGATCTACCTGGGTGCCCAACTCTTGCTATACTGCTCTCCAAAACTGTGATGTAAACTTCGTGTCTCAATCTGAAATGATGAACAGTAGCACACCATAAAGGCGAACAATCTCTCAGATGTAAATCTCAGCCAACCGCTCCAAAGAATAAGTAGTACCAGCTGGAATGAAGTTGCAGACTTGGTCAGCCTATCCACAATCACCCAAATAGCATCGAACTTCCTTGAAGTCCGTAGGAGCCCAACTACAAAATCCATGGTGATCCGCTCCTACTTCCACTCTGGAATCTCTAACCTTTGAAGCAATCCACCCGGTTTATGATGCTCATGCATCATTTGCTGACAGTTAAGGCACAGTCCCACTATATCTTTCTTCATTTTTCTCCACCAATAATTCTAGCTCAATTCTCGATACATCTCCGTGGCACCCGGATGAATGGAATACCGCAAACTATGGGCCTCCTAAAGAATCAACTCATGTAGCCCATCCACATTGGGTACACAAATCTGACCCAACATCCTCAATACCCCATCATCCCTAATAGTCACATCTTTGGCATAACCGTGTTGAACCCTAGTCTTGAGGACAAGAAAATGAGGATCATCATACTAGTTCTGTCTAATGCAATCAAATAAGGAAGTCTGAGAAACCACACAAGTTAGAACCCAGTTGGGCTCCAAAATATCCAATCCTACGAACCGGTTGGCCAAGGAATAAACATCAACTGCAAGAGGTCTCTCACCAACGGGAATGAATGCAAGACTACCCATACTCACCGTCTTTCTACTCAAGGCATCGGCCACCACATAGGCCTTCCTAGGGGGATACATAATTGTGATATCATAGTCCTTTAGCAGTTCCAACCATCTCCACTGCCTCAAATTTAGATCTTTCTGTTTGAACAAGTGCTGGAGGCTCCGATGAGCCTTACTCACAAGACACATCGTAGAGATAATGCCTCCAAATCTTCAATGCTTGAACAATGGCAGCTAACTCCAAATCATGAACTGGGTAGTTCTTCTCATAAGGTTTCAACTGGTGTGAATCATAAGTAATCACTTTATCCTCCTGCATCAAGACACACCCAATACCGATCTGAGAAGCATCACAACATAATGTGTAAAATCTTGAAGCTGAAGACAAAACTAGAACTAGAGTTGTGGTCAAGGCAGTTTGAGCTTTTGAAATCTCTCCTCACACTCATCCGACCGCCTGAAAAAACATCTTTTGGGTAAATTTGGTCGAGGGCGATACAAAAGATGAGAAACCCTCCACGAAATGACGATAATAACCGGCCAAGCCAAAAAAGCTCCAAATCTCAGTAGCAGAGGACGGTCTAGGCCAACTCTGAACCGCCTAAATCTTCTTAGGATCCACCTGAATACCCTCATTAAGGACCACGTGCCCCAAGAATGCCTCTAAACTGAGCCAAAACTCACACTTGGATAACTTAGCATAAAACTTCTCATTGCTCGATCGCTGCAACGAAATCCTCAAATGTTGGGAATGCTCCTCTTTGCTACGAGAGTACACCATGTTATCATCAATGAACACTATAATAAACAAGTCGAGATAAGGGTGAAACACACTGTTCATCACATGCATGAATACTGATGGGGTGTTTGTCAGCCCAAAAGATATCACAAGGAACTCATAATGACTATAATACGTCCTGAATGCTGTCTTGAGAATATCCTAGTCCCGAATCTTCAACTAGTGATATCCAGACCTCAAATGAATCTTGGAGAACACCCTCGCTCCTTGAAGCTGGTCAAATAGATCATCAATATGCGACAAAGGATACATGTTCTTGATTGTGACTTTGTTCAACCACGTATAATCAATGCATATTCTCAAAATACCATACTTCTTCTTCACAAACAACATCGGTACACCCCAAGGTAACACATTAGGCCTAATAAACTCTTTATCAAGGAGTTCCTGAAGTTGATCCTTCAATTCTTCAACTCAGCTGGTGCCATGTGATATAGTGGAATAGAAATGGGCTGAGTGCCCTGCACCAAGTCAATACCAAAGTCAATATCCCTATCAGGCGGTATACCGGTAGGTCTGCAGGAAACACGTCCGAAAACTCCTGCACCATCAGAACAATATCAATAGTGGGAGTATCAGCACTAACGTCCCTCACAAAGGCCAAATAAGATAAAAAACCTTTCCCAACCATCCAATGGGCCTTCAAATATGAAATAACTCTACTGGGAACATAGTCTAGAGAACCTCTCCACTCAATCCTCGACAACCCTGGCATCGCCAACATCACGGTCTTAGCGTGACAATCTAGAATAGCATAACATGGAGACAACCAATCCATACCCAATATCACATCGAAATCAACCATACTAAGCAACAAGAGATCAACTCTAGTCTCCAGACTCTTAATAGTCACTGCACACGACTCATATACACAGTCCACAATAATAGTATCACCCATCAGGTTAGAGACATGAATTGATGAAACAAAGGACTCACGGGTCATATGCAGATAATGAGCAAAATATGATGAGACACACGAATAAGTGGAACCGGGTCGAATAATACAGAGGCATACCTGTGACAAGATGAGACAATACTTGTGATCACTACATCTGAAGGAACAACATCTAGTCTCGCAGGAATAGCAGCCTCACTGCCACCTGATCAGCCTTCCCCCATAGGGAGACCTCTAGCTGACTAGGCCTCACCCTGAGCTGGCTGAGTGGGTGGTGAAGTAACTGGTGGTGAAACCACAGCTTGACTCGTCTGCTTCCTTAGACCTCTCTGGCAACGAGGACACTGCCTCCACAGGTGCCCAAACTCCCAACACTTGAAGCAACTCCCTGGAGCTGGTGGTGGGGACTGAAAGGAGCTCCGAGCAACGAGATAACTGCTAGAAGGACCCAACATAAATGAGCCCTGAACCGATGAAACACGGGATGAACTCTCAGCTGGAAGGGCATTGAGGGATGACTAACTTTGATGATAACTGTATGAACCATGGCTGGATGATGCACCACATTGAACTGGATGTTCCGTCTGAGCATGCCTATAAGGACAACACCTGTCGTGGTGGAACTGACCCCCAGAAGAAACATCGCCAAAACCACCTAGTCTACGAGGCTGCTTGGCCTCCCTCTATCATGGCTCCTGACTACGGACCATCTCTATTTGTCGAGCAATGTCGACTACCTCGTCAAAAGTAGCACCAGATACCGTCTCTCGAGTCATAATCAACTGCAGCTGATATGTGAGGCCATCGATGAACCTCTAAATCCTCTCCCTATCAGTGGGAACCAACCAAACCGCGTGACGATCCCACTAAGAAAACCTCATCTCGTACTGCATCAAAGATATGACATCCTGATGTAGCTGCTCAAATTGTCTGCGCAGCTCCTCTCTACGAGATTGTGGCACGAACTTCTCCCAAAAGAGAACGGAGAACTCCTACCATGTAAGTGGTGCTGCACCTCCCGGCATGCACCTCCCATAAGCCTCCCACCAACTGAAGGCAACCCTATTGATCTGAAAAGTAGTAAACGAGACCCCACTGGTCTCTAAAATACCGATTGTGAAAAGAATCTCCTCACACATGTCCAAGAAGCCCTGGGCATCTTCCGACTTTGCCCCACTAAAAGATGGAGGCCTGAGCTCCAAAACCTCTCTAGTCTCTTCTGCTCATCCTCAATCATAGCAGAAACCACATGGTCCTGAGAAGCTGCATCTAGCTGGGTTGGTATTGCCCCTAGTGTCTGGAGTCCCTACATTACCTGCTTTGGTGTACGGGTGGCGAGAGTCTGAGTACCTCCCCGGCCCGAGAAGTGGTTGTTGTGGCCGAAATAGAGACACCTGAGCGAGCTGGTACACACGGTCAGAATCTGAGCTAAGGCCTAGAATCACAATAGGCATAGCTAGTGCCTGAGCTATCCCCACTGGCTCATCCACAACTGGAACCTGCTCTGGAATTGGGGAAATGGTGGGTCTGCAGGTCCTGCCCTAGCTGATGTACGAGCTGCACCTCTGCCCCTACTACGGCCATAGTTGGTGGTACTAATAGTTGTCCATCCTGCCCAATAGTACGTATCCTCACCATCTGTGAGAGAATAGAATAACAGAAGTTTAGTTACCGGAATCAACAAATCCGCGCGATAAGAAAATAGGAATCTGAAATTTCCTAAGGGTTCGGCAACCTCTCGAAGATAAGTACAGATATCTCCGTACCGATTCGCAAGACTCTACTAAACCTAATAATGACTCGTGAGACCTATGTAACTCGGGTTCAGATACTAACTTGTCACGACCCAAAATTCAAACCTGTTGTGATGGTGCCTATCGTGGTACTAGGCAAGCCGACATTTACGAAAAATTCTAGCACTTTTGACAAAGAATGGGTTTAAAGTAGTTTAAATAGAAAATTTCTCATAAGCAGAATAGAATGATCCAAAAATACAACGCGTGATAAAAACTCCCAAATCAGGGTGTCACGGGGTACATGAGCATATAATGTTACAAGTCTAGAATAGACTATCTAAGATAGTCCAAAAAAACTAAACACAATATAACGAAGGAAAGGTAGGAAGAAACAAGGACTGTGAACGCTAGCAACTACCTTGAAATCTCCTAGAAAGTCAACTGTACGAAGCAATCAACAGCCACTGTGTCTGAAAGTACCTGGATCTGCACACGAAGTATGGGGTATAGCGTGAGTACAACCAACTCAGTAAGTAACAATACTAAATAAAGATACGAAGATAATGACGAGCGACACAATTATAGACAAATTTTCAGTAGTCTCAACAAAGGAAATTAGGCATGCTTTCAAGTCTGGTAATTTAAATCAAATCAGTTTATACATGTCAAGTTTAGGTAAAAACCGGATGTAAAATCTTCTAGGAAAATTCAAGCAGTGATATATGGCAGCTAAGTGCAACAACAATGAGATCAAATGCAGCCTCTCAGAGAAACAGTCACTCAACTCTCCCATTCACTACAACCTAATAATCACTCATTCCTCACAGTCACTCATTCCTCTCAATCACTCGGCACTCGGGCTCGTACATAGTAGATACCTTCGCTCACTGGGTGTGTGTACAGACTCCGAAGGGGTTCATTCAACCCAAGAGCTATATCAAGCCAATCATGGCATAAAATTAATGAAACATACTGCGACGTGCAACCCTATCTCATAAATATCCTCACAATCAGCCCCTTGTTCTCAGTCAGTCATCAATCTCTCCAGTCTCTCGGGCTCTTAGAAATCATGAAAATCAGCCCAAACAGAAATGATATGATATATCAACAAGGAATAATAGAGACTGAGATACGATGTGCATATAAAACCGAGACTAAGTACAAACAGCAATTAACAAGTAGTTCAACATGTATCATGGCCGTTGTAGGTCCCAACAGTACAAACACATAGCCTAAATATGATTTCTGATATGATTTGCAGTCAAATTTTTATAACACATGTAAAGCATATAGCTGACAACAAGTTATTTAACTTCACAGTTTCATAGAATGGACTAAATCCCAATTCCTACAGTGGACGCCGACATGCCCGTCACCTAGCATATGTGTCACCTCCAAACCAATCACATGACAAAAATCAAGGGTTTCATACCCTCATAACCAGATTTAAAATTGTTACCTACCTCAATCTGAGTAAAATCCCTACTCTGATACGCTTTTGCTTTGCAAATCAGCCTTCGAACGTCTTGAATATAGCCACAAATAATACAATGCAATCAGTATGGGCTAAGGAATAAATTCCATAAGAAAATATGAAGCTTTAATCAAAAATTAAAAATCGGCTTAAAACCGGCCCCCAAGCCCACATCTCGGAATCCAACAAAAATCACAAAACCCAAAATTCCATTAAACCACGAGTCTAACCATACCAAATTTACTCAAATCCAACATCAAAATCCCATTTAAAATCTCAAAAATCTAGCCTAAGAACTTTTCTTCATTTCCCCCAATTTTCCACCTCAAATCACAAATTAAATGATGGAATCAAAGGAATAATCATGGAAATTAACCAAAATTATATAGGAGTCACTTACCCAAAACACCCATGCAAGAATCTCTCCAAAAATTACCTTCTACCGAGCTCCCAAATCAATTTTATGTTATGAACTCAAAACCCTCATTTTTGAATTTTTATTCTACCCAGTGATGCCTTCATCACTAATGCGACCTTCCCCTTGCATTCGCGTAGAACAATCTGACTGTCCTTCAAAATAACCCTTTGTGAACGCATCCTCAGCCTCACGAACGTGAAGCTATGCCGATCCCAGTCTTTGCGAACGCGACCACAACCCCGCGAAGGCATAGACCAAAAGCATAGGGTCCGTAGTCCCTCTTCCCTTCTTCGCAAACGTGTTCTCTCCTTCGTGAATGCGAAGAACAAAACTCCCTCAGCCTCCACATGCACTTCGCGAACATGAGACTGCTCTCACGAACGCGTAAGAGGAAATCATAACAATTACACCAGCAGTCTTCAGCCATCAAGCCAAGTCCAAAAATGATCCATCAACCATCTGATACTCACCCGGGACCTCAACCAAATATACCATCAAGTCCCAAAACATCATACGAGCCTAATCAAACCCTCAAATCACCTCAAATAAAATCAAAAGCACGAATCGCACCCCAATTCAAGCATAATGAACTTTGAACTTTCCAAATTTTACAAACGACGCCGAAACCTATCAAATCACGTCCGATTGACCTCAAATTTTGCACACAAATCACAAATGGCACCACGAAACTACTCCAACTTTTAGAAATTCACTCCGACCCTGATATCAAAAAGTTCACCCCCGGTCAAACTTTCCAAAATTTCAACTTTCATCATTTCAAGTCTAATTCTACTACGGACCTCCAAATAAAAATTCGGACACGCTCCTAAGTCCTAAATCACTCAACGGAATTAACCGAACCATCAAAATTCAAATCCGGAGTCGTTTACATATAAGTCAACATTCGGTTAACTTTTTCAACTTAAGCTTTCCATTATGAGACTAAGTGTGCAATTCACTCCGAAATCCTTCCGGACCCTAACCAACTAACCCGATAAGTCATAAAACAACTGTAAAGCACAAAATGAGCTATAAAATAGGGGAACAGAGCTACAACTCTCAAAACGACCGGACGGTCGTTACAATACTGTGTTACCATGTGAACTACATACGAACTCTATTAAGTCACCAAAAGAAGAAAGAAGAAATAACTAAAGTAGGAGATTAATGAAGAAAAACAAAGTAAAATCATCACATGCACAAACCACCTAAAAGATTCAATAATTAAAAGCATAAAAATATCGTATACTGTATTTAATGCCAGTAGAAACACAAACGACTGATGATAGAAATATCACATAGATAATCCTTCCAAAGGGAAGCTGCAAACAATTCCAGCACAACAAAAGAAAAACACATGACACATGGGAAGTACTATAACATTGATCAACGACGCTGCTTCAATCATGAGCTAGCAAAGAGGATAATTGACTCAAGGCTTCTGAGCCATTGCTGGCTTTGACAAAGTTGGGAGTTCAGGTTTAGGAATTGTAGGAAACTCAAGTTTTGGCATCGGGGGGAGTTCAGGCATTGGCAGAGTAGGCAGTTCAGGCTTTGGGAATTCAGGCAATTCAGGTTGTGGCAGAGTTGGCAGCTCCGGTTTTGGAATTTCAGGGAATTCAAGCTTAGGCAAAGTTGGGATTTCAGGCAATTCAGGTTTAGGAAGCTCAGGCAAAGTTACTTCAAGAAGATGGCGCGCTTCTGCTTGAATTGTGTTGCAGCTTGTTAAAGACAAAGCGACAAGTAATACCAAGAAAAACGATTGGTTGTGGCGATAAGCCATTGTTGAATGCGATAAATGCTTGAACACTATAGTATTTTATGCTTTGAAAGATTATGCCTTGGCTTTACATTGAACAAGTTTATATAGATATGGAATTGGGAAAATTGGAAGGAGAATAAGGCTTAGGTTGGTGTGGTTAGGAAAAATTTCTGTTAGTTCATCTTCTCAACAATAACGTCCTAATATAGTCTGATATAGCTTTCCTTCTAGAGCATATTTTATCTTAATCTTCCTACAGAAGTAAAAACATAACCAAGGTCTGTCTCTTCCAGTAGGTAATCTAAAGAGAACTTGCTCTCTTTATAATTGTACTATTCTGAAATTGCAGGTTACTGATTTATAATGTGTACTCCCTCCGTTTGAGTTTATGTGAACATATTTCCTTTTGGGTCCGTTCCCAAAAGAATGACCCCTTTCTAAATTTAGAAAAAAATTAGCTTAAACTCCTAATTCTATCTTTAATGAGAAGCTTTTTATAACCAAACAAATAATTTGGACAACTTTTTGACTTGTTTAGGACCACATATTTCAAAAGTCTTCATTTTTCTTAAACTCCGTGCCCAGTCAAATAGGTTCACATAAATTGAAATGGAGAAAGTACCTTTTATAGTAAGTTATAGTAATACCAGCTAACTACAGTAGTAAAAATAACATGTTCATGGGACTAATGTTATGTCCCTTTTGGCTAAGGTTCTTCCAAAATCATAACACACATGAGCAAAGCAGCTGAAATTAAAGTTCAATAAATAAAACTGCTTGAAAGCTATTAAGAACTAAACTCAAAATAACAATATGAAACAAGAAAATAGATAAGAATGTAGAGAGCAAGAGATGAGAGCTTCTTATTTCTTTCAAGTGTTTCAAGTGTATACAATGTTATTAAAAACCCTTTATTTATAGGATGATATTTATGTAATACAAAGAGATGCCATGAACATGGTATTAACTATTGAGATCATGGGGACTATTATGGAGGTGTTGAAGTTACAATCATAATGGTAAGAAGTAGTGGGAGGTTAATGGAGAAGAGTAGTGAGTGTTACTCGCTTAGGAGTTATGGACATCCACCATAATCAAGTATTTCATAATACTCCCCCATGGATGTCCAAAGATAATGTGCCTAGTTAAAACCTTACTAGAAAAAAACCATGTGGAAAAAATTTCTAGTGAAGGAAAAAGAGTACACATATCTTGTATTACGCATTACTTGCTGCCTCATTAAAAACATTGCAAGAAAAACCCAGTGGGATAAAACATTAACTAAGGGTAAAAGAGTACAACGCGTATTTGGCCCCCTGATGAAAACATCATTTTTGTTTCTTAGAGACGACGAATTCCAAGCTTGTAAAATAACTTCTCTTGTATTGAGATCGGCAATGCCTTGTGAAAAGTTTGCCAAATTATCACTTGAATAAATTTGTTGAACATCGATCATGTCTGAAATAGAACTTTGGTGAAATATGCTTTATTTTGTCTCCTTCAATAGTTCTTATTTCAATGTAATTGGAACCTTGCTGAATATCATAATATGGCAGTACTCTCACAGACAACGAACTATGCCTTAAATTTATATAACCAACATAACTTTGATTATATTTGTTAAAATAAACAAATCTATATCGAAGATTCCTTTTGCATTATAACACTAATCGTACTTCAATATTTTCACATAGGCTTATACTTTCAGGTGTTGGAACTATTCGTCCAACTTGACATTTTTCAGATGAAGTCAATTTTTGTTTCATATTTTTCATTTGGCCAATAATTTATTTGTCCAATGTCCATGACAGATTTGAGCTCAAGATTATGTTAACAAGATCGTCGATGATCATTTTATATTAGTTCCATCACCACTCAATAAAGACATAAATTATCGAGATCTCATTATTTTCAGGTACCTGAGCCTCTCCCATGAGGTCTTATAAGATATTATGTCATGTTGCTCTTATAGAACTATTGCCTCCTTAATATGACCATTTTGATCATTCGCTCCTCTCCTTGGGAACCGATTAGTCTATTACGCTTTATGTGTTCCATAGAGTTTGTCCATCATAGACTTTATTCTATTTGGAGCATTAACAGCTAAAATATAACATTTATCTTTGGGTCAGCAAATGCCCCTGGTAATATTTTGCAAATAAATTATCACTTAAACTTCAAATTCACATTTTCTTGTACGAGGATCTAGATGTACTCATAATAATTCATTTCATGTATTATTATTTTCTGTGTTGCTCATTTTCTCCCCCTAATATTGGGATTACCAACACCTATCCCCAACCTTCTTTGGGGACCCATCTTTGTGTATTGTTATGGATCAATTAAATCATATAGCACATTCCTAATTCTAGACGGAAATTATTTGGTTCCTGACCCTGAACCAATTGTAATAGGGAGAATTTATTATAACTTATTGGCCAGATGCGTACAAGTACTGTTATATATTAAATAATATATCTTATATCAAATTTTCGTTTGTTCTCATAACCAATGCTTTAGCTATAATTGAAGGCAAACAATTTCTACTAAACCAACTTGGATTTAAATCAACATTATCTCACAATTTATATTTTGGAATTGTTCTCTAATAATTTGAGCAAGCAACTTTGCAAAATCCAAACTGCAAGTTGATAACAAACGCACATGTGACTGTACAATAGATGCATCTACTAAAATTATATAATAGTAAATAGTCCACATGGCAGGTGATTGTGCCCATATATATATATATATATATTACCTTTTATTCGTTTCAAAAATCAAAGGATTCAATCCCACCTTAGCTGATATATCATGAGAGTAGGCAGCACAAGAGAATTCTTGAAGAAGTTTCTATATTTTCAATATATGCCAATGTGAATTCTCAATTAATTTTTGCATCATAATTGAGCCGTGATGACCAACCGGTCATGCCAACTAATATTTATTTCAGTAAACCTCTAATCTACTTGTGGCATGTGATTTCATCATCATACTTATATATATATAGTAGAAATAGAAGAAAGTCGGGTAACCTTTTATATTTACCCGGTATGTTATAGTAATATAAAGATAATCAATCTTCCTTTCATTTATAGTCTCAATATGGTAACTACTTTGGCTAATACTTTTAAAACTCAAAAAGATTCTTTTGAGTCGTACTACAATATCAATGCCAAGAACAATTTTATTTATCCGGATAGTAACAAATTAGTTCTTCCGGAGATCTTAATTAATTTTGTACTACAAGATCTTTTGTCACATCATCGATATGGTGAATGTCTCATTCACGAAGAAAATCATATCATAATAATTGTCATGGTAAAAATCATCATAAACGAAATCATTTCTTGCTTTACTTTTGTCTTTAATAACTTTTTATAAGCATGGCAAAATATTTTCGATGTACCAATGACATATTCATATAACCACAATAATATTCATTCTCTTTATTTCACTCAAACCTCCCGTAGAGGTGATTCGTGTGGTATTGATCCAATTATGTATTGCATGTCTTTATGCATTATTTTTTATTGCATATTGCTACATTCACCTTCAGGAATAGGTCTGCATTATCAATACTTATCACAAGTCACATTTTCTTCAAGGAATGGATCATAATCAGCGACGTGCTTTATTATTTTTCCATATCAATTTGATGGTAAATATTGCCTTCACATTTTGAAGGACTATTTTGAAAACCCTTATTGTTCTCATTTTTACAATTGCCATAATGTTGACTATTATTATTTGGTCTTTGGCAGTGCCACGTTCATTGGTCAAACACTTGTCTTCATTTGGACTTATATGCACGACTATCACATTCACTTCAAGAATGGTGCAAATCAAGTGGGACAAGTTTCATATTTTTTCATGAAATATATATTATTTTTCTTTAGTCATCATTATATCATCAATATGGTGCATTGGGACTCAAACCCAATGCGTTACCCATATAAAGGCGTGTAAGGCTATAATGCATTGGGACTGAAACTCAACTCTTATTATCATAGTGCACCAAGATTCAATCCGATATCTTGCTCTCGTGGTGCGTTGGTACTTGAACCCACCATATTACCCTTAATTAATGACATAATATGACAAACTTTACTGGAATTCACCCTCGAGCATTCAAAAATGTACCATGTCGTAATTATATGTAAAAGTAAATTAAGTTTCAATAAGACATAAAATATTACTATTCTTGCTTTTGGTGGTCATTTCGTTGATGCATAATTCAGTTGACTCTCATAACTTACATGTCGTTTAACAATCTAAATTATCTCATTTTGCAAAGCCCTTTAATTGGAAAAAAATCATTGATAACATTTTTAACCTTAATGAAAAAGCCAATACTGGAATGACTCTACCATCTTGTTGCCTCCCACATTGGTTATAAAATAGGCGCAGCCATGTATTCTAAGTCACAAGAAACTAAACTTTAGAATTTGTTATGCAATGGAATGTACTAAGATTACCGTATGCACATAATGAAAAATTGAGTTGCAGAGATACAAACTCACTCAATATTCTAATTTGCTCCAAAGTTAAATCTCAGTAAAAATGCTAGCGAATTTCCATACCACAAGATGGAGTAGTAATTATACGATGCAACTTACTTGAAATATTATCCATAGTACGATCAGAGATGTAGCAAATAAAGGCATACCTTTCTAGTTCCTTATTTCAATGGACACAATTAACAAAAAAAAAAAAAAAAATTTAACTACACACTGCACATAAAGTTAATGCAAAGATATGAAACAGTAAATGGGTTTAGATGGATACAAAACTTATCTCTGCATTATCATCGAAGACATCTTTCATTGTACTTGATCTGAATGTCTGCTTATGATTCACATAATCTTGATGTGGAAGATCATGAAATGAGTCATTCGTGCTGATAACGTATTAAGAAACTAAACTCAAATTACAATATGAAACAAGAAAATAGACAAGAATGTAGAGAGCAAGAGATGAGAGCTTCTTATTTCTTTCAAGTGTTTCAAGTGTATACAATGTGATGCCCAAACCCTCTATTTATAGCATGATATTTAGGTAATACAAAGGGAATACATGAACATAGTATTAACTATTGAGATCATGGGAAAAGATCATGGAGGTGTTGGAGTTACAATCATAATGGTAAGAAGTAGGAGGAGGTTAATGGAGAAAAGTAGTGGGTGTTACCTTAGGAGTTATGGACATCCACTATAATCAAGTATTTCATAACAAAAGCATATAATTTCAAAAATAAAGTAAATCCAAATTGATGTTTTCTCAAAACAAGGACAGTGAAAACCCAAATCTTATACCGAAATTACCAAAATATAAGTAAGTTTGACCAACTTGTCACGATCCCAATTTCTCACAGTCGGGATCGTGATGGCGCCTAACTTTTTGGAATGCTAGGTAAGCCAACAAACAAAGATTTAATACGCTAATCACTATTCAATTCAATAAGTAACAATAATTAAACCAAAACATATTAAAGAAGTGCAGAATTTCATAATAATACAAGTACTAATACACGACTACCCAAAATCTGGTGTCATAATCCACGAACTTCTAAGAGCCACTACAAATACTGGTTGAAAAAAATATAACTATTTTCGGATTAAAAGAAAATAGAAAAACTAAGATAACTGGGAAGGGGACTCCAGGGTCTGCGAATGTCGGCAGATCTACCATGGGTCTCCTGTTAGGCTAAAGGCAGTAGCTCACTCGGGTCAGCACGGTCTGGTACCGAAATCTATACAAAAATTGCAGAGTGCAATATCAGTACAACCGACCCCATGTACTGGTAAGTGCCGAGCCTAACCTCGGTGAAGTAGTGATGAGGCTAGGACAAAATACATATATAAACCTGTGTAGTTAAGCAATATACAGGTATAACCACACATAATAGAAACTAAACACATATTAACGGGATGGAGAAAACATGATGAGGGGAGTACGGGATCATGAGAATAGAACAGTAAAGAAACATAGCAAAACAAGTGCACAGCATCACCCTTCGTGCTTTTACTCTCGTCCTCACCATAACAAACGAAAGAAATAATGATAATGAATATAAAATGGCACGACATCACCCTTCGTGATTTACGCTCTTCCTAACATGATAATGACTATGCAATGGAATGACATCACCCTTCGTACTTTACACTCTTCCTCACATAATAATTAATATGCATTGACACGACATCACCCTTCCTGCTTTACACTCTTCCTCACCCAAACAACAAAACAATAACAACCGACCAATAGAATTATTAATAACAAGCCTCGTTTCAATATTCAGTTTCACAACATCAACATCAATTTTGAATCAATAGTCAACCAATATCCAATTCCAAGTAAAACATGATAAGAATTGCACAACATGAAGAATAACCAGTTTAAACATAAACAAATGCAAATAAAGAATACAATAGTCATAAGAATAAGACTCACTCGCATGCTATGACCCGACAATCAACGTATAGGTGCACATCACCTCAACTATACGTTGTACTCAACAACCAAACACATAGCAAATAGACAACAATACCTAATCCCTCAAGCTAAGGTTGTCCATAACACTTACCTTGCTACCGTGACAAAACTAAAAGCTCCATCACCGTTATTCCTCTACATTCCACCTCCAATCCACTCGTATCTAGTCATTATTGACTTAATAACATCAATTATCGCTAAAGAAATCAATTCCAACGCATAATTATAAGTTTCCCAACAATTCCCCAAAAAAGTCAAAAACCAACCCCGAGCCTACTTGGTCAAAACTTGAGGTTCGGACCAAAACTCATTCATACCCGAGCCCAAATATGTAATTAGTTTCGGAATCCGACTCCAGATCAAGGTCTAAATTCCCAAATTTGCAAAATCCCCAATTATCCCAAAATTTCTAATTTTACCATTAATGAACAAGATTTAGGGCTAGAAATATAATGGGTGTTGATGGAAAATGAAGGAAGTGAGTGAAAGAACACAAACCTATGATTTGGTGTTGAAATCGCTTTTCAAAAATCGCCCTAGGTCGAGTTCTAGTGAAGAGGCTATGAATTTTTGAAGAAATCCCGTCTTTGGTTCTGTTTTAAAATCACTAGACAGGCCATACTTGCGTTCGCGAGTGGTGTGTCGCGTTCGCAAAGCTATGGCCTTATTGGCCTACGCGTTCGCGAGTAACCATCACATTCACAAAGGCATACCCCCAGCCTCCGCGTTCGCGAGCCAAGAGTCGCGTTAGCGATGAGTAATTTCCCCTCCCCCCGGGTCCCATGCTTCGCGTTCGCAATGAGCTGGTTGTGTTCGCAAAGGGTAAAACCCCCATCACTCTGCGTTCGTGACTGAACCTTCGCATTCGCAAAGAAGGAAAACTCGCCCTGACCATCCCACCCTTCGCATTTGCGAGAGTAGCATCGCGAATGCGAAGAAGGGCACACTAGAACAGCTGCTGTAGAAAATACCAGATTTTCTAAGTCTAAAACATCCCGTAGCCTATCCGAAGCTCACCCGAGCCCTCGGGGCTCCAAACCAAATAAGTACACAAGTCCTAAAATATCATACGAACTTGCTCGCGTGATCAAATCGCCAAAATAACACCTAGAACTACGAATTTAGCACCAAATTGCATGAAATTTTCAAGAAAGTTTCAAAACTTCTATTTTCTCAACCAAAGGTCTGAATCACGTCAAATCTGCCCCGTTTCTCACCACATTCACAGATAAGGCATAAAGATCATAACGGACCTATACTGGGCTCCAAACAACAATACGGACCCGGTATCAACAAGATCAATTATTAATCAAATTCTTAAAACCTTTATAATTCCAGTTTTACAATTTTCATCAAAAATTTATATCTCGGTCTAGGGACCTCGGAATTAGATTCCGGGCACACGCCTAGATCCCATATTTTACTACAGACCCATCGGGACCATCAGAATATAGATCCGGATCCGTTTACCCAAAACGTTGACCGAAGTCAATAAAAATCAACTTTTTAGGCCAAAAATTATTATTTCCTCAATTTATCACATAAAAACTTTCTGGATATACGCTCGAACTGTGCACGCAAATCAAGGAGAGATAAAATGAAGTTTTTAAGGCCTTGGAATACGGAATCGAGTTCTAAAACAGAAGATGATCTTTTGGGTTATCACATTCTCCACCTCTAAAACAACCGTTCGTCCTCGAAGAGATATAGAAAAGTACTTGTACCGGTGAAAAGATGGGATATCTTCTCCGCATATCGGAATCATACCCCCAAGTAGCTGGCTCAGTAGACTGACCTCTCCACTACCCTCGAACCAAAGGATAACTCTTTGATCTCAACTGACGAACCTGCCGATCTAGAATAGCTACCGGCTCCTCCTCATAGGTTAAATCCTTGTCCAGCAGGACAGTTCTTAAATCTAACATGTGGGATGGATCGCCGTGATCCATCCAAAGTATGGACACATGAAAAACTGGATGCACTGCTGATAAACCTGGTGGCAACACGAGTCTGTAGGCCACCTCCCTCACTCGATCAAGGATCTCAAAAGGCCCGATGAACCTAGGGATTAACTTGCACTTCTTTCCAAACTGCATCACACCCTTCAAGGGTGACAACCAAAACAACACTATCTCTCCGACCATTAATGCCACATCACGAACCTTACAATCGGCATAAATCTTTTGCCTGGACTGAGATGTACGAAGTCTAACCTGAATGATCTTAACCTAATCAAATGCATCCTACACTAAATTTTTACCCAAAAATCGAGCCTCCCCCGGCTCAAACCACCCAACCGGCGATCGATACCGTCTACCATATATTTCCTCATAGGGGGCCATCTGGAGGCTCGATCTATAGCTATTATTGTAAGTAGAACCCCGCTAACGGCAAAAACTGGTCCCAAGAACCTCTAAAGTATGTAACACAGACGCGAAATATATCCTCCAAGATCTGAATAGTACGCTCGGACTGTCCGTCCGTCTAAGGATGAAATGTTGTGCTAAACTCGACCCGCGTACCCAACTCATGTTGTACTACCCTCCAGAAATGCTAGGTAAACTGCGTACCTCGATCAGAAATGATAGACACTGGCACATCATGAAGACGAACGATTTCACGGATATAAATCTCTCCCAACCACTCCGAATAATAGTAAACTACCACAGGAATGAAATGCGCTGACTTGGTCAGCCTATCCACAATGACCCTAACTGCGTCGAACTTCCTCTAAGTCTGTGGGATTCCAACAACGAAATCCATAGTGATACGCTCCCACTTCCACTCAGGAATCTCTATCTTCTCAAGCAAACCACCAGGTCTCTGATGCTCGTACTTTACTAGCTTACAATTCAAACACCGAGCTACATATGCAACAATATTCTTCTTCATCCTCCTCCAACAATAATGCTACTGCAAGTCCTGATATATCTTACCAGCGCCGGAATGAATAGAATACCGGGAAGTGTGGGCATCCTCTAGAATCAACTCACGAATTCCATCCACATTAGGCGCACAAATATGACCATGCATCCTCAAGACTTCATCATATCCAACCGTAACCCGCTTGGCATTACTGTGCCGCACTGTGTCGCTAAGGATAAGCAAATGAGGATCATCATACTGCCGCTCCCTGATAGGCTTAAACAAGGAAGATCGAGCGACTGTACAAGCTAGAACATGACTGGGCTACGAAACATCCAACCTCATGAACTGATTAGCCAAAGCCTGAACATGTAATGCAAGCGATCTCTCACGGACTGGAATATATGCCAGGCTTCCCATACTAGCTGACTTCCTTCTCAAAGCATCGGCCACCACATTGGCCTTCCTGGGATGATACAAGATGGTGATATCATAGTCTTTCAATTGCTCCAACCACCTTCTCTACATTAAATTGAGCTCTTTCTGCTTGAACAAATATTGCAAACTCTTTTTTTTGAACACCTCACACGACACGCCATATATATAGTGCCACAAAATCCTCAGCGCGTGAACAATGGCTACTAGCTCTAAGTCATGAACTAGATAATTATTCTCATGAATTTTCAACTGCCGCAAAGCATAGGCAATAACCCTACCCCCCTACATCAATACAACACCAAGTCCAACACGAGATGCATCACAATATATTGTATAGGGTCTTGAACCTGTCGGCAACACCAACACCGATGCCGTAGTTAAAGCTATCTTGAGCTTCTGAAAGCTCACCTCACACTCGTCCGACCACCGGAACAGGGCACCCTTCTAGGCTAACCTGGTCATCGGGGCTGCTATAGATGAAAACCCCTCAACAAACCGACGGTAATAACCTGCCAAACCCAAGAAACTCCGGATCTCTCTAGATGATGTATATTTAGGCCAGTCCTTGACTGCCTCAATCTTCTTAGGATTCACCTGGATACCTTATACTGGTACAATGTGACCCAAGAAAGCAATTGAACTCAACCAAAACTCACATTTCGAAATTTAGCCTATAACTGGTTGTTCCTCAAAATCTGGAGAACGATCCGAAAATGCTACTCATGCTCCTCTCGACTGCGAGAGCAGATCAAGATATCATCAATAAAAACAATCACAAAGGAATCTAGATAGGGCTTGAACACCCGGTTCATCAAATCCATAAATGTTGTTGGGGCATTTGTCAACCCAAATAACATCACTAGAAACTTATAATGCTCGTATCCGGTCCGAAAGATTTCTTAGGGATATCAGATGCCCTAATCCTCAACCGATGGTAGCCAGACCTCAAATCGATCTTCGAAAACTTTTTGGCCCCCTGAAGCGGATCAAATAAGTCATCAATCCTCGGCAATGGATACTTGTTCTTGATGGTGACTTTGTTCAACTATCGATAGTCTATGCACATCCTTATCGATCCATCGTTTCTTTTTACAAACAACATCGGTGCACCCCAAAGCGAGTCACTGGGCCTAATGAAGACCTTATGAAGCAAGTCTTGCAACTGCTCCTTCAATTCCTTCAACTTTAACATGGCCATACGGTATGGCATAATAGAAATGGGCTGAGTGCCTGGAGCCAAATTAATGCAAAAGTTAATATTCCAGTCGGGCGGCATCCCTAGCAGGTCTACAGAAAATACCTCTAGAAACTGACAAACAACTGGTATGGAATCCATGGAAGGAACCTCCGCACTGGAATCACGAACAGAAGCCAAATAAGCCAAACACCCCATCTCGACCATACGCTGAGCCTTCATATAAAAAATAACCCTAGTAGTAGAATGAGTAGGAGTCCCTCTCCACTCCAATCGAGGCAACTCCAGCAAGGCTACGGTCACAGTCTTGGCATGACAGTCCAATATAGCATGATAAGGTGACAGCCAATCCATCCCCAAAATGCAATCAAAATCAACCATATCAAGAAGTAGGAGATCTACGTCGGTCCCAAGAACCCCAATAATAACCACACACAAGCGATACATACGATCTACAACAATAGAGTCACCTACCAATGTGGACACATACATGGGAGCACTCAAAGAATCATGAGGCATAAAAAAATATGAAGCAAAATAAGACGACACATAGGAGTATGTAGACCCTGGATCAAATAGAGCTGAAGCATCTCTACTGCAAACTGAAATAGTACATGTGATAACATCATTGAATGTCTAAGCCTCAGGAGTGGCTGGGAAAGCATAACATCAGGGCTAGGTCCTACCACGCTGAACTATATCCCTGGGACGACCTCGTGCTGGCTGGTCTCCACCTCTAGCAGCCTAACTTAACCTCTAATACCTCGACCTCGACCTTTAGTTGTCTAACCCCTACCTCTGGCTAGCTGAGCGAGCGGTGGAACACCCGGTGTATAGACCATGGCACGAGAACCCTGGTGCTGAGAACTTCTCGATGCTCGAGGACAATACCTAGCAATGTGCCTCAGATCACCACAAGTATAACAAGACTTCGGTTGTTGTGGCTGATGACCCTGAAACTGACCCTGGCACCCTGAGTAACCACCCTGAAAACTCTAAAGCGGAGGTGCACTGATAGGAGCTGGTGGTGCACTGTAGCTAACTAATCAAAATACTGCATATGAGGACCACAACCAGCTGAAGCACCGTGAGAAGTCTGAAGTGCTGAATAAAATAGCCTAGAAGGATGGCCTCTACCAAAAGTACCTCGACTTCCAGATGAGGCCCCACTATATCCACCGGAGTGACGAGGTGTCACGACCCAAACTGATGGGCCGCGGAAGGTGCTTGAGTATTACCTGTCAACCACCCCTAAGCATGCGTCTAAGATATGAATCTGAATAAAATCTACTGAATTACGAAAATAACATATATGAAATAAACCTACTAACAAAGCATACGTACATATACATGCAAGATACAGTGGGCGAGCTGACAAGGCTACTGTAGACAACTATACATCCAAAACTAGAAGCCGGCAAGGCCACACATAACCCAACTAGACATACTGTATACAGACCTCTAATGGAAACATAACTATACAAAGACTGGACCGAGCCACGTCAAACCTATATATATATATATAGAGAGAGAGAGAGAGAGAGAGTACAAAAATCAAAGCATCTCCGGATCAAGTGGAGCACGCCAACTCTCACTAATTTGGGATCCTAAGAAGGGAGACCGTCAACTTGCCTACCTGCACCTGCGGGCATGAAACACGGGCCCCGAAAAATAGGGCGTCAGTACGAAAAAATGTACTGGGTATGTAAGTCATGAAATTAGTACGTAAAAGACATAGATGAAACATGGAATAAGGAAACACATCTTTAAATCTGAATAACTTTGTAAATTCTAAAACGTTTGTAATGTCATGCACGTGCGTATGAATGTCGTGCCATGCATAGGTATGGGTGAACATTATATCATCAAGCCACTAAGGGCATCCCATCATATCGTCTTGGCCACTATAGGCAACATCATCAACATATACAAGTTGATCAGGTGGTGGTGCGTATATAACACCGTAACCTTTTCCCATATCCCATATACATATATTTACATATATACGCGTATATAACGTCATCTGATCATAGGTCAATTCACATGTATAAATGAGTGAAATGCATAAAAATACGTACTAATCTCAATATTCCTTCCGGATAAAATTTTCCAACTGCGTATGATTTTGAGACTCATGAACAGGAGATAATAGTAATTCTCATGGGGAATCAAGAATATAGACATCCCTACTATTTCTATGGATAGAGTAATTTATGAAAACTGTGTGTTTGCTTGTTTCTTCAGTATAATTTGGACCATGCCAAAAGAAAGAAGAGAGGGCCTTAACATACCTGAAGTAGGGAAAAATCCGTATGATATTCTTGGAAACGTTTGCACCATACTCCTTTAGAACCGCAAAATTTTATGTTGTTAAGGTGCTAATAATTCTTGCAGGAATTGATTTGGTCGCAAGAAATCTTGTTGGAATTCCTAACGTTCTGATTATACCTTCATGTTTGTCGTTGGAATCTTTGAGGTTAGTAGTCAAATAAACAATTTTTCCTCCTGTCTTCGTAGACTTAGTTAAAGAATATACTCAAAGGAAGTGATAGAAATTCAAATATACCTGAAGTAGCAATTTGATGTGAAACCAAACCAAGAGACAAACTAGTGTTTTAAGTCCAATAAATCAAGAATGTAGTAGTTTGAAAGAACATACAAGTTTATTTCTTTGTAAATCAAGCTTCCACCGTACTTTCCTAATGTCATGAATTATATTGGTTTGACTTTATTAAATGAATAAAGATATTATACCAACTATTAGGAATGAGGTGTCCTTTATTTAATAACTTGGTTGCCACCTAATTAAGAAGACTAAGGAGTCATTATATGGAAAGTGGTATTGGTGCCACGTTTTTTATGGTGATAATTATTAAATTTTTATCCATTTATTAGTTAATTGGGTAATGTCCCGTTACCCGGTAATTAATCAATTACCCGCATAATTTAAATATTACCACAAATTACTTAAAATTCTATTTATATTTTAAAATACTTCATATATACTTTATATATTATACTACCATGGTCATATGGTACCTTGCATGGTACTAGTTCATAATTATCGGGTATTATCGCTCAACCCGTATTTTATTCCAAATTGGCCACATTCAATGAAACTCGTTTTCTTTAATCCGTGTACCCCTTTATCCTTCATAACACTTATTTATTGCTTGTTATAAATAGCGTATGTACGTTAACGTGAAGATGATCTCATACCCGAGTCTACGTCGGTTAACTGAAAATGAAATTTTAACATACGAAAACGCGAGATGTAACATCCTTCCTCCCTTAGAAACATTCGTCCTCGAATGTTCAACTCCCTGTGATTTAAATAACTTTGGCAAGGTCGCCTCTGTAACAACACCACTACCAACTATCCCCGTAGAAGCTTAATAACTCAACGACACACAGGACCATAATTATGAATAACGACAATGGTCTCATATGACCAACAACAATAACCAACATAAGAATTTATACACGTGCCTTATGATTATGACATCTCAGTCGGACCCTTCTCTGGAGGACGAAACAAGTCGGGATATCTAGACTTCATGTTTTCCTCGGCCTCCCAAGTCGTTTCTTCCACATCGTTGTTTCTCCAAAGTACTTTCACAGAGGCTACCTCCTTATTCTGCATCTTGCGGATTTGTTGGTCTAGGATGGCAACCAGAAGTTCTTAGTATTATAAGTCTTCTGTAATCTGTACATCATTCGTGGGCACCACTCGGATAGGATCATCAATGCACTTTCGTAACATAGATACTTGAAAAATCAGATGGACAGACTCCAACTTTGAGGGAAATTCTAACTCATAAGCTACTCGACCCACTCTCCGAATAATCCTATAATACCCAATATATCGTGGGCTAAGTTTGTCTTTCTTGCCAAACCTCATCACACCCTTCATAGGCGACACCTTTAAGAATACTCAGTCATCAACCTCGAACTCTAAGTCTCGTCGCCGCACGTCAGAATATGACTTCTGATGACTCTAAGCTGTCAGTAGTCGATCCCGACTCAACTTTACTTTTTCTATGGCTCGCTAAACTAGGTCTGGCCCGTGTAATCCAGATTCTCCAACATCAAACCGCCTTATAGGCGACCTACACTTCCGTCCGTAAAGAGCTTTGTATGGAGCCATCTGAATACTGGAATGGTAACTATTATTATATGCGAACTCAATAAGAGGTAGATGATCATCCCAGCTACCTTTGTAGTCTATTACACAAGCTCGTAACATATTCTCCAGTGTTTGAATAGTACGCTCAGCCTGTCCATCTGTCTGGGGATAAAATGTTGTACTAAGACTTATTTGAGTCTCTAATCCCTTTTGGAAGGACCTCCATAAGTTAGTTGTAAATTGAACTCCTCTATCCGAGATAATAGATACAGGGACACCATGCAGTCATATTATCTCCTTAATATAAAGCCTCACATAATCCTCTGAGGAATATGTAGCTCAGACGGGCAGAAAATGGGCTGACTTTGTAAGCCTATCAGTAATCACCCATATCGAATCGAACTTATGCAGGGTACGAGGTAAGCCCACGATAAAGTCCATGTTGATTATTTCCCATTTCCAAATTGGAATCTTTGTAGCCTGCAATAATCCACCAGGTTTTGATGCTCAATCTTAACCTGCTGATAGTTAGAACACTGAGCAACAAATTCTGCTATACCCTTTTTCATTCTGCCCCACCAATACACTTCCCTGATATTATGATATATCTTTGTTGCTCCTGGATGGATAGAATAACGAGAATAGTGAGTTTCTCCCATAACCTTCCGACGCAGCCCTGCAACATTAGGCACACATAATCATCCTCGATATCTGAGGACCCCATCTCCTGTAATTTAAAACGGCGTCTTCTCCATCTAAAGGGTGGTATCCCTATAATGAACTAACATAGGATCCTCGTACTGGCATTCTTTTACTTCAGTTACTAAAGAGGATGTTGCCGTATCCTGAAGAGTAATTCCAATATCACCTGAGTCTAGTAATCGAACTCCAAGACTAGCTAGTTAATGAACCTCATGGGCTATTTCCCTTTTTCTGGCCATAAATACAACAGGCTACCCATAGATCTACGGCTGAGGGCGTTAGCTACTATGTTCGCCTTCCTCAGATGGTATAAAATATCAATGTCATAGTCTTTAAGTAGCTCCAACCATCTTCTTTGATGAAGATTCAATTCCTTTTGCTTGAAGATGTACTGGAGGCTCCTATGGTCCGTATAGATATCAACATGAATGCCATATAAGTAGTGCCTCCACATCTTTAGTGCATGAATCACCATAACTAACTCTAAATCGTGAGTCGTGTAGTTCTTCTCGTGCTTTCTTAGTTGTCTAGAAGCATAAAACACAACCTTACCCCACTGCATCAACACACAACCCAACCCAACGCCTGAAGTGTCACAATAGATAATGTAACCATCGGTCCCTTCTGGAAGTGTTAGAAATGGTGATGAAGTTATTCTGTCCTTTAATGCCTGGAAACTCTCTTCACAAGCATCAGTCCATTGTAATTTTGCTCCCTTTTGAGTCAACTTTGTTAAAGGTGCTGAAAGGGAAGAAAATCCTTCCACAAATCTCCTGTAATAACCTACCAAACCGAGAAAGCCTACGAACCTCCATCGGTGTTGTGGGTCTAGGCTAAGTCTTTACTGCCTCAATCTTTTGTGTATCCACCCGAATGCCTTTACCCAAAATGATATGCCCAAGGAAAGTTATAATGCTCAACCAGAATTCACATTTAGAAAATTTTTCATACAACTTCTCTTCTTGTAGAACTCTGAGCACAATACGCAGATGACCAGCATGCTCATCCTCTGAATGAGAATACACCAATATATCACCGATAAATACAATTATGAACTGATCTAAAAAAGTCCTGAACACACAGTTTATCAAATCCATGAATACTAATGGGGCATTGGTCAGACTGAACGACATAACCCGAAACTCAAAGTGCCCATATCTAGTCCTGAATGCTGTCTTCGGAATATCTTCATCCTTAACCTTTACCTGATGGTACCCGGACCTCAAGTTTATCTTTGAAAAACACTTGGCACCTTGCAACTGATCGAATAAATCATCAATTTTCAGGAGCGGGTACTTATTCTTGATCGTCACCTTATTCAGCTTCCTATAATCAACACATATTCGTAAGGAATCATCATTCTTTCTCGCAAACAAAATAGGTGCTCCTACAGTGACGTACTAGGTCCGATAAAATCTTTTTCAAGCAAGTCCTTTAGCTGTTATTTCAACTCTTTCAGTTCTGTAGGGGCCGTTCTATAGGGATGAATAGATATTGGATGAATATCTTGTAGTAGTTCAATAGAAAACTCAATTTCTCGCTCTAGCGGGAGACCCGGAAGCTCATCGGGGAAAACATCGAGAAACTCATTCACCACAGTGATGGATTGAATGGTTGGTAACTCCACTTCCACATCATGAACCCGAACTAAGTGATAAATACAGCCCTTTCTGATCATCTTTCTTGCCTTGAGGTAGGAAATAAATTTTCCTCTCGACGACGCCGTATTACCTTTCCACTCCAAAATAGGCTCCCCTGGAAATTCAAATCGGACTATATTTTCTCTACAATAAATGTTGGCATGACAAGAAGCCAACCAATCCATACCCATTATAACATCAAATTCTACCGTATCTAACTCGATTAGATCTGCTACGGTAGATCGACCATGAACTACTATTATACAACCCCTATATACTTGCTTAGCTGTCATTGAGTCCCCAACATGTGTAGACACCTCAAAAGGTTTAACCAATTTAGGTTTTATTTTAAACTTACTAGCAACCAACGGAGTAACGTATGATAAGGTGAAACCTGGGTCAATTAGTGCATATTCATCATAGGAGGAGACTGATAATATACCTGTAACAACATCAGGTGATGACTCTTGGTACTACCATCCTGCCAATGCATAAATGCGGTTTTGAGGGCTGCTCGAGCTAGATGCTCCGTCTTTACCTCTACCACGACTCATTGGTGCTTGGGGACCTTGCCTAGGGGGGCGTACTGATGATGGCGAACCAACTACAAATCCCGCTGGCTGAGCTATGGTTGCATCACCTCTCATCGGATAATCCCTCATAACGTGGCCCGGATAACCACAAGTATAACAAATACCTAATCCCATACGACACTATCCGGTATGCTGCTTACCATATTTAGCACATTGTGGCAAGGACAACCTCATCTAATTTGACTCACCCCTATACGGAGAACCTGAGGCCCTGAAATTCTGACCAAATCTTGAATATGTGGAATGATCGAATCTCTTACCGCCAAACTTAGAGGGTGCGCTAGTCGATGGCTGGGCTAGATACCTCAGGTATTGTTTCCTCTGACCACCTCAAAACTTACCAGAATGACCCAAAGACCTCACTCTCTTATTCTAGGCCCTATCATGCTCACAATCGGCCCTCTGTTTCTGTTTATGCTCCTCTACACCTTGAGCGTATGCCTGAATATGAGAAATATCCATGTGTGGCTGAAGCAAGACCGATATACAATCGTTAAGCAAGTGAGGCTCTAATCCCATCACGAACCAGTGAACCCAATCCTCCATCTTAGATACAATAGTGGGAGAATAACTAGACAATGAATCAAACTGAAGACTATACTCCTGAACACTCATGTTACTCTATCGAAGGGTCAAGAACCTGTCAACTCTAGCTCGCTTAAGCTCTAGTGGAAGATAATGATGAAGAAAAGCTTTTGTAAACTCCTACCGTACTACTGGAGGGGCATCCTCACCTCTGGACAATTCCCAAGACTCGTACCAATTAACTGCAACATCTCGGAGTCTATAGGAAGCTAGATCAACTGACTCAGTCGTAGTGGCCTTCATTACCCGTAACGTCCTATGCACTCTATCAATAAATACTTGAGGGTCCTCATTTGGATCTTCTCCAGTGAATATCGGAGGGTCTAGATTAATAAAGTCACGAACCATCGCACTCATTTACCTATATGCATAACCAATACCTACTTCCTAATGCCTATTAATTGGGTCAATAACTGAATAGCATCTCTCATCTCCTGACCTATTGCATCAGCCTGAGGTGCTAAATGTACAGGGGCGAGCGCTGGAGCTGGTGCCCCTCGTAGCTCTTTTGGAAAGGGTGGGGTATGTGAAGTCTGAGATGGAACCTCACCATGAGACTCTCCCCAAGCCATGGTAACTCATGGCACTAGACTAGTAGTTTCACCGGCCACGGACTTTCCCTTCTGGGCGGCAGTACTTTTTGGAGGCATTGTTGAAAATATAGCATATTGTTAGATACATAAATTCTTGTATCGCACGATCTGAGATAAAAAGAGAGGATAACATCCTATATGTCCTGTAGCCTCCTATCTATAAGTGTGGTGCATGGCACAACTATAAAGAAGTCTCTACTAGACACGGTCTGCAGACAACCCTGGGAGAGAACTGCTCAGATACCACTTTTGTCAAGACCCAAACCGATGGGCCGCGACGGGTGCCTGAGTCCTTCCTGTCAACCACCCCTAAGTATGCGTCTAAGATATAAATTTGAATAACATCTACTTAATTACAAAAATAACATATATCAAAGAAACTTGCCAATAAGGCATATGTACGTATACATGCAGGATACAGTAGGCGAGCCAGCAAGGCTGCTATAGACAACTATACATCCAAAATTGAAAGCCGACAAGGCCACATATAACCCAACTAGACATACTGTCTACAGACATCTAATGGAAACATAACTATACAAAGAATAGACTGAGACACATCAAATCCATATATATATACAAACGTATTGTACTAAAATCAAATCAGCTTCGGATCAAGTGGAACATGCCAACTCTCGCTGATCAGGGATCCTAAGAAGGGGGACCATCAGCTTGCCTATCTGCACCTGCGGGCATGAAAGACAGGCCCCGTGAAATAGGGCATCAGTACGAAAAAAGTACTGAGTATGTAAGGCATGAAAATTAGTACGTAAAAGACATAGATGAAACATGGAATAAGGAAACACATCTTTAAATCTGAATAAATTTGTAAATTTTGAAACGTTTATAATGTCATGCACGTGGGTATAAATGTCATGCCATGCATAAGTATGGGTGTACATAATATCATCAAGCCACCAAGGGCATCCCATCATATCGTCTCGGCCAATGTGGGCAACATCATCAACATATACCGGCTGATCAGGTGGTGGTGTGTATATAACGCCGTAACCTTTTTCCATATTCCATATACATATATTTACATATATACGCATATATAACGACATTTACATGGGTCAATGCATATGTATAAATGAGTAAAATGCATGAAAAATACGTAATAATCTCAATATTCTATCTGGATAAACTTTTTCAACTGCGTATTATTCTAAGACCCATGAATATGAGATAATAGTAATTCTCATGGGGAATCACGAATATAGACACCTCTATTATTTCTATGAATAGAGTAATTTATGGAAACTGTGTGTTTGCTCGTTTTTTCAGTATAATTTAGACCGTGCCAAAAAGAAATAAGGGAGAGCGGCCTTAACATACCTGAAATAGGGAAATATTCGTATGATATTCTTGAAAAAGGTTATACCGTACTCCTTTAGAACCGCAAAATTTTACATTGCTAAGGTGCTAATAATTCTTGCTGGAATTGATTTGGTCGCAAGAAATCTTGTTGGAATTCCTAACGTTCTGATTAAACCTTCATGTTTGTCGTTGGAGTCTTTGAGGTTAGTAGTCAAATAAACAATTTTCCTCCTGTCTTCTTAGACTTAGTTAAAGAATATACTAAAAAAAAGTGATAGAAATTCAGATATACCTGAAGTAGCAATTTACTGTGAAACCAGACCAAGAGACAAACTGGTGTTTTAAGTCCATTAAATCAAGAATGTAGTAGTTTGAAAGAACATACAAGTTTATTTCTTTGTAAATCAAGCTTCCACCGTGCTTTCTTAATGTCATGAATTATGTTGGTTTGACTTTATTAAATGAATAAAGAGATTATACCAACTATTAGGAATGAGGTGTCCTTTATTTAATAACTTGGTTGCCACCTAATTAAGAAGACTAAGAAGTCATTATTTGGAAAGTGGCATTGCTGTCACATTTTTTATGGTGATAATTATTAAGTTTTATCCACTTATTAGTTAATTATGTAATGTCTTGTTACCCAGTAATTAACAATTACCCGCATAATTTCAAAATTACCACAAAATACTTAAAATTCTATTTATATTTTAAGATACTTCATATATACCGTATATATTATACTACCGTGATCATATGATACCTTGCATGGTACTAGTTCATAATTATCGGATATTATCGCTCGACCCGCATTTTATTCCAAATTGGCCACTTTCAACGAAACTCGTTTTCTTTAATCCGTGTACCCCTTTATCCTTCATAGATATTGCTTATTTATCGCTTATTATAAATAGAGTAAGTACGTTAACGTCAAGATGATTTCATCCCCGAGTCTATGTTGGTTAACTGTAAACGAAATTTTAACGTACGAAAACGTGAAATGTAACACATGGCCTCTTGCCACATTGGCCGCATCTTGGAAAGAAATCTCACTCTCAGTTTCCTTAGCCATCTGCAATTTGAAAGGCTGAGCGAGTGCCTCAATAAACCTCCTCACCCCTCTCTCTCTCTCTCTCTCTCTCTCGGTGGGGAGCATAAGAAGAGTATGACGGGCCAAATAAATAAAGCGAGTCTCGGATTAAGTAACGTACATGCTGCCCTCCTGGATCGAACTGCCTGCGATAGTCCTCTCTCGGTGTAATAGGAAGGAACTTCTCAAGAAATATTTGATAGAACTGGTCCCAAGTCAACGCAGGTGACCTAGCTGGTCTGGACAAACATAAATCCCTCCACAATTTCTTGGCGGAATTGACAGATGAAAAGCAGCAAAGTCAACCCCATTGGTCTCCACTATCCCCATGTTACTTAACACCTCATGACAACTGTCCAGATAGTCTTAGGGATCCTCTGAAGATTTACAACCATAGTGAGGGGTGAAAAGCTTGGTAAACTTATCCAACCTCCACAAAGCATCAGAAGAAATAGTTGATCCATCGCCGGTCTGTGCTGCAATACGCGGCGGAACTACCCCAACTGGCTGAGCTGCTAGAGTCTAAAATTGGGGAGGCATCTGCTCTGGAGTGTGAGTAGCGGGAGTCTGAGCTCCTCCCCTAGCCCGAGAGACGGCTGGTGCTACAGGGAATGTTCCAGCCTGAGTAACATTTTCCATGAGGCCCACTAGACGGACCAAAGCATCCTGAAGCACTAGGTTGGCTGTGAACCGCTCTGGAACCTGAGCTGGTCAGGCAGGAACAGTCTGGGCCGGGACCTCATCATCAAACTCCACCTGAGGCTCCGCTACTGCTGCTGCTGCTTGAGCTCTAGGCTGATTCGTGCCCCTGCCTCAGCCTCTAGCACGACCTCGTCCTCTGCCTCTCGTAGGAGCTGCCACTGGGGGTTTGGGCTGCTAATCAGCTGATGAAGCGATTTATGTTCTCGCCATCTACGAAAGAACAAGAGTAGAGAGTTTAATTAGTATTAAGAGATCAAATAGCATTACAGACAAAAATAGAAGCAAAATTGTTCCTAACCTTTGTAGCCTTTGGGGATAAGAACAGATGTCTCTGTACCGATCCCTAAAATTCTACCTAGATTGTTCGTGAATTGTGAGACGTAGGAAACCTAGTACTCTGATACCAACATGTCACGACCCAAATTATCCTCCATCGGGATCGTGATGGCGCCTAACTTTTCAGAATGCTAAGCAAGCCAACAGAAAAAGATTGAATACGCAAACCACTATCCAATTCAATAAGTAACAATAATTAAACCAAAACAGAGTAAAGAAGTGTGAAATTTCATAATAATCCAAGTACTAATACATGACTACCCAAAATCTGGTGTCACAATCCACGAACTTCTAGGAGTCACTACAAATATTGGCTGAAAGAAAATACAATTGTTCCCAAATTAAAAGAAAACAGGAAAACTAAGATAATGGGGAAGGGGACTCCAGGGTCTGCGAACACAGGCAGATCTACCTTGGGTCTCCTGTTGGACTGAAGGTAGCATCTCACTCGGGTCAGCATGGTCGGTACCGAAATTTGCATAAAAACTATAGAGTGCAGTATCAGTACAAATGCACGGCATCACCCTTCGTTCTTTTACTCTTGTCCTCACCATAACAAATAAAAGGAGCTATGAGAATGAATATAAAATGGCACGGCATCACCTTTCGTGCTTTACGCTCTTCCTCACATGATAATGAATATGCAATGGCACGATATCACCCTTCGTGCTTTACACTATTCATCACATAATAATGAATATACAATGGCACGGTATCACCCTTCGTGCTTTACACTCTTCCTTACATAATAATGAATATACAAGTGCACGACATCACCCTTCGTGCTTTTACTCCCGTCCTCACCATAACAAATGAAAGGAACAATGATAATGAATATAAAATGGCACGGCATCACCCTTCGTGCTTTATGCTCTTCCTCACATGATAATGAATATGCAATGGCACGACATCACCCTTCGTGCTTTACACTCTTTCTAACCCAAACAATAACAACCGGGCAATAAAATTATTAATAACAAGCACCGTTTCAGTATTCAGTTTGACAACGTCAAATTCCAGTAAAATATGATAACAATTGCTCAACATGAAGAATAACCAATTTAAACATGAACAAATACGAATAAAGAATATAACAGCCACAAGAATAAGACTCACTCGCTTTCTATGACCCGAAAATCAATGTATAGGTGCTCGTCACCTCACCTATATGTTGTACTCAACAACGAAACACATAGAAAATAGACAAAAATACCTAATCGCTCAAGCTAAGGTTAGCGACAACACTTACCTCAGTACCGCGGCCAAACTCAAAGCTCAATCACCACTTTTCCTCTAGATTCCACCTCCAATCCACTCGTATCTAGTCATAATTAACTTAATAACATCAATTATTACTAAAAAAATGGTTATTCCTCGAAAGGACATAGAAAAGTACCAGGGCCGGTGAAAGGATAGCGATATCTACTGTGCATATCGGACTCGGACTCCCAGGTAGCTGCCTCAACAGGCTGACCTCTCCACTGCACTCGGACAGAAGGTTAAATCCTGCCTTTGATCTCAACTGACGAACCTGTCGGTCTGTAATATCTACTGGGTGCTCCTCATAGTTTAAATCCTTGTCCAGTTGGACAGTGCAGAAATTTAACATGTGGGATAGATTCCCATGATACTTCCGAAGCATGGACACATGAAACATTGGATGCACCACTGATAAACCCGGTGACACCACGAGTTTGTAGGCCACCTTTCCCACTCGATCAAGGATCTCAAAAGGCCCGATGATCCTAGGGTTTAACTTTCCCTTCTTCCCAAACCACATTACACCCTTCATGGATGACACCCGATGCAACACTCTCTCTTCGACCATGAATGCCACATCACGAACCTTATGGTCGGCATAAATCTTTTGCCTGGACTAAGCTGTACGAAATCTATCCTGAATGATCTTAACCTTATCCAAGGCACCCTAGACTAAATTTGTACCCAATAACCGAGCCCCCCCTGCTCAAACGACCCAACCAGTGATCGACACTATCTACCATATAATGCCTCATAGGGGCCATCTGGATGCTCGACCTATAGCTGTTATTGTAAGAAAACTCCGCTAACAGCAAGAACAGATCCCAAGAACCTCCAAAGTTAATAACACAGGCGCAGAGCATATCCTCCAAGATCTAAATAGTACGCTCAGACTGTCTGTCCATCTGAGGATTAAATGATATGCTCAACTCAACTCGCGTACCCAACTTACGTTGTACTTCCATCTAGAAATATTAGGTAAACTGCGTACCTTGATAAGAAATTATAGACACAGGCACACCATGAGGACGAACGATCTTACGGATATAAATCTCAATAAACCACTCCGAAGAATAGGAAATTACCACATGAATGAAATGCACTTACTTAGACAGCCTATCCATAATAACCCATACTGCATCGAACTTCCTCTGAGTCCGTAAGTGTCCAACAATGAAATCCATAGTGATACACTCCCACCTCCATTCAAGAATCTCTATCTTCTGAAGCAAACCATTAGGTATCATATGCTTATACTTTACTTGCTGAAAATTCAAACACCGAGCTACATATGCAACAATATCCTTCTTCATCCTCCTCCACCAATAATGCTTCCGCAAGTCCTAATATATCTTAGCGTCGCCCGGATGAATAGAATACCGGGAACTGTGGGCCTCCTCTAGAATCAACTCACAAATCTCATCAACATTAGGCACACAAATACGACCCTACATCCTCAAGACTCAATCATATCCAATTGAAACCTGCTTGGCATCACTGTGCCGCACTGTGTCCCTAGGACAAGCAAATGAGGATCATCATACTGCTGCACACTGATACGCTCAAACAAGGAAGACCGAGCGACTGCACAAGCCAGAACACGAATGGGCTCCAAAACATCCAACCTTACGAACTGGTTGGCCAAGGCCTGAACATCTAATGCAAGAGGTCTCTCACCGGCTGGAATATATATCAGGCTTCTCATTCTAGCTGACTTCCTACTCAAAGTATCGACCACCACATTGGCCTTTCTAGGATGATACAAGATGGTGATATCATAGTCTTTAAATAGCTACAACCACCTTATCTACCTCAAATTGAGCTCCTTCTACTTGAACAAATACTGCAAACGCTTATGATCCGTGAACACCTCACATGATATGCCATATAGATAGTGCTACGAAATCTTCAGCGCTTGAACAATGGCTACTAGCTACAAGTCATGAAATGGATAATTTTTCTCATGAATCTTCAACTGCCGTGAAGCATAGGCAATAAACTTACCACCTTACATCAATACCATACCAAGTCCAGCACGAGATGCATCACAACATACTGTATAGGGCCTTAAACCTGTGGGCAATACCAACACCGGTGCCGTAGTTGAGATTTTGAAAGCTCACCTCACACTCCTCCGACCACCGGAACAGGGCACCCTTCTGGGTCCACCTAGTCATCGGGGCTGCTATAGATGAAAACCCTTTCACAAACCAACGGTAATATCCCACCAAACCCAAGAAACTCCAGATCTCTGTAGCTGATATGGGTCTAGGCCAGTCCTTGACTGCCTCAATCTTCTTAGGATCCACCTGGATACCCTCTACTGATACAACGTGACCCAAGAAAGCAACTGAACTCAACCAAAACTCACATTTCGAAAACATAGCAGATAACTGGCTATCCCTTAGAGTCTGGAGAACGATCTGAATATGCTGCTCATGCTCCTCTCGACTACGAGAGTAGATCAAGATATCATCAATAAAAACAATCATGAAGGAATCCAGATAGGTCTTAAACACTCGGTTCATCAAATACACAAATGTTGCTGGGGCATTTGTCAACCCAAAAGACATCACTAGAAACTCATAATGCTCATATCAGATCCGAAAAGCTGTTTTAGGGACATCGAATGCCCTAATCCTCAACTGATGGTAGCTAAACCTCAAATCGCTCTTTGAAAACACCTTGGCACCTTGAAACTAATCAAATAATTCATCATTTCTCGACAATGGATACTTGTTCTTGATGATAACTTTGTTCAACTACCGATAATCTATGCACATCCTCATGGATCCATCCTCTTTCCTTACAAACAACATTGGTGTACCCTAAGGTGAGAAGGCCTAATGAAGCCCTTATCAAGCAAGTCTTGCAATGGCTCCTTCAATTCCTTCAATTCTGACGTGGCCATACGGTATGCTAGAATAGAAATAGGCTGAGTGCACGGAGCCAAATCAATGCAAAAGTCGATATCCTTGTCGGGCAGCATGCTCGGTAGGCTGTAGGAAATACCTCTAGAAACTCACAAACAACTGGTATTGAATCCAAGGAAGGAACCTTCCAATTGGAATCACTAACATAAGCCAAATATGCGAAACACCCTTTCTCGACCATACACCGAGCCTTCATATAAGAAATAACCCTACTGATAGAATGAGCAGTAGTCCCTATCCACTCCAATCGAGGCAACTTCGGCAAGGCTAAGGTCACGGTCTTAGTGTGATAGTCCAATATAACATGATAAGGTGACAGTTAATCCATCCCCAAAATGACATCAAAATCGACCATATCAAGAAGTAGGAGATTTACGCTGGTCTCAAGACCCCCAATAATAACCATACACGAGCGATAGACACGATCTACAATAATAGAGTCACCCACCGGTGTGGACACATACATAGAAGCATTCAAAGAATCGCGAGGTACAACCAAATATGAAGCAAAATAAGACAACACATAGGAGTATGTAGACCCTAGATCAAATAGAACTGAAGCATCTCTACTGCAAATTGAAAGAGTTAATGTGATAATAGCATTGGATGACTCAGCCTCAGACGTGGTTGGGAAAAAGCATAACTTCAGGGCTGGGCCCCACCACTCTGAACTATATCCCTGGGATGACCTCCAGCTCGCTGGCCTCTACCTCTAGCGGCATGACCTCTACCTCTAATACCTCAACCTCCCCATCTAGTTGTCTGACCCCTACCTCTGGCTGGCTGAGCAGGCGGTGGAACACCTGGTGCCAGGACCATGGCACGAGAACCCTAGTGCTGAGAATTGTTTGATGCTCGAGGATAATACCTAGCAATGTGCCTGGATTACCATAAGTATAACAAGACTTCGACTGTTGTGGCTGATGACCCTAAAAATGACCATTGTAGCCTGAGTAACCACCCTGAATACTCTGAAGCAGAGGTGCACTAATAGGAGCTGGTGGTGCACTGTAAGCTAACTGTTCGGAATATAACATGTGAGGACCACAGCCACCTAAAGCACCATGAGAAGTCTGAAGTGCTAAATGAAACGGCCTAGGAAGGTGGCCTCTACCAAAAGTACCCCGACCTCTATATTAGGCCCCACTAAATCTATTGGAGTTACGAGGCCTCTTGTTAGACCCCCGTCTACTCCCCTAAGGTAAAAACATCTCAACTCACCTGGCCACATTGGGCGCATCCTGGAAAGAAATCTCACTCCCAGTCCCCTTAGCCATCTGCAATCTGATAGGCTGAGTGAGTCCCTCAATATACCTCCTTACCCTCTCTCTCTTTGTTGGGAGTATAAGAAGAACATGATGGGCTAAATAAATAAAGCAGCTCGTACTGAGTAACGGAGATGCTATCCTGCTGGAGACGCTCGAACTGCCTGCAATAGTCCTCTCTCAGTGTAACAAGAAGGAACTTCTTAAGAAATATCTGAGAGAACTGGTCCCAAGTCAAAGCAGGTGACCCAGCTCGTCTAGCCAAACATAAATCCTTCGACAATTTCTTGGCAGAACCTGACAGAGAAAAAGCAGCAAAGTCGACCCCATTGGTCTCCACTATCGCCATGTTACATAACTCCTAATGACAACTATCCAGATAGTCCTAGGATCCTTTGATGATGTACCGCCATAGTGATTGGTGAAAAACTTGGAAAACCTATCCAACCTCCACAAAGCATCAGAAGACATAGTTGATCCATCGTCGGTATATGCTGCAACACCCGGTGGAACTATCCCAACTGGCTGAGCCAATGAAGTCTGAAACTGGGAGCCATCTTCTCTGGATTGTGAGTAGCAGGAGTCTGAGCTCCTCCCCCAACCCAAGAGACGGCTGGTGTTACAGGGAATGTGCCAGCTTGAGTAACACTTTCCATAAGGCCCACTAGATGGACCAAAGCATCATGAAGTACTGGGGTGGCTATGAACCCATCTAGAACCTGAGCTGGTCCAGCAGGAACAATCTGGGTTGGGACCTCATCATCAAACTCCACCTGAGGCTCCGCTACTAGTGCTACTGCTCCAGCTTTAGGTTGAGTCGTGCCCATGCCTCATTATCTAGAACGACCTTGCCTCCTACTCTAACTCTTGTAGGAGCTGCCACTGGGGGTTAGACTGCTGATCAGCTGATGAAGCGGTTCATGTTCTCGCCATCTACGAAAGAACAAGAGTCGAGAGTTCAATTAGCATTGAACTCTGTAGACTTTGTGGCACGACAGTGAAAAATAGAAGTAAAATTGTTTCTAAACTCTGTAGCCTCTGGTGGATAAGCACAGACATCTCCGTACAGATCCCACAGACTCTACCTAGCTTGTTCGTGAATTCTAAGACCTAGGAAATCTAGTACTCTAATACCAACTTATCACGACCCGAATTTCCCACCGTCGAGATCGTGATGGCGCTTAACTTTTCAGAATGCTAGGCAAGCAAACAAATACAGATTTAATACGCTAACCACTATCCAATTCAATAAGTAACAATAATTAAACCAAAACAGAGTAAAGAAGTGCGAAGTTTCATAATAATCCAACTACTAATACACGACTACCCAAAATCTGGTATCACAATCCACGAACTTCTAAGAGTCACTACAAATACTGGCTAAAATAAAATACAACTATTCTCGAATTAAAAGAAATAGGAAAACTCAGATAACGAGGAAGGGGAATTTAGGGTCTGTGAATGCCGGTAGATCTACTTTGGGTCTCCTGTTGGACTAAAGGTAGCAACTCATTTAGATTAGCACGGTCCGGTATTTAAATCTACACAAAAAGTGCAGAGTGCAATATCAGTACAACCGACCCCATGTACTGGTAAGTGTCGAGCCTAACCTCGGCGAAGTAGTGACGAGGCTAAGACAAGACACATATATAAACCTGTGCAATTAAGCAATATATGGGCATAACAACACATAATACAAACTAAACACATATTAACGGGAGGGGGGAAAACATGATGAGGGGAGTACAAGATCGTGAGAATAGAACAGTAAAGAGACACATCGAAAGAAGTGCACGGCATCACCCTTCCTGCTTTTACTCTTGTCCTCACCGTAAAAAATGAAAGGAACAATGATAATGAATATAAAATGGAACGACTTCACCCTTCGTGCTTTACGCTCTTCCTCACATGATAATGAATATGCAATGATATGGCATCACCCTTTGTGCTTTACACGCCTCCTCACATAATAACGAATATGCAATGGCACGATATCACCCTCGTGATTTACACTCTTCCTCACCCAAACAACAAAATAATAACAATCGGGCAATAAAATTATTAATAACAAGCCCCGTTTCAATATTCTGTTTCACAACGTCAACCTCAACTTTGAATCAATACTCAACCAATATCCAATTCTAATAAAACATGATAATAATTGGTCAACATGAGGAATAACCAGTTTAAACATGAACAAATGCGAATAAAGAATACAACAGTCACAAGAATACGACTCACTCACATGCTATGACTCAACAATCAACGTATAGTGCTCGTCACCTCACCTATACGTTTTACTCAACAACCAAACACATAGCAAATAGACAACAATTCCTAATCCCTCAAGCTAAGGTTAGCGACAACACTTACCTCGCTATCGCGGCCAAACTCAAAGCTCAATCACCACTTTTGCTCTAGATTCCCCTCCAATTCACTTCTATCTAGTCATAATTAACTTAATAACATCAATTATCAGTAAAGAAATCAATTCAAATGCATAATTATAAGTTTCCCAACAATTCCCCAAAAAAGTCAAAAACTGACCCTGGGCCCGCTCAGTCAAAACTCGAGGTTCAGACCAAAACTCATTCACCCATTAACCACAGAGCCCATATATGCAATTAGTTTTGAAATCCGACCCCAGATCAAGGATTAAATTCCCAGATTTTCAAAATCCCCAATTCTCCCAAAACTCCTTAATTCTGCCATGAAGGAACAAAATTTAGGGCTTGAAATCTAATTATTGTTGATGGAAGTTGAAGGAAATTAATTAAAGAACACAAACCTATGATTTGGTGTTGAAATCCCTCTTCAGAAATCGCTCTAGGTCGAGTTCTAGTGAAGAGGAAATGAATTTTTGAAGAAATACCATCTTTGGTTCTATTTTAAAATCACTGGACATGCATTATTCGCGTTCGCGAGAGGCCTGTCACGTTCGCGAAGCTATTGTCCTTTTGGTCTATGTGTTCGCGATTAACCCATCACGTTTTCGAAGGCGTATCCCCCCAACCTCCGCGTTCGCGAGCCAAAGGCCGCATTCACGATTAGTCGGTCGCGTTGGCTAAGGGTAAAGCCCCCATAACTCCGCGTTCACGACCAAGCCTTTGCATTCGTGAAGAAGGAAAACTCACCCTGACCAGTCCACCCTTCGCATTCGCGAGAGTAGCTCCGCGAACGCGAATAAGGGCACACCAGAACAGCTGTTGCAGCAAAAATACCAGATTTTCTAAGTCTAAAATATCTCGTAGCCTATCCAAAACTCACCCGAGCCCTCGGGCGCTAAACCAAACATGCACACAAGTCCTAAAACATCATACAAACTTGATCGCGTGATCAAATCATCAAAATAATACCTAGAACTGTGAATTTAGCACCAAATTGCATGAAGTTTTCAAGAAAGTTTCAAAACTTCTATTTTCTCAACCAAAGGTCCGAATCACGTCAAATCGGTCCCATTTCTCACAACATTTCATAGATAAGTTATAATTATCATGACATACCTATCCTGGGATCCGGAACCACAATACGGACCCGGTATAAACAAGATCAATTATTAATCAAATTCTTAAAACCTTTATAATTCCAGTTTTACAATTTTCATCAAAAGTTTATTTCTCGGGCTAGGGACCTCAAAATACAATTTCGGGCAGACACCCAGATCTCATATTTTACTACAAACCCATCGGGACCATTAGAACACGGATCCAGGTCCATTTACCTAGATCGTTGACCAAAGTTAACAAAAATTAACTTCGGGACCCGAGGCCCCTGTATTTCAGATGCTTAACGAGTCATTTTAGAACTTGTTGGAATTGCAGAAAAATTGAAGCAGCCCAGTTCTGGTTTCCTCATTTTTTTCATGAGAAGTGTATCGTGTTCGCAAAGAGGAGCTGGGCTGGGGCAGTTTTAATTCTTCGTGTTCGCGAAGGTTCTCCCGCGTTCACGAAGCTGGAGGAGTTGTTGCATCGTGTTTGCGGATTGGGAATCGCATTCACGGTGAAGGAGCTGGACCCAAGATCACTTGTACTTTGAGAATTCAAGGGTCCTTCCGCGTTCGCGAAGAAGGAATATCTGGGCAGTATTTAAATAGCCCATCTGCGTCCCTTCTTCATTTTTCCACCATTTTTGAACGGGATTGAAGCTTGAGATTAGAGACTTTAAAATGGGCATTTGAGGGGCCAATTGAACTCCGATTTTAGTGTTCTTGATATGTATAGAGTCATGAGAGTACACAAATTCTGAAAATGTAAATTTTATTTGATTCCGAGATGTGGGCCCCTGGGGCGTTTTGGTTATTTTTCCTAATTTCGCGTATTAGCTTAGAATTACTTCGCGAAATCAGTTCCTTGAAGTGTTATTTACATTATGCAATTGAATTGAATATATTTGGGGCATTTGGAGTCAAGTACTCGTGGCAATAGCATGGTTTCAGGTTGATTTTGAGCTGGTTCGAGGTAAGTGGCTTGCCTAACGTTGTGTAGGAGACATTCCCTTTAGGATTTGGTAGTGTAGTAATTGAAATGCCTTGTACGCAAGGTAAAGAGTGTGTACTTGTGCTAATTGTTGAAAATCTTGTTTTCACTAAAGTAGCTTTAATTATGTTTTCCTTTCCTGCTTATTCTACTTGAAATTTAAGCCTACTGTTAGCTTAGAAAAGCATGTTTAGTTGACTTAATTGCCTTATTGCTTGAACTGCCTTATTTGTATTATGTGAAGCATGTTAGGTTAGAATTACCTGTTTTACTTGGTATAAAATTGAGTTTAATTGAGTATTCCTTATGTTATTGCTGTGTATTTTACTTTGGAACTACGTGATGGCATCCTGGGAGATCCCCTGTACGTATTTTATGATTTGAGGTGAGGTGTGGGATACCGAGAGATCCGCATCACGCATATTGAGGATACCAAGAGATCCCTGGCATATATTGAGGGTACTAAGAGATCCTCGGGATACTGAGAGATCCCCGGTTATTATCTTTGTTAAGAGCGGTATTCCTGGTGATTGTTTCTGCTTCTGTTTCAGTTGTAGTTATCCTTATTACCCTGTAATGATTCTTATTGTTAACTTTCAACTGTACTGTTTTATCTTATTCTGTCGCATCTTATATTTCATTAAATCTCAATAGGGCATCGACCTTCCTCGTCACTACCCGACAGAGGTTAGGCTTGGCACTTATTGAGTACCGTTGTAGTGTACTCTTGCCCTTTCTGTGCATATTTTTCATGTACAGATCCAGGTACCTCCACTCAGACTTATCACGCTGGAGCCGAGGCACTTGTAGAGACTCCGAGGTATATATATCACATACGCAGACCGAAGAGTCCCTTTCTACTCCCTCTTTTAAGTATTAGTCCTTCTGTATTTTCTTTCCTTTGTTAGATATTCTGGAGTTAGATACTTGTAGACATTCAAATGCTTGTGATCATGAGATTTCGGGTTTTGGGAAATATATTTAGATTTCGAGAGTTGATATTGTGTATGCCGAGCAACACTTTTAAACATTGTTTTATTTCATTATTTCGTTTTATTATCTCTTCCGCAAATTGGATTATTTTCTGCATTGTTAGGCTTACCTAGTCGTAGAGACTAGGTACCGTCACGATGGTTCACGGAGGGCGAACCGGGATTGTGAAAAGTTGGTATCAAAGCTCTAGGTTCATAGGAGTCATGATTCACAAGCCGGTTTATTAGAGCCTCGCTGATCGGTACGGAGACGTCTGTACTTATCTACGAGAGGCTATGTAACTTTTAGGACAATTCCACTTCATTTGATTTCCTTGTCATGCGAGATTGTCGATATCACAACTCTAAACTTCTCTCTTCTATTCTCTCATAGATGGTGAGGACACGTGCTACTCGAGACGATCAGGAACCCGCGCCCCCTACTGCAGCTATCAGAGGCCAGTGCCGGGGTAGAGGCCCAGGACCCGCACGTGGTGTAGCCAGAGAACCTGCACGAGTTGCCACCGAGGTACCACTAGCAGTTCTAACCGGAGTCTGGGCACCTGATACGCCTACTGATACTACCACTCCAGCACTTCAGGAGACTCTACACAGTTCATGAGCATGTATACCACTTTGGCTCAAGCAGAGTTGCTTCCCCTTGCTGCAACTATATCTCAAGCCAGGGAAGGAGCATAGGCTCCCGCCGCTCGCACTCCTGAGCAGTGAGTGCATGGGGATTAGGTTCTAGAGGTTATTCCTATACCGCCAGCAGCCCCAGGTCAGCCTGAGGACAGGGTAGCGATTTCAGAGGATGAGCAGTGGAGGCTTGAGAGGTTCAAAAAGTACGATCCTCCTGCATTTAGTTGGTTAGCTTCAGATGATGCCCTAGGATTTCTGAAGGAGTGTCATCGTATCCTCCGCACTATGGGTATATCAGGATCGAGTGGGGTTTGTTTCACTACCTTCCAGCTTCAATGAGCTGCCTATGGGTGGTGGCACACCTATGAGTTAGACAATCCGGATGACGTAGCTTCACCGACTTGGACTCGGTTTTCAGATATGTTCCAGATGGAGTTTGTTCCTCAGAGCCTCAAAGACACATGGCGCACAGAGTTTGAGCATTTATGCCAGGGTGTTATGACTATCTCGGAGTATGCTGTCCGTTACACCAGTTTGGTTAGACATGCCCTAGCCTTGGTTTCTACTGTTCGCGAGAGGGTTCGCCGATTTATTGAGGGGATTTTTCCCAGCATCAGGTCTAGCATGGCCCGTGAGTTGGATATGGATATTTCTTATCAGCAGGTGGTGATCATTGCTATGAGGATTGAGGTTATGCATGCTAGGGAGAGAGAGGAGAGGGAGGCCAAGAGGTCTCGAGAGTCAGGCCATTATTTTGGTGCCCGTGCCCCAACTGCAGGTCGTCATGGTAGGGGCTATATGTGTCGCCATGTTCATTCAGCTCTTCCAGCAGCCAGTGGTATTCTAGCTCCTCCTAGGCCTCAGGAGCCTTATTATGCACCTCGGATATCTAGTACGCCTCCTGTGCGGGGTGCTTTCAAAGGTCAGTCCAGCAGACTTGGCTCGAGCCAGTCACAGTCTCCATGTCCTCCTAGATCTTGTTTTTAGTGTGGTGACACATGCCATGTGGTAAGGGATTGCCCTAGACTTGGTAGGAGTACGCCTCCATAGACTTCTCGGCCATAACGCACCCCGCAGAGTTCTCAAGCTATGATTATAGCTCCAGTTGCTACCCCACCTACTCAGCTAGCTAGAGGTGGAAGTCGGGGAGGTAGAGGTCACCCTATAGGGGGAGGCCAGGCCCGAGACTATGCCCTTCCTGCACGTACCGAGGCTATTGCCTCTGATTCTGTCATCACAAGTATTGTACTGGTTTGTCATAAAGATGCATCAGTTCTATTCGATCCAAGCTCCCCTTACTCTTATGTGTCTTCTTATTTTGCTCAGTATTTGGGTGTACCTCGGGATTCTTTGAGTTTACCTACTTACATTTCTACTCCGGTGGGAGATTCTCTTGTTATGGACCGCATTTATCGGTCATGTTTGGTTGCTCTTAGTGGTTTTGAGACCAGAGCCAATTTATTGTTGCTCAGCATGGTAGATTTTGATATTATATTAGGCATGGACTGGTTGTCGCCCCATTATGCTATTCTTGATTGTAGAGTTATTTCTTTTCTTAAGGCTCAACGAATGGTTGAGAAAGGGTGTGACACATATTTAGCTTATGTAAGATATGTCAGTATTGATACCACTTCAGTTAATTCAGTCCCAGTAGTATGGAATTTTCCTGATGTTTTTTCAACTGATCTTCCGGGCATGCCGCCTGATAGAGATATTGATTTCGGCATTGATCTGTCCGGGCACTCAGCCCATTTCTATCCCTCCGTATCGTATGGCTCCTCCTGAGTTGAAGGAGTTGAAGGATCAGTTATAGGAATTGCTTGATAAGGGTTTTATTCGGACCAGTGTATCACCTTGAGGTGCTCCTGTCTTGTTTGTGAAGAAAAAAGATGGTTCTATGTATATGTGTATTGATTATCGCTAGTTGAACAAAGTTACAGTGAAGAACCCTTATTCTTTGCCTCGTATTGATGATTTGTTTGACCAACTTCAGGGCGCACGAGTGTTTTTTAAGATTGACTTGCGCTCAAGTTACCATCAGTTAAACATTCGGGATCCAGATATCCCAAAGACTACTTTTAGGACTCGGTATGGTCATTACGAGTTCCTTGTTATGCCATTTGGGCTGACCAATGCCCCAGCAGCCTTTATGCATTTGATGCACAGTGTGTTCCGGCCATATCTTGACTTGTTCATTATTGTCTTTATTGATGATATTCTGGTTTATTCTAGGAGTCGGGAAGATTGTGAGCAGCACCTGAGGACAGTGCTCTAGACTCTGAGGGAAAAGAAGTTATATGCAAAGTTTTCAAAATGTGAGTTTTGGTTGGATTCAGTGGCATTCGTATGCCATGTGGTATCGAGTGAGGGTATTCAGGTGGATCCGAAGAATGTAGAGGCTGTGCAGAGTTGGCCCAGACTATCCTCAACTACAGAGATCCATAGTTTTCATGGCTTGGTGGGTTACTACCGTCGTTTTTTAGAAGGGTTTTCATCGATTACAGCCCCTGTGACCAGACTAACCCAGAAGGGTTCTCCGTTCTAGTGGACGGAGGAGTGTAAGGAGAGTATTCAGAAGCTCAAGATAGCTTTGACTACAGCCCCAATTTTGATACAACCTACAGGTTTAGGGTCTTACACTGTCTATTGTGATGCCTCGAGGATTGGCCTTGGAGCAGTTTTGATGCAGGACGGTAGGGTGATTGCCTACACATCCAGACAGTTGAAGGTGCATGAAAAGAATTACCTTGTTTATGATCTCGAGCTAGCTGCCATTGTTCATGCCCTGAAGATATGGGGTCATTATTTGTACGGTGTTCTTTGTGAGATTTATACTAATCTTAGGAGCTTGGAGCACCTGTTCAAGAAAAAGGATCTAAATTTGCGCTAGAGGAGGTGGTTAAAGTTACTGAAGGACTATGATATCTCCATTTTATATCACCCGGGCAAGGCCAATGTGGTGGCCGATGCCTTGAATTGTCGGGTAGAGTGTTTGGGGAGTTTGGCTTATTTACCAGTATCGGAGAGGCCTATGTCGATAGATGTTTAGGTCTTAGCCATCCAGTTTGTGAGATTGGATCTTTTGGATCCTAGTCGGGTTCTAGCTTCCATCGTTTCTCGGTCTACCTTATTTTATCATATCAGGGAACATCAGTATGATGACCCTCATCTTGTCTACAAGGACATGGTTCAGCATGGTGATGCCAGAGATGTGACTATCGGTGATGACGGGGTACTGAGGATGCAGGGTCAGATTTGTGTACCCAATGTTGATGGAATTCAGGAGTTGATTCTAGAGAATGCTCATAGTTCGCGACATTTCATTCATCCGGGTGTCGCAAAGATGTATCAGGATTTGAGGCAGCACTATTGGTGGAGGCGGATGAAGAAAGATATAGTTGGATTTGTAGCTCGATGCCTCAATTCTCAGTAGGTGAAGTTTGAGCACCAGAGACCGGGAGGGTAGCTTTAGCAGATAGAGATTCCAGAGTGGAAGTGGGAGTGAATCACCATGGACTTTGTAGTTGGGCTCCCACAGACTTTGAGGAAGTTCAATGCCATTTGGGTGATTATGGATCGGCTGACCAAGTCCGCTCACTTCATTCCTGTGTGTACTACCTATTCTACGGAGCGGTTGGCAGAGATTTATATCTGAGAGATTGTTCGTCTGCATGGTATTCCAGTTTCTATCATTTCAGATAGAGGTACTCAATTCACTTCACGATTTTGGAGGGCCGTTCGTCATGAGTTGGGTACTTGGGTGGAGTTGAGTACAACATTTTACCCTCAGACAGAAGGACAGTCTGAGCGCACTATTCAGATTCTTGAGGATATGCTCCGTGCGTGTGTGATTGAGTTTTAAGGGTCTTGGGATCAGTTCTCTCCATTGGCAGAGTTTGCCTACAATAACATCTATAAGTTCAATATTCAGATGGCACCGTATGAGGCTTTATATGGCAGGCGATGTAAATCCCCGATAGGTTGGTTTGAGCCGGGTGAGGCCAAATTATTGGGCACAGACTTAGTTCAGGACACTTTGGAAAAGGTTAAGGTGATTTAGGATAGACTCCGTACAGCCCAATCTAGACAGAAGAGTTACGTGGACTGGAAAGTTCGTGATGTTTCCTATATAGTTGGAGAGCAGGTTCTGCTTCGAGTTTCGCCTATGAAAGGCGTTATGAGATTTGGGAATAAGGGGAAGCTGAGTCCGAGGTTTATTGGCCCCTTTGGGATATTGAGTCGTGTTGGGGAGTTTGCTTATAAACTTGCATTACCTCCCAGCCTGGCAGGAGTTCATCCGGTATTTCATGTTTCGATGCTCCGGAGGTATAATGGTGATCCATTGCACGTGTTGGATTTCAGTTCAGTCCAGTTGGACAAGGATCTATCTTATGTTGAGGAGCCAGTGGTAATATTGGACAGGTAGGTTAGAAAGTTGTGGTCAAAGAACATTGCATCAGTGAAGATTTACTGGCGGGGTCAGCCGGTCAAAGAGGCGACTTGGGAGATCGAGCAGGATATGCGCAGCTAATACCCCCATCTTTTCACTACTTCAGGTATTTCTCTATGCCCATTCAAGGACGAATGAATGTTTAAGTGTGGGAGGATGTAACGAACCGGCCGGTCATTTTAAGAATTTATGCCTCGATCCCCTATTAACTGCTTTCCCCGTGTTTGTTTCTGCTATTGTGAGTTGCCGGGAGGAATTATTTAGAGTTTCAGAGAGTTTTGGGACACTTAGTCTCTAAATGAGAGCTTAAGTTCTGGAAACTTGACTGTAGTTGGAACAGTGTGAAGACGGCCTCGGAATGGAATTTTGATGGTTCTGTTAGCTACATTGGGTGATTTCGGGTTTAGGAGCGTGTTCGGATTGTGTTTTGGAGGTCTGTAGCTAATTTAGACATGAAATGCCGAAAGTTGAATTTTTGAAATTTCTGGTTCGATAGCGAGATTTTTATCTGAGGGTCGGAATAAAATTCCGGAAGTTGGAAAATGACATATCAAAGCTATTCTAATTGCCGGAACCATAATCTGAACCCGATTTCATCAAAGTCAACGTCCGATCAAACTTATGAACTTTTCAAACCTTCAAATTTCCAACTTTCGCTAATTAGTGTCAAAACCTTCTAAAAATATCCAAATACAAATTTGGGCATACGCTCAAGTCACAAATTACCATTCATTCCTAAAGGAACCATCAAAACTCTGAACCGAGGTCAAATATTAAAAAATCAAACTTGGTCAACTCTTCCAACAAAAAGCTTCAATTATGAAATTCATTCTTACAAATCACTTCTGAATTACCTGAAAACAAAGACCGACGATTCACACAAGTCATAATACATCATACAAAGCTACTCAAGACTTCAAATATCTGTAGGAATGCAAACTCTTAAATTGACCGATCGGGTCATTACAGCTTTTGCAGAGTACTTGTCTTATGATGCATATTGGAGCGTCAGCTCATGAAATACCATATTCACCATTCACAAGAGATTAAAATGCATGTGAACTGAAAAGTTAACTCTACTTGTTGTTGGGATATACTATTAATCATGCGGTTTAGACATAGTATTTTATTTATTCTTTATAGAACAATTATTTATTTAATTTATTCAATTCAATAAAGAACTATTTTAAATAGATCATTTGTTACATATGTGTCCTTTTAGTTATATAGTAGTAAATTTAGTGTATGGAGTATTAGCTCATGCACAGAACATTAAATTTGTCGGTTCTCATAATTAATAAACTATGTTCACAATCAAAGATATTATTGGACAAAATATCTTTGTCACGACCCCATACCGGACCCGGTCGTGATGGCGCCTCACGTGAAGACAAGGCCATCCAACAAAATCCCCAGATTAACTCCAAAAAATTTAATAAGTCAATTTAAGCCTTTTTAATTAAAAAGATTTGCATAGTGTAAACAGTTCGAAAATAGATACAGCCCGACATCGGGGTGTCACAAGTAACGAGCATCTACTAAGGTCTAAAATACAACAGAAATTCTGGGAATATACTAAACACAATCTAATGACATCAAGAGGGAGAAAAGCAGTGTTGCGGATGTCGGGCAGCTACCTTGCTAAACTCCAATAACTCTGCCTTTGATCAACCAATACCCGCTACCGGGTGCAGAAATACCTAAATCTACACACAAGGTACAAGGAGTAATGTGAGTACTTTGACTCAGTGAGTAATAATAATAAATGATGCTTGAGTGATAAGAAATCACGTAAAGCACGTCAACATGCTGTATAGAAGCAGTATAAAACCAGTAAAGAGCAATGAAGCAGTGAAATCTCTTAAAGCATCGTAGCTAAGTTTAAACTTCTTTAAAATATCTTTTTAACAGTTAAGCAATTAAATGTAAGCAACTAGCACAGATAAGCACAGAAAATCCGTCCCTCGGGCACAAATACCAACAGAAATAGCCCCTCAAGCAACAACATGGAACAACACCAGCCCCTCGTGCTATATCTCACATCACAATGGGTACCCGCGCTCACTGGGGGTGTACAGACACCTGGAGGGCCCCCTTACGGCCCAAGCACAATATCAAGCCATCTCGTGACATCATCACTAGGCTCTTGTCCTCATATCAAGAAGCCACCTTGTGGCATACAAATCTCAGGCCCTCGGCCTCATAATCATAATCAGTGTATCACTGTTGCGGCGCACAGCCCATCCCAAAAGTATCCACACAACACAGACCCTCGACCTTACTCAGTCAAAATCTCATAAGCCACTCGGGCAACAGTAAAACATGATGCTTAGCTCAAAATATTATTTGAAATATCATTTAATATGTTAAAATAGGGTAAACATGGCTGAGTTATGAAAACAGTAGAATATAGCATGACTGAGTACAAGTTTAAAGTCAAACAGTGAGGAAATATCAGTAAAAATCCCCTTAGGGTTCAAATAGTTAGCACGAGGCCCAAATATGGCATTCAACCAAAAACATGATGATAACAATTATTTTTCAATCAAATACTCGGTAAAACAGTCAGTTGAGATGGACTAAGTCACAATCCACAACAGTGCACGACTCCACACTCGTCATCTAGCGTGTGCTTCACCTCAATATAGCATAACGATGTACAAATCCGGGGTTTCATAGCCTCACGACAATATTTACAATCATTACTCACCTCGATCCTATCCAAACTCTAGCCTGCGATGCCTTTTCCCTCACGAATCGACCTCCAGATGCTCCAAATCTAGCCACAATCAACACATAACTATTAAAATATGCGAAGAGAACAAAGCGCACTCGAAAATATCCAATCTACATCAAACATCCCGAAATTGCTCTAACCTGGCCCCCAGGCCCATGTCTCGAAATCTGACAAAACTAATATCAAAAGAATCCTCGTCCTCCCACGAGTTTATACATATCAGGAATATCAAAATCAGACCTCAAATGGCCCCTCAAATCCCCACTCGAAGGTCTCTTCAAGCCCTAATCCCTCAATTTTCTTCTTTAATTTCCACTAATACCATGATTAAACAATGGAAAAATGATTATAAACATGAGTAATGAAGCTCAGGGAACTTACCCAACTGATTCTCTTCGTCTTTCCCTTGAATTCACTGCCCTAGCTCGCTTCCCATCTTCAAAAATGGAGAACTTAGCAAAAATTCGCGAAGGAACATTATATACTTTCTGACCCATGCATTTTCGCGCCGGCGGTCCATTTCCCGCTTCTGCGGTATCGCTTCTGCGACCAACTTCACTGCATCTGCGGTTTTCATTAATTTACATAATTTTCGCATATGCAAACTATAAACTCGCACCTACGCTATCACAGGTGCGCCCACAACACTGCTTCTATGGTTTCTGAAGGACTTCAACCTGGCCGCATCTGCCGCTGCCTTACGCTTTTGCGATCATCGCACCTGCGGCCTCCCAACCACAGGTGCGGTTATGACAGAAACCAAATGCTTCAGCTGCAAAAACTCAATTCCAACTCTTCCGTCATCCATCAGGAATCACCCCGAGGCCCTCGGGACCTCAACCAAAAGCACAAACAAGTCACATACCACCATTCAAACTTGTATCAATCTTCAAAACACCTCAAACAATATCGAATCACCCAAAATACATCGGATTCAAGCCGAAGCTTCCAAAATCTTCCGAATTATGCTTTCGATCAAAAATTTTACCAAACCATGTCCGAATGACCTGAAATTTTTTCACGCACATCCCAAATGCAACAATGGAACTACTGCAACTTCTAAAATCCCATTCCAGCCCCTATATCAAAATCTCACAAATCAACTGGAAAATGCAAAATCTCAATTTCGCCAGTTCAAGCCTAAATATTCCACGGACCTCCAAAATGCATTCCAATCATGCTCCTAAGTCCCAAATCATGTAACAGAGCTAACCAAATCGTAAAAATTCTGATCCAAGATCATATACCAACAAGTCAAACCTTTCAAATTTCAAGCTTCAAACTGAGAATTGTTCTTCCAAATTTATTCCGATTACCCTGAAAACCAAAACCGACGATTTACATAAGTCATAATGCATCACACGGGGCTAGTCATGCCTGAAAACTGGCGAGTGAACTGCAAAAGCTCAAAGCAACCGGTCGGGTCATTATAGTCTTGATGATTGAAGCACAAGATTATAGTATAATTTGTCTTGATTATGGGAGTGATTTTACTCCGACTTCTTGTGCTAGTATATTTAGTGTATATTGAATGGACCAAGTAGAGAAAGATGTTTTTGTACTGAATATAATTATATCAAGATTATGAGTATAGTGTGTGTGTGTGTGTATATATATATATATATACAATTTTCTCTAATTCATTAATGAGATTATACTCCTAATCTTGATATAATTATTATGATCATGTAATTTGTTTATTGTTTCGATTTATCAGAAGGTACGACTCTATTCAGAGTTAGTGTATGACTAATAGATTGGACAATAATGAATAACATTTGTGAAATAATAATTAGTTTGGAGAATCTATGACTTGGTTTTGATTTTGATGATACCCATTTATATAAGTTGATAAGTTTTCATGTGAAAACTTGGCCGGTGGATTTTGTAGCCGTCACATGAAATAGTTTAAGAGGAATAGTAAAGGATTTAATTAGTTGATTAACTTAAATTTTCAGTGATTTAATTTAATTAACTGGTATTTGAGATCTTAGCATGGGGAGTTAAAATAACTGTTATTGAATTTTTGAAATTCATATTGAGGAGTTCAATTGCAATTTTTAGTGGAATAAATTGCAATTAATTATAACAAGAATTAATTCATGCTCATTTCGAATTAATGGTATAATTGGTAGCCTCTTTGTAACGACCCGACTGGTCGTTTTGGTCTTTTGCATTTTGATCGCTAGTTCTCGGGCATAACTTGTCCCGTGTAATGTATTATGACTTACGTAAATCGTTGGTTTTAGTTTTCAGGGAAATCAGAATGAATTTGGAAGATCAGTTCTCAGTTTAAAGCTTAAAATTTGAAAGGTTTTACCGAGATTTGACTTGTTTGAATATGAGCTCGGGTTGGAGTTTTTATGATTTCTTTAGCTCCATTAGGTGATTTGGGACATAGGAGCGTGATCATAACGCTTTTTGGAAGTCCGTGGAAGGTTTAGGCTTGAATTGGTGAAATGGAGATTTCGGCGTTTTCCGGTTGATAGGTGAGATTTTGATATAGAGGTCGGAATAAAATTCCGAGAGTTGTAGTAGATTCGTTGTGCCATTTGGGATGTGTGTGTAAAATTTCAGGTCATTCAAACGTGGTTTGGTTGGGTTTTTGACCAAAAGAGTATTTCGGAAGATTTTAGAAAACTTAGGCTTGAATCCGATGTGTTTTGGGTGATATGATGTTGTTTGAGGTGTTTTGATAATTGTAGCAAGTTTGAATAACGTTTTAGGATGTGTTTGAGCCTTTGGTTGAGGTACCGGGGGCCTCGAATGAGTTTCGAGGGGACAATCGGATCGTTTTGGAGTTAAGAGATTTCAGAAAAATTTGCTCAGGTGTTGCAGAACTTTGTTCTCTGCGATTGCATAGGGTGTCATGCGATCACGTAGGAGGTTTTGAGAAGGCTGTCCATTTTTGCTTTGCGTTCACGGAGTTTGGCATGCGATCGCATTGTGTGTGGAGGTTGTTCTTCACGAAAGCGTAGTGAGTGTTGCGTTCGCATAGAGTAAATTTGGACCTAGGGGCCTGGATGGTTTTGTTCATTGCGAACGCAGAGGAGTGTCCGCGATCGCGTAGAGTAAGGAGCCTGGGCATTGTGTTCGTAGGCGATTTAATACAATCGCATAGAGAGAATTTTAAGAGTTAGATTTTTGTTCTTCGCAATCGCGAGGAATTTTCCGCGATCGCATAGAAGGGAATGAGGCTTGGGCAGAATGTTTTTAAAGTCGTCTTGTTCGCGAATGTAGGTCTATTTCCCCCATAGCTGCTCATTTTGAGAGATTTTTTACTGAGATTGAAGAGAGTTTCAAGGACAAGCGTTTGGAGGTATGATTTTTGAAATCATTACTCGATTCGTATGTGAATTCCTCCTAGAAAATCAAGAAATCTAAGCCAAAAATTGAAGAACTAGGGCTTGAAATTGGAGACCTAAAATTTGGGAATTAAAGGGTCATTTGTGGGTGAAATTTGATGTTCTTGGTATGTATGAACTCGTGAGAGGATGAGGATTCCATTGATGTTAATTTTATCGAGTTCCGAGATGTGGGCCCGAGGCTCGGGTTTTGCTAATTTAGGGATTTTTGGTATTTTATGTTTTCACTTGGGTTTTGTTCCCTTAGCATAGTGTGACATATTCGTTCTGATTTTGGATAGATTCGACCCGCGTGGAGGCTGATTTGAGGGTCAAAGGAGTCACGAGCTAGAGATTTAGCCGGTTCGAGGTGAGTAATGATTGTAAATGATGTTCTGAGGGTTTGAAACCCCGGATTGCGCATCATAGTGCTATGTTGAGGTGACTTACACGCTGGATAGAGAGCATGGGGTAGAGCATCGTTGGGGATTGTGACTTAGTCCATCCTGATTGATGATTTTACCGCGTGGTTGATTTAAAACGAAATGTTATCATTATTATTTGGACTAAATGTCATATTTGGGCCTAGTGCCAACTATGTGAACTCTTCGGGGCTTGTTATTAATATTTCCTCATTGTTTTGACTTTATACTTGAACTCAGTCATGTTATTTTCCACTGTTTTCAAAACTCAGCCAAGTTTACTTTGATTTAACACTTGAAATAATATTTTAGGTTGAGCATCATGTTTTACTGTTGCCCGAGTGACTTATGTGATTTTTGACTGAGTAAGGCGGAGGACCTAGTTATGAGGAAACACTGATACTGATTTAAGGCCGAGGGCCTGAGATATGTACGCCACGAGGTGGCTTGTTGATATTATTTATGAGGCCGAGGGCTTGAGATATATACGTCACGAGGTGGCTTGACTGATATGAGGCCGAGAGCCTAGATTTGATGCCACGAGATGGCTTGATATTGTGTTTGGGCCGTAAGGGGCCCCTCCTAGAGTCTGCACACCCCCAATAAGCGCGGGTACCCATTGTGATGTGAGATATAGCCCGAAGGGCTGGTACTGTTCTGTGATATTGCCTGAGGGGTGAACCTTTATGTGTTTATCTTCTTAATTGCCTGTCAATTACTTGTTGATTGTGTATTTATGCCCAAAGGGTGAACCGTTATGTGTTTATCTTCTTAATTGTCTGTCATTACCTGTTGATTGTATATATGTGCTCGAGAGGCGGATTTCTGTGCTTATCTACACTCATTGTTTTGCATTCATTTGCATAACTATTGAAAAGTCATTTTCAAAAGAAGTTTGAACTGAGCTAAGATGTTTTTAAGAGATTTCACAACTTCATTGTTTTTCTTAAATGGTTTTATGCTGCTTCTATACAGCATGTTGATATGCTTTACGTGATGTCTTACCGCTCAGTTGTTATTTACCTTTTATTACTCACTGAGTTGGAGTACTCACTTTACTCCCTGCACCTTGTGTGCAGATTCAGGTATTTATGCACCTGATAGCGGGTTTTGGCTGATCGGAGACAGAGTTGTGGGAGTTTAGCAAGGTGACTGTCGGCGTTCGTAGCACCGCTTTTCTCTCTCTTCGTTCATTAGTCCTGTTTTGTATATTTTAGACCTTTTAGTTGTATTTATACTCTAATAGATGCTCGTGACTTGTGACACCCCGGTTTGGGCTGTGTCGAGTTAGACTTTCTGCATTGTTAACGATATTTCTGCTATTTAGTATTATTTAAATCATGTTTAAACTATTTTTATGTTGATTAACTGCTTTAAAAGTTTAGTTGGGTTGAACTGGCTGGCCTTGTCTTCACGAGAGGCGCCATCACGACCGGGTTCAGGGTTAGGGTCGTGATAAGTTGGTATCAGAGCCTAGGTTACATAGGTCTCACGAATCATAAGCAGGTTTAGTAGAGTCTCGCGGATCGGTATAGAGACGTATGTATTTATCCTTGAGAGGATGTAGAACCTTTAGGAAAACATCACATTCTTGAATTCTTATCGTCCGTCCTTTGATTCAGCTCTCAATGTAACTCTTTGAATTCCTTCCACGCGTTCGTGTGCGCGCATGAGCGCTCAGTATCAGATGTGCATCGATGGCTTGTGATTCCCCGATCGAGGGGTGAGACATGATCTCTGTGAGTTGATGTTGGGCCAGTCTGGAAGACTTGAGGCCGGATCTTTGCCTATAGCTTGAGCACCGAGGTGCTGATTGTGTGAGCAAGTGTCTTCAAACTGATATGTTTGGTAGTGTCCCTATTAGTGGAAGTGACGGCTGCATAGCTATGTGATGAGTATGTTGTGACTGAGAAATGTATTCTTATAAATTGGAAGCGACGAGGAGGGTCTGCTGGAGGATAGAAGAACTATTAGGTGCTTGATTTTTATCTTGATTTGAGGTATATCCTCGAGTTATGGGTGTGCGAAAAGTCTTTTCATGTGTCCTAGTTGAGAGTGAAGTAAATTTCATGTTGCGGTATGATTTCAGACTCAGGAAGGCTAAGTGACTGCGTAATGTTTGTGACGGTGGAAGGTATACAGAAATGTTAGTTGAAGACAAGGCAGGCGGGTTATCTCCTGCGAAGTGTTCCGAGGTTGTGTGATCCTTATGTGTCTTTTAGATGGTCTTATTTACAAGTGAAATATTTGTGTTGAAATTTCAATTTTGAGTCGCTTAAGAGAGTTGGATTGACTATTGCAAGGATGAATGTGAGATTTGTAGAAGATTCAAAGCACCAGATGGTATGTGTTTCACGAGGTTATGAAGGTTTGAGTTTAATCTCACTATGGTATTGTGGCAGCAATATAGTATATGCGTTATGAGTTATTGTGTGTGTTTTCATCTACGCCTTCGAGCCAAGTGGGGGAGTCTGCTATTGATTAGGCGATTACATGATTAGGTGCTATGTTTGTTCCAGTTTGAGGTGCGTTGGTGAGTCAGTTATGGCTTACGGAAATTGAGGTCAAGGATGGATCAAATGAAGGAAAATTTTGACAAAGGTTATATTATTCTTTGTAGGTGTGTGAGAATCACGGGATGTCGTAAGTTGTTGTTGGTAAAGAATGCTCGATGCATGGAGCAGGAAGTTGCTTGCTTATATTGGAATGATGTCACATTCTGCGGTGTCAAAGGGTTGATAAGGACCAAGTTGTTCGGTTCATTTAATCAGGCTAATTGCAATTTGAGTATAGTGGATTTCTCTCGAGAACGATTCTAATGTGTTCAAGATTCTACATGTAACAATTTGGTATTTTGAAGTGGTATATGCGGTTAAGAACTGAGTTTTCATCTAGAAGATGTCGAGACTTGTGTCATTTTTATGTTAATGGTGGGATTCTATATATCAGTATTAGGAAGGTAATGGCTCCAGACTCGCAAGAAGTCAATTCGGAGTAGGTATTTTGAATGTGGTGCCTTTGGAAACATTTAAGTGAGTATTCAGTGACTTGTAAGCCTTAGTCAGTGTGGTTTTATGTTTGAGTCTCGTGTGGTGAGTCAAGGTTGAGGAATTGAAGTTCTATAGCAAGAAGTAGTATCAAATTGAAGGTAAATTAGAAGGAACCGGGGTGGATGGTATAACTTGGTAGTGGACCAGACCGGTATGGTAAGGATATGATTAGTTCCTTGGGTGTGTTTGGAGTAATGAGTTCTACAGGTATTTCGCGGTGATGCTCTTAGGTTTTGATGGCTTGCGTAGCTTGGTCTAGTTAGAAGGATTCAGTCCTGACAGTTTAGTTTTGTGCAAATGGAATTCAGAGAGTTCTTGTTGATTCCTACCGTGATTGGAAATGTGTATTTTCTACGAGTGTGGGGAGCATGGAAGGTGTAGTGATTTTTCTTCTGGATGGGATCAATGGAAGTTCTTAGCTAGATGGGTTACGGTTCAGTTATGAAAGGAATTTCATAAAACTCTTAGGCAGTGGGTAGCCTCAGATGATTGAGGAAGTGGTATTGCTAATTGGAAGTGACGAGAGTATATGTTTCAGAAAAAGGCAATGTGTTTAAGTTGGTGGCAATTTGGTAGTATTGCAGCACTTTCTACCTAGATCGACTGCTGATATTCGGGTATGCTTGGAGGCACAGAAGAATGTTAGAGTATCTCTCGTGGGAATGATTGGATATTGAGGTGAGACACGCGCTTGATGACGAGCGTGGGGTCGTATACTATCAGGGTTTGGAGACCCAAGTGGATCTTTTGCTGCTTAGTATGTTAGATTTTTGCTATGATATTGGGTATAGACTGTTGTCACAGTGTTGTGTCATTCTGAGCTATTGCGCTAAGGCGGCGCTGTTGTCTATGCCGGAAATGCCATAGATTGAGTGGCATGGTTCGACGGATTATGTTCTAATAGAGTGGTTTTATATTCGAAGACCCAGCAGACGGCTGGGAAGGATTGTCTTCCTTATTTGGGTTCTCGTGATGGATGTCAGTGTTGAGGCTCCTCATATTGATTCAATTCCAGTGGTGAGGGACTTTTCGGATGTGTTTCTTGTGGCTGGGCATGTCGACAGGCAAGGTTATTGATTTCGGTATCAATTTGACGTCGAGCACCGTATCGTATGGCACCTGCAGAGTTAAAGGAGTTGAAGAAGCAGCTTCAGGTTTCCTTGATAAGGAGTTTGTTGGCAGGACAATATGGATGCATGTTCTAACTTGAGTCGGCTTGGTTGGCTCCAAATTGTATTGTTGAGGGGTGTGTTGATTCGACTATTATTGAGCTTACTAGTGATCTGGGGAGATCTATGAGTTACCTTTCTGTGTTGCGAGGTGTTATGATTTGTTGGTTATAGGCACATATGGTGCGGTTCATTGGGGTCTCATAGTGGAAGTCGAAAGGGAAGAGTAATTGGGTGTTGCTCGATGAATGGCGTATCGGCTATGTCCAATCGGGTTGGCGTGGTATATGTTATTTGTTTCACCGTAGGTGTAATGATTTTCTTTGGTTCCAGACGTTAAATTGTGCTTGGCTGTCGATTTCGAGCATAGTGACTTGAGGTTTCATGTGGAACAGTGTTTGGATAGGATCGCGCATTGCAGCGAAGCTATGTGGAGATATGACCTTTCGGGTTAGATTCATGTGTTCCATTTCTATGATGTGAGACGAGTTCTCAGCCTTGTGTTGTGATGGTACTGGTGAGCTTGAGGTATAGCTCTTTCATTGAGTCATTTTCATGATTTGAGTATGTTCGGACCATTGCTTATTGGTGTGCGTATTATGCAAGTTGTGGCTTAGACCTATATTGATGTGTCATGTCACCAGAGTGGTGTGTTGGATTAGAGGAGGTCATTGGGATCATTAATGAATACGAACAGATTTGATTTCAGCATGTTGGAAGGACAATATCGAGGTTCGGCTCGAAAATTTGTGGTAATTGCCAAGGAGAAGTAGCTTCATGAATGGCTGATCTGAGAAATGGTTATGGCTTACTGTGTGTTTTAGTTATCATTGGCAGTATATATAGAAGTGTTGGAATGAAACTTGGGTTGATAGGGGGTTTCTATCGGTATTCAGGTGTTGTGTACAGATGATGTGAATGGAAGTTATCGCTACATATGTTTGAGTTATGTGGTATATCGTATAATCGCACCGAGGTTGTAGGCATGGGTTATTACAGCTAGTTCAGGCCCATTCAGAGTATAGGTATGAGGTTTTGATTGTATTAATGGTTTCAAAAGTGAAAATGTGGTTCTATGGTTTATGGGCTAGATTGGATAGTGTAATATCAGTTACAATGTGTTATCATACCTATATGAGATAGGGTGACATGGGATAACCCCTGGGTATGTTCATAGTAAGGTTATTCAGTGATTGGTTGGCTTTTAGAACGACCTTGGGCACGTTCGAGGACGAACGTATGTTTAAGTGAGGGAGGATGTAATGACCCGATCGGTCGTTTTGGTCTTTTGCACTTTGATTCCCAGTTCTCGGGCATGAATTGCACCGTGTAATTTATTATGACTTACGTAAATCGTTGGTTTTGGTTTTCAGGGAAATCAGAATGAATTTGGAAAATCAGTTCTCAGTTTAAAGCTTAAAATTTGAAAGGCTTGACCGAGATTTGACTTGTTTGAATATGATCTCGGATTGGGGTTTTTATGATTTGGTTAGCTCCATTAGGTGATTTGGGACTTAGGAGCGTGATCAGAATGCATTTTGGAAGTCCGTGGAAGGTTTAGGCTTGAATTGGCGAAATGGAGATTTCGCGTTTTCCGGTTGATAGGTGAGATTTTGATACAGATGTCGGAATGCAATTCCAAGAGTTGCAACAGCTTCGTTGTGCCATTTTGGATGTGTGTGTAAAATTTTAGGTCATTCGGATGTGGTTTGGTTGGGTTTTTGATCAAAAGCGTATTTCGGATGATTTTAGAAAACTTAGGCTTGAATCCGATGTGTTTTGGGCGATTTGATGTTGTTTGAGGTGTTTTGATGATTGGAGCAAGTTTTAATAACGTTTTAGGATGTGTTTGATCCTTTGGTTGAGATCCCGGGGGCCTCGGATGAGTTTTCAGGGGTCAATCGGATCGTTTTTGGAGTTAAGAGATTTCAGAAAAATCTGTCCAGGTGTTGCAGAACTTTGTTCTCTGCGATCGCATAGGGTGTCATGCTATCGCGTAGGAGGTTTATATAAGTCTTTCCATTTGTGCTTTGCGTTCATGGATTTTGGTATGCGATCACATTGTGTGGGGAGGTTGTTCTTCGCGAATGCGTAGTGAGTGTTGCGTTCGCATAGAGTAAATTTGGACCTGGGAGCTTGGATAGTTTTGTTCATTGCGAACGCAGAGGAGTGTCCGCGATCGCGTAGAGTAAGGATCCTGGGCATTGCGTTCGCAGGAGATTTAATGCGATCGCATAGAGTGAATTTTATGAGTTAGATTTTTGTGCTTCGCGATCGCGAGGAATTTTCCGCGATAGCATAGAAGGGAATGAGGCCTGGGCAGAATGTTTCTAAAGTCGTCTTGTTCGCGAATGTGGGTCTATTTTCACCCATAGCTGCTCATTTTGAGAGATTTTTGAAGGAGATTGAAGAGAGTTTCAAGGGGAAATGTTTGGAGGTAAAAATTTTGAACTCAATACTCGATTCTTATGTGAATTCCACCTAGAAAATCATGAAATCTAAGCCAAAAATTGAAGAACAAGGGCTTGAAATTAGAGACCTAAAATTTGGGATTTTAAGGGTCATTTGTATGTGGATTTTGATGTTCTTGGTATGTATGAACTCGTGAGAGGATGAGGATTCCGAGATGTGGGCCCCGGGCTCGAATTTTGCTAATTTTGGGATTTTTGGTATTTTTCGAATATTTTTGCTTGGGTTTTGTTCCCTTAGCATATTGTGATGTATTCGTTTTGATTTTGGATATATTCGACGCGCATGGAAACCGATTCGAGGGGCAAAGGCATCGCGAGCTAGAGATTTAGCCGGTTCGAGGTGAGTAATGATTGTAAATGATGTTCTGAGGGTTTGAAACCTCGGATTGCACATCGTAGTGCTATGTTGAGGTGACTTATATGCTGGATAGTGAGCGTGGGGTAGAGCACCGTTGGGGTTGTGCCTTAGTCCATCCCGATTGATGATTTTACCGCGTAGTTGATTGAGAACGAACTGTTATCATTATTATTTGGACTGAATGTCATATTTGGTCCTAGTGCCAACTATTTGTACCCTTCGGGGCTTGTTATTGATATTTCCTCATTGTTTTGACTTTATACTTGAACTCAGTCATGTTATTTTCCACTGTTTTCAAAACTCAACCAAGTTTACTTTGATTTAACACTTGAAATGATATTTTAAATAATATTTTAGGCTGAGCATCATGTTTTACTATTGCCCGAGTGGCTTATGTGATTTTTGACTGAGTAAAGCCGAGGGCCTGGTTGTGAGGAAACACTAATACTGATTTGAGGTCGAGGGCGTGAGATATGTATGCTACGAGGTGGCTTGTTGATATTGTTTATGAGGCCGAGGGCCAGAGATATATACGCCGTGAGGTGGCTTGACTGATATGAGGCGAGGGCCTAGATTGATGCCACGAGATGGCTTGATATTGCGCTTGGGCCGTAAGGGGCCCCTTTCGGAGTCTGCACACCCCCAGTGAGCGCGGGTACCCATTTTGATGTGAGATATAGCCCGAGGGGCGAACCTTTATGTGTTTATCTTCTTAATTGCCTGTCAACTACTTGTTTATTGTGTATTTGTGCCCAAGGGGCGAACCGTTATGTGTTTATCTTCTTAATTGTCTGTCATTACCTATTTATTGTATATTTGTGCCCGAGAGGCGGATTTCTGTGCTTATCTGCACTCATTGTTTTGCATTCATTTGCATAACTGTTGAAAAGTCATTTTCAAAAGAAGTTTGAACTGAGCTAAGATGTTTTTAAGAGATTTCACAGCTTCATTGTTTTTCTTAAATGGTTTTATATTGCTTCTATACAACATGTTGATATGGTTTACGTGATTTCTTACCGCTCAGTTGTTATTTGCCTTTAGTACTTACTGAGTTGGAGTACTCACTTTACTCCCTACAACTTCTATGCAGATTCAGGTATTTATGCACCCGGTAGCAGGTTTTGGCTGATCGGAGGCAGAGTTATCGGAGTTTAGCAAGGTGGTTGGTGGCGTTCGCAGCACCACTTTTCTCCCTCTTCGCTCATTAGTGTTGTTTTGTATATTTCAGACCTTTTAGTTGTATTTATACTCTAATAGATGCTCGTGACTTGTGACATCCCGGTTTGGGCTATGCCGGGTTGGACTTTCCGCATTGTTATCGATATTTCCACTATTTAGTATTGTTTAAATCATGTTAGACTATTTTTATGTTGATTAACTGTTTTTAAAGTTTTGTTGGGTTAAACTGGCTAGCCTTGTCTTCACGAGAGGCATCATCACGACCGGGTTCGAGGTTAGGGTCGTGACACTCTTATTATATTTGTGGTCCCTGCTATACCTAGTAAAAATCTGGACATGACTTGGGTAAAAAGTGACTTGGGAGAAAAGTCATCTGGTAGAGTTTGAATAGGATTCTACTTGTGAAAGCAGAATCCTACACGTTTTTGGAGCTAATTTTCGGCCAAAAACTAATATTCTTAAGGAAGACTAATTTCACCCAATAACTCACCTTTTAGAATTGTATTGTTCTTGCCCACCCAAAAGCAAAATCGCCCAAGGTTTTACTAGGCATATAGCAGAAGATTGCAGCCCTAGATTTTTGTTGTGTGGAGGATTTGTGCAACGATTTCAAGAGGTTAGTGCTTCTAATCTAGTGATTATAGCATTGCCTAGTTTACATGTATTTGATGCCTGGATTGTATGCTTGTTTCCGCTGGGCATGTTCTAATAATTGGTATCAGAGCCGTCTTACATCTAACTAGATAATGTAATACAACATGAATATAGTAATATTAAAACGTGTTATTATGTCAAAAATGTGAGCAAAACTCATCAGCTTCGCTGATAATGTATGTCATTTTTTGGGCATTCGGGATCGTTTAGAATGGTTTTTGGCCATTTTTCTATTTTCTGGAAAAACATTTAATAAAAGAAATCTGTGATGGTAGGGTTCAAATACCATTCTCTCCAATCAAGTTTTACAGTACTATACTGAGTTTATATGTTGACATAGGCCTTCTTCCATATCGGATAAATTCATTATAGATGATTACTGTAGTTTTGCCTCTAGTTATTTGATTACTTTTATTAACTCTCTAACTGAGTTACATGTCGATTCAGTGAAACTAGAGTTTATAGAGGTGATATTTACTTATCTTAAATTAACAGTTTACTCTCCATCTGAGTTGCTCCTGTTTAAATTTATGGGGTTAATATCTTACATCACTCATATATTTTGCATGAATAGTTAGGTTTCCCTAACGATTCTAACTGTTCAATGAGCATGGTTATATGTGTAAAATGCTATTTTGAATTTAATTATTCTAAATACATAATTAATGATCTATTTAATGTGAATATCTCTTAGATTAACCATGTCTTCATTCAACCTACTTACCTCAATTTTGAACCAAAACAAGTTAGAAGGACCGAATTATGTTGACAGAAAAAGGAACCTTGATATTGTCGTAACTGCTGAAGGTTACAAATTTGTAATCACTGAGGACTGCCCAGAAAAAACTAAAAATGCTACTGATGATCATGTTAAGACCTATGACAAATGGGTTAAAGCTGATAAGATGGCGCGATGTTACATTCTTGCCTCTATGGCGAATGTTTTGCAACATTAGCATCAGTGTATGGGGTCTGCTTATGATATGCTCGAAAGTCTCAAAGAGATGTTCGGTGAGCAAAATCGTGCAGCTAAGCAGACATCCATGAAAGCCCTTTTGGACACCAAGATGGCTAAAGGATCATCGGTCAAGGACCATGTTTTGAAGATGACGAGTCTTCTGAATGAGCTGGAGGGCCTTGGAGCTATGATTGATAAGGAGTCTCAGGTTGAGATGGTCTTGCAGACACTGCCTGACAGTTTACAACAATTTCTCTTGAACTATAATATGAACGAAATGGATTTGTCACTAGCGAAATTGTTGAATGAGCTCCAAGCGCCAAAATCCATTATCAAACGACAAGATCCAGTTGTGGCACTCAGTGTTGAGAAAGCTTCAGTTTCTAAGTCGAAAGTCAGTAAGAAAAAGAAGAAGGCTCAAAATGTTTTGGCACCTGGAGGTGCGGCTGGTATGAAAAAGCCCAAAAGCAAGTGGTATCATTACAAGTAACCTAGGCATCACAAGAAGTAATGCCCTGCCTATCTGGCAAAGTTGAATAAGCAAGGTAATTCAAATTTAAATGTCGTTGAAACTTGTTTAGAGGTTGTTTCTATTATATTTTGGTGTGTAGATTCGGGAGCCACTAATCATATCTGCTCTACTTTGCAGGGGTTTCAGGAAATGCAACGGCTAAGTGAGAATGAAGTTTGCATTTTTTAAACCAATGGCGAGCCAGCACCAGCTTTAGCATTAGGAGATATTAGAGTTTCATTTAGTAGTGATAGATTTTTAGTTTTAAAAGATGTTCTCTATGTACCTTCTATTAGAAGGAATTTGATTTTGGTTTCGAAAATAATGGATGTTGGTTATAATGTTTATTTTGCTAATAACTCTGTTGTTATTAAGTTTAATAAACGTTTTATCTACACTGCTGCTAGAGTACATAACCTTTTTATTCTTTATATATCTCCTCGTGTGCTACAACAACCAAAAGAATTAAATAACATTAATCTGCCACATAAAAAAATGCATTTCTGAATTGAGTCAAACATATTTGTGGCACTTAAGTCTAGGTCATATAAATCAAAATAAAATTTTGAGATTGGTCTCTGATGGAAATTTGAGTTCATTGAAAGTAGAATCACTACCAACATTCAAATCCTGTTTAAAAGGTAAAATGACCAAGAGATATTTTCCCTCAAAAGGAAATAGAGCCAGCGATAAGCTAGAATTAATTCACTCTGATTTGTGTGGCCTTACGATTATACAAGAAAGAGGTGGTTTTGAGTATTTTGTAACTTTCACAGATGATTACTCAAACTATGGATACATTTATCTGTTGTGACGTAAGTCTGAATGCTTTGAGAAATTAAAAGAATTTAAGACAAAAACGGAGAAACGACATGATAAATATATCAAAACATTGCGATCTGATCGTGGTGGTGAATACCTTTCTATAGAATTCATTAAATACTTATCAGATAGTTGAATTTCATCTCAATTATCTTCCCCAAGAACACCACAACAAAATGGTATGGCAAAAAAGAAGAAATAGGACCCTTATGGAAATAGTTAGATTAATGTTAAGTTATTCTGATTTACCTACTTCCTTTTGGGGATATTCTTTAGAAACAGAAAATTACATTCTAAATTTGTTTCCTTCAAAGTCAGTATCTTCAACTCTAGTAGAATTGTGGACTGGGCGCAAGCCAAGTTTACGGCACATTCGGGTTTGGGGTTGTCCAGCACATGTGCTGAAAGGAATAGCGGATAAATTGGAATCAAGGACAGAAGTATGCATTTTTATTAGATATCCAAAAGGAACTAAAGGCGGTTTGTTTTATTGTCCCAAAGAAAAGAAGGTAATTGTTATGACAAATGCCAGTTTTTTAGAAGAGGACTATTTAACGAACCATATTCCTAGAAGTAAACTAGTTTTACAGGAATTAAATAATGGAGTAACTAAAGACTCATCTCTAGAACATATCTTGGAAGCCAGTATTGACATTCCACTGCATTATCATAGTGGGAGAAATATTAATAGGTAGCAGATTGCACAAGAGCAATTGCCTGACATCTCACTACCCCAAAGTAGTAGTGGGAGTAATGTTGAGAAACTTTAGATTGTTGAGCAACCTCAGATTATTGAACAACCTGAAATTGTTCTGCAACCTGCACTCCAGGAAGAAGTGGATGATATCCCAGCACCGCAAGGTGTGGAAGATAACATTGAAGCTTCAGTTCCAGAAAATAATGTCGTGATTCAACAACAAAAATCAGCCTGACCTATAGCTAGTCGTAGTGGGAGAATTATTAGAAAACCTCTCCAGTTCTTGCTCTTGGGAGAATCTTATGATAGAATCCCTGAAGAGCCTAATACAGAACCTATTAATTACGACGAAGCAATATAGGATACAGATGTTGATAAATGGGTTGATGTTATGAAATGAAATGGAGTCCATGTACTCCAATCAAGTCTGGGATCTTGTATAACCACCTACTGGAATCAAACCCATTGGTTGTAGATGGATCTATAAGAAAAAGAGAGGAGTGGATGGGAAAGTGCAAATTTTTAAAGCTAGGCTTGTTGCAAAAAGGTTTACTCAAAAAGAAGGGATCGATTATGAGGATACCTTTTCGCCAGTAGCCGTGCTTAAATCCATTAGGATTCTCTTGTCCATTGCTTCTCATTACGATTATGAGATCTGGCAAATGGATGTCAAGACGGCTTTTCTAAATGGAAGTCTTGATGAGTGCATCTATATGGCACAACCAGTTGGTTTCATAAAAAGTGGCAATGAGCATATGTTGTGTAAATTAAAGAAATCCATTTATGGATTGAAACAAGCTTCTAGAGCATGGAACACTTGTTTTGACGCATCGATTAAAACCTTTGGTTTTGATCAATGTGAAAATGCATCTTTTGTCTATAAGAAGTGGGATGGAGATAAAGTTACATTTTTTGTTTTGTACATAGATGATATTTTGCTCATAGGAAATAATGTGAGCATGTTGAATTCAGTAAAGGAATGGTTGTTCTCACATTTTGATATGAAAGATTTGGGACAGGAAGCACATATTCTAGAGATCAAGCTTATGCGATATCACAAGCAATGGATATTAGGCTTGTCCCAAGCACTTTTGTCATGCCCCAAGCCTAGGGGTGACACCGGCACTCAGTGCCTCAACTATACTTGCATATCACTTGCGACTAAGAGACTCTGAACATGTAATGTCATATTTTGGCCATGGGCCACATTGATAGATAATGTGCGATGCAAAATATAAAACTGAATAGAGACTAACGGTGACTAAACGTCAACATAAAGTTGGGTCGGCAAGGCCGTCATAATTAGTACAACTGACAAGCCAACAAAATATATGTATAGGACCTACAAGCCCAACATACTGTACTAACTGACAGGATATATCTACAAGCCACTAATGATAGATGTACTGTGATCAGAATAGGGCCTCGACCTACCCTTAACCTATCTACATAGATGCACAAAGTGTACTCCAAACTGCTAGACCCGGCAACTCCGAAAGACGGGAAGCTTACCGATAAGGCAGAACTGGGGCATACACCTACTGAGAATGTCTACTCGTCTGTCTGTCTGAACCTGCACACATGAAATGCAGTGCCCCCAGAAAGGGACGTCAGTACAAAATAATGTACAGAGTATGTAAGGGAATATACTGAAACTGAAGCTGAAACTGAACTGACAATATAATAATTGAAACCAACTGGGGGTCAAGAAAATCTGAAGATATGCTCATCTGCTGATACTGACTCAACTCTCTCAATATAGTGAGTAAAATAGCTATCCGCCCTATAAGGCTTGGTATATATATAAATGCTCTGCCGTAGTAGGATCACTCATAGGTTCTCGGCCATACTAGGCTTTGTATCTCGACCAACTGGGCTCGCTCATAAGCGTTTAGCCACAGTAGGCTCAGTATATATATAACTGCACTGCTGTAGTAGACTCGCTCATAGGCGCTCGACCATACTAGGCTTTGTATCTCGACCAACTGGGCTCGCACATAAGCACTCGGCCACAGTAGGCTTGGTATATAACTGACCATCTAATCAGAGGTTGCCCAGTAGGGGTCTGCACATCGATTATAGCTCGATGGTAAAGAAAATACTTTTAATATTGTATATATGTAAATTCTCTGCTCTTTTGACTGGAAGAATAAAATACTTAATTGAATATGAAGTCCCAATAAGGAGAATATTGTAACTTACAAAACTAGGAAAATATTCGTAATTTGTGAGACTAGCCAAATATGCGTAAATTCCGGGATATAAATTTTTATTTATGGCTCGTTATCAAACTTGTGTAATGACGCGATAATGCTAAAATGAAGGAAAAGCTTAGCCTTAACATACCTGTTCTGCAAAATTTTAGAACGAAATTTATACTGGATTCCTTGAAATTGGAACGAACTTGGCTTGGCTTTGTGAAATTTTGGACGAATTTGATTTCCAATTATGTTCTTTAACGATCCTTCTTAAAGACAATATGTCTTGGAATGTTACCAAGAATCTGACTCTTTGAAATGTTTCCAAGAATTAAACTTTACCCAATTCAAGAATCAGACTTTTAAAACAAGTCTTAGAAATGTTGTCAAGAATCAAAATAGTGACTCATTCAAAGTGACTCGTTGAAATTCAAGTCTTTAAACGTTAGACTTTAAAACAAGTCTTTAAAGTGACTCATTTTTATGAGTCATAAAATAACTTTACACATTACAAGCATATATGACTATGAGTCATATGCTTGGATGGTGGCATACTGCCACATGAGGAGTAGGGTTGGGTTATTTAATTAATTTTTTATCCACTTATTAGTTAACTGGATAATATCCTGTTACCTGATAATTAATTAATTACCCGCATAATTTAAAAATTATCACAAATTACTTAAAATTCTATTTATTTTTAAAATACTTCATATATACTTTATGCATTATACTATCGTGGTCATGTGGTACCTTGTATGGTACTAGTTTATAATTATCAGGTATTATCGCTCGACCCGTATTTTATTCCAAATTGACCACTTTTAACGTAACTCGTCCTTTAATCCGTGTATCCCTTTATCCTTCATAACACTTATTTACCACTTGTTATAAATAGCGTAAATATATTAACGTTAAGATGATCTCACCTCCGAGTCTACGTCAATTAACTGAAGATGAAATTTTAACATACGAAAAATGCAAGATGTAACATCCTTCCCCTCTTAGAAACATTCGTCCTCGAATGTTCAACTTCCCGTGATCCATATAACTTTGGCAGGGTCGCCTTTATAACAACACTACTACCAACTCTCCCTATAGAAGCTGAATAATCCAGCGCCACACCAGACCACAATTATCAATAACATCAATGGCCTCACATGACCAACGACAATAAGCAACACAAGAATTTATACACGTACCTTATAATGATGACGTCTCAGTCGGATCCTTCTCTGGAGGAGGAAATAAGTAGGGATATCTAGACTTCATATTTTCCTCGGCCTCCCAAGTCATTTCTTCCACATTGTTGTTTCTCCAAAGTACTTTCACAGCGGTTACCTCCTTATTCCGCAGCTTGTGGATTTGTCGGTCTAGGATGGTAATCAGAACTACCTTCTATGATAAGTTCTCTGTAATCTGTACATCATCCGTGGGCACTACTCGGGTAGGATCGCCAATGCACTTCCGTAGCATAGATTTGTGAAAAACTGGATGGACAGACTCCAATTCCGATGGCAATTCTAACTCATAAGCTACTTATCCCACTCTCCGAATGATCCTATAAGGCCTAATATACCGTGGGCTAAGTTTTCCTTTCTTGCCAAATCTCATCACACCTTTCATAGGTGATACCATTAAGAATACCCAGTCATCAACTCTAAACTCTAAATCTCGTCGCCGCACGTCAGAATATGACTTCTGACGACTCTGAGATGCCAACAGTCGCTCCCGGATAAGCTTTACTTTTTCTATGTCCTGTTGAACCAGGTTTGGCCGATGCGACCCAGATTCTCTAACATCAAACCACCCTACAGGAGATCTGCGCTTACGCCCATACAAAGCCTTGTATGGAGCCATCTGGATACTGGAGTGGTAGCTATTATTATATGCAAACTCGATAAGAGGTAGATGTTCATCCCAACTTCTTTTAAAATCCAGTACACATGCTCGTAACAAATCCTCGAGTGTCTGAATTGTGTGCTCGGCTTGTCCATCAGTTTGTGGATGAAAAGCTGTGTTGAGATTCACCTGAGTCCCTAGACCTTTCTGTAAAGACCTCCAAAATATGCTATAAATTGTGCACCACGGTCAGATATAATAGATATTGGTATTTTGTATAGTCGCGTTATCTCTTTAATATATAAGTTTGCATAATCTTCTAATGTATATGTAGATCTGACCAGTAGGAAATGAGCTGATTTCATGAGCCTATCGACTATCACCCATATGGAATTGAACTTATATTGATAATGAGGTAAACCCGTGATAAAGTCTATGTTTATCGCCTCACATTTCCATTTCGGGATCTCTATAGTCTGCATTAGCCCTCTGGGCTTCTGGTGCTCTATCTTCACCTGCTCGCAACTAGGGCATTGAGCGACATACTCAGCAATGTTCCTTTTTATATCGTTCCACCAATACACATCCTAAATGTCATGATACATCTTTGTCGACCCAGGGTGAATGGAATACCATGAATAATGTGCCTATGACATAATACTGTCTCGTAGCCCTGCTACATCTGGAACACACAAATGATCCCTCTATCTGAGAACCCCATCTCCTTTGAGTTCTAACAACGGCTTCTTCTGTTGTGGAACCCGCTCTCTCAACTTGACTAACTCTGGATCTTCGTACTGCCTCTCCTTTACTTCAGCTATGAGAGATGATTTTGTAGTATCTTGGAGTACAACTCCTCCATTGCCAGAGTCTACTAACTGAACCCCCAAACAAGCTAGTTGATGAATCTCTTTTGGTAATTGTCTTTTCTCGGACTCTACATGTGCTAAGCTACCCATATATCGACGACTTAAGGCATCTGCTACAACATTAGCTTTCCCTAGATGGTAGAGAATGTAAACATCGTAGTCTTTTAATAACTCAAGCCATCTCCTCTGTCGCAAATTCAACTCTTTTTGCCTGAAGATATATTGCAGGCTTTTATGATCTGTGAACACATCAACATAAACCCCATATAAATAATGTCATTCTTAAGTGCATGGACAACTGCAGCTAATTCGAGGTCGTGGGTGGGATAATTCCGCTCATGCTTCTTTAACTGCCGTGAAGCATACGCAATTACTTTCCCATGTTTCATCAGGACACATCCTAACCCGACACGTGAGGCATCACAATATATGGCATAACCATCTGGACCTTCTGGAAGGGCTAGAACTGGTGTTGAGGTCACCTGTTCTTAAGCTCTTGGAAGCTCTGCTCACTGGCCTCTGTCCACTGAAACTTAGTCGTTTTCTGTGTTAGTTTTGTTAATGGTGACAAAAAAGAAGAAAGTCCCTCTACAAACCTCCAGTAATATCCTACTAAGCCTAGAAAGCTACGAATCTCTGCCAGAGTGGTTGGTCTAGGCCAGGATTTCATAGCGTCAATCCTCTGGATGTCTACCTTTATACCTCCGTCGGATATAATATGCCCCAAGAATGCTATGGACTTTAACTAGAACTCACATTTAGGAAACTTAGAATACAATTTATTATTATGGAGGGTTTGTAGTACTGCCCGCACGTGATCCACATGCTCTTCCTCTGAACATGAATAAACCAGAATATCATCAATAACGACTATCACAAACAGATCCAAATATGGCCGGAATAAGCTATTCATCAAGTCCATAAATATGGCAGATGCATTCGTCTACCCGAAGGACATAACAAGGAACTCAAAGTGGCCATATCGGGTCCTAAAGGCGGTCTTGGGAATATCTTTCTCCCGAACTTTGACCTGGTGGTACCCCGACCTCAAATCTATCTTTGAAAACCATCTAGCTCCCTACAACTGATCAAATAAGTCGTCTATACTTGGAAGAGGATACTTATTCTTAACAATTACCTTGTTCAGTTGCCTAAAATCGATACACATCCTTAGCAAACCGTCTTTCTTCTGCACAAACAATACCGGTGCACCCCAAGGTGAAGTATTGGGCTTGATGAAACCTTTCTCCAGTAAATCTTTTAACTGCTTCTTCAACTCCTTTAATTTGGCAGGTGCCATTCTATATGGAGGGATGGATATTGGTTGCGTTCCCTGAGGCAAATCGATGCCAAAATCAATCTCTCGCTCTGGAGGAATACCTGGAAGTTCATATGGAAATACATCCCCGTACTCCTTTACTACTGGAATAGATTAAAGTGTAGATATCTCAGCATCTGCATCTTTAAATCGCACAATATGATAAATACACCCTTTTGCAATCATTTTCCTTACCTTTAGATAGGAAATAAATCTGCCTCTGGGTGTCGCTGTATTACCTACCTATTTAAGGACTGGCCCACCTAGAAAATGAAATCTAGCTGTCTTTGCTCGACAATCAACTGTGTCATAACAAGCTACCAACCAGTCCATAGCATCAAAATCCAACATCTCTAGTTCAGTTAGGTCGGCTGAGGTCTGATGACTACAAATTGATACCGTACAACCTCGGTAAATGCATCTAGCGATAATTGATTCTTCGACCGATGTAGATATTGCAAAAGGATCACTTAGTATTTCGGGCACTATACCAAATTTCTGCACGACAAATGGGATAATACATGATAAAGTAGATCCTGGGTCTATCAAGGCATAAACATCGTGAGAACAAATGGTCAACATACCCATTACAACATCTGGTGAGGACTCTTGGGACTGTCGACTTGCTAGTGCATAGATACGATTCTGGTTACCACCTGAACTAGACCCTCTACCTCTGCCTTGACCTCTACCAGCCGAAGACTGAGACTCGTGCCCTGAAGGATACACATACATAGCTGATCCTATCGCTGAATTTGCTGGTTGCGACATACCCCCAAAATCTCTATTTGGGCAATCTTGCATCATATGCCCTAGACGTCCACATATATAACAAGCATCAAAACCGGCTCGGCATTGGCCCAAGTGTCCTCGACCGCAGATGGCATATCGCATCGAAAATGGCCCTGTCTGTCTCGAACCTCGTTATTGCTGCAAACTTGACACCTGGGAGCTCTCACCTAGTCCTGACTGAGTATAACGGTCATACCTGTAACCCTGTAGCTAAGGTGGCGAAGGTCTAGGTGGTCGTTTGAAGTACTAGGCATGTGACTACCCTAAGACTGCTCCTGAGACCTGGCCAATCTCATCCTCTTACGTTGCCTTGACTCAGTCCTCTCCGTACTCTGCTGCCGATGCCTACCCCTCTCTATATTTTCGGAAAATGCCTGAACCCGAGAGATATCCATACTATCCTATAATACAGCGATGGTACACGCCTCGGCCAACTCTGGGGCCAACCCTGCTATAAACCTATGGATTCTATCCTGTATAGTAGCAACTATGGATGGTGCATATCTGGTCAATGAGTTAAAATGGAGACTATATTCTCGAACACTAATATTTCCCTGCTTGAGGCCTAGAAACTGATTAAGTCGGGCTGTCAGATATCTCACAGTAAGTACTGGTCAAAGAAGGCATCTGAAAAATTCTCCGAAATAGCACGAGGTGCATCACGTCCCCTAGACCTTTCCCATCCCTCATACCAAAGGATGGCTATATCTCGGAGGCGAAAAGTTGCTAACTCAACTGCCTCTTTTTCCGTGGCATGCATAACCCGATAGATCCTATGAAGCTGATCTATGAAATTCTGCGGGTCCTCGCTCTGATCTGTCCCCGTGAACTCTAGGGGATTCAAAGTAATAAACTCTCGGACACTTAAACTCCTAGATCCCTCATAAAGTCCTGCACTAGCGGATGCCCTAGCCTGTTGCTAGGTAGCTACCAACTGTGCCAACAAATGCACCGCACTCCTCAAGTCCTGATCTGATAGAAGCGAATGGGGGGACTAGATTTGCGGTCTCCCTAGGAATCTCCTCAGGTGGCGGAGGAGCCGGTAATCGCTCGGTAGGGGTCTCTCCCTGCGACTCCGATTGGGCCCCATCTGCTGGGGGTACCCTACTAGTCCCCTCACCTACTGTTGTTTCTCTCCTATGGCTAGCCGTAGCCTTCCTAGTTACCGTCATCTATGTATGCAAATGTCAACACGTAAGTTTAACTCAAATTTCGTATAATTCAGTGCTACAACACGATTTAGATTTGAAAGAAGGGTAACCAACTCCTAAATGCATGTAGTCCCCTGCTTATATCATGTGGTGCACCACATATTTATAAACAAGACTCTACAAGACATGGCTTGTAGACTCCCTAGGACAGAACTTCTTAGATACCACTTTGTCACGCCCAAGCCTAGGGGTGAGACCAGCACTCAGTGCCTCAACTATCCTTGTGTATCACTTGCGACTAAGAGACTCTGAACATATAATGTCATATTTTGGCCATGGGCCTCATTGAAAGATAATGTGCGATGTAAAATATAAAACTGAATAGAGACTAACACTGACTAAACTTCAACATAAAGCTGGGCCGGCAAGGCCGTCATAATTACTACAACTGACAAGCCAACAAAATATACCTACAGGGCCTACAAACCCAACATACTGTACTAACTAACAGGATATATCTATAAGCCTCTACTGATAGATGTATTGTGATCGGAACAGGGCCCCAAACTACCCTTAACCTATCTACATATATGCACAAGGTGTACTCCAAACTGCTAGACCCGTCAACTCCGAAAGACGGGGAGCTTACCGATAAGGCTGAACTCGGGAATACACCTACTAATAAGGTCTACTCGTCTGTCTGTCTGAACCTGCACATATGAAATGCAGTGCCCCCAGAAAGGGACGTCAGTGCGAAGTAATGTACAGAGTATGTAAGGCAATATATTGAAGCTGAAGCTGAAACTGAACTAATAATATAATAACTGAAACCAACTGGGGGTCAAGATAATCTGAAGATATGCTCATCTGCTGATACTGACTCAACTCTCTCAATATAGTGAGTAAAATAACTATCCTGCCCTATAAGGCTCGGTATATATATAAATGCTCTGCCGTAGTAGGCTCGCTCATAGGTGCTCGGCCATACTAGGCTCTGTATCTTGACCAACTAGGCTTGCTCATAAGCGTTCGGCCACAATAGGCTCGGTATATATATAACTGTTCTGTCGTAGTAGGCTCTCGGCCATATTAGGCTCTGTATCTCGACCAACTGGGCTCACTCATAACTGCTTGGGCACAGTAGGCTCAGTATATAATTTATCATCTGATCAAAGGTTGCCCAATAGGGGCTTGCCCATCGATTATTGCTCGATGGTAATGAAAATAATTTTAATATTATATATATGTAAATTCTCTGCTCTTTTGACTGGAAGAAGAAAATACTCAATTGAATATGAAGTTCCAATATAGAGAATATTGTAACTTACAAAACTAGGAAAATATCCGTAATTTGTGAGACTAACCAAATATACGTAAATTCCGGTATATGAATTTTTATTTATGGCTCGTTATCAAACTTGTATGATGACACGATCATGCTAAAAGGAAGGAAAAGCTTAGCCTTAACATATCTGTTCTGCGAAATTTTAGAACGAAATTTATAGTGGATTCCTTGAAATTGGAACGAACTTGGCTTGGTTTTGTAAAATTTTGGATGAATTTGATTTCTAATTCTGCTCTTTAACGATCCTTCTTAAAGACAATATGTCTTGAAATGTTACTAAGAATCTGACTCTTGGAAATGTTACCAAGAATTAAACTTTACCCAATTCAAAAATCAGACTTTTAAAACAAGTCTTTGAAATGTTGTCAAGAATCAGAAAAGTGACTCATTCAAAGTGACTCTTTGAAATTCAAGTCTGTACACGTTAGACTTTGAAACAAGTCTTTAACGTGACTCATTTTAATGAGTCATAAAATAACTTTACACGTTACAAGCATATATGACTATGAGTCATATGCTTGGATGGTGGCATACTGCCACGTGGGGAGTAGGGGTGGGTTATTTATTTAATTTTTTATCCACTTATTAGTTAACCGGGTAATGTCTCGTTACCCGATAATTAACTAATTACCCGCATAATTAACCAATTACCCGCATAATTTAAAAATTATTATAAATTACTTAAAATTCTATTTATTTTTAAAATACTTCATATATAGTTTATGGATTATACTACCGTGGTCATATGGTATCTTGCATGGTACTAGTTTATAATTATCGGGTATTATCGCTCGACCCGTATTTTATTCCAAATTGACCACTTTCAACGTAACTCGTTTCCTTTAATCCGTGTATCCCTTTATCCTTCATAACACTTATTTATCGCTTGTTATAAATAGCATAAATATATTAACGTCAAGATGATCTCATCCCCGAGTCTACGTCAATTAACTGAAGACGAAATTTTAACATACGAAAAACACAAGATGTAACAACTTTATATTGTCGCCCCCCCCCCCTTTCCCCTTTTTCCCTTTTTGACGAGGAAGTCTGGGTTTCGACATTCATGGGGGAACAATTCGTTTCCTTTTAGGAGTTGGGTATTTGAAAAGTCGCCACCTAGATTGTGGTGCGGTAGGGCACCTAGAGCAATTAACTCATGAACTAGTTTGCATTAATAGAGATTAGGGTAAGGGCTTGAAATAACGTTGAAGGGAAGGTTTTAGGCACCCCTCGTGGTCCACAACGGTGGGTCCCGATCGAACTTAAACTATGTGAATTAATCATTTTACAAGTAAACAATTGCAACACAAATTCGCGAATAAAGGCATGTTTTCACATTCTAAACACATGTATGATTCAGGTAATGGAAGCAAGAGAGAGGTTTGAACAACTTGCATATATATATATATATATATATATATATATGTAGAGAAAGGGAAGTTCAGTTAAACACATAGGAAATTGGAAAGAGGGGTCCTAGGTTGGTTAGCCTACAGGATCATACTAGTGCAATGCCCGGTAATCACTCCTCAACAAGGGGCTACACGTGACATTAGCGCGCAATCATCATATCCTTACTACCCAATTCCCTCTCCTTGGTCTTGGCCTAAAGCGTTCTAGAAACCTTAAAAGACATCCTATGCATGCATTACCGGTCTCTTCCTTGTGGCCCTGAGGTATTTAAGACCTCTAGTTTGGGTAGTTCTAGACTATCCTAAGGTTCTTAAATGAGAAAAATCTAGGCAACAACCAAAACAGTTAGGACTGGACCAAAGATGAAACAATTAAAGGCTCAAGTTTTACCTCCACATAACAAAGCAAGCAAGTGCACGTCTTAAACACTGTTTCAGGTGTTTTAAAAGAAGCCCTAGAACAGGATATCTAGGTGAGCAGAGAATATGCAATATTGAGTTAGGACCAAAGTGTCAAAGACCTATGTAGTTTGCCTACTAATTTTAGACTTGTTGAATATGAGCAGTCACAGATAATAAAGCGTACTTTTACAGTTTGCAGGATTTTAATCGCCCTATAGGCTTGCCTAGGAGTGTAATAGTGATATCCTATGAGCATAGTATCTAATCATTAATCAGAAATGCAATAAACCAGTAAACCATTTTAAAGCGGGCAATCTGGATCCTATAGGCATGCTTTCTAGTAATATTAATTAATGCAGCATTGAAGACTATTAAAGAAATGAGTAGGTCAGTTAATCTGATTTAGAACTTACAGGCATGATTTTTAATTAAACTAATTTTAGATCTAACTAAACTGATTTTAGATCTATAGGCATGATTTCTACAACTAAGCTGATTTTAGACCCTATAGGCATGGCTTCTAATTATGTAAAAGTAAAGCAAGCAGAATTTATTTGAACCAAAGCAAATCCTATAGACATATTATCTAACAAACACATTTGAACCAAATGAACCCCTATAGGCATGTCATCTAACAAAACACATTTGAATCGAAATTAGACCCTATAGGCATGTTATCTACCCAACCTTACCCACAATATACAACTACCCTCCCTTTCACTAGTCACCTCAATATTTGTTTATGATAATTATTATAGACCAAGGATTGAGTATAATATGTAAATATAAATATATATTAAGCTATAGGGAGCCTGAAATAGGGCCAAAGCAAATCCTAGTGTACCAAGCCTTCACTAGTCTCAAATGCCCAAGATTCTATAGCCCAATTTCGTGCCCATCTGTGTCATAGTTCCTTAGGGACCTAAGGATCCCGGGCAGTGCTCACACCCAGACTTTCTCAAATAAAGACTGATTATCTGCAGTGTGGAAGTGCCAGCCCTGATATGCCAGAGTTCAGAGAGGTCTCGTAGACCTCTAAGAAGTACACATACCAGAGGGGCAGAACTTAATAACCTAAGAATAAATGAGAGTGATTGACATGATTTGAAAGAGTTTTTGGTGAACAGTATAAAGAAAAGTCTTAGGAGTGAATTCTCTGAAACCAGTACTAGTTTGGGTGGTAAAACAGTTTGAGAAAAATATGAAGAACATTTTTGAAATCAGAGTGCAATTCATAAAACAAACAACTTCAAAAACACTTTTGGGCAAGCAGACTCTACACATAGGGAGAAAGGATTTGGGGACATATAGAATACACCATAATGTATAAGCAAACAGGTGCACAAGCTTCTCAAGAAATTGTAAGTTAATTACAAAGGTTACAGCAAAGACATGTTGAGAAAGCATAGATCTTGGACACACAATCAAAGTACTTTGTAGAGCTAGATGACTTAGCAGGATCTCATTAGTGAAGTAGAGTAAGCAAGATTTAGATGAACAAACTAGGCAAGCACTTCATGAAAACATTCATAGTTTGGAAATACTAATCACAGATAGAACAAGAAGAATTAAGACATGCTGGGTGAATCAGTAAACAAGCAATGTATCTTAGACATGCTAATGAGAAAAACAGGATGCATGCAGTTATCACAAGGCAAGATTGGGCATACTAAACAGTAAACAGGTTCTTATGGATAAATATACTAGTCACAACAAACTCCAATATGCTAAGTGATACAGTAGTTAGGTTGTGTGATCTAGACATGCTGATTACACATTGAGCACATGATAATAAAATAATAAAAAGGATTAGAAGTCACAACTAATGAATTGAAACAGCAAAGAAACACATAGTTTTGGAATTTGAATTGAATTAGGAGATACCATTAAAGAGAGGATACATAGTATAGAGCAGAGATGGTGCAAATAGCCAGCCTTGGCTTACAGCCGGCTTGGTTAGTAAGGATTACAAGTAATAGAAGAGAATAGAGAGCTTTGAGAGTGTGAGAGTGTTGATGAACTAATGTGCGTGTCCTTTTCAAAAGTCAGAATAAGGAGCTTATATAGCAATTAGCAAAGTAAAACAAATAAGGCAAAGAATAATTAAGAGTTCCAAGTAAGGTATACAAGTAAAATTAAATAGTTAATTACGACTAAACCCAATCAAATAATTCAACAAAATCCAGAAATCACCCCTTAAATTAGGGAGAATTAATTAACAGCCAAATTATAGGTTCAATAAGATAAATAAATCAATCAAAGACCCTCTAGGAGTCGGTTAAAGTAATTAAATCCCATAAATCAGGCTAATAAACTAATTAAGGCAAGTAGTACTAGTCATGAGTCTCAAATAAGGAAAAAAATCACAGAGAAGTACCAATCTCGGCAAAAAATATAATTTGGACCATAATTAGGCAAATAAAACTAGTCAATCCCTTTCAATTAACAGAACTAACGAATAACGGGCGAAATATTGAAATAATCAATGAAATAAGCAGAAATCCTAGGGATTTAAACATAGATGAAAAATCAGTCGAACAAGTAAAGAGAAACACAGTCAAACACTTTAGAATTTTTGCAAAAAACTTAAAGGGATGAAACCCTAGTTTGAAAACACTTAAATAAGAAAACTTGAAGGCATGCCAACACACAGAGATTCGAACAAATAGAAGTCATAGAAGTCAAAACCTGAAGTATTATTGTGTTTAAAAATCGGTAAGTAGTAAAGGATTAAAAGAACCCAGAAGAGTAGCCATGGAAGTTTAGAAATGTTTCAGATACCTAGAGGTTCGACAAACAAACAACAGGAAAACAAATCCTAATATAACAAAAAATGTTTAGACATCGATTAACTAGTAAAGAAGTAAAGGAACTTTTAGGAAAATCAATGATGAACGGATGGTTCCATATCTATGGAGATCTAAACCGACTCAAGTCCAAACATTGGGTTTCTTGAAGAAAAGAGAAAGGGTAAGAGAATCTTGTCTTTGAATCAAGGATTTGAGCCGTGAAACTACGATAGAGATCACTCACAGACCATGGACAAACTCTTGAAGAGCCTTAAACGAGATTTGGACCAGATCTCTTCGAGGTCCTTCCACAAAAACCACACAATCAAACAACCAGGGAGATAGGAGACAAGTAGAGGTCTCGTACAACTATGGGAAGCGATAGATCGAGTAGGAATCACAGGGATTAGGGTTGGTTTTTGGTGGTCGTGTCTAGGGTTAGGTTTAGGTTTCAGAGAGAATTGGAGAGGAAAGGGGGTTTTAGGGCGGCTGTTTGGTGAAAATGGCTTAGGGTTTCGGGGGTTAGGTTAGATAAAAAAGGAAGGTTTTGTTTTGGACCATTGATCTCTTGAGATCAACGGCCAAGATTGGTTCCGGGCTGGGGCGGGTTATAAAATTGGGTCAGGGTTTTGGGTTAGATTAATTGGGTTGGGTTTTAATTGGGCTAGGGGTGTACTTGATTGGGCCAGTGGTCCGAATTTAATTATGGTTAAAGGTGCTATTTGTTAAATACCCGATTTAATTGATAAACAATTTTTAAAAATAACTAATAGACTTTAAAAATGATTTTCATGCCTGAAAATATTTTAAAATAATTACTTAATATTTTTAAAAAATGCAAAGGGCTATTTTCTATTGAAATAATGTAATAATACATGCATAGGCTATATGCAAAGTACTTGCAACTGCATCCTAAAAATACAAAAATGGCTATTTGTGCAATAATTGAAACTTAGTAAAAATGCAAATGATAACATTAAACCACACAAATTATTATAAAACTATTTGTGATACAATTAGTGATTTTTTTTTAAATAAAATGCTGGGAGAAATTCGTTAAAATATTTTAAAAATACAGAAATTGTATAAAAATACTAATTGATGCCAAATAGTTTTGAAAATATTGTGGAAAAAATTGGGTATCAACATATATTGATATTATTCTCACCAGTTTTAGCATGGAAGATTCCAAGAAAGTGTTTCTCCCTTTTAGACATGGAATCTCTCTATCGAAAGATCAGTCCCCAAAAACGACCGATGAGATAGAAAAGATGAAGGCGGTCCCTTATGCTTCTACTGTAGGGAGTCTTATGTATGATATGTTGTGTACTAGACCTGATATCTACTTTGCGGTTGGTATGGTTAGTAGATTTCAGTCTAACCCCGGACCGCCATTAAGCATATAATCAAGTACTTGAAAAGGACTAAGGATTATATGTTGGTGTATCACTCAGGTGATCTTGCACCTATTGGCTATACTGATTCAGATTTCCAGTCAGATAGAGACTCTAGAAAATCTACCTCACGATATTTTTTACCTTAGGAGGTGGAGCCATAAGTTGGAGGAACATCAACCAATCATGTGTTGATGATTCCACCATGGAACCCAAATATGTGGCTGCTTCTGAGGCAGCTAAAGAGGTTGTTTGGCTCAGGAACTTTCTAAAAGAGCTTAATGTGGTTCCTTCGGTTCATGTACTGATTGTATTTTATTGTGACAATAGTGGTGCAGTTGCAAACTCGAAGGAACTAAGAAGTCATAAAAGGAGTAAACATATTGAGCGTAAATATCACTTAATTCGGGACATAACTCAGAGAGGTGATGCAAAAGTGTTGAAGATTGCGTCAGAGGACAATTTGGTAGACCCGTTTACAAAGAGCTTGACACAGAAGATTTTTGACAAGCATGTAGAAGGAATGGGTATTAGAGTAGTAGACGCATGGTTGTGAGTCTAAGTGGGAGACTGTTGGGATATGCTATTAACCATGCGGTTTAGACATAGTATTTTGTTTATTCTTTATGGAATAATTATTTATTTAATTTATTCAATTCAAGAAAGAACTACTTTAAATAGATCATTTGTTACATGTGTGACATTTTAGTTATGTAGTAGGCAATTTAGTGTATGGAGTATTAGCTCATGCACAGAAGATTAAATTGTCGGTTCTCATAATTAATAAATTATGTTCACAATCAAAGATATTATTGGACAAAGTGTCTTGATGATTGTAGAACAAGATTATAGTATAATTTGCCTTGATTATAGGAGTAGTTTTACTCCAACTTCTTGTGCTAGTATGCTTAGTGTATATTGAACGGACCAAGTCGAGAAAGATGTTTTTGTACTGAATATATATATATATATATATATATATATATATATAACATTTTCTCTCATTCATTAAATGAGCTTATACTCCTAAAATGAATATGTGAAATAATAATTAATAGATAGAATCCATGACTTGGTTTTGAGTTTGATGATACTCCTTTATTTAAGCTTATAAATTTTCATGTGAGAACCCGGCCGGTGGATTTTGTATTCGTCACATGAAATAGTTTAAGCGGAATAGTAAAGGATTTAATTAGTTGATTAAATTAAATTTTTAGTAATTTAATTTAATTAATTGGTATTTGAGATCTTAACAAGGGGAGTTAAATAAGTGTTATTGAAGTTTCGAAATTCATATTGAGGAGTTCAATTGCAATTTTTTAGTGGAATAAATTGCAATTAATTATAGCAAGAGTTAATTCATGCTAATTTCGAATTAATGGTATAATTGGTAGCCTCCTATTATTTCTGTGTTCCCTGCTATACCTAGTAAAAACCTGGACTTAAATTTGGTAAAAAGTAACTTGGGAGAAAAGTCATTTGGTAGAGTTGGAGTAGGATTCTACTTGTGAAAGCAGAATCCTACACGTTTTTGGAGCTAATTTTCGGCCAAAAACTAGTCTACTTAAGGAAGACTAATTTCACCGAATAAGTCACATTTTAGAGTTGTATTGTTCTTGCCCACCTAAAAGCAAAATCGTCCAAGGTTTTACTAGCCATATAGCAGAAGACTATAGCCCTGGATTTTTGCTGTGTGGAGGATTTGTCCAACGATTTCAAGAGGTTAGTGCTTCTAATCTAGTGATTATAGCATTGTCTAGTTTACATGTATTTGATGCCTGAATTGTATGTTTGCTTCCGTTGTGTATGTTCTAACACTTGTCACCAAAAGTAAGAAGGGGTTAAAGTAGGAAAATTAAGTAAAAACGATGTGTATATAATGCCACGAAATAAATATATTAGTTAACTGATGACAGAACAATCACATAAACAATTCTTCCAACAGGAAAGCTTCAAATGATTCTAGAACAACAAAGAAAAGCATATGATCATATGACACAATAAGTGTTAACATTTCAACAATGCTACTTCAATGTGGCAAAGAGAGTTTCATACGCCTCGGGCTCAAGGCTTCTGAGGCACTTGAGGGATTTCTGGCTTCGGCAAAGTTGGAAATTCAAGCTTAGGAATGGCAGGGATCTCGAATTTTGGCATCGTTGGAAGTTCAGGCTTTGGCATTGTTGGAAGCTCCGGCTTCGGGATTTCTGGCAATTGTGGCTTTGGCAGAGCAGGCAGCTCAGGTTTTGGAATTTCAGGGAATTCAGGCTTAGGCAAAGTTGGGATTTCTGGTAGATGTGGCAATTCAGGCTTAGGAAGCTCAGGCATAGTTACTTCAAGAAGATGGCGTGCTTCTGCTTGAATTAGATAGCTGCTTATTAATAATAAAGTGACAAGTAATAACAAGGAAAAGGATGGGTTGTGGTGATAAGCCATTGTTGAAGGTGCGATAAATTCTTGAAGATTTGTATTTTATACTCAGTGATTATGTCTTAGGCTACTTTGGTTGAGTTTATATAGATATTGGATGTGGAGAATAGGAAAGAGAATTGAGCTTTGGTTGTGGTTGGTAGGAAAAACTGACTGTTAGTTCATCTTCTCAACAATAACCTCCTAATTTAATTTAAAGCAAACTCTCCATGCTAATATCTATTACATATTTTATGTTGGTCTTCCTACAAGCTAAGGTCATAACATAAGAAAGGTCTTCTAGTAGGTAATCCAATAAGAACTCACCTTTCTTTAAACTTTTTACCACTTCAAGATGGCAAGTAATTGGTTTCAACTCCTTGTTTAATCCATAATATTGTATAGGTAATTATATGTTTAATCTAGTTGTAGAAACATGAGCAACTCCATTACTAAATTAATGCTTATCTACATCAAGTAAAATCCTGTTTACTCCCCTACCGGATACTGAAGAAGTAAAGAAAAAAGATACAAATCCATTAGCCTCTATATACATGCTTAGCTGTTTTCTAGACTAGCCATTGAACCATTTTTACAGGAGCACCGTAAATATGCCCCTGGACACGGGTAACATTGGCAATTGCTAAAACTCGGGGCCAAGAATTGCGGTCAGTCTATTGTTTAAGTACTGTTAGTTATGTCACAAGATCCTCACTAAAGTCCGGGAGTAGAAGTTACATGGAATTATTTGACAATTTCTGATACTGAAAACGAAATGCAGCTTTCGTTTATTTTCTAAACCTTGCTTCAGACTATAGTCCATTCCTGATATTCTTTTTGCTTCATGTCTCTCCTTTCAGATGGAGGTAGATATTTAACTAGTTAGTCTTGTTTTTCTTATGCTGAAAATTCTATGCTTCCTTCTACTTCTTCATAAATCAAACTGCTCGATTGGTTTTACTGTTATCTGCTCCTAATTTTAGTCTTGTGTTCCTCTGCGTCACCAGAGGTAAATTAGGCTTATTATCTGACATTTTTTGCAGTGTCTCGAGATGTAAGAAAAAGTAATAAGAGTCTCAGCTCAGCTAAGAGCAATTTTCCAGGATAGTCTTTAACTGGATATGAACACTATGTATTTATCCCTCAGAATTTAGACTAAGCTTCAGCTTCATACCTAGAAGAGTTATGCACAATTTTCTTATGTTCTTGAGCAGTCTTGAATAGGAAACATGAATCAAAAACTAAGATTATTTTGCCTAGCATGAGAAGGAACCAACGACAAAATTTTGCAACATATTTTGAATTTGCAACGACTATATGGATACATAAGAGAATGTTCTGATGATTGTTGCATGATAAAAGTTATTTGTCAAATATTGAGTTTTCTAGAACTCTAGGAATTGCAATTATAGTCATTCTATAAGCATTGTAAGTTTCTTTATATATTAAATAATTGTATAAAGGGAAGCTCGGTGCACAAAGTATCTCGTGTTCACGCAGGTTCTGAGTAAGGGCTGCACCCAAGGGTGTGATATGGACCGTCTAACCTAATACAAACATTAGTGGCTGCTTCCACGGCTCGAACCCATGACTTATAGTTCACACAGAGACAACGTTACCGTTGCTCCAAGGGTTCCCATCAATATTAAATAATTGTATATGAATGCCATTAGAAACACAAATACAGTAGTGAAGTACTGATGATAGAACAATCACATAAATATTTCATCCAAAAGAAGCTGCAACTGATGACAGAAATCACATAAGTAATCTTTCCAAAAGGAAAACTTCAAATATCTCTAGTACAACAAAATTAACCAAAAGAAAAAACATGATCACATGACACAAGGGAAGTGTAACATTCAACAATATAATGCTCTGCTTCCATGAGGAAAAGAGGATGTCATTCGCATCAAACTCAAGGCTTTTTAGGCACCTGAGGGATTTCTGGCTTTGGCAAAGTTGGAAATTCAGGCTTAGGAATGGCAGGAAACTCGAGTTTTGGCAACGTTGGCAGCTCAGGCTTTGGAAATGATGACAACTCCGGCTTTGGGATTTCAGGAAATTGTGGCTTTGGCAGAGTTGGCAACTCAGGTTTTGGAATTTCAGGGAATTCTGGGATTTCTGGTAGATGGGGCAATTCAGGCTTAGGAATCTCAGGCATAACTACTTCAAGAAGATGGCGCGCTTCTGCTTGAATTGCATAGCTGCATGTTAACGATAAAGTGATAAGTAATACCAAGAAAAAAGATTGGTCCTGGTGATACGCCATTGTTATAGGTGATGAATGCCTGAAGACTAGTATTTTATGCTTTGCTTGATTATGCTTTAGGCTTTACTTTGAACAACTTATATAGACATGCTATGTGAAAAATAGAAAGAATAAGTTGCTTTGGTTGTGATAGATAGGAAAAATTGTCAGTTAGGTCATCTTCTCAACAATAATATCCTAATTTAATTTAAAGCAAAGTCTCCATGCATATCATCTATTACTAGGTCATAACATAACAAATATCTTCTAGTAGGTAATACAATGAGAACTTACATTTCTTTAACTTTGTAACGCTTCAACATGGCATGTAAATGGTTTCCCAATGTATACTCCTTGCTTATTAATCCATAATTTGTATTACGTGACTGTATGTTTAATCTAGTTAAAGAAACATGAGCAACTCCATTACTAAATTAATGCTTATTTACATCAAGTAAACACCTTTTTTACTCCATTAAATATTGTTATAATGTAGCAAAGTCCAGGATTAGAAGCAACATGCAATTATTTGACGATTTCTGACACTGAAAATGTAAATATTCTATGACATGTAAATGTAAGCCAGTCTAGTGTACTAAGCTCCCACTGGCCGAACCACAAGGGTTTATTGTACGCAACCTTATCCTGTATTTTTTTAAGAAATAGTTTCCACGACTCGAACTCTTGACCTCCTAGTCACAACCATGTAAATGTAATTTTCTTTTATTTTCTAAACCTTACGTCAGAATAGGGGTGTTCATAAAAACCCAAAAAAATCAAACCAAACCGATCGAAAAAATCGATACTTTTTAGGTTTGGTTTGATTTTGGTTTTGAATTTTAAAAATCAATCACTTTATATGGTTTTGGTTTTAATCAAAAAATAACCGAACCAAATCGACAATAAAAAATAGCTATTTAAATTTATTATTACACCTATATAAGTATATTTTTATATACACAACAACAACAACAACATCCTAGTATAATCCCACAAGTGAGGTCTGGGGAGGGTAGTATGTACGCAGACCTTACCCCTACCCCGAGGGGCAGAGAGGCTGTTTCCCCCTAACCTTCAACCTTAATGTTCGACCTCCACAATTCCCTGTCTAGGGCCATGTCCTCAGTAATCCTAAGTCGCGCCATGTCCTGCTTGATCACCTCTCCCCAATACTTCTTAGGTCTCCCTCTACCTCTCCTCGTACCCACCACCGCCAATCGCTCACACCTCCTCACAGGTGCATCAGTGCACCTCCTCTGAATGTGCCCGAACCATCTGAGTCGTACTTCCTGCATTTTGTCCTCTATTGGGGCCACGCCCACCCTCTCTCGAATATCTTCGTTCCTAATCTTATCCATCCTTGTATGCCCGCACATCCACCTCAACATCCTCATCTCTGCTACTTGCATCTTCTGGATGTGTAGGTTCTTAACCGGCCAACACTCGGTATCATACAACATGGCAGGTCTAACTACTGCTCTATAAAACTTACCTTTTAGTAACGGTGGCACTTTCTTGTCACACAGGACTCCCGTCGCTAACTTCCACTTCATCCACCCCACCCCTATACGGTGTGTGACATCCCCGTCGATCTCCCCGGTCCCTTGAATAATTGACCCAAGGTACTTGAAACTACCCTATTAGGTATGACTTGAGATTCAAGCCTCACTTCTACTCCCTCGTCCGTCGCCTCGTCCCCAAATTTGCACTCGAGGTATTTCGTCTTCGACCTGCTCAATCTGAACCCTTTAGACTCAAGGGCCTGTCTCCAAACCTCTAGCCTCTCATTGACGTCGCGCCGGGTCTCGTCAATTAGGACTATGTCATCAGCAAATAGCATGCACCATGGCACCTCCCTTTGAATATTGTGCGTTATGAAATCCATCACAAGGGAAAATAGGAAAGGGCTGAACGCCGACCCTTGGTGCAACCCTGTAACAATCGGAAAATGCTCGGAGTTGCCTCCTACTGTTCTAACCCGAGTCTTAGCTCCATCATACATGTCTTTAATCACCCTAATGTATGCAACCGGGACCCCTTTAGCCTCTAAGCAGCTCCATAAGACCTTCTTAGGTACCCTGTCTTACGCTTTCTCTAGATCGATAAACACCATGTGAAGATCCTTCTTCTTATCCCTGTATTGTTCCACTATCCTCCTAATAAGGTGGATAGCTTCTGTGGTAGATCGCCCTGGCATGAACCCGAACTGGTTGTCTGAAATAGACACCGTCCTTCACACTCTCATTTCAACCACTCTCTCCCAGACTTTCATGGTATGACTTAGTAATTTGATACCCCTATAGTTGTTACAACTCTGGATATCACCTTTGTTCTTATACAGCGGAACCATTATACTCCACCTCCACTCTTCAGGCATCCTATTAGTCTTGAATATAACATTAAACAACCCAGTAAGCCATTCCAAGCCTGCTCTACCCACACCTCTCCAAAGTTCAACCGGAATTTCGTCTAGCCCGATGGCTCTGCCCCTCCTCATCTTACGCATTGCCTGCATGGCCTCATCGACCTCAATGTCCCTACAATAACTTAATTCATGGGGGTTTTCCGCATTCCTCAATTCACCTAGTGTAATATCCTGATCCCCTTCTTCATTTAGAAGTCTATGAAAGTAGGACTGCCATCTCCTTTTAATCTGGTCCTCCCCCGTCACAACTTTGCTGTCATCGTCTTTTATGAACCTCACTTAGTCCAGATCCCGAGCCGCCCTCTCTCTCACCTTAGCAAGTAGGAATAACTTCTTCTCCCTGCCTTTGTTCCCTAGTTCCTCATACAGACGAGCAAAAGCTGCTACCTTAGCCTCCGTTACTGCCATCTTCGCCTCCTTCCTAGCAACCATATATCTCTCTCTGTTCGTTGTCTTCTCCTCCTCGCCAGTGCTCCCTACTAGTCGCAGGTAAGCCGCCTTCTTCTCTTCAACTTTACCTTGGACACCGGCATTCCACCACCAGTCTCCTTTGTAGCCACTGGTATGTCCAGAAGATATACCTAACACCTCTGTCGCCGCCTTCCTTATGCTGTCTTCCGTCGTCGACCACATAGTGTTTGCGTCCCTACTACTTCTCCAAGCTCCCATTGCCGATAACCTTCCTGCCAACTCCTAAGCTTTATCCTCAGTCAAGGCGCCCTACCTAATCCTCGGGTGGCCTCGTACTGACCTCTTCTTCCTCTTTATCGTAATACCAATGTCCATCACCAAAAGCCTATGTTGCGTTGCAAGGGTCTCACCTGGGATAACTTTCCAATCCTCGCACCACCTTCTGTCGCATCTCTGGAGAAGGAGATAGTCAATCTGAGTCTTCGCCACCGAACTTTGGTAAGTAACCAAATGTTCCTCCCGCTTCGGAAAACTTGAGTTTGCAATCACTAGATTGAATGTCTTGGCAAAGTCCAGCAGCGAAGTGCCCCCTCCGTTTCGTTCCCCAAAACCAAAGCCGCCATGCACCTCAGTATAACCACCTGCGGACGACCCAATATGACCATTGAAATCTCCTCCTATGAATAACCTCTCGGAAGGTGGAATGCTACGAATGATGTCATCTAACCCCTCCCAAAAACGCCTTTTAATCTCCTCATCCAAGCCAACTTGCGGCGCGTATGCGCTAACGACATTTAAAGTACACTCACCCACTACCAATTTAATAGTCATTAGTCTATCATTCACCCTCCTAACCTCAACCACCGACTCTCTAAGATGGCTATCAACCAGGATACCCACTCCATTCTTACCCCTATGGACTCCAGAGTACCACAACTTATACCCATCCGCGTTTCTCGCCCTCGATCCAACCCACCTAGTCTCCTGGATACACGCTATATTAATATTCCTCTTCTGTAGGATCTTTGCCAACTCTATGGACTTACTCGTCAGCGAACCTATGTTCCATGAATAAAGTTTCTAAAATTTTATGGTACATATTAGTTATTTGTATTTTTAGTCTAGTTCTTTGCTATTATAATAATCTAATGCTTTGCCTTTACATTCTAGTTTGATTGGTAGTTTCTTTTACTAAGTATAAAAATTTATTTCATGTTAAAAATCATCGATTATTAATTGAGTACTTAAATTATTCATCATTATTTGAGTAAATTAATATCAATATATCTTGGTTGTGACGACCCAAAAGGTCATCTTCTGTTTTAGAATCCAATTTCATATTCCGAGGCCTTGAAAGCTTCATTTTATCTCTTCTTGATTTATGTATGCAGTCCGGGCGTGTATCCGGAAAGCCCTTATGTGAAAAATTTATGAAATGATAATTTTTGATTTAAAAAATAATTTTTGTTTACTTTGGTCAACATATTAGGTATACGAACCCGGACCCGTGTTTCGATGGTCCCGAAGGGTCCGTAGTAAAATATGGGACCTGAGCGTCTTCCCGGAATAGAATTCCGAGGTCCCTAGCCCGAAAAATGATTTTTTGAAGAAAATTGATAAGACTAAAAATGTAATAATTTAAAAAATTTGACCTTGTTGGTATCGGGTCCGTATTTTGATTCCGGAGCCCGGTATTGGTCCGTTATGATATTTAAATTTTATCTGTGAAATATGGTGAAAAACGGAATTGATTTGACGAGATTCGGACCTTTGGTTGAGAAAATAGAAGTTTTGAAACTATCTTGAAAATTTCTTGCAATTTGGTGCTAAATTCATAGTTCTAGATGTTATTTTGGCGATTTGATCGCATGAGCAAGTTCGTATGATATTTTAAGACTTGTGTGCATGATTGGTTTGGAGCCCCGAGGGCTCGAGTGAGTTTTATATAGGCTACAGAGTGAATTGGAACTTCGAAAAATAACTGGTATGCTTCAGCTGTGTTGCAGGCCTCTGATGCTTCGCAAATGCGAGCAAAGCAGGCATGGAAATTGCGAGGTCTTTATCCCAATTGCGAAGAAGGCTTGGGCCAGCAGATTCGCAAATGCGAACAAACCTTCGCAACTGCGAAGGAGTCTGGGAAGGGGTATGATCGCAAATGCAATCTTTTTGTTGCATTTGCAGAGGTCCCTGATCGCAATTGCGAAGGCAGCAGAAATGTGGGGAACTTTGCATTTGCGATGGTTCTCCACATTTGCAAAACTCAGGTCGCAAATGTGACATCTGCAGTTGTTCAAAACATAACTTAGACAGGATTTTTCATTCATTCTCCCACTTTTCAAAACCTAAACTTCAAGAGTCGGTTTTCCTAGGGCAAGTTCATCTCCAAATCATATGTAAATGATTCTTAACTTATTTCTTTCAATCTATTTCATGTTTTTACAAGATTTCATCCTAGAATCTAGGGTTTTTCATGGTGGAATTGGGTGTTTTTGGTTAGAACTTAGGAATTTTGTATTTTGGGGATTTGGACCTCTATTTGAGGTAGGATTCCAAAACCAATTGTATATTCGGACTCGGGGGTGAATGGGTAATTGGATTTTTGGTCCGAATTTCAAGTTTTGACCAAGCGGGCTCGGGGTCGATTTTTAACTTTTTGGGAAAAATATTGGAAAATCTATAATTATGCATTGGAATTGGTTTCTTTAGTGTAAATTGATTTTATTAAGTTAATTATGATTAGATACGAGTGGATTGGAGGTGGAATCGAGAGGTAAAGCGGTCTATGAGCTTTGAAATACCCATTTATTTGAGGTAAGTGTATGGTCTAACCTTGACTCGAGGTATTAGGGATCCCCGACTTGCTTGCTATGTGAAATACCATGTATGTGGCGTATAGGTGTGGTGAGGAGCATCTATGCGTCGCAAAATTACCTGTTTAGCCTGTTCCTTTCACGTTTCCTAATATATTGCTTTCCTGTTTTAATTGCTACTTGCTTATTGATTCTTCCATGTCTAAGTGATACTTGTTAAATGTTGTTTCTCTATTGACGTTATTAATTGTTCCGTAGTTTTATTATATCTTACTGTTGGTTTATTGGTGATTCGTGGTACACTTTGGTTGGTCTCGCTATGTAGTAATGACTGATAAAGTTTCATAATTGTAGTGATCTTCCGTTGTGTTGGTTTGAGGTATAAGTGTTGTGGAGGATTTGAATTAACTTGTGAAATGCTTGTTCTTATTTTATGATTGGTACTGATATAGTGGGATCGGGTTGCACGCCATAACAGGAGGAATAAGGGTGAAATGTGGTTGTCTGGTAGGATCGGGTTGAACGCCGCAACAAGGAGTAATACAGGAGGACAGGTGGGATCGGGTTGCACACCGCAACAGGAGGAATAAGTGTGAAATATGATTGTCTGGTGGGATCGGGTTGCACGCCGCAACAAGGAGTAATAAGGGTGAATGTTCATTTTGTTATTGATTATATGGTGGGATCGGGATGCGCGCCACACCAATTGTTATTTATGTATTCTTCTTCTGCTGAAATTCATTATTGTGGTATTGAAACTCTCTTAAGGATTGGTTATAGTTGAGTAATGGTAGAAAGATTGGGTTCCGTATTTATTTAATGCAAGTTTCTACTCTATTTCATTCCGTATTTTCTTCTTGCTTTATTTTAAACTGTTGCAGGATATAATGTTTATGCCCCATCATAGCCTCGTCACTACTTCGTCGAGGTTAAGCTCGGCACTTACCAGTACATGGGGTTGGTTGTACTGATATTGCACTCTGCATTTCTGTGTAGATTTTAGAGCTGGTAGTGGCTGATCGAGAGGTCGGTTGCTGATACTGCATTCAGGAGCCCCAAGGTAGTAATGCAACCGTCCGCAGGCCCCGACGTCCCCTCCTATGTTTACTTCATTTCTGTTTATCTTTCTTCGAGACATATGTATTTTTCTTTCAAACCTATGTTTGTATTTATTCATAGAATGTTCGTGAGTTGTGACACTAGTTTTTGGGTGGTTACTGTTTCAGATTATTTAATAGTATAAGGCTAATTAGTTAAATATGTACCTCCGCTTTTATTTTTGTTGGATCAGCCTTTGTTAATCTTAATTATGAAAAATATAAAGGAAAAAGGTGAATATATCTCTAACATTGGCTTTCCTAGCGAGTGCGATGTTTGGCGCCATCGCGGTCCCGATGGTGGGAAATTCATGTCGTGACAAGTTGGTATCAGAGCACTAGGTTTCCTAGGTCTCACAATTCACGAACAAGTTTGGTATAGTCTGAGGGATCGGTACAGAGACGTCTGTGCTTATCCCCAGAGGCTACAGAGTTAGGAAGAATTTCACTTCTACTCATCTCTGTCGTGCGGTTTGATCTCTCCATGCTAATTAAACTCTCTACTTTGTTCTTTCGCAGATGGCGAGAACAGGTACCGCTTCATCAGCTGATTAACAGCCCGAGCCCCTAGTGGTAGCTCCTATGAGGAGCAGAGGACGAGGTTAAGGTCGTGCTACAGGCCGAGGCAGGGATAGGGCTCATCCTAGAGCTCAAGTGGTAGCACCAGCGGCGGAGCCTCAAGTAGAGTTTGATGATGAGGTTCCGGTCTAGACCGTTCCAGCAGGGCCAGCTCATGTTCTAGAGGGGTTCATCGCTACCCCGGTACTTCTGGATGCTTTTTTCCGTCTAGTGGGCCTTATGGAGAGTGTTACTCAGACCAGCATACTTCTTGTTGCACCAGCCGTCTCTCAGGCTGTGGGAGGAGCATAAACTCCCTCTACTCACACTCCAGAGCAGATAGATCCCTAGTTTCAGACTCGAGCAGCTCAGCTAGTTAGGGTAGTTCTGCCGGGTGTTGTAGCACAGACCGGTGATAGATCAACTATGTCTTCTGATGCCTTGTGGAGATTGGACAGGTTTACCAAGTTTTTCACTACTACCTATGGTGGCACATCTTCAAAGGATCCCTAGGACTATTTGGATAGTTGCCATGAGGTTTTGCGAAATATAGGGATAGTGGAGACCAATAGGGTCGACTTTGTTGCTTTTCGTCTATCATGTTTCGCCAAGAAATGGTGGAGGGATTATTGTTTGGCCAGACTAGCTAGATCACCAGCTCACTTGGGACCAGTTCTCTCAGATATTCTTGGATAAGTATCTTCCTATTACTCTGGAGAGGACTATCGGAGGCGGTTTGAGCACATTCAGCAGGGTTCTATAACCGTCACCCAGTATGAGACCAGATTTGTTGATTTAGCCCGTCATGCTCTTCTTATACTCCCCACCGAGAGAGAGAAGGTGAGAAGGTTTATTGAAGGACTTGCTCAGCCTATCAGATTGCAGATGACCAAGAAGATAGGGAGTGAGATTTCTTTCCATGATGCAGCCAATATGGCCAAACGAGTTGAGATGGTTTTAGCTCATGGGAGTGGTCAGGGTTCTGACAAGAGGCATCGTCACTCTGGTGGATTCATTGGGACCTCATCTAGAGGTCGATGTACTTTTAATAGATGTCATGACCCCAGTTCGCCCTCCGTAAACTATCATGACGGCACCTAGTCTCTACAACTAGGTAAGCCTAACAAATGCAGAAATAAACAATTTGCGGAAGAAATAATTAAAAACCAAAATAACAAAATGAAATAGTGTTTAAGATGCTGCTTGGCATATACAATACAAACTCTCGAAACTAACAACATTTCCCAAAACCTGGAATCTCATGAAATTACAAGCTTTTGAATGTCTACAAGTATCTAACTCCAGAATGTATGACAAAAGAAAATAGAGAAGGGCTAATACTTAAAGAGAGAATAGAAAGGGACTCCTCGGTCTGCGTACGCGACAGATATACCTCGAAATCTCTTGAAAAGTCACCTCGCCTCAAGGGTGATAAGACTGAGTGGAAGTACCTGGATCTGCACATAAAAAACATTCGCAGAAAGGGTGTAAGTACACCACAGTGGTACTCAGTCAGTGCCAAGCCTAACCTCGGTCAGGTAGTGACGAGGAAGGTCAGGGCCCTACTGATGTTAAATAAAATACAAGGTATAACAGTATAGAATAAGACAATATAATTAAGTACGACATTAAAGAGTAACACAGGGTAGAAAGAACAACATCAATTATAACATAGACAAAATAATCACGGAAAGGAATACAGCTCAACACGGAGATAACAATCGGGGATCTCTCAGTATCCCGAGGATCTTTTAGTATCCTTAATATGTGTGTCGGGGATCTCTCGGTATCCTAAGGATCTCTTAGTATCCACAATATGTGTTGGGGATCTCCTGGTATCCAGCACTACAGTCCAAATCAGTATATATGTGCAGGGGATATCCAGGGATACCGACCCGTAGTCCCATAGTAAACGCGCAGCAACAACACAAAGAATACTCGATTAAATTAAATTTCACACAAAGGTAAAATAGGTAATTTCTAACCTAGCATGCTTCATATAGTCCAAATAAGGCAGTTTGAGCAAATAAAGCAATTAAGTCAATTAGACATGATTCCCTAAGCCAACAAAAGGCTAAAATTGCAAGTAGAAATAATAGGAAGGGAAAAACACATTTAAAGTTACTTAATGAAAACAGGATTTTCAACAATTACACAAGTATGCACTCGTAACCTCATGTACAAGGTGTTTCAATTATCAACAATACCAAATCCTAAGGCGGGTTCCCACACACAAGGTTAGGCACGCCACTTACCTCGAACCAGCTCAAAATCAACCCGAGACCACATTCTTGCCACGAGCACTCGACTCCAAATGTCCCAAATCTATTCAATTCAATTGCATAATGTAAATATAACTTCAAGTAACTGATTCCACAAATAAATTCAAAGATAATACGTGAAATTAGGTAAAATGACCAAAATGCCCCTCGGGCCCACGTCAAGGAATCGGGTAAAATTTATATTTTAAGAATTCTCATACTCTCACAAGTCTAACCATACCAAAATTATCCATATCCAATGTCAAATCCATAATAAAACTCGAAATTTAGGCCTAAGAACTTTCCCCCAATTTTCCACCATAAATTCGAAATTAAAGAATGGATTTAAGTGTAGATTCATGAAAATTAGTCTAAACCAAGTAGGAATTACTTACCCAAATCTCCCAGGTGAAAATATCTTCAAAAATCGCAATTTCCCGAGGTCCCAAGTCCAAAATATGAATTATGGCTTAAACCCGCGTTTTTGGGGTTTTTAAAATCTGCCCAGCTATTTCCTTCTTCGCGAACGCGGAAGGACCCTCGCGTTCGCGAAGCACAACTCTACTTGGTCCATCTTTCCTCTTTCTCGAACGCGATGCCCAAGTCGCGAATGCGTTGACCAAACTCCCTCCTCCTATGCGAACACAGAACTACCTTTGCGAACGCGGGAAAACCTTTGCGAACGCGAAGCATTAACCCCTCACCAGCCCCAGATCCTCTTTGCGAATGCAAGACCCCACTCACGAACACGAAGAAGGAAACCAGAATTGACTGCTGCAACTTTTTCTGCAATTTTTTAAGTTCCAAAAATGATCCGTTGAGCATCCGAAACACACCCAAGGCCCCCGGGACCTCAACCAAACATGTCAACCAATCATAAAACATCATTCAAACTTGTTCCAATCTTCAGAACGCTCAAAACAACATCAAAACACCAATTTAACATCGGATTCAAGCCTAAGAACTCCAAAAACTCTCAAATTATGTTTTCGATCAAAAAGTCTATCAAACCTCGTCCGAATATCCTGAAATTTTGTAAGCACGTCACATTCAACACTACGAAGCTACTCCAGCTTCCGGAATTCCATTCCGACCCCGATATCAAAATCTCACTATCGAACCAGAAACTTCAAAAATTCAACTTTCGACATTTCAAGCATAAAAAGCTACGGACCTCCAAAACACAATCCAAACACGCTCCTAAACCCGAAATCACCCAACGGAGATAACGGAACTGACGAAATTCTATTTCGAGGCCGTCTTCACACTGCTCCGACTATAGTCCAAATTCTAAAGCTTAAGTTCTCATTTAGGGGTTAAGTATCCCAAAACACTCCGAAACTCAAAAGCAAACATCCCAGCGAATCAAAATAGCAGAAACAAACTCGGAGAAAGTAGTTAATAGGGGATCGGGGCGTAAATTCTAAATATGACCGGCTGGGTCATTACATCCTCCTACACTTAAATATTCGTCCATCCTCGAACAAGCATAGAGACATACCTGAAGTAGTGAAAAGATGAGGGTAACGGCTGCGCATATCCTGTTCGGTCTCCCAGGTCACCTCCTTGACCGGCTAACCCTGCTACTGAACCTTTACTGATGCAATATTCTTTGACCTCAGCTTCCGAACCTGCCTGTCCAATATCGCCACTGGCTCCTCAACATAAGATAGATCCTTGTCCAACTGGACAGAACTGAAATCCAATACGTGGGATGGATCACTGTGATACCTCCGGAGCATCGAAACATGAAATACCTGATGAACTCCTGCCAAGTTGGGAGGTAAGGCAAGCTCATAAGCAACCTCCCCAACACACCGTAGTATCTCAAAAGGACCAATAAACCTCAGACTCAACTTCCCTTTTTTCCTAAATCTCATAATGCCCTTCATAGGCAAAACCCGAAGCAGAACCTACTCTCCAACCATATAGGAAATATCACGAACCTTCCAGTCCGCGTAACTCTTTTGTCTGGACTGGGCTGTACGGAGTCTATCCTGAATCACCTTAACCTTCTCCAAAGCATCCTGAACCAAGTTTGTGCCCAATAATCTAGCCTCAGCTAGCTCAAACCAACCCACCGGGGATCTACACCGCCTACCATATAAAGCCTCAAACGGTGCCATCTGAATGCTGGACTGATAGCTGTTGTTGTAGGCAAACTCTGATAATGACAAGATTTGATCCCAAGAACCTCCGAACTCAATCACACACACGTGTAGCATATCCTCAAGAATCTGAATAGTGCACTCGGACTGTTCGTCCATTTGAGGGTGAAATGTTGTACTCAACTCCACCCAAGTACCCAACTCACGCTAAACGACCCTCCAAAACCGTGAGGTGAACTGAGTACCTCTATCTGAAATGATGGATACTGGAATACCATGAAGATGAACAATCTCCCGGATATAAATCTCTGCCAACCGCTCCGAAGAATAGGTAGTACACACAAGAATGAAATGCGCGGACTTGGTCAGCCGATCAACAATCACCCAAATGGCATCAAACTTCCTCAAAGTCCGTGGGAGTCCAACTACGAAGTCCATGGTGATCCGCTCCTACTTCTACTCCGGAATCTTTATCTATTGAAGCAACCCACCCGGTATCTAGTGCTCATACTTCACCTGCTAACAATTGAGGCACCGAGCTAAAAACCCAACTATATCTTTCTTCATCCGCCTCCACCAATAGTGTTGCCTCAAATCCTGGTATATCTTCGCAGCACCTGGATGAATGGAATACCTTGAACTATGGGCCTCCTATAGAATCAACTCCCGAAGCCCATCAACATTGGGTAAACAAATCCAACCTTGCATTCTCAATACCCCATCATCACCAATAGTCACATCTCTGGCATCACCGTGCTGAACCTTGTCCTTGAGGACAAGCAAGTGAGGGTCATCAAGCTGAAGCTTCCTGATACGATCGAATAATGAAGATCGAGAAACCACGAAAGCTAGAACCCGACTAGGCTTCGAAAGATCCAACTTCACAAACTGGCTGGCTAAGGCCTGAACATCCATCGCCATGGGCCTCTCCGTTGCAAGTAAATAAGCCAAACTCCCCAAACACTCTTCCCGGTGACCCAAAGCATCGGCCACCACATTGGACTTGCTCGGGTGATACAAAATAGTGATATCATAGTCCTTTAACATCTCTAAACACCTCCTCTGACGCAAATTAAGATCCTTCTGCTTGAACAGATGTTGCAAGCTCCAGTGATCAGTATAAATCTCACAAGGCACACTGTACAAATAATGATGCCATATCTTCAAGGCGTGAATAATAGCAGCTAACTCGAGATCATGGACAGGATAATTCTTCTCATGTTCCTTCAACTGTCTGGATGCGTAGGCAATCACCTTACCGTTGTGCATCAATACCGCTCCAAGGCCAATCCTCGAGGCATCACAGTAGACAGTATAACACCTTGAACCTTAGGCAATATCAAAATTGGGGTTGTAGTCAAAGCTATCTTGAGCTTCTGAAAGCTTGCCTCACACTCTTCCGTCTACTAGAAAGGGTCACCCTTCTAGGTCATCCTGGTCATAGGGGATGCAATCCATGAAAACCCCTCAACAAAATGACGGTAATAACCCGCCAAGCTAAGAAACTACGGATCTATGTAGATGAGGATGGTCTGGGCCAACTCTGCATTGCTTCCACTTTCTTCGGATCCACCTGAATACCCTCACTCGAAACAATGTTGCCCAATAATGCAATGGAATCCAACCAAAACTCACATTTCGAGAACTTTGCATATAACGTTTTTCCCTCAAAGTCTGAACCACTGTCCTCAGGTGCTGCTCATGATCTTTCCAACTCCGGGAATACACCAGAATATCATCAATAAAGACAATGACAAACGAGTTAAGATATGGCTGGAACACAGTGTGCATCAAATGCATGAAGGTTGTTGGGGCATTGGTCAGCCTAAATGACATAACAAGGAACTCGTAATGACCATACCGAGTGTTGAAAGCAGTCTTCAGGATATCTGGCTCCTGAATCTTCAAGTGGTGGTAACCTGAACGCAAGTCAATCTTAGAAAAAACTTGTGCACCCTGAAGCTGGTCAAACAGATCATCAATACGAGGCAAAGGATAACGGTTCTTCACTGTAACTTTGTTCAACTGGCGATAATGCACATACGCATAGAACAATCTTTTTTCTTCACAAACAAGACAGGAGCACCCCAAGGTGATACACTGGGCCTTATAAAACCCTTATCAAGAAATTCCTGTAACTGTTCCTTCAACTTAGGAGGGGCCATATGATACGGAGGAATAGAAATGGGCTGAGTGACCAGCAACAGGTCAATGCCAAAATCAATATCTCTATCGGGCGGCATGCCCGGAAGATCAGCTGGAAACACATCAGGAAAATCCCGTACTACTAGGACCGAATCAACTGTAGGGGTATCAATACTGACATCTCTCACATAAGCTAGATACGCGTCACACCCCTTCTCAACCATAGGCTGAGCCTTAAAAAAATAAATAACTCTACTAGAAGTATGATCTAAGGTACCCTTCCACTCTACTCACGGTACACCTGGCATAGCCAGCACCACAGTTTTGGCGTGACAATTAAGGATAGCATAATGGGGCGACAACCAGTCCTTGCCCAAGATAATATCAAAATCTACCATGCTGAGCAACAATAAATAGGTTATGGTCTTAAAACCACTAAGAGCAACCAAACAAGACCAATAAATGCTGTCCACAACAAGAAAATCTCCCACAAGAGTAGAAATGTAAATAGAGGAACTCAAAGAATCCCGAGGTACACCCAAATGCGGAGCAAAATAAGAATACACATAAGAATAAGTGGAGCCTGGATCGAATAGAACTGATTCATCTATTTGACAAACCAGTATAATACCTGTGATGATAGAATTGGAGGCAACAACCTCGGTACGGGTAGGAAGGGCATAGTATCTAGCCTGGCCTCCCCCTCTAGGGTGACCTCTACGTCCTCGACCTCCACCTCTAGCTGGCTGAGTAGGTGGGGTAGAAACTGGAGCTATAACCATAGCCTGAGAACTCTGCGAGGCACGTTATGGCTGAGAAGTCTGTGGAGGCGCACTCCTCCTAAGTCTAGGGCAATCCCTCACCACATGGCATTTTTTACCACACTCAAACCAAGCCTTGGGAGGATATGGCGGTTGTGATTGGCTCCCGCCAGGTCTGCTGGACTGACCGCTGAAAGCACCCCGCGCATGAGGCGCACTAGATACTGGAGGTGCATAATAAGGCTCCTAAGGCCTAGGAGGAGCTGGAATACAACTGGCTGCTGGAAGAGCTAAATTAACAGGGCGACTTTTATAACCCCTACCATAACGACCTGCAGCTGGGTTACGGGCACCAAAATAATGGCCCGACTCTCGACACCTCTTGGCCTCCCTCTCCTCTCTATCCCTAACATGCATACCCTCAATCCTCCTAGCAATGCTCACCACTTGCTGATAAGAAATATCCATCTCCAACTCACGAGCCATGCTAGACCTGATATTGGGAATAAGCCCCTCAATAAACCGACGAACCCTCTCGCGAACAATAGAAACCAAGGTTGGGGCATGCATAGCCAAGCTAGTGTAACAGACAACATACTCCGAGACAGTTATAGAACCCTAGAGCAAATGCTTAAACTCTGTGCGCCATGCATCTCTGAGGCTCTGAGGAACATACTATCTCAAGAACTTATCTGAAAACTGAGTCCAAGTCAGGGAAGTAGCCTCATCCGGACTGTCTAACTCATAGGTGCGCCACCACTCATAGGTGGCTCCTCGGAGATGGAAGGTAGTGAAGGAAACCCCGCTCGATCCTGATATACCCATGGTACGGAGAATACGGTAGAACTCATCTAGAAATCCCAGAGCATCATCTGATGCTAGACCACTGAATACATGAGGATTGTACTTCTTGAACTTCTCAAGCCTCAGTTGCTCATCCTCGAAAGTCGTTGCCCTACCCTTAGGCTGACATGGAACTGCAGGCTGTACCGAAATAATTTTTGAGACCTGATCAACATGCACTCGCTGCTCAGAAGTGCGGGCAGCGGGAGTCTATGCTACTCCCTCAGCCTGAGATGTAGCTGCAGCAAGGGGAAGCAACCCTGCCTGAGCTAGAATGGTGTACATGCTTATGAACTACGCAAGAGTCTCCTAGAGTGCTGGAGTAGTAGTAGCAGTGGCGAATCAAGTGCCTGGACTCCGGCTGGAGCTACTGGTGGTACCTCGATGGTAGCTCGCGTGGGTGCTCTAGCTGCATCACGTGCGCATCCTCGGCCTCTACCCCGGCCCCAGCCTCTGACAACTGCAGTAGGGGGAGCATGTGTCTGATCATATCGAGTAGCACGTGTCCTCACCATCTGTGAAATAATAGAAGACAAAAATTTAGAGTTGTGATATAAAAAATCTCACATGACTAGGATATCAAATGAAGTGGAATTTTCCTAACAGTTACATAGCCTCATGTAGATAAGTACAAACATCTCCGTACCGATCCGCTAGACGCTAATAAACTAGCTTGTGATTCATGACTCCTATGAACGTAAAGCTCTGATACCAACTTGTCAGTACCTTAATTCGCCCTCCGTGAACTATCATGACGACACCTAATCTCTACGACTAGGTAAGCCCAACAAATGCAGAAATAAACAATTTGCAGAAGAAATAATTAAAAACCAAAATAACAAAATGAAACAGTGTTTAAGATGCTGCTTGGCATATACAATACAAACTCTTAAAACTAACAACATTTCCCCAAACCTGGAATCTCATGAAATCATAAGCTTTTGAATGTCTACAAGTATCTAACTCCAGAATGTCTAACAAAAGAAAATACAGAAGGGCTAATACTTAAAGGGACTCCTCGGTCTGCGGACGTGGGAGATATACCTCGAAGTCTCTGGAAAAGTCGCCTCGCGTCAAGGGTGATACGACTGAGTGGAAGTACCTAAATCTTCACATAAAAAACATTCGCAGAAAGGGTGTAAGTACACCACAGTGGTACTCAGTCAGTGCCAAGCCTAACCTCGATCAGGTAGTGACGAGGAAGGTCAGGGCCCTACTGATGTTAAATAAAATACAAGGTATAACAGTATAGAATAAGACAATATAATTAAGTACGACATTAAAGAGTAACACAGGGTAGAAAGAACAATATCTATTATAACAGAGACAAGATAATCACGGAAAGGAATACAGCTCAACATGGAGATAACAACCGGGGATCTCTCAGTATTCTGAGGATCTCTTTGTATCCTCAAAATATGTGTCGGGGATCTCTCAGTATCCCGAGTATCTCTTAGTATCTTCAATCTATATGCTGGGGATCTCTCGGTATCCCAAGGATCTCTTAGTATCATCAATATGTGCTGGGGATCTCCTGGTATCCCGCACTATTATCTAAATCAGTATATATGTGCAGAGATCTTCCGGGATACCGTCTCGTAGTCCCAAAGTAAACGCGCAGCAACAACACGAAGAATACTCAATTAAATTAAATTTCACACCAAGGTAAAACAGGTAATTTCTAACCTAGCATGCTTTATATAGTCCAAATAAGTCAGTTTGAGCAAATAAAACAATTAAGTCAATTAGACATGATTCCCTAAGCTAACAATAGGCTAAAATTGCAAGTAGAAATATCAGGAATGGAAAAACACATTTAAAGTTACTTAATGAAAACAGGATTTTCAACAATTAGCACAAGTACGTACTCATCATCTCATGTACAAGGCATTTCAATTATCAACAATACCTAATCCTAAGGGGAGTTCCCCCACACAAGGTAAGGACAACCACTTACCTCGAACCGGCTCAAAATCAACTCGAGATCACGTTCTTGCCATGAGTACTTGACTCCAAATGGCCCAAATCTATTTAATTCAATTGCATAACGTAAATATAACTTCATGTAACTGATTCCACAAATAAATTCTAAGCTAATACGCGAAATTAGGTAAAATAACGAAAATACCCCTTGGTCCCACGTCTCAAAATCAGGTAAAATTTACATTTTCATAATCCTCATACTCTCACGAGTCTAACCATACCAAAATTATCCAAATCTAATGTCAAATACTCTATCAAAACTCGAAATTTATGCGTAAGAACATTTCCCCAATTTTCCACCATAAATTCGAAAATTAAAGGATGGATTTAAGTGTAGATTCATAGAAATTAGTATACACCTAGTAGGAATTAACTACCCAAATTTCCCAGCTTAAAATCTCTTCAAAAATCACAATTTCCCGAGATCCTAAGTCCAAAATATAAATTATGGCTTAAACCCTCGATTTTGGGTTTTTAAAATCTGCCCAGCTATTTCCTTCTTTGTGAACATGGAAGGACCCTCGCGTTCGCGAAGCACAACTCTCTTGGTCCAGCTTTCCTCTTTCATGAACGCGATGCCCAAGTCGCGAACGCGATGACAAAACTCATTCCTCCTACGTGAACGCGGGACTACCTTTGTGAACGCGTAGGTATATGATCCCACAGCCTCGCGAACGCAGGAAAACCTTCATGAATGTGAAGCATTAACCCCTCACCAGCCCTAGCTCTACTTCGCAAATCCGAGACCCCACTCGCAAACACGAAGAAGGAAACCAGAACTGATTGTTGCAACTTTTTCTGCAATTTTCTAAGTTCCGAAAACGATCCGTTGAGAATCCGAAACACACCCGAGGCCCCAACGACCTCAACCAAACATGCCAACCAATCCTAAAACATCATTTAAACTTGTTCCAATCTTCAGAATGCTCTAAAAAACATCAAAACACCAATTTAACATCGGATTCAAGCCTAAGAACTCCAAAAACTCTCAAATTACGCTTTCGATCAAAATTCTATCAAACCTCGTCCGAATGACCTGAAATTTTGCAAGTAGTCACATTCTACAATGTGAAGCTACTCCAACTTTTGGAATTCCATTACGACCCCGATATCAAAATTGCACTATCGAACCGGAAACTTCAAAAATTCAACTTTCGGGATGTCAAGCCTAGATAAGCTACGCACCTTCAAAACACAATCTAAACACGCTCCTAAATCCAAAATCACCCAACGGAGCTAACGAAGCTGACATAATTCTATTTCGAGGCCGTCTTCACACTGCTCCGACTACGATCCAAATTTTGAAGCTTAAGCTCTCATTTAGGGATTAAGTGTCCAAAACACTCCGAAACTCAAAACAAAACATCCCGGTGAATCAAAATAGCAGAAAAAATCTAGGGGAAAGTAGTTAAAAGGGGATCAGGTCATAAATTCTAATAATGATCGGCCGCATCGTTACAGTTGAGGCCATCATCCCAGGCCATTTCATTCAGCACTTCAGACATGAGCTTCATGAGGTCGTGGTCCTTATGTACCTTCTCCATGGCATCCAGCTTATAGTGCACCACCAACTCCCACTAGAGCACCTCCTCTTCAGAGTTATTATCACGTTCAGCCAGCCCGTCTGGGTTAGTCTTAGTTTCCTCAGCCGCAGTATTCAGATAGATGCTTTGAGTGTGGTGAGTATGGGCATGTCCAGAGGACCTGTCTAAGATTAGTGGGTGTTCAATCATAGCAGGAGAGTTCCCGTGCCATGATTCCGGCATCGTCTGTCCAGCCGGCTAGAGGTAGGGGTCAACCCCTAGAGGTGGAAGTTAGGCCATTAGAGGTGGAGGCTAGGCTGCTACGGTGGAGGCCAGCCATTAGAAGGTCGTCCCATGGATATGGTCCAGGGTGGTAGGGCACAGCCCCGATGTTATGCTTTCCTAGCTAGGCCTGAGGGTGAGTGCTCCAATGCAATTATCACAGGTACTGTTTTGGTTGTAGTAGATATGCTTCAGTTTTATTTGATCCAGGGTCTATATACTCCTATATGACATCTTATTTTGCTTCATATTTGGTTGTCCCTCGTGATTGATTGAGTTCTACCGTGTATGTGTCCATGCCAGTAGGGGATTCTGTTGTTGTAGATCGTGTCTATCGCTCGTGTATGGTTGTTCTTGGGGGACTTGAGATTAGTGTAGATCTCCTACTTCTCAACGTGGTTGATTTCAATATCATTTTGGGGATGGATAGGCTGTTACCTTATCATGCTATATTGGACTGCCATGCCAACACTGTGACCTTGGCATTACCAGGGTTGCCTCGATTAGAGTGAAAAGGGACTCCTGGCCATTCTACCAGCAGGGTTATCTCTTATATGAAGGCTCGACGTATGGTCGAGAAGGGTTGTTTGGCTTATTTGGCTTATGTTCGTGATTCTAGTGCTGAGGTTCTTTCTATGGATTCTATGCTAGTTGTTCAGGAGTTTCTAGAGGCATTTCCTACAGACCTGCCGGGGATGCCACCCGACAGGGATATTGACTTTTACATTGATTGGCTCTAGGAACTCAGCCTATTTCTGTTCTGCCGTATCGCATGGCCCCGCTTGAGTCGCAAGAATTGAAGGAACAGTTTCAAGATTTGCTTGATAAGGGCTTTATTAGACCTAGTGTCTCACCCTGAGGTGTGACGGTGTTGTTTGTTAAGAAGAAGGATGGATCAATGAGGATGTGCATAGATTATCGGCAGTTGAACAAGGTCACCATTAAGAACAAGTATCCATTGCTAGGGAATGATATCTTATTTGATTAGCTTTAGGGTGCCAAGATGTTTTCGAAGATTGATTTGAGAACTGGCTACCATCAGTTAAGGATTAGGACATCCGATGTCCCTAAGATAGCTTTTCGCACTCTGCACGGACATTATGAGTTTCTAGTGATGTCATTTGGTTTGACAAATGCCCCAGCAACATTTATGGATTTGATGAACCGGGTGTTCAAAACCTATCTGGATTTCTTTGTGACCGTTTTCATTGATAGTCGGTTATATGCTAAGTTTTCAAAATGTGAGTTTTGGTTGAGTTCAGTTGCTTTACTGGGTCACGTTGTATCAGCAGAGGGTATTCAGGTGGATCCTAAGAAGATTGAGGTAGTCAAGGACTAGACTAGACCCACATAAGCTATAGATATCTGGAGTTTCTTGGGTATGGCGGGTTATTACCGTTGGTTTGTGGAGGGTTTTTCATCCATAAAAGCCCCGATTACTAGGTTGACCTAGAAGGGTACCCCGTTCAGGTGGTTGGGCAAGTGTGAGGCGAGCTTTCAGAAGCTCAAGACAGCTTTAACTATGGTATCGGTGTTGGTATTGCCCACAGGTTCTGGGCCACATACAGTATATTTTGATGCATCTCATATTGGACTTGGTGTAGTGTTGATGCAGAATGGCAAGGTTATTGTATATGTTTCGTGGCAGTTGAAGATTCACGAGAAGAATTATCCAGTTCATGACTTGGATCTAATAGCCATTGTTCATGTTCTAAAGATCTGGAGGCATTATTTATATGGCGTGTTGTGTGAGGTGTTCACGGATCATAAGAGTTTGCAATATTTGTTCAAGCAGAAGGAGCTCACTTTGAGGCAGAGAAGGTGGTTGGAGATATTGAAAGATTATGATATCACCATCTTATATCATCCCGGGAAGGCCAATATGGTGGTTGATGCTTTAAGTAGGAAGTCGGCTATTATGGGTAGCCTTGCATACATTCCCGTCGGTGAGAGGCCGCTTGCTTTGGATGTTCAGGCTTTGGCCAATCAGTTTGGGAGGTTGGATGTTTTTGATCCTAGCCGTGTTCTAGCATGTATAGTCGCTCAGTCTTCATTATTTGAGCGTATCAGAGATTGGAAGTATGATTATCCCCATTTGCTTGTCCTTAGGGACACAGTGTGCCATGGAGATGCCAAGAAGGTTACAGTTGGAGATGACAGAGTCTTGAGGATTCAAGGTCGAGTTTGTGTGCCTAATGTGGATGGACTTCATGACTTGATTCTAGAGAAGGCCCATAGTTCCTGGTATTCTATTCATCCGGGCGCTGCCAAGATGTATTAGGACTTGCGGTAGCATTATTGGTGGAGGAGGATGAAGAAGGATATTATTTCATATATAGCTCGGTGTTTGAATTATCAACAAGTAAAGTACGAGCACCAGAGACCTGGTGGGTTGCTTCAGAAGATTGAAGCAGTATGGGTTATTGTGGATTGGCTGACTAAGTTAGCACATTTCATTCCTATGGCAGTTTCCTATTCTTCGGAGCGGTTGGCAAAGATCTATATCTGTGAGATCGTTCGTCTTCATTGTGTGCCTGTGTCTATCATTTCTGACCAAGGTATGCAGTTTACCTTGCATTTCTAGAGGGCAATGCAGCGTGAGTTGGGTACGTGGGTCGAGTTGAGCACAACATTTCATCCTTAGGCGGACGGAAAATCCGAGCGTACTATTCAGATTTTGGAGTATATGTTCCGCGCCTGTGTTATTGACTTCGAAGGTTCTTGGGATAAGTTTTTGTCGTTAGTATAGTTTGCCTACAACAACAGCTATCAATCAAGCATCCAGATGGCTCCTTACGAGGCATTATATGCTAGACGATGTAGATCGCCAGTTGGGTGGTTTGAGCCGGGGGAGGCTCGGTTATTGGGTGCAGATCTAGTGCAAGATGCCTTGGATAAGATTAAGATCATTCAGGATAGACTTCGTACAGCTCATTCCGAGCAAATGAATATGCCGACCGTAAGGTTCGTGATGTGCCATTCATGGTTGGAGAGCAAGTGTTGCTTCAAGTGTCGCCCATGAAGGGAGTGATGAGATTTGGGAAGAAGGGCAAGCTAAGCCCTAGGTTCATCGGGCCTTTTGAAATCATTGATCGAGTGGGAGAGGTGGCTTATAGATTTGCGTTGCTGCCAGGTTTATCAGCTGCGCATCCAGTGCTTCATGTGTCCATACTTTGGAATTATCAAGTCGATCCATCCCACGTGTTAGACTTCAGAATTGTCCAGTTGGACAAGGATTTGACCTACGAGGAGGAGCCGGTAGCTATTCTGGACCAGCAGGTTCGATAGTTGAGATCGAATAGTTACCCTTTGGCTCGGTGCGGTGGAGAAGCCAACCTATTGAGGCAGCTACCTGGGAGTCCGAGTCAAATATGCGGACCAGATATCCCCATATTTTCACCGACTCAGTTACTTTTCTATGTCCGTTAGAGGACGAACGGTTGTTTTAGAGGTGGAGAATGTGACGACCCAAAAGATCATCTTCTGTTTTAGAATCCGATTCCATGTTCTGAGGCCTTGGAAACCTCATTTTATCTCTCCTCGATTTGCGGCCGTAGTCCGGGCGTGTATCCAGAAATCCCTTATGTGAAAAATTTATGAAATAACAATTTTTGATTTAAAAAGATGATTTTTGTTGACTTCGGTTAACGTTTTGGGTAAATGGACCCGGACCCATATTTAAACGGTCTCGAAGGGTCCGTTTTAAAATATGGGACCTGGACGTATGCCCGGAATAGAATTCCGAGGTCCCTAGACCGAGAAATAAATTTTTGAAGGAAATTGATATGATTAAAAATGTAAAAATTTAAAAGATTTGATATTGTTGGTATCAGGGTCTGAATTTTGGTTCCGGAGCCCGGTACAGGTCCATTATGATATCTAAATCTTATCTATGAAATTTGGTGAAAAACGGAATTGATTTGACGAGATTCGGACCTTTGGTTGAGAAATTAGAAGTTTTGAAACTATCTTGAAAATTTCATACAATTTGGTGCTAAATTCATAGTTCTAGATGTTATTTTGGCAATTTGATCGCATGAGCAACTTCGTATGATGTTTTAAGACTTGTGTACATATTTAGTTTGGAGCCCCGAGAGCTCGTGTGTGTTTTGGATAGGCTACGAAGTGAATTGGAACTTAGAAAAACAGCTGGTATGCTTCAGCTGTGTTGCAGGCCTCTGATCTCGCAATTGCGAGATCAGGCTTCGCAAATGCAAGCAAAACAGGCATGGCAATTACGAGGTCTTTATAGAAATTGCGAAGAAGGCCTGGACCTGCAGAGTTCGCAAATGCGAACAAACCTTCGCAATTGCAAAGGGAGTCTAGGAAGGGGTATGATCGAAAATGCGATCTTTTTGTCGCATTTGAGGAGGTCCCTGATCGCAATTGCGATCATTACCTTCGCAATTGCGAAGGCAGCAGAAATGTAGGAAATTCGCATTTGCGATGGTTCTTCGCATTTGCGAGCAGGTCGCAAACAAGACATCTGCAGCTGTTCAAAACATAACTTAGACGGGATTTTTCATTCATTCTCCCATTTTTAGAAACCTAAACTTCAAGAGGCGATTTTCCTAGAGCAAGTTCATCACCAAATCATAGGTAAATGATTATTAACTTATTTCTTTCAATCTATTTCATCTTTTTACAAAATTTCATCCTAGAATCTAGGATTTTTCATGGTGGAATTGGGTGTTTTTGGGTAGAACTTAGGAATTTCAAAATTTGGGTATTTGGACCTCAATTTGAGGTTGGATTCAAAAACCAATTGTATACCCAGGTGTTAGCACGTGATTTTTGCCTTACGAAAACTACTCCAAAATAAATCAAAAAATAAAATAAATTTCTTTTACTGTGTAATTCTTGAATTTGCGTGGTGTTAAATATTTGTGTTATGTCCGTAAATGTTTACTTTGTCATAATAAAATGAAAATTAAAATAAAATACATGTTGCATGCATATAGGATTTAATTATGCATTTGAAAGATAATTTAAATAAAATCACAAAAAATATGCATTCGTTCTATTTTTAAATATGTTACTGTATGATTAATGTTTTGACTATGTGTTAAATAGTTGTTATAAAGTAATTAATATTTTGTGTAAGGTTAAAATTGTTTTATAATTTTATTTAGGATTTTTTAATGATAAATAATAAAATAAAATAAAATAAAATAAGTTGTAATTAAAAATTGGACCTGGATTAAAATCCAGGCCCAAATCAAATTACCCCCCCCCCCCACAGCCCAATCCAAATAACCTGTCCGGGTCAATTTACACGAGCTAAAACGACAGCGTTTGGTCGCACTTCATCAAAGACCGTTGTATTAAATCAATCCAACGGCGGAGATCTCACCCCATTACCCGTAACCCTTTACCCGATCCAATGACCCGATCCAGGCAGACCCTGAACTTAGACCAAACGACAACGTTTGGTTAAGTGGATTGATCTCAACCGTGCATCTTAATTGATCCAACGGATGAGATCAATCCACCCCACCCCTATTTAAGGATCAAACCCCTACCCCGGCCCCTAACTTAACACCCCCCCTCCTCTCGCTGTTCATCATTCCCAAACCAAACCCCTAACCCTAGCCGCCCCTATTCCCCTTCGCTTGAAACCCGGCGGCATCAACGCCGCCGGTCACAACCATAACACCCCAGAACCCCCTGAACACCCTCTATCCGAATATGTTAGCCTCTTGGCTCGAATCTTCCTGAAGGTTCTCAAATCTTCATTTGAAGATTCGAGCCAAACTTAGATCTAAACCTAACAGCCCCAAATCGACACCATAGCTTCCCCTAACCACCCTAGGTATGGATCTGTTGCTTGTTTGGATCGAATCACTTCCGAGCTTCTCGAATCTTCTTTTGAAGATTCGGACCAAACAAGAACAAACTCAGATCTGTTCTAAATTGACACCAAATGACCCCTAGGTTACCCTCACCCTTGTTTTCTATTTGGTCCCCCCCGAATCTGACCAAAAATGGTTAAGTCCCAAATCGAACCTTCAAAAACCCTAGAAATACCAGACTTTTGGATTTTTGCCCAAATTAGATAAAGATTGAGGTTTACTCGACCTTAGTCGAAGTAAGGTCTGTTTGATTTCAAACAAAGTCCGAATCCAAGTTGAGTCCGAGTCGGAATAAAATTGAAGGATCAAAGGTATTTTTTCTGTTTCTTATGTGTATTCTACATGTATTCTATGTTTGTTTCATTAGTCTGTTTAATTTTTCATGATTTTCTAGTCAATTCTGTTATACTGTCTCATACTCGTCTATTTGATCAGAATTATACTATTGTTTCTGTTGTTTATGAATGTTCATAATATGTGTAATCGACTCGATTAAGTTCGTCGATTAGTTGTTTTGTAAATTCTTATTGCCATTAATGCTGTTTGTAATACCCTGTTTATCTGTTTGGAATTGTTTATTGTCATTGAACTCAGTCAATTAGTTCTTCCCAATTAATTGATTCTCGTTTAATAATTCAGAAAGTTTGTCAATAGTGTGTATATATTGTTTTCTGAATAGGGCATTGTCAGTATATTGACAATGCTCCTGTGTATGTTTTGATCTTGATTCAATGTTTAAGTCCAGTCTGAATTGTTATAATGATTTCATTGATATGTTGTTATGATGTTAGTTCTGAATTCAGTGTAATTTTACAAATGTTGATTAGATGTAATTGTGTTAGAAGGTTACATTCTTAGTTAGGATTCAGTCCAAAACTTTAGGATTGGTTATAGCTGCTTAAACAGATTTTAAAATCTGTATTGTTAGATTCTGAATTTAAGGCAGTAATAACAGTAATTACAGTAGGAAATCTGGGACATTTTCTGGGATAAAACAGTAAGGATAATGTGACATAATAGTGGGCTGAAAGTGGTTTGTTAATGGTTTTAATTTAATAGGATAGTGGGAAACAAAGGGTAATGGGCTGCTGAAAAACAGGATAATAGCACTCAATAGGATTTAAAGTATTCAAAGTAGTTTTAATGGAAACTTTTTGATTTTAAAAGGAGAAAAGGGTCCAAGAAGCACTAAAAGAGTATAGGACCAGCCCTGTATAAATACAGGGAGCTGGACTGATTTAAAGGGGAGACTTGAGTAGATATTAAAGAGAGAAAAAGAGAGTGTGAAATTGAGGAGGAAAAATAAAATTTTAAGGTTAGATTGTAAAGAGAAAGGAATAAGTTTTAAGGATTAGATTTTAAAACTGAAGAGGAAGGCTTTCAGACAGAAAGGAAAGAAGAGAAGAAAACAGAAACAGAAAAAATCAGAAATAGGAATCCGAAACAGGAAGAAACTGAAAATCTGAAAAAAATGTTATCCTTCTAGAATCTGTCCGTTGTTTTTTTTTGTGGATATTATTCAGTCTGAATCTGAAATCTTTCCCTCAAGTGTCTGTCACTATTCATCTGGGTTAACGGGTCTTGTTCAGACTTGCTGTGTTATTGGTATATTCTGCTGGTTTTGTTACTACTGCAACTGCTGAAAATTTACTTCTTCTACCTTCATTTTCAGGTACATATCTCTTAAATTCTATGTTGGAAAGAGATTCAACATGACAAATAAATAAAGTTTGAATTGTAATACTATCTTCTATTCATTTAAGTTCTTTAGTTAAAAATTTCAGCTTTGGTTTCATGTTGGTTAACCAGTAGTGAGTTCGACTCGATGGCTACAAGTTAATTGTCTTATTTTGAAATTCATATAAAACTTTGTAATAATGTTATCCATGTCAAAATTTCATTAGTTTAGTTATCTTTGAGTTGTGTAAATAGGAAGCATGGCAGAAAGTTGGCTTTTATTTACACTTTATGGTATTGTTAGCTAGGTATAGTATAATATGGAAATATCAAGGAAAAATACGCTATTGGTTTATTTTGTTAGTAAGTTAGTTGTTGTTTAAAGCTAGATGATGTTGGTTGCAATTTGCTATCTTTTGGCACAACCTTGGTTGTGTTATAATCAATAGTTGAAAGACGCGTTAGTATAATCCGCTATGTTCACAATGTCAAATATGATGAGTAATATTGTATGCAATATCTTTTTTAAGTCAACAGGAAGATTTGTTTTCTTTTCTAATAATAAAGGGCCTAGGAACTTATACAATGTGAAAGATAATGCTTAGTAATAATTCATATAGATTGAGAATCAAATTGGTTTGATTATATATATCTATCTCAACTCAATCATAAGCATAATTAATTAAAATAATTTCGCCTTAAATGGAATCTTAAATGGATTATACTAACGCGGGAATTATAATCGACGGGCAACATTTAATAAATTGTGAATTCTTTTCAAGAGTTCAAGGATATCTTAAATGGATATTTCTCATGATATAATAAACAATTTGGGGAAAGTCCATAATATTACTAATAAAGATTTTGCGCAATCGGGGATGCGTTCGCGCACCCTGATTATATTTTTTTTTTTTTAAAAAAAGCAAATATTCGGATTATGCGTACGCGCAATTTCGAGTGAATATTTAATAAAAAATGAATTTCTTTGGAAAATATTAAATTTATTTCATAAAACCCGAGATGTGCAGTTCATTATTTAAATAAAAAGGGTGATGATGTTGCTGATTTTGTTTTAAATTTCGATCATATATTTTTTATAAAAACTATAACATGGACAATTTTATTGTGTACACGTACGCGTGGCATGATCCCCGATAATTATAAAAAGTATATAATACGAATATACGTACGCGTAATTCGTCCATATAATTGTAAACAATAAGTAAAAAAGCGGTAGTAAAATCATGCAATAAAAACGTATTTAGTAAAATCAAGATAATTAAGCCAATAATAAAAACAGTTAAGCGACCGTGCTAGAACCACGGAATTCGGAAATGCCTAACACCTTCTTCCGGATTAACAGAATTCCTTACTCAGGATTTCTGGTTCGCAGAATAATAAACAGAGTCATATTCTCCTCGATTCAGGGATTAAAATTGGTGACTTGGGACGCCTTAAAATTCCCAGGTGGCGACTCTGAAATAATTAAATAAATCCCGTTTTGACTGTCCTTCAATTGGAGAAAACTCCCCCACGCGCCCCGCGGGCGCGGTAAAAAGGAGGTGTGACAGCTCTGGCGACTCTGCTGGGGAATCAAGGTGTAAACTGTAACCCAGAACCATTGGTTCAGGGTTTAAAGAATTCGAGCTTAAAATAATTGTTATAGTTGGCTTTATTTATTATCTGATTTTTTTTACATGATATATGCCCAATGTGCTAAATGACACTTTTACCGCTTTAATATTATTTGAATTATGAATATATACAACTGCTACGAAACCCCCTTCTTTCTGAGTCTTCTAAATTTATGGTGCACACGTGCGCGTGGCCCACCTTTCTGTTAAAGTCATACCAAATAAGACGAAGTTGGGACAAGTAACTAGGCCGGGTAGACTTTCGTGCTCCCGGTACGTTGCCCCCGCTTCGGCTCAAACTGTCCGTTTGGGTAAGCCAGGTTTAGAACAATCAACCTCAGGTTTTTCACTTAGAATAACTCAGCCATGTACCGGATCCCTAGTAGGAACGTATATTTGCATCATGTACATTTGGCCTTGGAGACTCAACACAGGGGTTGGGTCTGTCTAGGACAGGTGAACCCGAAATAAAAAGACCATCATGATGCATCCTACTTGCTACTTGTGCATTCATTTGCCTCGAACATGCTTGTTGACCAGCTTAAATGAAATCATGGTGAGAAGAGAGGAATAAAATGGGTTGTTTTAAAAATTTCAAAAAAAGAAAAATAGTTTTAAATCTTGAAATAAAGGTATTTAATAAATAAAAAAAATTCGAAAATGATTTTTTAGTATAAATTTTTAAAATGAATTTTGACTTTATTAAAATTAAATTTCAGATACAAAATGAGCACCACACAAAGCCCCTCATCCACGTGTACAGAAGAATTTCTATTTCAGCTTCAAATGTGGTGGTATGATTTAGGCGAAGATGGTCAAAAATAGGTCGTCAAGCATTTGGGAAATCTCACGGACATTATGAAAGTTAAACCCCGTGATGATCTGATTACGGCGTTAGTAACTTTTTGGGACCCTGTTCACAATGTCTTTCGTTTCTCTGACTTCGAGCTTACTCCTACATTAGAGGAGATAGCTGGATATGCTGGTTTTGACGGAAGTCTAAGAAATCAAAGCTTGATATTCACAAAGGCTCCTTCGGTACATCGATTCTTCGGTCTTCTGAACATCAGCAGTCAAATCAGGAAAAGCAATGTCATCAATGGATGTTGTTCCTTCAACTTTTTGTATTCAAGGTTCGGAAAGTCAGATGGGTTCGAAATTCATGAGAAAGGCCTTACTAACAAGCAAAACAAAGACACTTGGCAGATTCACCGTCGCTTTGCCTTCATGGTGGCTTTTCTAGGAGTCATGGTCTTCCCAAACAAAGAGCGAACAATTGATATTCGCACCGCGAAAGTTGTGCAAATCCTCACCACCAAAGAAAATCACACCCTTATCCCCATCATTCTATCAGATATTTATCGGGCTTTGACTTTATGTAAATCAGGAGCAAAAGTCTTCGAAGGATGCAAAATTTTGTTGCAAATGTGGGTGATGGAACATCTCCAACAACAGCCCAAGATCATACAGTATGGGTCAAACAATGATAATTGCATCGAGAGCTATGAGGAAAGAACAAAAAATTATCAGGCTCCAGAAGGGATAGAAGCATGGGTATCTCATCTAAAGGCTTTAACGGCAAATCAGATTGAATGGACTTTGGGATGGCTCCCGATGAGGGAAGTAATACACATGTCAACCTCAAATAGTTATCTACTACTATTGGGATTGAGAAGCATTCAGCCGTATGCGCCACTAAGAGTCCTAAGGCAATTAGGGAGATATCAAGTAGTTCCTGATGATGAAGATTTGAGTATGCAAGTAATCGAATTACACCCAGAAGCCACTATTCCCGAGGCTCTACTTCAGCAGATGTGGAATGGATGTCGATACTTGAAAAGTGATACTCAAGTCCCAGACACTACAAAGGGTGAGATAAATCCTGGATATGCAAGGTGGTTTGAAAAACGGTCTCGCGTGGATGATGTACCAGAGCCTGAGCTAAGAAGGCCAACAAAAAGACCCCATGTTCAAAACTTCAATGATAAAATCCAAGAGCGGTTGATCTGGGGAGAAAAGGAAAAAGGGTACAAAGCAACTATCCATGCCCTAAAAGAAAATCTGAGAAGCCTCAGTTTGGAGAAAGATTTGCAAGCACAAGAAGCCGAAGGCGAGAAGAAGAGTCTAGCTTGTGAGAATGAAAATCTTCATGCTCGATTCCAAAGAATGAAAAGAGTTTCTGAGACACCAAAGAGGAGCTGGAAGGATCAAAAAACCATCGCCAATCTTTTTGAAAGAATGCAAGATTATGATTCTATTCTTGCAGAAAACGAAAGGGCATTGAGCAAAGCAAAAGAAAGGATCCAGCAATTAAACGAAGAAGCCAGATCTAATAAGGAACGCCAAGATAGGCAATCCAAAAAAGACAGGGCACAATTCAAGAAGGAAAAAGACCATTGGATGCGATCAGAAGACCAGCTTCGTGCGCAACTAGAAGAGGCAAGAAGATGCAATAGAGAACATCAACAAGCAGACCTCGACAGGGAAAGAGCGCAAGCAAGATTAGAGCAGGCCAGACTCCGAGCTCTATTAGAATCAGCTCTAGATCGTGAAAACCGTGTCAGAGATATAGCCACCACTCGTCAGCAGCAATTGCAGAACCAAGACCAACGTCTCCAAGATTTCAGGGCACAAATCCACGACCTGACAGTCTACACTTCTCAAAGTTACGTAAACTGCCAAGGAATGGATTATGAAAGGTTTACAGAGCATGCACCCACTTTTGCTCGTCATCTAGCAATAGAGTTGGAAAGGATGTATCGTACGCTGGGAGGCCATCCAGGTCAAGGGCCACATTGAGCAGATAATCCAATAATTGACGACAAAAGTGGAAAGTGGGGAATGTTGTGAGATGTTAAGAGTTGTATCTTGTATTTTATTTAAATATGTGTGTTTCAAATCATTTTCTTAAAGTTTTCAAATGTAATTCCATCTTTGTATAATAAATAAAAGTGAATAACAATAAAAATTTCAAGAAAGCTGGGACGACACAAGCAGCCGAGCAAATGCATAATAGAAAGTGATTATTTGTCTAGGAGCATTGCATCTCAACGTGTGATTATGTGTTAAACTTAAAAAATAACAAGTTTGTTCATTTCCAGAATTCAAGCAGTTAGTTTCTCTAAAGAGTATACTGGCATATTATCATTATCACACAAGATCGAAAGGACCAATACCCGAAAGTATGTCTACCTCAGATGTTGACGCAGGTATGGAGCTAGAGGAGATGGATGTCGGGAAAATGAAAGAAGAGATGTTTAAACTCAAGCAGCAAATGGCTGAGATGTACCAAGCCTGGTCTACAGGACAGTTACCCCCATCTTACCCAAATAACCCTGCTCCATCAATGACCCAAACTCAGGATAATATTACCACTGAATTATCCCCAAACTTCCCCATTTACCAGCATTACCGAGGCACCACCTCTCAGACACCACAGTCTCCACCTCCGAAACCAGTTCCATACTTTCCTCCACCTATGACTCCTGTTTTCGTAGCACCTCCCCCTGCTACATTTCACAAATCTCCTAGTGAGCCTACATTCCAGGCCCAGGACAACCAATATTACCCCCGGAGCCTACCCTCAAAGCCTCCAAAATTAATTCAACTGCTCCTCGTTTTGATCTCCCAACCGAAATTGACAAGCCAGCCAAAAATGCTGAGCAAGAAGAGATGTTCAGGAAGGTCAAGAGTTTGGAACAATCGTTCAGAGACATGTGAGGATTAGGTGGGCAAGTCAGTGTAGCATACAAAGATTTGTGCTTATTCCCCAATGTACAATTACCAGTTGGCTTCAAGATGCCCAAATTTGACCTATACAATGGGCACAGCGACCCAGTAGACCACTTAAGGGGTTTCTGTAGCAAGATGCGAGGAGCTGGGGAAAGGATGAATTATTGATGGCTTACTTCAGTCAAAGTTTAAGCGGATCAGCTTTGGAGTGGTATACACGCCAGGACCATGGGAGATGGTACACCTGGGATGACCTGGCACAGGCATTCGCATACCATTTCCAATACAATCTGGAAATCATCCCAGATCGATTATCTTTGACAAAATTTGAGAAGAAACACAATGAAAGTTTCAGAGAGTATGGTTTTCGGTGGAGAGAACAGGCAGCAAGAGTGGATCCTCCTATGAAGGAGAGCGAAATGGTAGACTACTTCCTCCAAGCCTTGGAGCCAACTTACTATGCCCATCTGGTTTCAGCGGTTGGAAAATCATTCAACGAAGTGGTGAAGATGGGAGGTATGGTGGAAGAAGGTCTCAAAACAAATAAAATTATGAGCTATTCAGCAATTAAGGCAACTACTCAAGCTATTCAAGGCGGGGTAGGAGGAATCGGAAGAAAGAAGAGGGAGGAAGCAGCGGTAGTTGATTCAGGAATTTGGTCGGGACCCAGAGGTTCACCGCTTTACTATAATCAACAACGACCTCGCCAATCAGCTTACCACCATGATTCATCCCAACACTACTATCACCCTTCGGAGCCTCATTTCTCCATTAACCATGCTCAAGCATACAATCAACCACATGGTCACACCAATTGGCGTGCTCCTGCCACACCAAGTACTTACCCACGAGCCTATCCCTGACCAGGTTTCAGGCCGAGGCCAGCGTTCAGGGGGGAAAGAGAACAGAAAAAGAAAACTTACACTCCATTGGGAGAGTCTTATACTAGTCTGTTCCACAGGCTGAGACAGCTGGACATGCTGAGACCAATACAATCCAAGCTACCCAATCCTCCTCCAAAGAATCTGGACTACACCATTAGCTGTGAATATTGCTCAGGTGCACCAGGCCATGATACGGAGAAATGCTGGCATTTAAAAAATGCAATACAAGAGCTGATTGATACTAATAAAATCGAGGTTCAAACCCCCGAAGCTCCCAATATCAATAGAAATCCAATGCCAGCCCATCAAAAGGCCAATATGATAGAAATCATACAAACTGATGGGGAGACAAAGAAGCCGTCACAAACTGTCATGATGATCAAGTTTCATGAAGCCAAACCAGATAAGCAGTTAACAGAGGAGAAGCCGGTACCTAAACAGAGCAGAAATGGCGATGAATCATCTATGGTAGACAAGGAAGGATCATCGAGCAAAGTTGCCCCAAAACAAGAAAGGCTGAAAGTGATAGTACCAGGGGTTGCTAACAAACCCATTGTATTCGTGGAAGGAGCCCGTACAGATCGGGTTATTATCACACCTGTAACCCAGCTGCCAGTCATCAACAACAAAGCCATCCCATGGAACTATGAACGGGTGACTGTAATGTACAAGGGAAAAGAAGTCAAGGAAGAAGTGTGTGAGGTGCAAGGCTTGACTCGTTCGGGAAGATGTTTTACGCCCGAAGAGTTAAGAAAAACTAAAAATAATCCAACACCAATAAAGAGAGCTGTGACGGAAGAAGAGGCGGAAGAGTTTTTAAGAAAAATGAAACTCCATGACTATTCTGTTGTGGATCAATTGAAGAAGACACCCGCTCAAATTTCATTGTTGTCATTACTGATCCATTCAGAGGAGCACCGTCTGGCTTTAATGAAAATCCTGAATGAGGCTCATGTTCCTGAAAAGATCTCTGTAAATCATTTGGGAAGAATAGCCAACAGAATCTTTGAGACAAACAGAATTACATTTGCTGATGATGAATTACCTGTGGAAGGTACCGAGCATAACAGAGCTCTTTACCTCACCGTGAAATGTGAAAACTCCGTAGTAACCCGGGTATTGGTTGACAATGGGTCAAGTGCAAACATATGCCCTCTCTCCACTTTAAGCAAATTAAAAATTAAAGAGGAGAGGATCCAGAAGAATAGTATCTGCGTACGGGGGTTTGACGGTGGAAGCAGAGATTCATTTGGCGACATAGTGTTGGAACTAACAATAGGGCCAGTTGAATTCACAATGGAATTTCAAGTGTTGGACATAACTGTCTCTTACAACTTGTTGTTGGGCCGACCATGGATCCATGCTGCTAAAGCAGTCCCGTCAACACTACATCAGGTTGTCAAGTTTGAATGGGATCATCAAGAAATAGTTGTGCATGGGGAAGAAAGTTTAAATGCTCGCAGCAGTACCATTGTACCAGTCGAGGGAACAGAAAATGACCAGGGACCATGGGTATACCAAGTGTCCAACACAGTGTCGGTGGAGAAAATTCAAGATGGGAAATACCTTCCGAATCCAAAGATATCCTCTGCATCAGTCATGGTAGCTTATGAAATGTTAAAGAATGGTTTTATACCCGGCAAAGGTCTGGGCTTATCTTTGCAAGGAATTATACAACCAGTATCTCTCCCCGAGAACTGGGGAACATTCGGTTTGGGGTTCATACCCACCGTAAATGACGTGATAAAAGCCAGGAAGTTGAAACACCAAGCATGGGTTCTTCCAAAACCAGTCCCACGTCTGTCAAAATCTTTTGTCAAGATCGGCGTTAAAAACCGCCCGATAACAACAATTCCTAAATCCCGGGTCAATCCTGAGGAGGAATTAATTGAAAGATTCGAGAAATTGTTTAATGATGTGAATATGTTGGAAAGCGGAGAAGGGTGTAGCAACGCAGAAGTTCAATTCGTTGGGCCAGAAACAAAGCTTAATAATTGGAAAGCCACTCCTCTCCCCATTCGAAAGGAGTCTTGGTAGTTTATTTTGATTTTCTTTCAAGTTTGTTTGGGTTACTTCAGGGTTGTAATCCCAAAGCTTATCTTACAGTTTGTTTGAAGTGTGCAAACCTTGTTATCTTTCATCATCCAATAAAAAGCAGTTTCCTTTTTATTATCATTCCTGATAGTTTTCTTTTCTTTTTCCTGTACAGTTCTTTTTACGCTGGCTCTAGTGATATGGCATGCATGAGGAATCCTCAGCCCAGTCTTAAAAATCAATCTGGTTCCGAAATATTAATTCAAGAAATATATTGTGATTATGAATCAGAATATGATGAAGATGAGGTTTTTGAAGAGATTAGTAAAGAGTTAATTCACTTTGAGGAAAAAATCAAACCTAACTTGAGTGATACCGAGGACATCAATATAGGGGACACGAGTAATATCCGAGAAACTAAAATAAGTGTCCATCTGGAACCAAAGATCCGAGAGGAGTTAATTAAAGCACTCATAGAATTCAAAGATGTTTTTGCATGGTCATATGACGACATGCCGGGCCTGAGCACTGATTTAGTGGTTCACAAATTGCCCATCGATCCAACGGTGCCTCCTGTCAAGCAAAGGCTGAGAAAATTCAAGCCTGATATAAGTGTGAGAATTAAGGAAGAAATCACCAAACAATTGGAAGCAAAGGTCATTCGAGTCACTCGATATCCTGTTTGGTTAGCTAATATCGTTCCTGTGCCAAAGAAAGACGACAAAATTAGAGTATGCGTCGACTACCGCAATCTCAACAAAGCCAGTCCGAAGGATAATTTCCCATTACCCAATATCCATATTTTGATCGATAATTGTGCCAAGCATGATATAGGATCTTTCGTGGATTGTTATGCTGGGTATCATCAAATTCTAATGGATGAAGAAGATGCAGAAAAGACGGCATTCATCACACCATGGGGAACTTATTGCTACCGGGTAATGCCATTCGGTTTGAAGAACGCCGGAGCAACCTACATGAGAGCGATGACCACAGTGTTTCATGATATGATACACAAGGAGATTGAGGTATACGTGGACGATGTGATCATAAAATCAAAGCATCAGGCCGACCACGTTGGGGATTTGAGGAAGTTCTTCTTAAGACTTCGCAGGTACAACCTCAAGCTTAACCCTGCCAAATGCGCATTTGGAGTTCCATCTGGAAAGTTGCTGGGATTCATAGTCAGTCGGCGAGGCATCGAGCTAGACCCATCAAAAATCAAAGCCATCCAAGAATTGCCACCTCCAAAGAACAAAACTGAAGTAATGAGTTTGTTGGGAAGGTTAAATTACATCAGCAGGTTTATTGCTCAGCTCACAACAACCTGTGAACCAATTTTCAAATTGTTGAAAAAGGATGCTGCGGTCAAATGGACCGATGAGTGTCAAGAAGCGTTCGATAAGATAAAAGGGTACTTGTCAAATCCACCCGTGTTGGTCCCGCCAGAGCCAGGAAGACCTTTGATTCTTTACTTGACAGTCTTGGAAAATTCATTTGGTTGTGTATTGGGGCAACATGACCTCACTGGCAGAAAAGAACAGGCCATCTATTACCTTAGCAAGAAATTCACAGCCTATGAGGTTAAGTATACTCATCTGGAAAAGACATGTTGCGCCCTGACTTGGGTAGCTCAAAAGTTGAAACACTATTTGTCGTCCTATACTACTTACCTCATTTCTCGTCTGGATCCATTGAAATATATTTTTCAAAAGCCTATGCCAACGGGAAGACTTGCAAAGTGGCAGATATTGCTCACAGAATTTGACATCATCTATGTGACTCGGACTGCAATGAAAGCCCAAGCACTGGCTGATCATTTAGCCGAAAACCCGGTCGATGAGGAATACGAGCCGTTGAAAACCTATTTTCCTGATGAAGAAACAATGCATATCGACGAGGTGGAGCGAATTGAAAAACCTGGCTGGAAACTTTTCTTTGATGGAGCCGCTAACATGAAAGGAGTCGGGATAGGAGCCGTAATCATTTCTGAAACAGGGCATCACTATCCTGTTACGGCTCAATTGCGATTTTATTGCACCAATAATATGGTTGAATATGAATCTTGCATTATGAGGTTAAGGCTAGCCGCAGATATGGGTATCCAAGAAATCTTAGTCATGGGAGATTCAGATCTTTTGGTACATCAAATTCAAGGAGAATGGGAAACTCGAGACTTGAAGCTCATACCATACCGACAATGTCTACATGATCTTTGTCAGCGGTTTCAATCAGTGGTGTTCCAACATATTCCAAGAATCCATAATGAGGTCGCCGATGCATTGGCTACCTTGGCATCAATGTTGCACCATCCAGACAAAGCTTATGTGGATCCACTACATATTCGAGTCCACGACCAGCACGCTTATTGCAATATGGTCGAAGAAGAATTTGATGGTGAACCATGGTTCCACGACATCAAGGAGTATATCAGGATGGGGATATATCCCGCACAAGCCACAGGAGATCAAAAGAGGACCATTAGGCGATTGGCAAATGGATTCTTCTTAAGCGGAGGAGTTTTGTATAAAAGAACACCAGATCTTGGATTATTAAGATGCATAGATGCCAGACAAGCTACAGCTGTCATGTCTGAAGTACATTCGGGAGTTTGCGGACCCCACATGAGTGGATATGTGTTGGCAAAGAAAATCCTCCGAGCTGGTTACTATTGGCTTACCATGGAGCGAGATTGTATCAGTTTTGTGCGCAAGTGTCATCAATGCCAAATACACGGAGATTTGATTCATTCTCCACCATCCGAGTTGCACACAATGTCGGCACCATGGCCCTTCGTTGCCTGGGGCATGGATGTGATTGGACCAATTGAGCCGGCAGCATCCAATGGGCACAGGTTCATTCTGGTAGCTATTGATTATTTTACCAAATGGGTTGAGGCCAAGACATTCAAATCAGTGACCAAGAAAGCTGTGGTCGATTTTGTCCACTCAAATATCATATGTCGATTCGGAATCCCAAAGGTGATCATCACAGATAACGGTGCTAATCTTAACAGCAACTTAATGAAGGAAGTATGTCAACAGTTTAAGATTACACATCGCAACTCTACCCCATATCGGCCCAAGGCGAATGGAGCAGTAGAAGCAGCCAACAAAAACATAAAGAAGATACTTCGGAAAATGGTAGAAGGTTCAAAACAATGGCATGAAAAATTACCATTTGCATTATTGGGATACCGCACTACTGTTCGCACTTCAGTAGGAGCAACTCCTTATTTGTTGGTATATGGCACTGAAGCAGTAATTCCTGCAGAAGTTGAGATTCCTTCCCTTCGGATCATTGCCGAAGCAAAGATTGATGATGATGAATGGGTCAAAACCCGTCTGGAACAGTTAAACTTGATTGATGAAAAACGATTGGCCGCAGTATGTCATGGTCAATTATATCAAAGAAGAATAGAAAGAGCATACAACAAAAAGGTGCGTCCACGGAAGTTTGAAGTGGGTCAGCATGTGCTGAAACGTATTCTTCCACATCAGGTTGAGGCAAAAGGCAAATTTGCCCCGAATTGGCAAGGACCATTCATTGTGACCAGAGTATTATCAAATGGTGCACTATGCTTAACAGACATTGAAGGCAAATGCATAGACATGGCAATCAATTCTGACGCGGTAAAGAGATATTACGCATAACTTTTGAATGTTTGTATTTAACATTATTTCAAAGATTGGAATGACAAAGGCAATTTATTATGCTATCCAAACACTATACCCTTTTTCTTCCCCTTTTGAGCCATATTTGTTTCGTTCCTACCCTCTCTTGGAATCGATGAAAATCAAATTGAAGTAACAATAATAATGGTAAAAAAAAATAATAATAATAATAAAAAAATCATCACTATTATCTAGTGAACTACGTTTGACCTGATTCCTCAAAGAAGGATACGTAGGCGCCTCACGGCTCGGGTCATAGGGTGCACAATATACATAATGTGCACAAAAAGAAACATCAAGCGACCCCAATCAAAAACTGGGGCAAAGAAACTGTATTGCAAATAAGAAAAAGATTCCAAGAGTTGTAATTTTTAACCCATACCAAGAACTGTTTAGCTTTTAATACCTTTTCCATTTCTAACCCCATACCAAAAAGACCTTTCGATCAATCTTAGAAAAATGCTGAGACAAGCAAATGAAGATGGTTCATAACACTCTGGTACAAACAAGAAAAGAAAGTAAAAATGAGAGAGTCTTATAGGTGAAAACCCACACGGGCACCATAAGGCGACGGAAGTTGAGAGAAAAGTAAAATGAGAGAGTCTTATTGGTGAAAACCTTCGCAGGCACCATAAGGCGAAAAAGAAGTAAGAAATGAACAAATGAGGAGGGTTTATCGGTGAAAACTCTTTGACATACTGCAAGTCCAACAGGTCTGCAAAATGAAAAATAAAGGACTCAGAATTACGGAAATTTTGGGGAAAACCAAAAAAATGAGGTAATTGAAAGGAGATTGATTAAAAGACTGGGTTGATTAATCCAAAATGCATACCCTGATCATTGGCGCCAGTGACTCCAATCAGATAAGTTTATTCCTTTTCCAAACAGTCATCCAAATTCGGATTTTTCTTTTCATTCTATAATTGTCGAAATCAGCGTGTTTCGTCACTAATAATTATTCCAAACAAATAAGAAGGAATGTCAAGGTATACTAACAAGATTCAAGGTTACATGATACATAATACGGCCATAAAAGGCGGGAGATAAAATAATAGGATATGGGTGTAAGAAAAGTGAAATCAAAAATGGATCAGCAATGTCAGGAGGGACATATGATTACAGCTAAAAGGGTTTGAAGGAAAACATACAGAGGGGAATCCTATAGTCAAGGATCAATCACAAAGACAAAACAGTCTTTTTCAACCATTCCAAGGCAATAAAACAAGACGAAGAAGAAGCCCCACCATCAACAGGAATACCCTAGTTAACCACCCTGCTTTAAACTAATGAAGTTTTCTTTGATTTAAAACGGGGGCAAAGAAAAGAAGAAGTCAGGCGTCCACCTGGAGAATGAGGATGAAGAATTGAAGAAGTCAGGCGTCCACCTGGAGAATGAGGATGAGAAAAGAAGAAGTCAGGCGTCCACCTGGAGAATGAGGATGAAGAATTAAAGAAATCAGGCGTCCACCTGGAGAATGAGGATGAGAATTAAAGAAGTCAGGCGTCCACCTGGAGAATGAGGATGAGAAAAGAAGAAGTCAGGCGTCCACCTGGAGAATGAGGATGAAGAAAAGAAGAAGTCAGGCGTCCACCTGGAGAATGAGGATGAAGAATTAAAGAAGTCAGGCATCCACCTGGAGAATGAGGATAAGAATTAAAGAAGTCAGGCGTCCACATGGAGAATGAGGATGAAGAATTAAAGAAGTCAGGCGTCCACCTGGAGAATGAGGATAAAAATTAAAAAAGTCAGGCGTCCACCTGGAGAATGAGGATAAGAATTAAAGAAGTCAGGTGTCCACCTGGAGAATGAGGATGAAGACTTGAAGAAGTCAGGCGTCCACCTGGAGAATGAGGATGAGAAAAGAAGAAGTCAGGCGTCCACCTGGAGAATGAGGATGAAGAATTAAAGAAATCAGGCGTCCACCTGGAGAATGAGGATGAGAATTAAAGAAGTCAGGCGTCCACCTGGAGAATGAGGATGAGAAAAAAAGAAGTCAGGCATCCACCTGGAGAATGAGGATAATAATTAAAGAAGTCAGGCGTCCACCTGGAGAATGAGGATGAAGAATTGAAGAAGTCAGGCGTCCACCAGGAGAATGAGGATGAGAAAAGAAGAAGTCAGGCGTCCACCTGGAGAATGAGGATGAGAATTAAAGAAGTCAGGCGTCCACCTGGAGAATGAGGATGAAGAATTGAAGAAGTCAGGCGTCCACCTGGAGAATGAGGATGAGAAAAGAAGAAGTCAGGCGTCCACCTGGAGAATGAGGATGAAGAATTAAAGAAATCAGGCGTCCACCTGGAGAATGAGGATGAGAATTAAAGAAGTCAGGCGTCCACCTGGAGAATGAGGATGAGAAAAAGAAGAAGTCAGGCATCCACCTGGAGAATGAGGATAATAATTAAAGAAGTCAGGCGTCCACCTGGAGAATGAGGATGAAGAATTGAAGAAGTCAGGCGTCCACCAGGAGAATGAGGATGAGAAAAGAAGAAGTCAGGCGTCCACCTGGAGAATGAGGATGAAGAATTAAAGAAATCAGGCGTCCACCTGGAGAATGAGGATGAAGAATTAAAGAAGTCAGGCGTCCACCTGGAGAATGAGGATGAGAAAAGAAGAAATCAGGCGTCCACCTGGAGAATGAGGATGAAGAATTAAAGAAGTTGGGCGTTCACCTGGAGAATGAGGATAAGAATTAAAGAAGTCAGGCGTCCACCTGGAGAATGAGGATAATAATTAAAGAAGTCAGGCGTCCACCTGGAGAATGAGGATGAAGAATTGAAGAAGTCAGGCGTCCACCTGGAAAATGAGGATGAGAAAAGAAGAAGTCAGACGTCCACCTGGAGAATGAGAATGAAGAATTAAAGAAATCAGGCGTCCACCTGGAGAATGAGGATGAGAATTAAAGAAGTCAGGCGTCCACCTAGAGAATGAGGATGAGAATTAAAAAAGTCAGGCGTCCACCTGGAGAATGAGGATGAGAATTAAAGAAGTCAGGCGTCCACCTGGAGAATGTGGATGAGAATTAAAGAAGTCAGGCGTCCACCTGGAAAATGAGGATGAGAATTAAAGAAGTCAGGCGTCCACCTGGAGAATGTGGATGAGAATTAAAGAAGTCAGGCGTCCACCTGGAGAATGAGGATGAGAATTAAAGAAGTCAGGCGTCCACCTGGAGAATGAGGATGAGAAAAGAAGAAGTCAGGCGTCCACCTGGAGAATGAGGATGAGAAAAAAAAGAAGTCAGGCGTCCACCTGGAGAATGAGGATGAGAAAAGAAGAAGTCAGGCGTCCACCTGGAGAATGAGGATGAGAAAAGAAGAAGTCAGGCGTCCACCTGGAGAATGAGGATGAGAATTAAAGAAGTCAGGCGTCCACCTGGAGAATGAGGATGAGAATTAAAGAAGTCAGGCGTCCACCTGGAGAATGAGGATGAGAATTAAAGAAGTCAGGCGTCCACCTGGAAAATGAGGATGAGAATTAAAGAAGTCAGACGTCCACCTGGAGAATGAGGATGAGAATTAAAGAAGTCAGGCGTCCACCGGGAGAATGTGGATGAGAATTAAAGAAGTCAGGCGTCCACCTGGAGAATGAGGATGAGAATTAAAGAAGTCAGGCGTCCACCTGGAGAATGAGGATGAGAAAAGAAGAAGTCAGGCGTCCACCTGGGGAATGAGGATGAGAAAAGAAGAAGTCAGGCGTCCACCTGGAGAATGAGGATGAGAAAAGAAGAAGTCAGGCGTCCACATGGAGAATGAGGATTAGAAAAGAAGAAGTCAGGCGTCCACCTGGAGAATGAGGATGAGAATTAAAGAAGTCAGGCGTCCACCTGGAGAATGAGGATGAAGAATTGAAGAAATCAGGCGTCCACCTGGAGAATGAGGATGGAGAATTGAAGAAGTCAGGCGTCCACCTGGAAAACGAGGATAAGAATTAAAGAAGTCAGGCGTCCACCTGGAGAATGAGGATGAAGAAGTTAAAAAGAAGTCAGGCGTCCACCTGGAGAATGAGGATGAAGAAAGAAAAGAAGCAGTCAAGGCACCCACCTGGAGAACGAGGGAATGCAATTAAAGTTTTGAAATCAAAAGCCCGCTCATATGATAAAGTAGCACATTTAGAATCAATAAAGCAGAGGAGTCCAACAAAATCCCCAGCAAGAAACAACAAGAGTCCTAAAAGAAATACGGGACACAATGAAAGGGAATAAGGAATAAGCCAAATGCCCAAGAGTCACCAAGAAATCAAGACAACAAGAAACGCAAGGGCATAATCTAGATAAGATTTTATAATTCATGTACCATAGTCTAGTTTAGCTTTTTGTATTACCTTGGAAGTAAGGTGTAATAAGGAGGTCAGCAAGCAGTAAAAACAGCACGAAGCAGCAGTAACATCACAGTCCCACGGTAGTCCCAGCTACCCAAAACTTCCCGAACTACATTGACCTGATTCCTTTATAGCCAAGGATATGTAGGAAACCTTTGAAGCAGAGGTTCGGTCAAATCTTTCAAAAAATGCTTCCCACGGAGTATTTGAACGGGCAAAAATCGCTCGTATCCGCTCACTTTATCTTTGCACGAAAACTCTTCGAGTTTCCGCACAAAGAGGGGCAGCTGTGAGCACGTGATTTTTGCCTTACGAAAACTACTCCAAAATAAATCAAAAAATAAAATAAATTTCTTTTACTGTGTAATTCTTGAATTTGCGTGGTGTTAAATATTTGTGTTATGTCCGTAAATGTTTACTTTGTCATAATAAAATGAAAATTAAAATAAAATACATGTTGCATGCATATAGGATTTAATTATGCATTTGAAAGATAATTTAAATAAAATCACAAAAAATATGCATTCGTTCTATTTTTAAATATGTTACTGTATGATTAATGTTTTGACTATGTGTTAAATAGTTGTTATAAAGTAACTAATATTTTGTGTAAGGTTAAAATTGTTCTATAATTTTATTTAGGATTTTTTAATGATAAATAATAAAATAAAATAAAATAAAATAAGTTGTAAATAAAAATTGGACCTGGATTAAAATCCAGGCCCAAATCAAATTACCCCCTCCCCCCCACATCCCAATCCAAATAACCTGTCCGGTCCAATTTACACGAGCCAAAACGACAGCGTTTGGTCGCAATTCATCAAAGACCGTTGGATTAAATCAATCCAACGGCGGAGATCTCACCCTATTACCCGTAACCCTTTACCCGACCCAATGACCCGATCCAGGCTGACCCTGAACTTAGACCAAACGACAACGTTTGGTTAAGTGGATTGATCTCAACCGTGCATCTTAATTGATCCAACGGATGAGATCAATCCACCCCACCCCTATTTAAGGATCAAACCCCTACCCCGGCCCCTAACTTAACACCCCCCCTCCTCTCACTGTTCATCATCGTTCCCAAACCAAACCCCTAACCCTAGCCGCCCCTATTCCCCTTCGCTTGAAACCCGGCGGCATCAACGCCGCCGGTCACCACCTTAACACCCCAGAACCCCCTGAACACCCTCTATCCGAATATGTTAGCCTCTTGGCTCGAATCTTCCTGAAGGTTCTCGAATCTTCATTTGAAGATTCGAGCCAAACTCAGATCTAAACCTAACAGCCCCAAATCGACACCATAGCTTCCCCTAACCACCCTAGGTATGGATCTGTTGCTTGTTTGGATCGAATCACTTCCGAGCTTCTCGAATCTTCTTTTGAAGATTCGGACCAAACAAGAACAAACTCAGATCTATTCTAAATTGACACCAAATGACCCCTAGGTTACCCTCACCCTTGTTTTGTATTTGGTCCCCCCCCCCCCGAATCTGACCAAAAATGGTTAAGTCCCAAATCGAACCTTCAAAAACCCTAGAAATACCAGACTTTTGGATTTTTTCCCAAATTAGATAAAGATTGAGGTTTAATCGACCTTAGTCGAAGTATTTTCAGTGGAAAATACTTCGACTAAGGTCTGTTTGATTTCAAACAAAGTCCGAATCCAAGTTGAGTCCGAGTCGGAATAAAATTGAAGGATTCAAAGGTATTTTTTCTGTTTCTTATGTGTATTCTACATGTATTCTATGTTTGTTTCATTAGTCTGTTTAATTTTTCATGATTTTCTAGTCAATTCTGTTATACTGTCTCATACTCGTCTATTTGATCAGAATTATACTATTGTTTCTGTTGTTTATGAATGTTCATAATATGTGTAATCGACTCGATTAAGTTCGTCGATTAGTTGTTTTGTAAATTCTTATTGCCATTAATGCTGTTTGTAATACCCTGTTTATCTGTTTGGAATTGTTTATTGTCATTGAACTCAGTCAATTAGTTCTTCCCAATTAATTGATTCTCGTTTAATAATTCAGAAAGTTTGTCAATAGTGTGTATATATTGTTTTCTGAACAGGGCATTGTCAGTATATTGACAATGCTCCTGTGTATGTTTGATCTTGATTCAATGTTTAAGTCCAGTCTGAATTGTTATAATGATTTCATTGATATGTTGTTATGATGTTAGTTCTGAATTCAGTGTAATTTTACAAATGTTGATTAGATGTAATTGTGTTAGAAGGTTACATTCTTAGTTAGGATTCAGTCCAAAACTTTAGGATTGGTTATAGCTGCTTAAACAGATTTTAAAATCTGTATTGTTAGATTCTGAATTTAAGGCAGTAATAACAGTAATTACAGTAGGAAATCTGGGACATTTTCTGGGATAAAACAGTAAGGGTAATGTGACATAATAGTGGGCTGAAAGTGGTTTGTTAATGGTTTTAATTTAATAGGATAGTGGGAAACAAAGGGTAATGGGCTGCTGAAAAATAGGATAATAGCACTCAATAGGATTTAAAGTATTCAAAAGTAGTTTTAATGGAAACTTTTTGATTTTAAAAGGAGAAAAGGGTCCAAGAAGCACTAAAAGAGTATAGGACCAGCCCTGCATAAATACAAGGAGCTGGACTGATTTAAAGGGGAGACTTGAGTAGATTTTAAAGAGAGAAAAAGAGAGTGTGAAATTGAGGAGGAAAAATCAGATTTTAAGGTCAGATTGTAAAGAGAAAGGAATAAGTTTTAAGGATTAGATTTTAAAACTGAAGAGGAAGGCTTTCAGACAAAAAGGAAAGAAGAGAAGAAAACAGAAACAGAAAAAAATCAGAAATAGGAATCTGAAACAGGAAGAAACTGAAAATCTGAAAAAAATGTTATCCTTCTAGAATCTGTCCGTTGTTTTTTTTTGTGGATATTATTCAGTCTGAATCTGAAATCTTTCCCTCAAGTGTCTGTCACTATTCATCTGGGTTAACGGGTCTTGTTCAGACTTGTTGTGTTATTGGTATATTCTGCTGGTTTTGTTACTACTGCAACTGCTGAAAATTTACTTCTTCTACCTTCATTTTCAGGTACATATCTCTTAAATTCTATGTTGGAAAGAGATTCAACATGACAAATAAATAAAGTTTGAATTGTAATACTATCTTCTATTCATTTAAGTTCTTTAGTTAAAAATTTCAGCTTTGGTTTCATGTTGGTTAACCAGTAGTGAGTTCGACTCGATGGCTACAAGTTAATTGTCTTATTTTGAAATTCATATAAAACTTTGTAATAATGTTATCCATGTCAAAATTTCATTAGTTTAGTTATCTTTGAGTTGTGTAAATAGGAAGCATGGCAGAAAGTTGGCTTTTATTTACACTTTATGGTATTGTTAGCTAGGTATAGTATAATATGGAAATATCAAGGAAAAATACGCTATTGGTTTATTTTGTTAGTAAGTTAGTTGTTGTTTAAAGCTAGATGATGTTGGTTGCAATTTGCTATCTTTTGGCACAACCTTGGTTGTGTTATAATCAATAGTTGAAAGACGCGTTAGTATAATCCGCTATGTTCACAATGTCAAATATGATGAGTAATATTGTATGCAATATCTTTTTATTAAGTCAACAGGAAGATTTGTTTTCTTTCCTAATAATAAAGGGCCTAGGAACTTATACAATGTGAAAGATAATGCTTAGTAATAATTCATATAGATTGAGAATCAAATTGGTTTGATTATATATATCTATCCCAACTCAATCATAAGCATAGTTAATTAAAATAATTTCGCCTATTAGATTAAAAACGAGTATATGAGAATAAGTTGAGATGTACATGCACAGATTGCAACACTTTAAATCAATGGTAAGTAAAAAATAGAATTTGCACTAAATAAAAATAATGAAAATTCTTGGAAAATATTTCTTCCCTTTATGAATCATTTGTTTTTAAGTTTCATATGCAATTCATTCTTTGGTAGATATATAATGTTGTATTTGCCGAAAATAGTGTTAATCATATTTTTATTCTTTTCTTTGAATTTGAATAGTCTGGATAAATATAATTTATACGCGGGAATTATAATCGACGGACAACATTTAATAAATTGTGAATTCTTTTCAAGAGTTCAAGGGTATCTTAAATGGATATTTCTCATGATATAATAAACAATTTGGGGAAAGTCCATAATATTACTAATAAAGATTTTGCGCAATCGGGGATGCGTTTGCGCACCCTGATTATATATATTTTTTTTTTTAAAAAAAGCAAAAATTCGGATTATGCATACGCGCAATTTCGAGTGAATATTTAATAAAAAACGAATTTCTTTGGAAAACATTAAATTTATTTCATAAAACCCGAGATGTGCAGTTCATTATTTAAATAAAAAGGGTGATGATGTTCCTGATTTTGTTTTAAATTTCGAACATATATTTTTTATAAAAACTATAACATGGACAATTTTATTGTGTACACGTACGCGTGGCATGATCCCCGATAATTATAAAAAGTATATAATACGAATATACGTACGCGTAATTCGTCCATATAATTGTAAACAATAAGTAAAAAAGCGGTAGTAAAATCATGCAATAAAAACGTATTTAGTAAAATCAAGATAATTAAGCCAATAATAAAAATAGTTAAGCGACCGTGCTAGAACCACGGAATTCGGAAATGCCTAACACCTTCTTCCGGATTAACAGAATTCCTTACTCAGGATTTTTGGTTCGCAGAATAATAAACAGAGTCATATTCTCCTCGATTCAGGAATTAAAATTGGTGACTTGGGACGCCTTAAATTCTCAGGTGGCGACTCTGAAATAATTAAATAAATCCCGTTTCGACTGTCCTTCAATTGGAGAAAACTCCCCCACGCGCCCCGCGGGCGCGGTAAAAAGGAGGTGCGACACCAGGCTCGAGGGTGAATGGGTAATCGGGTTTTGGTCCGAATTTTGAGTTTTGACCAAGCTGGCCCGGGGTCGATTTTTAACTTTTTGGGAAAAATATTGAGAAATCTATAATTATGCATTCGAATTGGTTTCTTACGCATAAATTGATATTATTAAGTTAATTATGTTTAGATACGAGTGGATTGGAGGTGGAATCGAGAGGTAAAGCGGTTTTTGAGCTTTGAAATACCTGTTGGCTTGAGGTAACTATTTGATCAAATCTTAACTCGAGGGATTAGGGATCCCTTACTTGCTTGCTATGTGAAATACCATGTCTGTAGAGTATAGGTGTGGTGACGAGCATCTATGCGTCACTAAATTACATGTTTAGCCTATTCCCTTCCCCCGTTTCCTAATATGTTGCTTTCCTATTTTATTTTCTACTTGCTTATTGATGCTTCCATGGCTAAGTGCTTCTCTTTAAATGTTGTTTCTCTATTGAAGTTATTAATTATTCCGTAGTTTCATTATATCTCACTGTTGGTTTACGTTGGTTTATTGGTTATTCGTGGTACACTTTGGTTGGTCTCGCTATGTAGTAATGACTGATGAAGTTTCATAATTGTAGTGATCCTCCGTTGTGTTGGTTTGAGGTATAAGTGTTGTGGAAGATTTGAATTAACTTGTGAAATACTTATTCTTATTTTATGATTGGTACTGATATAGTGGGATCGGGTTGCACGCAGCAACATGAGGAATAAGGGTGAAATATGGTTGTCTGGTGGGATCGGGTTGCACGCTGCAACAAAGAGTAATAAGGGTGGACAAGTAGGATTGTGTTGCATGCCGCAACAGGAGGAATAACGGTGATATATTGCGGAGTAATAAGGGTGGACTAGTGGGATCGGGTTGCACGCCGCAACAAGGAGAAATAAGGGTGAAATGTGATTGTCTGGTGGGATCAGGTTGCACGCTGCAACAAAGAGTAATAAGGGTGGACAGGTAGGATTGGGTTGCATGCCGCAATAGGAGGAATAACTGTGATATATTGCGGAGTAATAAGGGTGGACTAGTGGGATCGGGTTGCACGCCGCAATAAGGAGAAATAAGAGTGAATGTTCATTCTGTTATTGATTATATGGTCAGATCAGGATGCGCACCGTGTGAGCATGTGATTTTTGCCTCACATGAATTTCTCCTTTTTTTTTGGCAATCCGCTAGGCAAGCGCCTAGGGCTAGTTTTATTATATATATAAATCCAAACAAAAATAAACGTACATAATGTCAGGTTGTATTGCGAAATGGAAAAAAATAACTATGACTATTACATAATACCTATTACCAATATTGAGAACGGAGCTCTACATTGGTATCATATATGGACTGATATGGTTATTGACGAAAAATCTTGCCCCTGCAGCTTATTAGTACGAGTGTACAAATTCAAATTTTTCATATTGCACATAGAGGCTCTTAACCATGTAGCCACTGCCCAGATTTTGCTTGTATAGGCATGCTTTGAATTATTCTTGTGATAGTAGATGTTCCCATGAATTCTTGATTCTTGATTCTGCCAAACTTTCGTGATGATGTATCCTTGTGCAAGCCCTCCTGATCCACCAGATATTGGTCCCAGTGTTTGCGCCTTGAGCTTTACCCTTCAAAGTCTGATGCCAAATAAAATGTCCATCCCACTGAGAATCAAGTTCTTAGTGTAAAATTGCCCATGTTTGTTGTTTGTGCATCCTCATCTGCTTGTCGAAACCGAGCTGGCATCCTATTATTTAATTACAGCTTTTGTCGAACACATAACTTGCTTCTCGAAATCATGCGTTCATTTAATACAGTTGTATCCATGAACTGTCATAACATGCTTTATCCCATTCCCAATATAGTCGCAAAAGAGGCATGTGATCATCCAGTCTAACCACCTTTCTTCCAAGTGAAGCTCACCCCATGCATATGGCATGCGTTCATCTCCAGTAATGTGAGAAAACATGCACTATCAAAGTAGCAAATTCCAATTCATTGTCCAGCGTGCGTTGTATTTCCAGCATGTAATTCCATTTGAAAACAGGCGTGTATACCTGTTGTAATTTAAAATGTCATCCTAAAAAGACACGCCCCCACAACTTTTGTTTTGAATGCTGCCAGTATCCATGCGTGCATCAAGATTCTCTCCAAATTGCATCCTTGTGATCGCACATGGTGTAATCCAGCTTTTCTAGAAATGTGCAAATCAAGTGCATGCTCAAATGTCCAAAGCACTCCCAATAAAACATGTCCCAGTTTTTGTTGTTAAGACCCCATGCACATGCCTTCTTGCTGGACGCCTTTCTTCAAAGTCTGGCTTACCTCATGCGTAGGCCATGCGTGCATCTCCAGCAACGAGAGAAACAATTCCAGCGTGCAATTTCATGTCCAACCCAATTTCGTGCAATTAGTGCAATTTCATGGACACGCTCTACCATTTCTCGAATTGAGCTAAAGTATTGCATGCTCAAGTATCAAAAGCATTCATGTCCAACATGTTTTACCTTCCAGCGTGTCTTTCTATGTGGCATGCGTGCCTCCCTTTTTGTATTTTACTCTCAAATCTCACGTCCCAGCTGATCTGGTTGTGGCAGCTGCCACCCTCCACGCGGGTGCTTTGTTCTTCCATTCCTGCATTCATTTTTGCTCGATTGCTCTGCCCAGACCAAGAGACAGGCTTCACGCTTTTCACAATAAACCATGTGCTTACATGAAAGGGTTTCTCGCAGCCCTCCATGCAAATTCCCTAGCGTGCTTGTGCAAATTCCAATAAATTTGTTATCTATTACTGTGCATAATATCACGTGCCCATCTTGTTTACTGAAATGTTTTTGTTCTTTAACATAACGTAGTGGTACCTGCGCAATAGAAATATCCTCCTCCCTTAGGATTTGAATATATTGGTCGATTAAGTTGACATGCCTCCTGCTCTTCCTTTTCTCATTGCTTCTTATCTCTTGTCCACCTTCACCCTTAGACTTGGACATTGCAGCTTATCTTCATTAACCAACCTCCTTCCCTGTGCATCTAGATGCTAGAATTGTTGGCATTCTATTTCTCCATGATCTAAAGCATAATTAGCCAAGTGATCAGCCAGCTTGTTGCCCTCCCTATGAATATGAGTAACTGTGTAATTTCCCCCATTCATTAGTTGCATCATTTCCTCTACCTGCTCAGATATGATCTATGGTGGTTTCCAAATCCCATCCATTATCTTTTTTAATAACATTGAGTCAGTTTGAAGCCATACATGAGAGTATTGTTGAAATCTACAGAACCTTAGTGCTTCTACCATGGCCTTCGCTTCAGCTACTGTGTTTGTTGTCTCCTCAATCTTCCTCCCTACTGACTTGACTATGTCACCATTTTCATTTCTTATACAAAAACCTATTGAGCTCCTGCTTGGATTTCCCCTCGATGCCCCTTCCGTATTAACTTTTAGCCATCCTGCACTTGGAAGTTCCCACATGACTTTGGTAACCTTAAGTTTGGGAGTGAAATTTTCCATCATAGCTAGAAGATCTTTCCATTTGTGAGGTACCATGTCCATCCCAAGCTTTCTCACTTTCACCAATGCCTGGAGATTTGATGAAACTTGATAAATCACCCTACTAGTTGTCACAGCATCACCATACTTCATACTATTTCTTCTTTTCCAGAGTTCCCATACTACACATGAGGGGAGTGCTTGCATTACTGGTTTGAGCCTTAAGCACACATTTGCAGTCCAACATTTTGTGATTGCTTGGTGCAATGTAAGTCCCTCCACAGCTATTCCTGCCCTCGATAGAAAATACTTCCAAGTTGTCTTTGCAGTTTCTGATCTAAAAAACAAGTGCTGAAGAGATTCCTCATCAGGCTGTACACAACACCAACATTTTGATGGCATGCAGTAGCCTACCTTTTTCAAGAAATCATCTAAAGGTAACTTTGCTTTCCATACTTTCCACATGAAAATGCTATTTTAAAAGGCAGTCCCTTTACCCAAATCATCCTATAAGCTGTTCTTAGTTCGTCTCTTCTTCTCGTATAAGCCCATGTTGACTTAACACTGAAATATCCTCTTGTTTCTAGCATCCAACAAGGCATGTCAAGAACCTGCTGAGGTGAAGGTGGTTTGATTTTCTCCAGAATGTGTACTGCTAAGTCTTCAGGAAGCATTTCAAATAGCCTGTCCACATCCCACTCACCATCTAAGGTAACCTCATGTACATTTTGTACTGTTTCATCAATGCCAAAGTCCTGAGGAACCAAAAAATATAGTGCCCCAAGACCTGTCCAGTTTTCAAATCAAAAAAGTGAGGATCCCTTTTTTGTTTGCCAAAAGATTTGATGTTCAATCAGATCTCTGCATTCCAACATTTTTCTCCAAATGTGAGACCCCCTTTTCTATGGAACAACTACTGAATTCATTTTCTTACAGTATTTCTGACATACGAAAGAGCTCCATAGGCTTGGTTTTGTTCTGATATTTCACCACAACTTGCTGAATAATGCCTTTGCTACATCATGCAGTGACCTGAAACCTATTCCTCTTTCCTCAACTGGCATGCATAAGGTATTCCATGAAGCCCAATGCCTACTAGTTCCTCCTACAGAGCTGCTCCAGAAAAATTGAGCAAACAATTTGTGCAACCTATTTATCACATAATTTGGAGGGTTTACAGCTGATAGTAGATGCATAGGCATGCTTTGCAGTACATGGGATATGAGAACTGCCCTGCCCCCTACTGATAATTACTTGCCCTGCCATAATTGCATTTTGTCTATTACCTTAGTAATTAGGGGCTGATAGTATTCCAGCTTTCTCCTTGTATAAGAAATAGGACAACCTAGGTATATGATAGGAAATTCATTCCTATGAATGCCTGTGATCCTTTCCACCTTGCTGACCACTTCCATGTGTGTTAAATGATGCAGGTACACAGCTGATTTGGTCTTGTTAATAAGCTGCCCAGATGCAGCTTCATATGCATTCAACACTTGCATAATCAGCGTCAGAGATGTTTCATCTGAGGATGAGAAAATAATTATGTCATCTGCATACGCCAAATGATTGATCTTTGGACTCCACTTTGGCATCCCAAATCCACAAAAATACAAGTTAGTATGTAGTGCATTGAGGCCCCTAGATAATGCTTCTGCTGCCAAGATAAACAAAGTTGGAGATACAGAATCACCTTGTTTTACTCCCCTTGAGGACTTAAAGAAACCATGAGCTTGACCATTGATTAGAATAGAATACCAATTGTTTGAAACTAATCCAAAGGCAATCCCTATCAACCTTTCTGTGAATCCCATCTTTCTCAGTACCTTTGTTAGGAATAGCCAAGATAATCTATCATAAGCTTTGGTCATATCTAGCTTCAGGATGACATTAGGTCCAGCCTTAGTTCTAAGCCTAATGTCAGTGACTATCTCCTAAGTTAAAAGGATGTTTTCTACTATATTCCTGCCCTTAACAAAACCTGATTGTTCCTCCGATATCAGACTTGGGAGAAATTTCACTAGCCTTTCATGCACGACCCTCGATATAACCTTATTTGAAAAATTACTGAGTCTTATTTGTCTTAGATCAGAAAAAGTGGTAACTTCTTTTTTCTTTGGTAGCAGAACTAGGTTTGTGTGTGTTACACACTTTGGTAGCTCATGACCATTGAAAAAATCCCTCACCATGTCGTACAGGTCATCCCCTATTATGTCCCAACAAGAATGATATAGCTTGCCTGTCATACCATCTGGCCCTCCAGCACTATCACCATTAAGTCCAAATATTGCCACTTTAACCTCCTCTTTTGTTGGCTGCTTAATCAATTCTGCATTCTGTTCAGTGTTAATCAGATTAGGAACATACTCTACGATATCAAATAAAGAAGGAGTAGATAAATGAGATATTTAGCTACAGGATCCTAAATGAGATATTTTTCTTTTAATTATTTGTTATTTTAGGAATTATTTTAGAATTCTTCTAATTATTTGCATTCTTTGTGTGCATGTTTAATTTTAGTTAATTCATAAAAAATACAAAAATACATTGCATTTGCATTTAGGATTTAATGTTACATTTTAGATTAATTAGTAAATTAGTTTGTTTTACAAAAATAAAAAAATCACAAAAAAATAGTTCATGTTGCATTTTCACTCTTTAATTTTGAATTTGGTAGCTTTTTATTTTAAATTAGGAGTTAATTAATTTTTGTAAATACTATGCTTAAGTAATTAATATTTTTGATAGGTTAATTTAGTTTTAATATTTAATTTAGGTTTTATTTTAATTTGAAAAAGAAAAGGATTTGAAATTGAAAAAGAAAAAGAAAAGAAATAAAAGAAATCCGATTTTGGGCTGTTACAATTGAAAATCCCCAAGCCCAAATCATTTTCCTCCAAAACCCGCTCGAAGATCCGGCCCAATTACCCTTTTACACGTTTGTCTTTTAATCCGCCAAACTACGTCATTTGGAGTTCATATAGTTCAACACAGATCTACTTCAAATCTGGAGCTTTGAGCATAGTGTCAACTTGTTTTGCTCATAGTTTAGCTTTATTTTGATTCAATTACTTTGTTCTGAGTTATATGGTGCATTGTATTCTGTTGGTTGTTGATAATACTCTTCTAAGAGCTGAATTTGGTTTGAAATTAGTGGGAAACTCCATTTTCTATCAAATATCTCACAGCTAGATGTTAGCTTTTGGCATCTGAACTCTTATTCCTGAATTTGATCTTGAACTGTTAGGGAAACTTGATGAATAACCTGTTTAGTTGAATCAGTAGTTAGACTCTACATTCAATCATGTTAAATCATGTAATGTGGACTGTATTAGATCTCTTCCGCTATGTAATTCATTTAAACTGTTATAACACGGTTGTTGTATTTGGATGATGTTGTGTTCATGTAATTAGGTAGATGAATGTTTTCTTAAGTTTAGTGGGTATAAAATCATGTTAAAAGGGTGAGAAATGGTACAGAATACTCTAAGAGTTGAGCTATGCGTTGATTTAATCTTGGTTTACTTATGAGCATGTTTAAGTTTGAATTAATATGAAAAATGCAGAATGATTAGCTAGTTGGTTAGTGTTTCAATAGTTAAAAAATCCAGAAGCAAATGTTAGTTTAATTTCGTGTTTTGTAAAGTCCTAGTTGGTTGGCATTCAAATGAATTTGTACAAATGTTTGGTTCCGAAGATTGGGCCTAATTCTGACCCAATTGATAAAAGTTCAATTTCAGATGCATGTTCTATGTCATGGACGCCCTTTCTTTTACAAAGAATTGGGCTCATTTTTTTCCCCAAGCTTGAAGGTATCTGCCCATTGGATTGTTTGTCTTTCGTTGTTTGGACCTATTTTGTTTTCGTCAAATCCAGTTCCCTGTTCATGTTGCTGTTGTCTGAAACGATTTTTCTTAAGTAATTGATTATTTGAACAAGGTTGATTAGTTGTTAAATAAGTTCGAACATTTAGTATAAAAAATTAGAATTCCTTAAAGCTTTCTTTCATTAACTAGCCTCATAAAAATAGTTTGAGGTGTGCCATATTAGCCAAACGCACAATTTATGGCCCTCAAAAGCTAATTTAGAAACCCTTTTAGTTAGAATAACTTGAGGCGTGTCGTGCCAAATAAATCTCAAAAATGCATGGCCCTCATTTAATTAATTTTAATCCTTAGAAATCGAGGCGTGCCATGTAGTTGAATTTTCCATGGCCCTCGCAAATTTGAAAGTGCGTAGTTGCTTTAGGCGAGCTATTTAAAAAATTACTTTCCTAAACTCGGGTGTGCATTTCATGTGACCTAAATTCAAATCTCGACAACATTAAATAAAATGCTTCGCGGACCACGGGTGCATTTCATGTGGTGTGATTCAAGACGTGTTTTAGATAACGTTGAAATCCTCCTTAAAAAATAATTAAAAGCGGTTAACGAGTTAAAATGTACCATAGGCTAAAATATGTATTAAAATCAGATAATAGGCCAATTATGATAGTTTAAGCGACCGTACTAGAACCACGGAATCTGGGGGTGGCCAACACCTTCCCTCGGGTTAACAGAGTTCCTTATTCAGAATTTCTAGTTCGCAAACTTCAAAAGGAAAGTCGAAATTTCCTTGATTTGGGATTTAAAATAAACCTGTGACTTGGAATACCAATTAAAATATTCTAAGTGGCGATTCTGAATTGAATAAATAATCCTATTTCGAATAATGTCGCTTAAAATGGAAAAACTCCCTTGTACTACCTTTGGGTGTGTAAAAAAGGAGGTGTGACAACTCTGGCGACTCCGCTGGGGATCCAAACCCAGAACTTCGGTTCAGGGTTTAAGAATTCGAGCTTAGAATAGTTGTTATAGTTGGCTTTATTTATTATCTGATCTTTTACATGTTTGAGCCTAATATGCTAAATGCCGCTTTTTACCGTTTTGATATTTTGTGAACTGTATATAAACTGCTACGAAACCCTTCTTCTCTCTAAGTCTTCTAAATCATCTGGGGAGTGTGCACTTCGTATGACTTCTCTTCTGTTTAGAGTCTTATCCAATTTTAGAAGGAGGTTTGGACAAGTTGCAAAGCCGGTGAAGCTTCTATATTCCCGGTACGCTGCCTCTACCCCCTCCCCCCCCCCGGCTCGAGTAGTCTGCTCGGGTAAGCCAGGTCTAGAAAAATACACCCAGGTTTTAAACCTAGTATAACAAAACCTCATGTCGGATCCCTAGTAGGAACGTTTGATTGCATCAAATACATTTGACTTTGGAGACTCAACACAGGGGTTGGGTCTGTTTAGGACAGGTGTACCCAAAATGAAAGGACCATCCTAATGCATCCTACTTGCTACTTGTGCATTTACTTGCTTCGAATTTGCATGGTGACCGACTTATAAATAATAGGAGAAAAGTTGGGGAAAAAATCAATGTGAGGGCTAAGAGCGATAATTGCTTGTTTTTGAAAAAACCAATGTCCAAAAATATACCGAAACTCTGCCAAAATTTTCAAAAAAAAGGAAAAGAAAAAGAAAATCTTGTTTTTTAAAAATATTATTGGTTTTGTTTTTATTTTTGTCAAATCAGCCCGAACTATGCCAGTTTGATTCTCACCGGATGTGGGATACGTAGGCAACCCCCATTGGGTCCAACTTTCCTTTTTGCAAAATTAGCTCAAAAAGAACAAAAATATTTTATTGTAAATAAGTAAGGTGATGTCATTATTTTTTAAAATAGCCGAATATCCCCAAAAGGGCGTCAGAAGGCCATTTTTTCAAGAACAACCACCTTTGGTCGCTTCTTCAAGGTTTTTGGCCGGTTAGCAAACACAGCTTTAAAATCTTCTTCCTCGAAGGGCTGAAAGGCCGTATTTGCAAAGCTGGATTTTTTACGAAAATTTTGAAAAAAAAGTGATAACTTTATCTTGAGTCACAATGAGTCATAATCTTTTTTTTTTATTTAAATCACCCTAATAAATGTGTAGGATGAGCACAGATGAAAATGAACCCTTCGCATCTCTTAAGGAGATCCCCTTACAGCTCCACATGTGGTGGAACGACTTAGGAAAGTTCATCCGAGGAACCGTGGTAAAGGTTTTGGGTGGTCTTGTCGGACTTTTGAACATCAAGCCAAGATTGGACGTGATTGAAACCTTGATACCTTTTTGGGATTCGACTCGCAATGTGTTCCACTTTTCTGATTTTGAGCTCACACCCCCGCTAGAGGAAATTGCGGGTTACACTGGCCTTAACGGAAACCTTAGAAGTCGGTACCTGGTGTCACTGAGACCAGTATCTCATCACAAGTTTCTGGATATGTAGAGTATTAGTCGGGATATTCAGGATGGGAATTTATCTGAAGTGTTTTGCACTTTCCAGTTCTTGTACCAACTCTATGGCAATCCCCAAGGTTTTGAAGCACCGAATACTGGTCTGACCTATTCCGGAAGTAAAGATAAATGGGAGGCAGGGTGGGGTTTGTTTTTTATAGTAGCATTCTTGGGTGTTATAATCTATCCGCGAAAAGACAGCAACATAGAATTAGGCCTCGTGGGAATGGTTGATGTCGCGATCAAGAAAGCTAATGGCACCCTGGTTCCCCCGATCTTGTCTGAGATTTACCGAGCTTTGACAATCTGCCGAGAAGGGGGAAAATCCTTCCAAGGTTGTAACCTACTATTACAATTGTGTATGGAGGAACATCTCTGCCACCGTGTCGGGTATATGAACTACGACATGACCATTTTGGATTGCATCGAAGAATTCGAAAGCCGAGTGGTGGGTGTTGAATTTCCATTGGGTACTGAGGCTTGGTTTGCACACTTGAGTTCTTTAACTTTGGATAAAATTGAGTGGACTTTCGGATGGCTCCCTGTCACCGAAGTCGTATACATGTCAGCCGAAGTGTGCTATCTTCTCTTAATGGGTATCCGGAGCATTCAACCATATGCTCCTCATAGGGTTTTGCGTCAACTGGGCAGGTTTCAAACCGTCCCCCATGATGAAGTTCTGAGGGGACAAGTCGTCGACTTGGGCCCAAAGGCTGTACTCCCAAAAGGAAGAGTTCGCCAAGTTTGGACTGAGTGCAGATTTCTCGAACCTAAGACTATGGTGCAGGATCTAGCTAAGGGTGAGGTAGACCCCCAATTACATGATTTTGTTCGGTATAAGGTTTCAAATCCCCCGAGAGACCTGCTAAGAGACCCCATGTCCAACAATTTACTAACGACTCGCAGGAGCAGTGGGGCTGGTTGGCAAAAGAAGAAAGCTATAGGGCCAAGATAAGTAAATTAGAGGGACAAATCAGGGACCTCAAATTCGGCAATAGTGTCCAAGCTGCCGCAGATGAAGGGGAAAAGAAGAAGCTAACTCAATAAAGCAAATCCCTCAAAGCTCAGATCCAGAAAATGAGAATAGCTGCTAGAAACCCGGAAAGAAGCCGAGCAGATGAAAGGCTTATAAGTGGTGTGAGAAAGAAAGTACTCGAGAGTCAAGATGACCTAGAAAAATTTGAGGCCAGTCTAGCAAAAGTCCGAGTACAATTGGCAAAGAATGTAGAAGGGCGGGCAGAATTTTTGCGACAAATTAAAAGAAAATATGAGGGGACAATCACCAATCTAAAGAGAAAGCTAACTACCCTTGAAAATGAGGCAGCCAAACAGGCTAAGAACATTAAAGCCGATAGGGAACATTATTATGCTTTGATGGCTCAGATGGAGAAAGATATGCAACAGTTGTAGAATCAAAGCCATCATGACACTCAGGTGCTAGAAGCCCAGAATCAGCAAATCGGGCGCTTGCTTCAGGAAAAGGGTATTATTCGAGAGAGGGTTAGAGCCATCGCCGACTACATCGTCATAAAATGCCACGCTTGTGAGGACATGACTCATACCACTTTCTTCGCTGCAGTAATGACATTTGTCCGTGAGATAATGAGAAATTTGGAGCGTCTTCAAGGAGATCTCGCACGTAGGCCCGTGGCAAGACCGAATGATACCCCACGGGCCCCAGGAGTCGAATCATTTATGTGACGACCCGACGTATCATCTCATGAGTTACCACTCTGTTTTCCCCCATTTTCAACTTCTTTATGCTTCATTATTCGTTTCTTATGTGATCGAGTTGGTTTGGAGAGGTTTTGGTAGGAAATGAGACACTTAGTCTCTTTAAGGAAGGTTTGGTTTGGAAAAGTCAACCGGATGTTGACTTATGGGTTAGAGGGCTCGGATGCGATTTTTGGTGTTTCGGTTAGCTTCAGGGGATGATTTGTGACTTAGGAGCGTGATCGGGAGTGGTTTTGGAGGTCCTGTGTAGAAATTAGCTTGTTTTGGCTAAGTTAGTATTTCAGCGATTTCCGGTTGGTAGGTGGGATTTTGATCCGATAGTCGGAATGGAATTCTGAGAATTGCAGTAGCTTCATTAGGTGATTTGGGATGTGTGTGCAAAATGTCAGGTCATTCGGAGGCGATTTGGTTAGGTTTTTGATTGAATGCGTGTTTTGGATGTTTTTGAAGAACTTAGGCTTGAATTCGATGTGAATTGATGGTTTTAATGTTGTTTGAGGTGTTTTGATGATTGTAGCGAGTTTGGATGATGTTTTAGAATGGGTTGGAATTTTTGGTTGAGGTCCCGGGGGCCTCTGGGTGATTTCAGATGGTTAAAGGGAAGTTTTATACTTAGAAAATATTGCAGAAAATGTAGCAGCAGGTGCAAGCCTGATTTGGCTTTCGTGTTCGCGAAGATAGGTCCGCATTCGCGGAAGGTAAAGTTCGGGAGCTTCGCGTTCGCAGTGAGGAGCCCGCATTCGCGTAGAAGAAAGTTGGGTCCCTGAGTCTTTGTGCTTCGCGTTCGCGTCTAGAGCATCGCGTTCGCGGAGGGTCCGTGGAGTGTCCATCGCGTTCGCGTGACGAATGTCGCGTTTGCGTAGGCTCAGAGGTCCAGAGCTTCGCGTTCACTTGTAGGGCACCGCGTTCGCGAAGAGTAAAATTGGTCAAGGGAAATTTTGTGCCCCGCAAACGCGAGAAGGCCCTCATGTTCGAATAGAAGAAATAAGAGCTGGGTAGAATAGTTTTTAAAACATTTCCTCCGCGAGCTAAGGCATATTTTCCTCCATTGTTGGGCATTTTGAGAGCTATTTTCTAGAAATTGAAGAGGGTTTCAAAGAGGATTGATTGGAGGTAAGTTCTATGAACTAAAAACATGATTTAATTGTGAAATTTACCTGGAAATTCATGAAAACTTAGGGAAAAAAGGGGGGGGGGCGCGAGAAGAACTAGGGCTTGGAAATTGGAAATTTTAAATTGGGATTTGATGGGCCATTTGAGCTTGGATTTTAGATTTCTTGATATGTATAGACTCGAGGAGAGATAAGTAACCCGTTGATGTGAAAATTTCCGAGTTTCGAGAAGTGGGCCTGGGGCTCGGGTTTTGCCAATTTTGGGATTTTCGATATTTTTTGATTGTTTTCGATTGGGTATTGTTTCCTTAGCCTATTGTGATATATTCGTTGTGGTTTTTGTCAGATTCGACGCACGGGGAGGCCGATTTGAGAGGCAAGGGCATAGCGAGCTAGAGTTTTGGCCGGTTTGAGGTGAGTAGTGATTGTAAATGATGTCCTGAGGGTTTGAAACCCTGGATTGCACATCGTAGTGCTATATTGAGGTGAGACACGGGCTGGATGATGAGCGTGGGGTCTTTTACTACTGGGGATTGTGACTTGGTCTGTCCCGATCGATGATTTTACCGCGTATTTGACTTAAACTTGTTTGTTATCATCATGATTTGGGTTGATTTCCATATTTGGGCTTTGCGCCAAATATTTGAACCCTCCGGGGATTTTTATCACTATTTCCTCACTGTATTGATTTATTACTTGAACTCAGTCCTATTGATATTTACTATTTTACAAACTCAACCACTTTTACCCATATTTGAAACTTAAATGATATTTCAAAAAGATGTTTTGGGCTGAGAATTACTGTTCTACTAATGCCCGAAGGGCTTGTGATGATTTTCGGACTGAGTGAGGCCGAGGTCCATATGTGAGGACATGCTGAGTGATATGAGATCGAGGGACTGAGATACTTTATATGCCACGAGGTGGCTTGAGTGATGTGAGGCCGGGTGCTTGAGTGATGTAAGGCCGAGGGCTCGAGTGATGTGAGGGCGAGTGCCGATAGATGATGCCACAAGGTGGCTTGATATAGCGCTTGGGCCGTAAGGGGCCCCTCCGGAGTCTGAACACCCACAGTGAGCGCGGGTACCCATTGTGATCTGAGAGTGAGCCCAATGGGCTGATACTGTTCGGAGTGATTGATATTGAGCCCGAGGGGCTGATACTGTACTGAGAGTGAGCCGGATGGGCTGATATTGTTCTGAGTGATTGATATTGAGACCGAGGGGCTGATACTATACTAAGAGTAAGCCCGAGGGGCTGATACTGTTCTGAACGATTGATACTGTGCCCGAGGGGCGGATTTCTACTTGTTATTTACCTGTTAAATTACCTGTTTTACTTGTTTTTAAAAAAAGAATATCATTTGATTTCTGCACTTATTTACTTCTTTAAGTGATTTTGCTATTTCATATAGAATTACTTTGTGCCTATACGTGTTTTCATACTTTCAGCCATTATTTATAATTATTACTCATTGAGTCGGAGTACTCACATTACTCGCAGCACCATGTGTGCAGATTCAGGCATCGCAGAGTCCACTCTTGGGTGCTGATTCTCCCAGTTCAGGTAGTGATTCGGAGACTACGAGGTAGTTGTTGGTGTTTGCAGCCCCGTGCCTCCCTTATCCTATCATTTTCATGTTTGTAGAACTATTGTATCGGATTTAGTGTTCAGTAGACTTGTATTCGGATTTCTTAGTTGCTCAAGACTTGTGACATCCCGGTTTGGGCTGTGTTAGGATGGTTTCTACTGTTGTTATCGTTAATTTTGCAATTTATGGATATTATATCATGCTTTATAACTATTTATGATATTTAACTATTTGAAAGAGGTGTTCTGTTTGGTCTGGCTGGCCTTGTCTTCACGAGAGGCGCCATCACGATTGGGTTCGAGAACTGGGTCGTGACTAGTTGGTATGAGAGTCTAGGTTACATAGGTCTCGCGATTCATGAGAAGGTTTAGTAGAGTCTCGGTATGGAGATGTTTGTATTTATCATCGAGAGGCTGCAAAACCTTTAGGAAAACTTCATATCCTTGAAATTCTTGTCGTGCGATTTTATTGGTCAGAGAACTAAACTTCTGTATTCTATTCTCTCATAGATGGCAAGGACTCGTGCTACCGGACGAGGCAGACGACCAACAGTACCCCCCACTGAGGCAACCAGAGGCCATGGACGCGGTCGTGGTATAGGTAGAGCAGCGAGGGCAGAACCTGTTGATCCACCAGCTGCCCCAGCTCAGGACCAGGCTCCAGCTATGGATGCTCCAGCAGCACCAGTTCAGGCACCAGCTACGTCCATCGTGATTCCGGGTCTTCAAGAGGCCCTGGCTCAGATATTATCGGTTTGCACTGGCCTGGATCAGGCAGTTTCAGCTACCACAGGAGTTGCTATGTCATAGGCCGGAGGAGGCAATCAGACCTCTGCTGCTCGCACACCTGAGTAGGTAGTGCAGGGATTGTAGATACCGGGAGCACCTCCAACTCAGCCGGTTGCACCAGTTCAGGAGTTCGTAGTTCCAGCTATGCCAGACGATGAGCAGCGTCATCTCGAGAGGTTTGGCAGGCTCCAGCCTCCTTCATTTAGTGGTGCTGAGGGCGAGGATGCCCAGGGTTTTCTCGACAAGTGTTAGTGGATGCTCCGTACTGTAGGGATTCTTGAGTCTAGTGGTGTGGCATTTATGACCTTTCAGTTCACTAGGGGTACCTTCACTTAGTGGGAGGTGTATGAGAGGCGTAGGCCGGCAGGTGCAGCGCCTTTGACTTGGCAGGAGTTCTCCACTCTCTTCTTGGAGAAGTATGTACCGTAGTCCCGTATGGAGGAGCTGCGTAGGCAGTTTGAGTGGCTTCGGCAGGGGGATATGACTGTGTCACAGTATGAGTCGAGATTTTCTGAGTTGGCTCGTCATGCCATTTGGATGGTACCGACAGATCGTGAGATGATCAAGAGGTTTGTGGATGGCCTTAACTATCATCTCCGTATTCTGATGACTAAAGAGAGTTTTGGGTATTTCATTTGAGGAGGTGGTTGATATCACTCGTAAGATTGAGACGGCTTACCGGCAGGATAGAGAGGAGAGGGAGGCCAAGAGGCCTCGAGGTTTTAGCAGTTTCAGTGGTGCTCCGTCTAGGGGCCAGTTCTAGCATGGTAAAGGCCGTTCTTCAGGCCCGCTCAGTCGGCCGGTCCCATGTATCGTGGGGCATCTTTAGGACGTGGTTATCATGGTTCTCAGTAGGGTCCGCCTTCACTCAGCGCCCTTCCAGCTCAGAGTTCATCTCATGCCCCGTCTGTTCAGGGTTCTTCCATGCCGAGTGGATCAGCTAGTCACTCCGGTGCGAGGGGTTCCCTTCAGTCCCATTCTCCAGCACCTAGGAGTTGTTTTGAGTGTGGAGAGTTTGGACATGTGTGGAGGCAGTGTCCTTGTTGTGCTGCTAGTTCTTCATAGTAGAGGGGTCAGCCCTCGTCTTCTACTCCAGTTACTTTAGCACCCGCCCAGCCAGTTAGGGGTAGAGGTCAGGCAGCCAGGGGTCGCCCCAGAGGTGGAGGTCGATCAGGCGGTGGCCATGTTTGTTTTTATGCTATTCCAGGTAGGTCAGATGCCATTGCTTTAGATGCTGTCATTACATGTATTGTTTTAGTCTGCCACAGAGATGTCTATGTCTTATTTGATCCCGGATCCACCTATTCTTATGTGTCCTCATATTTTGCTCATCATTTGGGTACGTCCCGAGGGTGTCTTGCTTTACCTATCTGCGTATCTACCCCGGTGGGGGATACTATTGTTGTAAACCATGTGTACCGGTCATGTGTTGTAACTATTGGGGGTCTGGAGACTCGAGTTGATCTATTGCTACTGATCATGGTGGACTTTGATGTTATTTTGGGCATGGATTGGTTATCTACGTGTCATGCTATTCTAGACTATTATGTCAAGATAGTTACTTTGGCTATGCCAGGTGTACCGAGGATCGAGTGGCGTGGTGTGATTGATTACGTTCCTAGTAGAGTGATTTCTTTCTTGATGGCCCGACATATGGTTGGGAAGGGTTGTCTTGCGTATTTGGCATTTGTGAGGGATGTTGGAGCTGAGACTCCTAGTATCGATTATGTCCCAGTTGTGAGGGATTTTCCCAATGTGTTTCCTGCAGACCTGCAGGGCATGCCACCGAATAGGGATATTGATTTTTGTATTGATCTGGCGTCGGGCACTCAGCCTATTTCCATTCCGTCATATCGTATGGCACCAGCATAGTTGAAGGAATTGAAAGAACAACTTCAGGAACTCCTAGATAAGGGGTTCATTCGGCCTAGTGTGTCACCTTGGGGTGCACCAGTTTTGTTTGTGAAGAAGAAGGATGGCACGATGAGAATGTGCGTTGATTATAGGCAATTGAACAAAGTAACAATTAAGACCAAGTATCCTTTGCCTCGCATTGATGATTTATTTGATCAGCTTCAAGGTGCGAGGGTGTTCTCAAAGATTGATCTCCGTTTGGGCTATCACCAATTGAAGATCAGATATTCAGATATTCTTAAGACTACTTTCAAGACTAGATATGGTCACTATGAGTTTCTTGTCATGTCTTTCGGGTTGACCAATGCCCCAGCAGCGTTCATGCATTTGATGAATAGTGTATTTCGACCTTATCTAGATTCGTTCGTTATTGTATTCATTGATGATATTCTGTTGTACTCGCATAGTCAGGAGGAGCACGCGGAGTATTTGAGAGTTGTATTGCAGGGATTGAGGGAGGAGAAGCTTTATGCAAAATTCTCCAAGTGTGAGTTTTGGCTTAGTTCAGTGGATTTCTTGGAGCACATGGTGTCCAGCGAGGGTATTCAGGTTGATCTGAAGAAGATAGAGGCGGTTCAGAGTTGGCCCTGACTGTCCTCAGCCACGGAGATTCGTAGCTTTCTTGGGTTGGCAAGCTATTATCACCAGTTTGTTCAGGGATTCTCATCTATCGCATCGCCTTTGACCAAGTTGACTCAGAAGGGTGTTTCATTTGTATGGTCGGACGAGTGTGAAGAGAGTTTTCAGAAGCTCAAGACAGCTTTGACCACAGCTCCAGTATTGGTTTTTCCATCAGCTTCTGGTTCGTATACCGTATATTGTGATGCCTCGAGAGTTGGGATTGGTTTTGTATTGATGTAGGAGGGTAGATTTATTACTTATGCTTCTCATCAGTTGAAGCCCCATGAGAAGAATTACCCTGTTCATGATTTGGAGTTGGCTGCCATAGTTCATGCATTGAAGATTTGGAGGCATTATTTGTATGGCGTATTTTGCGAGGTATTCATTGATCATCACAGTCTTCAGCATTTGTTCAAGCAAAAAGATCTTAATTTGAGGCAGCGGAGGGCGGTTAGAGTTGCTTAAGGATTATTATATCACCATATTGTATCATCCGGGAAAGGCCAATGTAGTGGCTGATGCGTTGAGCTGAAAGGCAGTGAGTATGGGGAGTTTGGCATATATTCCAGTTGGGGAGAGACCCCTTGCAGTTGATGTTTAGGCTTTGGCCAATCGGTTTCTGAGATTAGATATTTCGGAGCCTAGCCGAGTGTTGGCTTGTGTGGTTTCTCGATCTTGCTTGTATGATCGCATCAGAGAGCACCAGTATGATGATCTGTGTTTGCTTGTCCTTAAGGACAGAGTTCAGCATGATGATGCCGGAGATGTGACCATCGATGATGATGGTGTGTTGAGGATGCAGGGCCGGCTTTGTGTGCCCAATGTGGATGGGCTTCGGGAGTTGATTTTGGAGGAGGCCCATAGCTCGCGGTATTCTATTCATTCGGGTGCCGCAAAGATGTATCAGGATTTGAGGCAGCACTATTGGTGGAGAAGAATGAAGAGAGATATTGTGGGATTTGTAGCTCGGTGTCGCAATTGTCAGTAGGAGAAATATGAGCATCAGAGACCGGGTGGCTTGCTTCAGCCGTTAGTTATTCCCTAGTGGATGTGGGAGAGGGTCACTATGGACTTTGTTGTTGGACTTCCACGGACTTTGAAGAAGTTTGATGCTATTTGGGTGATTGTGGATTGGCTGACCAAGTCCGCGCACTTCATTCCTGTGTGTACTACCTATTCTTCAGAGCGGTTGGCAGGGATTTATATCCAGGAGATTGTTCGGCTGCATGGTATTTCGGTATCCATCATCTCAGATAGAGGTACTCAGTTTACTTCACAATTTTGGAGAGCCGTGCAGAGGGAGTTGGGTACTCAGGTGGAGTTGAGCACAGCGTTTCATCCTTAGACGGACGGACAGTCCGAGCGTACTATTCAGATATTGGAGGACATGTTGCGTGCTTATGTCATTGATTTTGGAGGTTCATGGGATGAGTTTTTGCCGCTTGCAGAGTTTGCCTACAACAACAGCTACCAGTCGAGTATTGAGATGGCTCCGTATGAGGTTTTGTATGGGAGATGGTGTAGATCTCCAGTTGGTTGGTTTTATCCCAGTGAGGCTAGGCTATTGGGGACAGATTTGGTTCAAGATGCCTTAGAGAAGGTGAAGGTGATTCAGAAGAGGCTTCGTACAGCGCAGTCTAGTCAGAAGAGTTATGCGGATCGAAAGGTTCGAGATGTGTCCTATCTGGTTGGTGAGAAGGTCTTGCTGACGGTTTCGCCCATGAAGGGTGTTATGATATTTGGAAAGAATGGGAAGTTGAGTCCGCAGTTCATTGGGACTTTTGAGGTGCTTCGGAGGATTGGGAGGTGGCTTATATGCTTGCCTTGCCACCCAGCTTGTCGGGCGTGCATCCAGTATTTCATGTTTCTATGCTTCGGCAGTATGTTGGGGACCCGTCCCATGTTTTGGATTTCAATGCGGTTCAGTTGGATGATGAATTGACCTATGATGTGGAGCTAGTGGCTATTTTGGGTCGTCAGGTTCGGAAATTGAGATCAAATGATATAGCTCCGGTGAAAGTGCAGTGGAGAGGTCGGCCAATGGAGGAGGCTACCTGGGAGACCGAGCAGGAGATGTGGAGCAGATATCCTCACCTGTTTGAGGCTTCAGGTATGTTTCTTGACTCGCTCGAGGACGAGCGTTTGTTTAAGTTGGGGAGAATGTGACGACCCAACTCGTCATCTCATGAGTTACCGCTCCGTTTTCCCCATTTTCAGCTTCTTTATGCTTTATTATCCATGTCTTATGTGATCGAGTTGGTTTGAAGAGGTTTTGGTAGTAAATGAGACACTTAGTCTCTTTAAGGAAAGTTTGGATTCGAAAAGTCAACCGGATATTGACTTATAAGTTAGAGGGCTCGGATGCGATTTGTGGTGTTTCAGTTAGCTTCGGGGGATGATTTGTGACTTAGAAGCTTGATCGGGAGTGGTTTTGGAGGTCCGGTATAGAAATTAGCTTGTTTTGGCGAAGTTAGTATTTCAGCGATATCCGGTTCGTAGGTGAGATTTTGATCCAAGGGTCGGAATGGAATTCCGAGAGTTGCAGTAGCTTCGTTAGGTGATTTGGGATGTGTGTGCAAAATCTCAGGTCATTCGGAGGCGATTTGGTTAAGTTTTTGATTGAATGCTTGTTTCGAGAGTTTTTGAAGAACTTAGGCTTTAATTCGATGTGAATTGATGCTTTTAGTATTGTTTGAGGTGTTTTGATGATTGGAGTGAGTTTGGATGATGTTTTAGGATGGGTTGGCACTTTTGGTTGAGGTCCTGGGGCCTCGGGATGATTTCGAATGGCTAACGGGAAGTTTTAAACTTGGAAAATATTGCAAAAAATACAGCAGCAGGTGCAAGCCGGATTTGGAGCCCATGTTCGTGGAAAGTAAAGTTCTAGAGCTTCGCGTTCATGATGAGGAGCCCACGTTCGCGTAGAAGAAAGTTGGGTCCCTGAGTCTTTGTGCTTCGCGTTCGCATCTAGAGCATCGCGTTCGCGTGATGAGTGTCGCGTTCGCGTAGGGTCAGAGGTCCAGAGCTTCGAGTTCGCTTATAGGGAACCGTGTTCACGAAGGGTAAAAGTGGTCAAGGGAAATTTTGTGCACCGCGAACGCGAGAAAGCCCTCGCGTTCGCATAGAAGAAATAAGAGCTGGGTAGAATAGTTTTTAAAACATTTCCTCCGCGAGCTAAGTCATATTTTCCTCCATTGTTGGGCATTTTGAGAGCTATTTGGGAGAAATTGAAGAGGGTTTCGAAGAGGATTGATTGGAGGTAAGTTTTATGAACTAAAAACATGATTTAATTGTGAAATTTACCTGGAAATTCATGAAAACTTAGCAAAAAAAAAAGGGAGAAGAACTAGGGCTTGGAAATTGGAAATTTTAAATTGGGATTTGATGGGCCATTTGAGCTCGGATTTTAGATTTCTTGATATGTATAGACTCGGGGAGAGATAAGTAACCCGTTTATGTGAAAATTTCCGAGTTTTGAGAAGTGGGCCCTGGGCTCGGGTTTTGCCAATTTCGGAATTTTCGATATTTTTCGATTGTTTTCGATTGGGTATTGTTTCCTTGGCCTATTGTGACGTATTCGTTGTGGTTTTTGTCAGATTCGACGCACAGGGAGGCCGATTTGCGAGGCAAGGGCATAGCGAGCTAGAGTTTTTGCCGGTTTGAGGTGAGTAGTGATTGTAAATGATGTCTTGAGGGTTTGAAACCACGGATTGCACATCGTAGTGCTATATTGAGGTGAGACATGCGCTGGTTGATGAGCGTGGGGTCTTTTACTACTGGGGATTGTGACTTGGTCCGTCCCGATCGATGATTTTACCGTGTATGTGACTGAAACTTGTTTGTTATCATCATGATTTGGGCTAATTGTCATATTTGGGCTTTGCGCCAACTATTTGAACCCTCCGGGGATTTTTATCACTATTTCCTCACTGTATTGATTTATTACTGGAACTCAGTCCTATTGATATTTACTGTTTTACAAACTCAGCCACTTTTACTTATATTTGAAACTTAAATGATATTTCTAAAAGATGTTTTGGGTTGAGAATTACTATTCTACTAATGCCCGAGGGGCTTGTGATGATTTTCGGACCGAGTGAGGTCGAGGGCCATATGTGAGGAACTGTTGAGTTATATAAGGCCGAGGGCCTGAGATACTTTATATGCCACGAGGTGGCTTGAGTGATGTAAGGCCGAGTGCTTGAGTGATGTGAGGCCGAGTGCTCGAGTGATGTGAGGTCGAGTGTCGAGAGATTATGCCACGAGGTGGCTTGATATAGCGCTTGGGCCGTAAGGGGCCCCTCTGGAGTCTGCACACCCACTGTGAGCGCGGATACCCATTATGATCTGAGAGTGAGCCCGAGGGGCTGATACTGTTCTGAGTGATTGATATTGAGCCCGAAGGGCTGATACTATACTGAGTGTGAGCTCGAGGAGCTGATATTGTTCTGAGTTATTGATACTGAGCCCGAGGGGCTGATACTATTCTGAGAGTAAGCCTGAGGGGCTGATACTGTTCTGAGCGATTGATATTGTGCCCGAGGGGCGGATTTCTACTTGTTATTTACCTGTTAAATTACCTATTTTACTTGTTTTTAAAAAGGAATATCATTTGATTTCTGCACTGATTTACTGCTTAAGTGATTTTGCTGCTTGATATAGAATTGCTTTGTGCCTTTACATGTTTTCATACTTTCAACCATTATTTATAATTATTACTCACTGAGTCGGAGTACTCACATTACTCTCTGCACCATGTGTGCAGATTCAAGCATCGCAGAGTCCGCTCTTGGGTGCTGATTCTCCTAGTTCAGGTAGTGATTTGGAGACTACGAGGTAGTTGTTGGCGTTCGCAGCCCCGTGCCTCCCTTATCCTATCATTTTCATGTTTGTAGAACTATTGTATCGGATTTAGTGTTTAGTAGACTTGTATCCGGGTTTCTTAGTTGTTCATGACTTGTGACACCCCGGTTTGGGCTGTGTCGGGATGGTTTCTACTGTTGTTATAGTTAATTTCGCAATTTTTGGATATTATATCATCCTTTAGAACTATTTATGATATTTAACTGTTTAAAAGAGGTGTTTCGTTTGGTCTGGCTGGCCTTGTCTTCACGAGAGGCGCCATCACGACCGGGTTCGGGAATTGGGTCGTGACAACTTATGTACTCATGATTTTTCATTTATCGAGTCTGAATTTCAGTTTTTAGTTTAAAGTGTACTTTATATCTGTTTGTAGTTTTAAAATTCCAAGAAATGAGTAGTCTTTTGTAATAGAAAAATTTAGCAGTTTTATTAATGAAAATTTGAAAATTCCCAAAAATTGTTTCTTTATTTTTCGCATTTATTTTCTTGAACTACGTAATGATTTGATTCATGCGGCGTCGTGATACGTAGGCAATCCTCATCGGATCCAGTCATAATTTTTGTAAATAACTAAAATAAGAGAAGGATGTGAAAGGAAAGGACCGAAAGAAACCCAAAAAGAAAGAAAAAGAGAGCCAAAGAAAAACAAAAAACAAAGCAAGGAAAGAGAGTAAAGAAAAGAGCGGAAAATGGGAATAGAAGCGCAAAAAGCCAAAGTGGAAGAAAAGAAAATTGGGGAAAAAAGTAAGCAAAGCCGGGATGAAACATGCAACGGTGGCTAAACATGTAGAAATACATTTAACTGTATAGGTGCATCACACCCCCAACGTGCGATTACCTATGTGATTAACTGCTCCAAACTAACTGGTTTGTTGTCTACTATTAAGTACAGGTTCTATAGTAAGGTGGTTGATTTTGTGGTAGTCTGGCTTCACATCCATACTTCACGAGGTCAAAAGGAAGTGTTAAAATGTCTTCGGAAATTCCTCTGCCAATATTTCCTATTCCGGAGAATAGTCCGATCTCGGCCATTCCAACTTCTGAGTCAGCAACTACTGAGGAAAATAGGATTCTGCATCTCCGCATGATGGAAATGTGGGATGCCTGGGCAAACGGAAAAGAACCACCAAGTTCAATACCCGGATTCCCTGAGTTGTTTCCCAGGGCAAGTGGGACCTACAACATCCCCATAAGTTATCCAAATACCCCACTGGGATATCCTACCATTTCAGCCCACTTTGCTGGAACACCTTCTGAGGCCCGCCTCAGGTGTTAACTTCAGGTGCGGCTTCAAATATATTCATCGTGCCACCTTGTTCAGCCATGGCACAACCTGATTTACCCAGGCCTAGCTTCGATCCATCTTCCTTCACATTGCAATCACCATTTTTCCCAATGGAACCAACCCAGTTTACTACCAATGCTTACCCTCAGCCGCCTCGGTACGCGTTTACCACAGGGCAAGAGAAAACCTCAAAAACCCCTGAACAAGAGGATATTACCAGAAAGATGAGAAGCATGGAGCAAAGTCTAAAAAATATACGGGGTCTGAGTGGGCAAAAGAGCGTGTCTTATGCTGACATGTTCATGTTTCCACACATCCATCTACCCTTGGGTTTCAAAACCCCAAAGTTTCAAACACATGACGGGTATGGGGATCCCCTTGCCCACCTCAAAAGGTACTGCAACCAACTATGGGAAGCGGGGGGAAAAGAAGAGCTGCTCATGGCTTAATTTGGAGAAAGTTTGGTCGGTATTGCTTCTGAATGGTATATGGATCAGTATATATCTCGCTGGCATATTTGGGATGACCTGGCTCGGGACTTTGTCAGGCAGTTTCAATATAACATTGACATTGCCCCCGACAGGAATTCATTGTCAAACCTAAAGAAGAAGACCTCGTAGAGTTTTCGAGAGTATGCTGTCAAATGGCGCAAACAAGCGGCCAGAGTCAAACCCTCAATGGATGAAGCAGAGATGTTCAGTGTCTTCCTTCAAGCCCAAGAGGCTAATTATTATCAAAATATGATGTTTGCGATGGGTAAGACGTTTGCCGAAGCCATCAAAATCGGTGAAATTGTTGAAAATGGGTTGAAAATAGGGAAAATTTTGAGTCAGTCTGCTATAAGGGCTACCTCCCAAGCAATCCAGGGTGGGTTTGGAGGAGTAGCAAATCGAAAGAAGAAGGAAAAAACAACAATGGAACTTTAAGTGCAAGGAAACCCCGTCCATCCAAACCTCTGTTCTCTGAAAGAACCCCACAACATTACTATCCCCACCAAGATGTGGCTTACGCTATGGTTCCTCAGCCATACGCAGTGATGAATGCCCAACCCTACGGCAGACCACAACAACAATTTAATCAGAACTGAGCTCCATTTCCCAGAAATCACCCTCATCACCAAGCTCACTATAATCCCCGACCTCCACAGGACAATTTTCGTACCCGGGAACCACCCAAGATACAAAATTTCACACCCATCGGTGAATCTTATTCCAGCCTTCTTCCCAAACTTGTTCAGATGGGTTTGTTGCAGCCTGTACCCCAAACCAGGCAGAACCCAGCGCCGCCCGCTTACAGAGCTGGTACTCGATCTGCCTACCATTCAGGGGCATAAGGGCATGATACAGATGACTGTTACACCCTGAAGAGGGTTGTGGAAAATTTTATAGAACAAAAGAGAATAGTGCTAAAACACGAAGACGTTCCTAATGTAACCAACAATCCATTACCGGCTTACAACAACGGGCCAATTATTGGAATGATCTATGAAGATAGAGAGTTTGACCCAGCTTTAAAAGCCATCATTGCCATAGCCGATGTGGAAAAGAAGCCAAAAGCTTTCGCGAAGTAAGACAAGGGGGAAAAAGAGTAAAACTACCCTTCAGAAGACCGAAAAGAAAGTGGAAGATGAAATTGGGGCAGCACCCTCCAAAGATGTCGTTCTCTATGTTCCTCGAGGCCACAATAAAGAACAGATGTCATTGAGTCCTCCTAGAAGGTTTGAGCTAAACAAAGGAGCTAAAATGTATGTGCATAAAGGGACCCATGTGGTGCGGGGGCCAATAGTTCCACCAAGGCTGAATGAGCCCGTGGTTATTGATCGCGCGCCGCAAAGGCCCATGACAGATACCACTGTCGTTCCATGGAACTATAACAAAGTGGTAGTAACTTACAAAGGCAAAGAGATCTTGGGAGAAGTTAAGGAAAATAACTCGGCTGAGAAGTACCTCAATATGGAGGAAGTGAATAATGCCACAAAGAAACGTTTCCCGCCCAAGAAGCCAGCGAGTGCTGAAGAAGCAGAAGCATTCTTCCAAAAAAATGAAAATGGCAAACGACGAGGTATTCGACTAGCTCTGAAAGTCTCTTGCCCAAGTCTCTCTGTTGTCTCTGCTAATGAATTCAACTGAACATCAAAATGTGTTGATCAAAACTCTTAATGAAGCATACGTACCCATTGAAACCACTGTAGAATAGTTGGAGATCATGGCGGAGAGGTTACTTGCAGTCAATCAAATCTCTTTCAGCAAGAATGATTATCCCCCGGAAGGGAACGCACACAACAAAGCCCTCCACCTGACAGTTAAATGCGAAGGGTATTATGTGAAAAGGGTCATGCAAGATGGTGGTTCTGGGGTAGATATTTGCCCAATCTCAACTCTGCAATGTATGGAAATCGGTACTGAGAGAATCAGACCCAACAACGTTTGTGTGCGTGCCTTTAACGTCATAGAGAGAGATACAATAGGCGAGATTGATCTGATCTTGACTATCGGCCCAGTGGACTTCGAGGTGACCTTTCAGGTCTTAGACATGGATACTTCCTATAATTTCCTCTTGGGAAGGCCGTGGATTCACGCAACAGGGGATGTGCCTTCTACTTTCCACTAGATGGTGAAATTAGAACATGAAGATCAGGAGATTGTAGTTCACGGGGAAGATGGGCAATCAATTTATTGGGACCTGTCAATCCCTTGTCTTAAAGCTAGAGAAGGAAGTGAACATATAGTCTATCAGGCTTTTGAGGTTGTGGTCGCGGACCAATGTGAAGAAGGAAACCCTTGACCTCAACCCTTTCTCTCAAATGCATCAATTATGGTTTCCAAAGAAATGATCAGACGTGGTTACAAACCCGAGATGGGGCTTGGGAAGTCATTGCAAGGAATCATCGAACCTATCACCCTGGCTGCTAGTGAGAAGTTCTTTGGGGTAGGTTTCCAACCCACATCAGCTGATGGAAAATGGGCGAATAAAAGAAAGAACAATGGTTGAGTCTTGTCTCAGTCGATTCCGCATCTTTATAGGACATTTGTCAAGCCTAAGTACAATAAGGAAGAGGAATATGAGGCCTTTACGGCCGAGGAAATTGAAGAAATATGTGGGGCTATGAGGCTGATGCTGTATGAAACCCACATGGTCCAACCAGGGGAAGGATCAAGCACCGCTGAGGTGTTATACATGGGACCTAGTGCCAAACTGCAAAATTGGAAGGCTACTTCATTCCCAATCAGGCAGGAATCTCGGTAGTCCAGTCCTGCCACTTTTTCTGCATCACGAGTTATTTCAGGGTGTAACTCGGATGTTTTCTTTAGTTTCCTGTCTTTAATTTCCAATGTAAACCCTATTATCTTCAAATTCAAAGAAATGAAATCAATATTTCATAGTTCATCTTTCTTTATTCTTTCTTTTTTTGTTATTTTTCTATTTTATTTCTTTTTTCAATTCTAATAATGTGGCTTTAAATAACATGACATGCTTGCGGACTTTATGTCCAAATCTAAACACGCTATCTAACTGTGAAATAATGAACAAAGAACCGAAATATGATGAAGAAGATGCTTTTAGAGAAATAAATCGAGAATTGGAATAATTTGAGAATAAACCTAAGCCGAACTTAAATGATACTGAGCCGGTTAATTTGGGTAGTTTTGAAGAAGTCAGGGAAACCAAGATAAGCATCCACACAGATGAAAAAACCCGGGAGGCATTGATTCAACTCTTGTTTGAATTCAAAGATGTGTTTGCTTGGTCATACGATGACATGCCAGGACTAAATGTTGATTTGGTGGTTCATAAGTTGCCAACTTACCCTGATCGTCTCCTTATCCATCAAAAGCAAAGAAAGTTTAAAATTTATATCAGTGACAAGATTAAAGAAGAGGCCACAAAACAGTTGAAAGTGGGGGTGATCCGAGTGGTTCGATAAACCACATGGCTAGCCAATGTAGTTCTAGTGCCAAAGAAAGACGGGAAAACCCAAGTGTGTGTGGATTACAGAGATCTGAACAAAGAAAGTCCTAAGGATAATTTCCCTTTGTCGAACATCCACATCCTTGTTGATAACTACGCCAAATATGAAATACAATCCTTCATGGATTGTTACGTAGGATATCATCAGGTGTTGATAGATGAAGAGGATGCAGAAAAGACGGCTTTTACCGCACCCTGGGGCACATATTGTTATAGAGTCATGCCTTTTGGTTTGAAGAATGCCAGGGAAACTTATATGAGAGCCATGAATGCCATTTTTCATGACATGATGTACCAAGAGATAGAGGTGTATGTGGATGACGTGATCATCAAGTCCAGGACCCAGGATGACCATGTTCGGGATTTGAGAAAATTCTTTGAGCGGCTGCGTAAATATGATCTAAAGCTAAACCCAGCCAAATGTGCATTTGGGGATCCATCTGGAAAACTTTAGGGATTCATAGTCAGTCGGAGGGGCATCGTGCTGGACACGACAAAGATAATGTCTATTCGAGATTTGCCTCCTCCGAGAACCAAGAAAGATGTTATGAGCTTGTTGGGAAGATTGGATGACATCAGCTGATTCATTGCTCAGTTAACGTCTACATGTGAAACCATTTTCAAGCTGTTAAAGAAAGATGCAGCAATCAAATGGACAGACGAGTGCCAAAAAGCTTTTTACAAAATCAAATAATATCTGTCGAACCCGCCAATTTTGGTTCCACCTGAATCGGGAAGACCTCTGTTCCTATATTTGACAGTATTGGAAAACATCTTTGGTTGTGTCCTCGGACAACATGGCATGACCGGGAGGAAAGAGCAGGCGATCTACTATTTGAGTAAAAAGTTCACAAGCTACGAGGCTAAATATACTCTGTTGGAAAGGACTTGTTGCTCTTTGACCTGGGTAGCTCAAACGCTGAGGCATTACTTGTTGGCCTACACCACTTATCTCATCACCAGGTTGGACCCTTTAAAGTACATATTCTAGAAACCAATACCGACGGGAAGGTTAGCAAAGTGGCAGATCCTACTCACTGAAATTGACATAGTCTACGTCACTCGCACGACAATGAAAGCCGAAGCATTAGCAGATCACCTGGCGAAAAACCCGGTTGATGATGAATACCAGCCTTTGAACACCTACTTCTCGGATGAAGAGGTAAATTCAATTGAGGCAATATCCGAAGATACTAATACTTGGAAAATGTTCTTTGATGGAGCGGTAAACGCAAAAGGTGTTAGAATCGGTGCAATCTTGATCTCACCCATTGGTCAGCATTATCTAGCCACCGCCCGGCCTCAGTTTTTCTGCACAAACAACACTGCCGAGTATGAAGCCTGCATTATGGGTATGAACATGGCAATTGACCAAGATGTCGAAGAATTGTTAATCATAGGAGATTCGAATATGATTATACAACAAACCCAAGGAGAATGGGAGACTCGAGATGTCAAACTTATTCCCTACAAGCAACATGTGGAAGATCTTAGCAAGCGGTTCAAGTCAATAGAGTTCAAGTACATCCCTCGTTGTCACAATGAACTAGCCGATGCATTTGCTACTTTGGCCTCGATGCTACCATACCCAGGCAATGCCCATATTGATCCCTTGGAAATCCAAATCCGGTAAAGGCACGGTTATTATAATACGGTTGAGGCAGAACCGAATATTCAGCCATGGTATCACGATATCAAAAGATTTCTGAAAACTAAAGAATACCCCGAGCAAGCCAGTGGAGACCAAAAGAGAACCATTAGACGGCACGCAAGTGGTTTCTTCTTGAGCGGTGAAGTCTTGTACAAAAGGACTCCGGATCTCAATTGTTAAGATGTGTTAACGACAAAGAGGCCGAAAGAATCATGTATGAAGTATACGCAGGAGTGTGCAGACCCCATATGAACGGGTATGTTTTGGCAAAGAAAATCCTCCGAGATGGTTATAACTAGATGACTATAGAAAAAGACTGCTTCAGTTTCGTTCGGAAATGTCACCAATGTCAGGTGCACGGTGATTTGATTCATGCACCGCCTACAGAACTGCATCCTATGTCAGCACCTTGGCCATTTTTTGCCTGGGGCATGGATGTCATTGGGTCGATTGAGCCGAATGCTTCAAATGGGCATAGGTTCATATTGGTCGCTATCGACTACTTTACAAAGTTGGTCGAAGCAATTACTCTCAAATCTGTCACCAAGAAAGCTCTATTAGACTTCGTGCATTCCAACCTCATTTGTCGTTTTGGTATTCCTGCAACTATCATTACGGATAATTCTGCAAATTTGAATAGTCATTTGATGAGGGAGATATGTGAACAATTCAAGATAACGCATCGGAACTCTACTCCTTATCGTCCCAAAGCCAATGGTACCGTTGAAGCAGCAAACAAGAACATCAAAAATATTTTGAGAAAGATGATTCAAAGTTCCAGGCAGTGGCATGAAAAGTTGCCTTTTGCATTATTGGGGTATCGCACCACGGTGCGCACATCGGTCGGAGCAACCCCGTACATTTTGGTTTATGGCACTGAAGCTGTAATACCCACGGAAGTTGAAATCCCTTCTCTCCGAATCATTGTTTAAGCTGAAATTGAAGACAGTGAGTGGGTCAAAACCCGTTTGGAACAGTTAACCCTGATCGATGAAAAGCGAATGGCCATAGTCTTCCACGGGCAGTTGTATCAACAAAGAATGGCTCGTGCTTACATCAATAAAGTGCAACCTAGAAACTTTGAAGTGGAGCAACTCATTTTAAGGCGTATTCTTCCCCATCATTAGGAAGAAAAAGGAAAATTTTCTCCTAATTGGAAAGGCCCATACATCATCAGAAAGTTGTTGCCAAAAGGGGCATTGTATCTGGGAGATATTGAAGGGAATGACCCAGAAACAGTTGTGAATGCAGACGCAGTCAAAAGGTATTATGTCTAATCCTTCTACAGCAATAGCATTATCTGATTGGGATGACGAAGGCTTTCATTCTCGCTACCTCAAAAACTCCAATCTTTTGCTAACCATTTGAGTCGGTTACTTTTCTTTCATTACTCCCTTTGGAACTCTAAGATGCTTGTAACAAAAAAAAGAGAAAACAAAACAAAAACAAACAAAAGAAAACAACAAAACAAAATGTTTCCCTAAACTACGTTCGGCTTGATTCCGAAAGGATACGTAGGCAGCCTCTCTCTGGGGTTCAGTCACACCAAAACAAAAACCCAGATTTCCCCAAAAGTGAAACTGGGGCAGATGTTATAATGGTTCGGCGATGATCCTGCCTGAATGGTTCTAAAGTTGTAATTCGATCCAACTCTTTTTACCCAAACCTTGTTCAAGTCCTTCCGATTAATCGGCGAAAAATTTTCAAAATCGGAGAACGCAACTGTTTAGATTCTATACAATCAAGATTAGAGAAATAAAATGAGAGAGTCTTATTGATGAAAACCCATGGGCACCATAAGTCAATGGTGAGCAGAGAAATTGAAAATGAGAGAGTCTTGTCGGTGAAAACTCGTAAAGAGCACTATAAGGCGATAGTGAGAAGAGAAATGAGAGAGGCCGATTGGCGAAAACCTGCAAAGGGAACCGTTGATCGAAAGGAAGAAACCCCTCACCACCATTGGTATTGAAAGAGTCCTGGTAAGGTTTCTCGATATTAAAACACGGGTCGCAATGGGTTTATGAGAAGTTGGATAGTTGTGCAAATTGGATATCCAGTCTAAGAAGCATGTCATGTCTATTGAAGTCTGCATGCACCCCATATAAGTCCTTCTTTCCTCCCCGAAAGGGACACTTCTCCTTAAATTCACTTTCTTGTCCTTTGTTTACTTTTATTTGGATCCCTTTTGGTCTAACTCTATTTCGAAACTAATACAAAGAAAAGGTGGCAAGATTGGTTATACAGGGTTCTGCTTAATAAAATCCACGCCCAAAGAAAAGTACCCAGCCTTAGCGGGTGCATCAAGTCGATCCCGACTGGCCATGATGACTGATGCTCTGAAATTAGAGTTATTAAAAATGAAAAGCAATACAAGGTCAAAAGCCCCTAGAGGCAGAATAAGGTGAGAGGGCCAAAAGCCCCACACAGTTGAACCATCATCTGGAAAGTTTGGAAAGTTGAGTTCCTCGGTTTTAGGAAAGAGATTAATCTTTAGAAAAGCCAGCAAGTAGCAGAGGTTCTAACTAAAAGAGTTGGGCCGAGATCAAGTGATCAAAAATAATCAAGGCCACAAAACCAACCATCGTTTTGAACTAACAATTGTTCTTTGTTTGAAAATTTGAAACAGGTACAATCCAAAGCAACCGTGCAAGAAGCAGGTGCAACCAAAAGGGAAAAAGAAATGCGCAAGTGCTAGAAACAGCTTTGTAGCAATAATCAATCCAAAAGGGAGGTTTCCTCCAAATCCTTTCCTGCATTTTTACTAAAATAAATATGTGTGATGAAAAATGAAATGAAATGAAAAAAGAGATAAGAGGAAAATCCAAAAAAATGGTAGTTTAGAATCCCCAATATCAATCTTTTACTTTTTGCCAACATAGGGCTCCAATCCCTAGTTGAGATTTAAGACATAGGGCCTCCATTCCCTAGTCGCCTTTTTGCCAACATTAGGACTCCAATCCTTGAGTTGAGATTTTAGACATAGGGCCTCCATTCCCTAGTCGCCTTTTTTGCCAACATTAGAGCTCCAATCTCTGAGTTGAGATTTTAGACATAGGGCCACCATTCTATATTCACCTTTATTGCCAACATTAGGGTTCTAATCCTAGAGTTGAGTCTTTTAGACATAGGGCCTCGATTCCCTAGTCACCTTTTTGCCAACATTAGGCTCCAATCCCTGAGTTGAGATTTTTAGACATAGGGCCTCCATTCCCTAGTCGCCTTTTGCCAACATTAGGGCTCTAATTCATAAGTTGAAATTTTAGACATAGGGTCTCCATTCCCTAGTCGCCTTTTTCTTTGCCAACATTAGGTCTCCAATCCCTGAGTTGAGATTTTAGACATAGGGCCTCCATTCCCTAGTCACCTTTTGCCAACATTTGGGCTCCAATCCCTAAGTTGAGATTTTAGACATAAGGCCTCCATTCCCTAGTCGCCTTTTTTTTGCCAAGATTAGGGATCCAACCCCTAAGTTGAAATTTTAGACATAGGTCCTCCATTCCCTAGTCGCATTTTGCCAACATTAGGGCTCCAATCCCTAAGTTGAGATTTTTAGATATAGGGCCTCCATTCCCAAGTCGACTTTTTGCCAATATTAGGGCTCCAATCCGTGAGTTGAGATTTTTAGACATAGGGCCTCCATTCCCTAGTCGCCTTCTTGACAGCATTAGAGCTCCAATCCCTGAGTTGAGGTTTTAGACATAGGTCCTCCATTCCATAGTCACCTTGTTTGCCAGCATTAGGGCTCCAATCCCTGAGTTGAGATTTTAGACATAGGGTCTCCATTACCTAGTCGTGTTTTTGCTAACATTAGAGCTCAAATCCCTGAGTTGAGATTTTTAGATGTAGGGCCCTCCATTCCCTAGTCGCCTTTTGCCAACATTAGGGCTCCAATCCTAAGTTGAGATTTTAGATATAGGGCCTTCATTCCCTAGTCGTCTTTTGCCAACATTAGGGCTCAAATCCCTAAGTTAAGATTTTAGACATAAGTCCTCCATTCCCTAGTCGCCTTTTTCTTGCTAACATTAGGGATGCAATCCCTGAGTTGAGATTTTAGACATAGGGCCTCCATCCCCTAGTCGGCTTTTGCTCACATTAGGGATCCAATCCCTAAGTTGAGATTTTAGACATAGGGCATCCATTCCCTAGTCGCCTTTTTTTGCCAACATTAGGGCTCCAACCCCTAAGTTGAGATTTTTAGACATAGGGCCTTCCATTCCCTAGTCGCCTTTTTGCCAACATTAGGTCTCAAATCCCTGAGTTAAGATTTTTAGACATAGGGCCTCCATTCCCTAGTCGAATTTTTTGCCAACATAGGGCCTCCATTCCCTAGTTGAGAATTTTAGATATAGGGCTCCATTCCCTAATCTTTCCTCATGAAGACACACAATCCTTATTTTATCGCTTTCAAAAAAAATCTAGATTTTAGTTACAATTAGCTCACGAAATTTTACTAGTGAAAACTGGGGCAGAAAAATTTCGTTTGTTTGTTTGTTTTGGTGTCTGAGCGGGTTTGACCTCGAGGCACAGGATTCGAGATGACCAAAAGAATGAGTCTCAATCTAGAATAAAGAAAAGAAGAAGAAGAAGAACAAAAGAAGTGAATTCAAAAGGTTGAAGCAGAGAAAGATGCGGACTGCTCAAGATATGATTTAAGTCACAAGCTTCGCATGTCCCGCCTTGATCCAAAGCTGAAGAAAGAACCAGTAGTTGGCGAGCATCAAGATTCAGATCGGAGTCCACGGCAAGAACTAGCTAAGACTCAAGATCAAGCTTCAAGAGATTTATAGATAGGAATCTTGTAACTCGTAGTTGATAGGCTTAGATAGTTTAGCTTTTTATTCTCCATTTTTTGTGTAATAAGGAGTTCAGCAAGCAGTAGCAGCAGCAACAGTGAAATCACAGCTTTCCGGTAGTCCCAGCTACCAAAACTTCCAGAACTACACTAACTTGATTCCTTTATAGCCAAGGATATGTAGGAAACCTCTGAAGCAAGGTTTGGTCAGACTCTTTTCAAAAAATGCTTCTCAGGGAGTTTCAAACGGGCAAAAATCCCTCATAATTGCTCATTTTATTTTTGCCCGAAAAGACTTCGTGTTTCCGAGCAAAGAGGGGCAGCTGTGAGCATGTGATTTTTGCCTCACGTGAAGTACTCCTACAGAATCCCGAATTAGATTTTTTTATTTTAATTATTTGTTATTTTAGGAATTATTATAGAATTCTTCTAATTATTTGCATTCTTTGCGTGCATGTTTAATTTTAGTTAATTCATAAAAAATACATTACATTTGCATTTAGGATTTAGTGTTACATTTTTAGATTAATTAGTAAATTAGTTGTTTTACAAAAAATGAAAAAATCACAAAAAATAAATAGTTCATGTTGCATTTTCACTCTTTAAATTCGAATTTTGTAGCTTTTTCTTTTAAATTAGGAGTTAATTAATTTTTGTAAATACTATGCTTGAGTAATTAATATTTTTGATAGGTTAATTTAGTTTTAAGATTTAATTTAGGTTTTATTTTAATTTGAAAAAGAAAAGGATTTGAAATTGAAAAAGAAAAAGAAAAGAAATAAAAGAAATCCGATTTTGGGTTGTTACAATTGAAAATCCTCAGGCCCAAATCATTTTTCCCCAAAACCCGCTCAAAGATCCGGCCCAATTACCCTTTTACCCGGTTTGTCTTTTTAATCCGCCAAACTACGTCGTTTGGAGTTCATATAGTTCAAACAGATCTGAGCCTTCCGTTTTGATTCATCCAACGGCTGTCAAAACCCTTCCCGTTTAATTTAAAATTGTCCGAAGACCAACTAAATAACCTAGTACTCATCCCTCTGCTTCATCTCCTTCGCTTCTCTAACTTCAAAGACTAAACCCTAGCCCCGCCCTAACATTCTCCGGTGGCGGCGGCACCTCAAACTCCCCCCAAATTAACACCACAAAATCCTCATGACCTCCTCTTTCCCAATCCCTGACCAACTTTCCTCGAATCCCTCTACACTGGTTCGAATCTTGAATCAAAGGTCGAAGCCTTAAACCCTAAATCGCTTTACCCTCGGATCTGTGGCATGCAAGACCTAGGCCTTTAAGTTTTTAAGTTTCGAAGTCTGATTTAACACAAAATTAATGATGCTCGCTGGTTCTTGATAAAGAACAAGCGATTAGCATTGGTTTTGGTTAAATCGGAGCGTCCAATGTTGGTTTCGAGTTAAGTGGGTAAGTTTTCTTTCATCTTTATTGTTTCTTTCCGTCTTTCTTGTTTCATCCTTATATTCCTCTTCTTTTCTTCTCCTCTTCTTTAAGTGGTCTTTATTCTGAAAATTGATAAAAGTTTCAAACCTAGGGTTTTCCCTTTGGATTGGTTTGTGGTCGGATTTACTCTATTTGTTTTCCAGTTTTCTTTTTCAACTTTGAAAAAAGTTGTTCATTGATTTCGTTTATTCATCTGCTTGGCTATTATTCATGCCATGTTTAAAATTCTGATTTTTTCCCTTCTGGTTTTAGTCTCATAGTTAGTTTAATTAGGTTTGTTCCGACTTAATAATGTAATTAATTCTAGCTTATTGGTTAGTTTAAAAAGGAAATCATTCATTTAGATAGCCTTTAGTTTTGAAAGCATTCAAGTGTTTTTTTTCTGTCTCTCATTGAATCACTAAAATTGATTTCTGATTTGGCTTGGGCTTTGCGGTCATTTCTGAGCCATTTTCAAGGGAAGCCCACTCATTTTGGTTTAAGTCTTGGGTCAGAATTGACCCATGTGGTCTGATGTGGTAATTGACAGGGTCTTAAAGGGTGGTTTAGGGAATTTAAGTAAGGGAATCTCTCATAACTAATTTAGGAAGCTGCTAGGAAGGTGGGTTTGGGACTGTTTTAACAAACAGAATTCGAATTTGAGGATTAACTAGCAAAAATAAAAAATTGAAAAGGAGTAAAGGGCAATAACTTGACTCATTTTTTCTGCCCTAAAGCTCCCTATAAAGGGCATTGTTTCTTCACTCTCAAGACAAATTTTAGAGACTGAAAAACACAAACAAAAATGAAGAAAACGGTTGGGTCTCTTCCAAGCTCAAAAACACTAAACTTTTGTTGAAAATTTGGCTTCTGGCATCTGGTTTTGTTTCCTTTTGGTTCATTAGAATCTCTGAAAGATTGAAATCAAGTAGTTAGTTTTTTGTTTGGTATTGCTGGTTGAAAATGGTTTGAGTTTGGGTTTTCAAAAGGCTTGGTTTGAGTTTTCAAAAGGCTTGGTTTGAGTTTGTTGTTGTTGTTACTGTTACATTGCTGCATTTTGTTGTTGTTGTTTCCTCCTAGTCTCAGGCTAAATTTTTGATCTATTATTGTTGTATTCAGGTACACGTTTCTGAATTCTATCTAATGTGAGGCCTGATTCGAAGTTGAAATGGAAATATGGAGCTTTGAGCATAGTGTCAACTTGTTTTGCTCATAGTTTAGCTTTATTTTATTTCAATTACTTTGTTCTGAGTTATATGGTGCATTGTATTATATTGGTTGTTGATAATACTCTTCTGAGAGATGAATTTAGTTTGAAATTAGTGGGAAACTCCATTTTCTATCAAATATCTCACAGCTAGATGTTAGCTTTTGGCAGCTGAACTCTTTTTCTTGAATTTGATCTTGAACTGTTAGGGAAACTTGATGAATAACCTATTTAGTTGAATAAGTAGTTAGACTCTACATTCAATCATGTTAAATCATGTAATATGGACTGTATTAGATCTCTTCTGCTATGTAATTCATTTAAACTGTTATAACACGTTTGTTGTATTTGGATGGTGTTGTGTTCATGTAATTAGGTAGCTGATTGTTTTCTTAAGTTTAGTGTTATAAAATCATGTTAAAAGGGAGAGAAATGGTCCAGAATACTCTAAGAGTTGAGCTATGCGCTGATTTAATCTTGGTTTACTTATGAGCATGTTTAAGTTTGAATTAATATGAAAAATGCAGAATGATTAGCTAGTTGGTTAGTGTTTCAATAGTTAAAAATTTCAGAAGTAAATGTTAGTTTAATTTCGTGTTTTTTATAGTCCTAGTTGGTTGGCATTTAAATGAATTTGCACAAATGTTTGGTTTCAAAGATTGGGCCTAATGCTGGCCCAATTTATAAAAGTTCAATTTCAAATGCATGTTCTATGTCATGGACGCCCTTTCTTCTACAAAGAATTGGGCTCATTTTTGGGCCCAAGCTTGAAGGATCTGCCCATTGGATTGTTTGTCTTTCGTTGTTTGGACCTATATTGTTTTCGTCAAATCCAATTCCATGTTCATGTTGTTGTTGTCTGGGACGAGTTTTTTTAAGTAATTGATTATTTGAACAAGGTTTATTAGTTGTTAAATAAGTTCGAACATTTAGTATAAAAAATTAGAATTCCTTAAAGCTTTCCTTCATTAACTAGCCTCTTAAAAATAGTTTGAGATGTGCCATATTAGCCAAACGCACAATTTATGGCCCTCAAAAGCTAATTTAGAAACCTTTTTAGTTAGAATAACTTGAGGCGTGCCGTGCCAAATAAATCTTAAAAATGCATGGCCCTCATTTAATTAATTTTAATCCTTAGAAATCGAGGCGTGCCATTTAGTTCAATTTTCCATGGCCCTCGCAATTTTGAAAGTGCTTAGTTTCTTTAGGCGCGCTATTTAAAAAATTACTTTCCTAAAATCGGGTGTGCATTTCATGTGACCCAAATCCAAATCTCGACAACGTTAAATAAAATATGTCACGGACCGCGGGTGCATTTCATGTGGCGTGATTCAAGACGTGTTTTAGATAACGTTGAAATCCTCCTTAAAAAATAATTAAAAGCGGTTAATGAGTTAAAATGTACCATAGGCTAAAACATGTATTAAAATCGGATAATAGGCCAATTATAATAGTTTAAGTGACCGTGCTAGAACTACGAAATCTGGGAGTGCCTAACACCTTCCCTCCGGTTAACAGAATCCCTTATTCAGAATTTCTGGTTCGTATACCTCAAAAGGAAAGTCGAAATTTCCTCGATTTGGGATTTAAAATAAACTGGTGACTTGGAACACCAATTAAAATATTCCAAGTGGCGACTCTGAATTGAATAAATAATCCCATTTCGAATAATGTCACTTAAAATGGAAAAATTCCCTTGTACTACCTTCGCGTGTGTAAAAAGGAGGTGTGACAGCCGCATCAATTGTTATTTACGTATTCTTCTTCTGCTGAGATTCATTATTGTGGTGTTGAAACTCTCTTAAGGATTGGTTATAGCTTAGTAATGGTAGAAAGACTGGGTTCCATATTTATTTAATACAAGTTTATGCTCTATTTCATTCCGTATTTTCTTCTTGCTTTATTATAAATTATTGCAGGATATATTGTTTATGCCTCGTTGTAGCCTCATCACTACTTTGTCGAGGTTAGGCTCGACACTTACCAGTACATGGGGTCGGTTGTACTGATACTGCACTCTGCACTTTCTGTGTAGATTTCGGAGCTAGTAGTGGTGGATCGAGGGGTCAGTTGCTGATACTGCTTTAGGAGACCCAAGGTAGTCCTGCAGGCGTCCGCAAGCCCTGCGTCCCCTCCTATGTTTACTTCATTTCAGTTTTACTTTCTTTGAGACAGATGTATTTTTCTTTCAAACCCATGTTTAAAATTATTCATAGAACGTTCATGAGTTGTGACACCAGTTTCTGGGTGGTGACTATTTCAGATTGGTTAATAGTATAATGCTAATTAGTTAAATATGAACTTCCGCTTTTATTTCTGTTGGATTAGCTTTTGTTAATCTTAATTATAAAAAATATAAAGGAAAAAGGTAAATATATCTCTAACGTTGGCTTGCCTAGCAAGTGTGATGTTAGGCGCCATCCAATTCGATTTTTGCGTTTTTTTTTTTTGATTTTTTCGATTATTTATCTTTTTTTTCTTAAACACTACCAAACGCATATTCCGGCAACTACATTTTTAACGTAACACTATCAAATCAATTGCTCTTTGAGAAATCTATCATTTACCAATATCACGACACAGGTTTGAAGCCAAATTCAACAACAGATCTTAAAAAACTTTTCGGAACTACTGTAGCATAGAATTAGCAAAATCTCCTGCATTTATTGTCAAAGATATTAAGGTTCTAAACAATTATCATTGGCGCAAGACGTTGCTGTAGCGAAAATATTGGTTGATTTATGTTATTTCAAGATTTTTGGAAGAAACACGTTTGAGTTGGGAAAATCATTGCTCCTTCACGCAGTGCTGCCATGGCCACTCTGGCCAGTGGCCAGCTACCCCGACTTGCTAGGCTACCTCCTCAACCACCCCCCAACATCACACAGCAAGGCACGACAACAATTAATGTTCCAAAACCTTTGGATTATTCAAACGCTGTAAAACCTACGCCCAGTAATTCGACAGTGCAAGATCAAGCAGTAGTAGTTGATCCAATTCCTCCAATACAAGCTCAATTCTTTCAAGGACAACCAGCTGTATGTTTTACAGAATCAGAAGTGGAACGTATGAACTATATGGAAGGACTGCAACAGGCAGTTGTGTGCAAATTTTCATACGGATGGCCAGATATCAATGAAATACGTCGAATTGTTCCAACGCAGTGTGGTATCAAAGCTGAATGCAACATTGGATATCTTCGTGACAGACACATTTTGATTCAATTTTCATTATGGCAAGATTACGTAGATTTCTCATCAAAAAGTGTGTGCTATGTTAAGGATAAGCATGGGGATGAATATCAACTAAGAACTTTGATCTATGATGCAAAATTTAAAGTTGGAGAGGAGACACCTAAGGTAATGGCTTGGATTTCATTCCCTAAATTTGTTGCCTACCTATTTTGTCAGAGAATGCTTGTTCTCTCTAGCTTCTGCTGTAGGTAAACCCCTTTACTTGGATTTGGCTACTGTCAAGAAAACCAGACCTAGTTGTGCTCGTGTTAAAGTGTTGGTGGATCTGCTAGCTGACCTCCCCAAGAAAGTTCGAATGGACATTGTCAATGAAGTAAATGGGGAGGTAAGAACTGAATGGGTAACCATTAACTATGATTATTTACCAAAGTACTGTAAAGAGTGCAAGTTACAAGGTCATGATATGCTTGAATGTTGAAGAATTAATCCGAATTTAAGGGAAAGCAAAAATGTCCAGCAGAAGGAAAATGTCGAAAATGTGAAACAAGGCACTAAGAAACCTGCAAAACATGATGCTCCTTTGATGATCCTTACTAGTGGTAAGATAGTTGGTAATGCAGGCCCTCAATGGAAGGAAATTCGCGACAATAGGGGACTAAACAAAGGCAAACAAGCTGAAGGTACTACTGCACAAGGGAGCAATAAGAAATCATGCAGCAAATAGGGAATCAACAGCTGATTGTGTACAAAAAGATTTGGGGAATGAACAGCATTTTCACAATGAGTCAACTGCCCACTGGGTCCAAATGGCATTCAAACATAATGTAGTTCAAGTCAATACTTCATGTCAAGATATTCCTTCACAGGACACCAAAGTTGAACAACAATTAGCAAACAACAAAGAAAATGAATTTGTTGAAGATACAGATTTTGAGAAATTCAGGACCAATGAAAAAGAAAAAGAGGCAGGAGGGAGATTATGGCTCAACCAAACAGAGGAAGACTTAGAAAATGGTCAGATTCCAGATACAATGCATAGTGATGAAGAATTTAGAGGAAATGAAGTGGAAGATGAGGATCAAAGTGTTAATGGTAATGCCAATACAATCAATATTCAAAGCATCAGTGAATGCACAAATGCAGCAACAGAAAAGACAAAGAGGGAAACATTAATATTATAGATCCATGAGGGACTTCACATAAGGCTGTTAGTGATGTCCTGAAAGAAGCTAAAAATGCAGACAAGAAACAAGACAAGAATGCAGACAAGAACCAAGCTATGACAGTGCAGGTTTATGCAAGAAGTATTGTTCCATTGAGCACCGTGCAGGATATAACAGGAAGTAACGTTCCATTGAACAAAACAATGTTGTTGACCAATGAACATGCTGAAAAAGATACCGAACTTACCAACTAGGCAGAGGATATTGTTTCATCAAAAGAAGCAGTAGAAGCACATGATCAAGTTCACCATGCAGAACTTAAAGGTAGAGACATGGATGAGGAATCCACTGCACAAAATTTCCTTAATGTTGCCAAGCAGGGAGATCTATCGCTGAGGCTTATTGAACTAGTAAAATCTGTATCAAAGGGAAAAAAGAAACAGTCAAAAAGAGACTTCTACTGTCCCAGTTAGTGGAGTACAAACAAGGAGAACACTGTCTAAATCCCAAAACATTTAATGGAATCCATTATATGGAATGTCAGGTCAGTAAACACAATGCAAGCATTTGAAAGGCTGATTACAATGCACAGAAAATATCATTTTGAGTTCATAGGCATCCTTGAGTCTATGCAACAGTCTCACAAAATGGAGAGGTATAGAGCAAGAATTGGTTTGGAACAGGCTGTGGTGAATGTGTTAAACAAGATTTGGGCTTTTATTGATGAAATATTTTAGGTTACTATTTTATATAACATGACTCAACAGCTGACTTTGAGATTAATGCACTCTGAAACACATGTTGAGCTCATCCTTACACTAGTCTATGCCAAATGTGATCGCACTGAAAGAATAGAACTATGGGATACGTTGTATGCAATGGAATCAGATATGACAGTACCTTGGCTAGTTGGAGGCGACTTTAATGTGATATGGGATGAGGAAGAGAAATATGGGGGCTTGATAGTTTCTCTCATTGAAGTAGATGACTTCAGACACTGCATCAATACCTGCAATTTGACAGACTTGGGTTTTAAAGGAAGCATATTTACATAGTGGAATGGAAGATCAGAGGAGGACTGCATTTTTAAAAGATTGGACAGATGTTTTGGCAATAATGAATTGCAATAGACATTTCCTGGATTGGAGATAACTCACCTATCCAAAATTGGGTCTGATCATTGCCCAATGCTGCTGAAATGTGATATAGAAACTCCTCCAATTAAGAAGTCATTCAGATTTCTTAACTTCTGGACAAAGCATGAAACCTTCAAAGATGTAGTAAAGGAGAATTGGAATGTTGATTTTAGTGCTAACCCTTTCTGCATTTTTAAATACAAGTTAAAGAAGCTTAAACAAGCACTATCTACCTAGAGCAGAGCTACATATGGAGATATATTCCAGAAGATTGCAAGCCTTGAGGAGGTGGTCTTGGTTCATGAAAGACAATTTGAAGTCAATCCTACACAGATGAATAGACAAAGATTAAAACAGGTCCAAACTGAAATGATTAAATATCTTGCATTAGAAGAAGAATTCTGGAGACAAAAAGCTGGCATGTCATGGTTCAAAGATGGCGATAGAAACACTAAATTCTTCCACGCTCAAGTTAATGGGAGAAAGAAGAGACTGAAATTATCAAGGATCCAGAATAGCCTTGATAACTGGATCGAAGAAGATCACTTAATAGCAGAAGAAGCAATAAAGTTCTACAAGGATCAATTTACTGAGACTGCAGTTCCAAATGATTTTGACATTCTAAATCATGTACTTTCAATGGTAGATAGTGATCAACATGAAAGATTGATGGCCTTGCCTTCCAATGAAGAAGTGAAGAGAGCAGTTATGGGGTTGAATGGAGACTCAGCTGGTGGACCGGATGGATTCACTGGAGCCTTTTACCAAACATGCTGGGAAATTATTGAAGAAGATGTAGTCCGCATGGTCAAGGCTTTCTTTTGCGGTCAGCAGTTTCCAATGAGTGTGACGCACACAAACCTGGTTTTATTACCAAAGAAAAAAGAAGTTTCGACCTTTGCGGACATGAGACCAATCAGTCTTAGCAACTTCGTTAACAAGATTTTCTCTAGGGTTATTCATGAGAGGTTGGTTGAATTATTACCAAACATAATCTCGGAGGAACAGGCAGGCTTTGTGAAGGGCAGAAGCATAGTTGAGAACATGATGTTAACTCAAGAAATTATTACGGATATCAGGTTGAGAACAAAAGCAGGTCCAAACGTTGTGATTAAGCTTGATATGACAAAAGCTTACGATAAGCTATCATGGCTATTCCTGACCAAAATACTAAGGGAAATGGGATTTCCTGAAGCTTTTATTGGCTTGATCTTTGATTTGATTGGGAACAATTGGTACTCTGTTCTTATAAATGGTCAGCCTAATGGTTTCTTCAAATCATCGAGGGGAGTTAAACAGGGTGACCCTTTGTCACCAACTCTATTCATTCTGGTAGCAGAAGCACTTTCTCGGGGATTGAATTCACTACACACTAACCTGTATTTCTGTGGTTTTGGAATGCCAAAATGGAGCCCAAAAATAAATCATCTATCATACGCTGATGATACAATAATTTTCTGCTCATCTGATGAAACTTCATTGAGACTTGTCATGGAGGTTTTGCAAGCTTATGAATCATCATCTGGTCAACTGGTGAACAAAGCCAAATCAGCCATATACCTGCATCATTTAACGGATAATGAGGTGATTAACAAGGTGGAAAGGATTACAGGTATACGAAGACAATGTTTCCCTATGACCTATCTTGGCTGTCCTATTTTTTATGCAAGAAGAAGGGGAGACTATTACCAGGGATTAATCACCAAGGTTATGTACAAACTTCAGTCATGGAAAGGCAAACTCCTATCTGTAAGAGGCAGAGTTGTTTTAATTGCAAATGTCCTGCAGAGTATCCCAATTCATATGTTGTCAGCAGTTAATCCTCCAATTTATGTGATCAACAAATTACATAGCATTTTTGCCAAGTTTTTCTGGAGCAGCAATGTAGGAGGGAGCACTAGACATTGGTCATCTTGGACTAACCTTTGTATGCCTTTTGAGGAGGGAGGCATAGGGTTCAGGTCCCTATATGACGTATCCAAGGTACTGTTCTGCAAATTGTGGTGGAATTTCAGGACTAAGCCCACTTTATGGAGTGCATTTATTAGTCAAAAGTACTGCAAGAAACTAAATGCAGTAATTGTACCTTGGAAGCGTGGATCCCACGTATGGATAAAAATGCTAGAATGTAGGGACTTGATTGAGCATCAAATCTACTGGAAACTGAGAATGGGATCGGCTCAATTCTGGTTCGACAATTGGACTGATTTGGGAGCCTTATATTTTCAAGTGCCTGTAGAGTTTGGTATCGATGACGATATTCATAATGTAAATGATCTGGTTGAAAATGGTATGTGGAATGTGGATAAAATGTTTGAGAGCCTATCTGAAGATTTGGCACACCACATTGTGCAGAATATTAGACCACCAACTGAAAGTTCACAGTTAGATACTTCCTTCTGGATGCTTGAAATAAGGGGACATTTTATAGTAAAATCTGCATGGGATTACCTGCGAAGAAGAGCCAACCCAAGATTAGCTTACAAGATGATATGGGTAAAAGGTTTACCTTTCAAGATATCCTTCTTCATGTGGAAAGTGTGGAAAGCCAAACTGCCACTTGATGATTTCCTGCGTAAACTAGGATACTCCATGCCATCTAAATGTTGGTGCTATGCTGATCCTAAGGAGGAGTCATTACTACATCTGTTCTTCACATCCAATGCAGCCAGAAGTGTTAGGAGTTACTTCCTGAGGAGAGCAGGAATTTCATTAGATGGGTTGTCATTACATCAAGCAATTACAAAGTGTTGGACAGCACCAGTTGTACCTAGATTGAAGCCAGTATTGCAAGCTTTACCTGCATACATTGTATGGGAACTGTGGAAGAGAAGAAAGAGTTTGAAATATGGAGAAGTAGTGTCAGTGAGCAGAGTTATTTACCAGGTGTCATCTACTTTGCAAGCTCTGGTCCAACTGAAAAGGCCAGGACTACACGTGCCTCACAAGTGGCTGGACGTACAGACAATGATGGAGCAGTACACACCTAGACTGAAATATGATAAAGTGTTATGGTAATTTCCTTCAAGAGGGTGGATCAAAGTGAATACGGATGGAGCATGTAGAGGGAACCCAAGGAGGAGTTCGATTGGTTTCTACATAAGGGATGAGGTAGGTGATTTGATATACGCAAAAGGAAGGGAGATTTCTGAAGGAACCAACAATGTATCAGAAGCAGTAGCTATTGCGGAGGCACTGAAGATGTGCAAAAGTCTTAATTATTTCCAGATATGGCTGTAGACAGATTCTATGCTTTTAAAGAACATTATAGAGGAATCATGGAAGCCTCCTTGGTATATTACTGAACATGTAGAGGAGATTTTAAGACTGAAGGAACAAAGTATCATCAAGGTCACTCACATATTCAGAGAAGGGAATACATTAGCAGACCACCTTGCCAATTATGCTCTAGATGAAGGAAATACTGAGTGCCATGGTTTCTGGGATCTGGACTCAAAAGGAAGGAGGATCATTAACGAAGATAAGATGCAATGTCCTTATATAAGAGTAAAGGTTACAAGGAATTAGGAGGACAAGGGGAAGGAACAAAACCAAAAAGGAGATAAATGTGGAGTGGAACAAAGGCAAAATGAGGAGGAGAAACGGAATGGACATAACTGATCAGCAGGGTCGAATCCTATGGGAAGAGATCTTGATGATCTTCTGTTATACTAACATTTGGTGTTTCTGTGCAGGGAATGATAATGTGAAGATGACTTATCATGATTGTCAATTTCAAAGGGTGGTATTAGTACATGGTACTCAATCCCTTGAAAGAGATATCATGATATACACAAGCAGGGAACAAAGGAACAGAATGCCCAGCTCGTTTGCATAGGGCAGTGAAGTCGAGTCTAATGCACAAGTTGTGAAGAGATATCATGATTTCAAGGATAATCTTACCATTAAACAAAAGTAATCGCAGCTTTAAGCATGTGGAGAATGCCAGATTTCGAGAAGAGATGGACACGAAAGCCAGTGTTGTTCTTTTGATTTTTAAAGGCACGCATGCTTCATCAAAGTCATGGAATGCACGCATGCTTCTAGAATTTTTTTTAATGAAAGCAAGCTTCAAATTGTTTGGGTGCTGGAGAGTACTAGGCCGAGGAGCTTTCAAGAGTTGGAGGACATTTTAAATTCCAACTGGGATTCACGCGTGTTTTCGCATGGAATTGCATTCTAGCAATGTAACGCATGCTGGACAATGAATTGGCATATACTATTTTGGTCAAGCAAGACTACTCACATGTCTGGAGGGGAACGCATGGCATTCGCATGGGGTGAGCGTGACTTTTGAAGGAAGCAAGAAGGCATGAGCATGGGGATTACAACGCACGCCTGTAGTTTATTACAATGCACGATGCATCATGGGCAAATTCAGTATTGTGCTTCGTGTGTATTTTTAATACATTGCACGCAGCATCGTGGGCTTCACAGCTTTATCTTTCTTTATTCCAAGTGTGTCATTTGGAACCATATGCACGCATGATGCATAGTACTACAAACATCCTCAAATTAACGAGAGATCTGGAGCAAAACAATAGGCAGCACCACTTTATCTTGGGACTTTGAATCAAGGGACTAAGTCACGCAAGCAGAGACGAAATGGACAATATTGGAAATGTCAAGGCAGGCGTGGGTGCAAATGGTTGAGCTTGCTGGGTAAAATGCATACACGCATGGGGGACATAATCTTTGGGAATTTCTCTCTTAATTCCATTATCTCAACAGCCTTTGTCATGGCTATCGTCCTTGAAGTTTTACACTTTGAGGGTTATGATTTTGAGCTACGTTGCAGATGCTTCGAGCAGTCATGCACAATTGAGATTCAAAAGTGTGACCATCAGATGGTTGCGCTTATGGTGACATTGGAATGCATAAACGCAGGCACAGCATGTTGCAGCATGTGAGAGCTGTTGGTTCGCTAACAGTTGCTTTTGTTTTACAGTCCAAGAGGACAACCATGAACCTAGGCAATGGTCATTTTGGATAAATGCCCCAGCACATGCTCAAGATGCAGCAAATGGCTTCAGATTACAAGAGCACTCAAAAAATAGGGGGAATCATTATCGCCGCAATGGTTCATACCACAAGCACAGCAACAAGGCTGGAATGGGGCAAAACGCATGCCCAGAATCGACCATTTCAACAGCTACGGAAGAGGACATTGTACGTAGAGCATGATTTTGACACAAGATGGAGCTGTATGCAATCAATAAATCATAGCAGCAAGTACATGGAAGGAATGGCATTCCACTAGAGTGGATATGAGTTGGATCAAGACTCATTGCAACTGCAGCGACATATGCAGGAAGCTCGGAAATACAAGTTCGATTGAATTCATAATAATCAATGAGTATACATTTGGTATATGTTCCATAGGGTTTACAAAGTCGAACAAGGCTGCAATTGTCACCCATTATGATCGGCTAGTTTTTAAACGAATTGTTCATTTTAGATCAAATGTGATATCAAGGTTGAGTTTAATGCTCAACATTGATACTAGGTGTCATGTAAAAGTCAAATTTTATCACTTTCATTATGTTAGACCACCTGACAATGTATTTTTTTATTTCAATTTATCTATATATAAAAACTAGCCCTAAGCACTTGCCTATTGGATTGCCAAAAAAAAAACCGACTTAATTGGTTTGGTTTGGTTCCAATATTTAAAAACCAACTTACTTGGTTTGATTTCTTTTTAGGGAAAAACCGACCCTAACCGAATCATGAACACCCCTACTTCAGAATGTAAGGTTGCTGTCACGTGACCAGGAGGTCACGGGTTCGAGCTGTGAAAACAGCCTCTTGTAGAAATGCAAGGTAAGACTGCGTACGATATACCCTTGTGGTCCGGCCCTTCCCCGGACCCCGAGCATAGCGGGAGCTTAGTGCACCGGGCTGCTTTTTTTTACTTCAGAATGTAGTCCATTCCTTATATTCTTTATCTTTCTATTTTCCCATATCTCTCCCTTCAGGTGGAGGTAGATATGTTCTACTTAGGCTTGCCTTTCTTATGCTGAAAATTCTACGCCTATTGCTACTTCTGCATAAATCAAACTGCCTGATTTTACTGTTATCTGCTCATGATTTTTTTTCTTTTGTCACTCTGCTTCACAATTGTTACTCCAATATGTTCTTGAATTCCTCCGGAGCTAAATTACGGTTATAGTCTGACATTTCATGCAGTGTCTCGAGATGTAAGAAATAGTAGAAGAGTCTCACCTCAGCTAAGAGTAATATCCCAGAATAGTCTTTAACTGTATGTAAACGCTATGTATCTAATTATCCATTGGAATTTCGACTCAACTTCAACTTCATATATAACTAAGAGGAATTATGTTAGTTCCATGTAACGCACAATATTATGCTCTTCAGCAGTCTTAAATTGAAAACATCAATCAAAAACCAAGACTGGTTTGCTAGTATAAGTTGGAAGCAACGACTAACTTTTGGCATAGATGTTAAATTTGCAGATGAAACTCATTCTAGAACCGTAGTAAGTTTCTTCATATAAAAATATTTGTATATGTTAATGCCATTTGAAAACACAAATACAGTAGTGAACTGATAATAGAACAATTACATAAATATTTCTTCCAACATATCAAATACAACTGACGAAGGAATATCACATGAAGAATCCTTCTAAAAGGAAAGCTGCAAATGACTCTAGTACAACACAATTACCACAAAAAAAGGGGGAGAAGAACATGATCACATGACACAACGGAAGCGTAAAGCTGCTTCAATGAGGCAAAGAGGACGTCACTCGCCTCAAAATCAAGGGTTATGAGGCACTTGAGGGATTTCTAGCTTTGGCAAAGTTGGTAGCTCAGGCTTAGGAATGGATGGTATCTCGAGTTTTGGCATTGTTGGCAGTTCTGGCTTTGGGAATTCAGGCAACTCAAGCTTTGGCAGAGTTGGCAGCTCGGGTTTTGGAATTTCTGGGAATTCAGGCTTAAGCAACGTTGGGATTTCCGGGAGATGTGGCAATTCAGGCTTAGGAAGCTCTGGCAGAGTTACTTCAAGAAGATGGCGCGCTTCTGCTTGAATGATGTAGCTGCTTGTTAATGACAAAGTGACTACTAATAACAAGATAAAATATGAGTTGTGGTGATAAGCCATTGTTGAAGGTGATAAATGCTTGAAGACTAGTATACTTTATGCTTTAATTGATAATTTATTAGGCTGCACTTTGAACAAGTTTATATAGACATGGGATATGAAAAATAGTAAGGAGAATTTAGCTTTGGTTGTGGTTGCTAGGAAAAATTGCCTGTTAGGTCATCTTCTCAACAATAACATCTTTATTTAATTTAAAGCAAACTCTCCATGCATAACATCTACTATTACATAACAAAGGTCTTCCAGTAGGTAATCCAATGAGAATTTACCTTTCTTTAAGTTTTTAACACTTCAAGAGTGCGAGTAATCGTTTCAATCCTAGTTTAATCCATAATATTATATAAGTGATTGTATGTGTAATCTAGTTAAAGAAAAAAAAAAGAGCAACTCCATTACTAAATTAATGCTTGTTTACATTTAAAACAAAAGTTCCATTTTGCTCTCCTTCCATATTCTCAACTAAAAGAAGTAGAAGATACAAATTCATTTGACTCTCCATACATGTGATAGTTTATATGAGTCCACCAACTGTATAGAGAACTGGTCCTATATCAGTTCCCTCAGTACTAACTACTGAAACAGTATGTAACTAAAACACAGGATTTTACGTGGAAAAAATCCCAACTCAAAGGGACAAAAACCACGACCTACACTGGTAGGATTTCAACTTCACTAACTTGTAACTACACTATTACAAGCCACTTTGTAATGACTCTATTACAAAGACTTTACTCACTCTAACTTGTAATACACTTATCACAAGCCACTTTGTCACTCATTAGTTACAATGACTTCAACCTATGACTAACTCTAGTCACAACACAAACTCAGATGGTTTATGATTTGAGTTTCCTAAAACAAAGCTTCTAAGAAAGCAAGATAGGAGTTACAATGAAGAACAAAACACAAGATTACAACTCAACTAAGGACACACATAGACTCCTAGTGAAACTGGTCCGTAGTGGAATTGCCTTCTTATTCTAGACACACTTATGACTTCAATGTTGTATAAGATCTTCAATGCTTGAGAGAATATCACTAAATGCTCAAGTGAATATCTTATGCCTTACACCATGTTGTTATACTACCCAAGACATCCCAAGGATGATGTCTATTCTTGGTTGGTACACGCATATTCCCAATGGGATGTGACTGCAACACTGTAGCGTGCACAGTTGCAGGCAGTCCACTTTCTGTAGTTGTTTTCCAGCTGTATAGTTGACTTATACTTCTGTCAGGGGAACACCAAGGGATCAGGTCCCTAATCTGGTTCTTGTGAATCTAAAGGCACACTGCCCAGATTATCTTGAGTCCATTGCTGAAGGCATGCATCAGGTCCTTTATCTGGTTCTATCAGAAAGTTTGTTAGATCATCAAAACATAGATTAAGAGTCTTTAAGCCCATCAATTTTTCCCTTTTTGATGATGACAAACTTTTAATATTGATGACTATTTATAGAGCTTAACGTAACCAGATAAAGTACCAGTAACTGCATATGTTTCCCCTGACTCTATGACTCCCCCTTAATCACCTGCTTCAATTTTTCAAGTTAATCAACTCTTCCCTCTTTTGGCATCATTGTCGCACCTCCTTTTCACCGCGCCCGCGGGGCGCGTGGGGAGTTTTCTCCAATTGAAGGACAGTCGAAACGGGATTTATTTAATTATTTAAGAGTCGCCACCTGGGAATTTTAAGGCGTCCCAAGTCACCAATTTCAATCCCTGGATCGAGGAGAATATGACTCTGTTTATTATTCTACGAACCAGAAATGCTGAGTAAGGAATTCTGTTAATCCGGAAGAAGGTGTTAGGCATTTCCGAATTCTGTGGTTCTAGCACGGTCGCTTAACTGTTTTTTATTACTGGCTTAATTATCTTGATTTTATTAAATGTATTTTTGTTACGTGATTTTTCTATCGCTTTTACTTATTGTTATTAAGGACCCTTCTTTGAATCGAATTACGCGTACGTATATTCGTGTTATAAATTAAAAAAAATGTGGAATTGTGTCACGCGTACGTGTACACAATAACTTTTGATAATATATTTATTAAGCAATCATTTTTCGAGGAATCAAGAATATTTGTTTTTCTTAAATATTGAACCGCACATCGCGGGTTTTTATGAAATTAATTTAACGCCTTTGAAAAAATCCTTTTATTAAATATTCGCTCGAAATTGCGCGTACGCATAATCCGAATTTTTGCTTTTTAAAAAAATATAATCAGGGTACGCGAACGTATCCCTAATTGCGCAAAATATTTGTAATGATATTAGGGATTTTTCCACAAATTGTTTATTATATTATGAGAAATCTTCATTTAAGATATCCCTTAATTCTTGAAAAAAGAATTCACAATTTATTGAATGTTGCCCATTGATTATAATTTCCGCATATAACATGTTCATCCAAGACTATTCAAATTCAAAATAAAGAATAAGGATATGATTAATACTATTCTTCACAAATACAACATATATACATATATCGAAGAATAAGGGACATAGGAAACTCACAAGATAATTTATGAATGGAAGAAGTATTTTTGGACAATTTTTATTTATTTCTTATTGAGTGCAAATTATATTTCTACTTACCATTGATATAAGTATTGCAATTTATGCTTGTACACCTCATTTTATTCTCATATATTTGCTTTTAATCTAATTGGCCTAACTGTTTGGTTAATTTATTTATGAGGGCGAATATGCATCAAATTGATAAGAAAAGAATTATCATACAAATTGGTTGACAATATTGCCTTACATGCAACGTATTTGTAAGTCTTGAAACCTTCATAGCATTTTAACACCATAATGAGCCATAACAAACTCAACTCACCATCCACTAATGGTTCTATGGATACCTGTTATCATACCACCTAAGAACGTACAACTTATATCATTCCATCCATGATTAAATCAAGTATCAGAATAAACTAGCAATATACGGTTTTGACATTTTCACTCTATTCTAACAACGCCACAAGGCCTAGTTAATAACCAATCTTTATATCATATTTCCTACCTTGACTGTTCAAATATGATTAAACTAATGAGATGAAGGGCTAACATTATTACAAAACTTTATACGAACTTTCAAAGTAAGACAATTAGCTCATAGCTATCAAATTGAATTCACTACTAATTAACTATCATGAAACAAAAAATGAAATTTAAACTGATGAACGTGGACAAATGGAAAACAGAATTACAATTCGAACTTCATTGATTAGTCATGTTGAATCTCTTTCCAACATAAAATTTAAAAGACATGTACCTGAAAATGAAGGTAGAAGGAGTAAATTTCAGCAGTAGCAGCAATAACAAAATCAGTAGAATGTACCAATAACACAGCAAGTCTGAACAAGACCCGTTGACCCAGATGAACAGTGACAGAGACTTAAGAAAAATTTCAGATTTGGACTGAACAATATTCACAGGCAAACAACGGACAGATTCCAAAAAGAATACATTTCAGATTTCAGTTTCTTCCTGTTTCGGATTCCTTATTTCTGATTTTTTTGTTTCTGTTTTCTTTTCTTTCTATCTTCCTTTTCAAATTTCTGTTTCTACTTGACTTCCCTCTCTCAAATTTTTATCTTTTTCCTTCTGTATATCTCTCTATGTTTATATCTGAGTCTATTCCCTAATGCCTTGAAAACCAGATTTTTTCTCTCTCAATTTCCTCTTCCAATCTCCTAAAATCTGCCCCTAATTTCTGTCCAGCTCCCTGTATTTATACAGGGCTGGTCCTATACAATTTAGTGTTGGATGGACCCTCTTCTCCTTTAAAAATCAGAAAGTTTTTCCATTGAAACTACTTTTGAATATTTTAAAACTAAGTGCTATTTATCCTGTTTTTCAGCAGCCCCATTATCCCTTGTTTCCCTTTATTACTTAAATTATAGCCATTACATTCCAATATCAGCCCACTATTATATCATATTACCCCTACTGTTTTATCCCAGAAATATCCCAGAAATCCTACTGTAATTACTGCCTTTAAACTAAAATTCAGAATCTGTTACAAAACAGATTTTAAAATCTGTCCAGGCTTGATTATCCTTCTGATTTTAACAGCTAGAACCAATTCTAAACAACTTCCTAACACAGTTGTATCTATGCAACATTTGTAAACTTGAATTCAAACTTAACATCTCAACAACATCACACAGAATTTAACAGAACAATTCAAACTAAATTTGAAATATGTATGAATGCAGGGGCATGGTCAGTATACTGACACTGCCTGAAACCAACTGCCCAAAAATTAATACTCAAATGTTTGATAAACTTTCTGACTTATTAAACAAGAACCAACTAATTAGCAAGGACTAACTAACTGATTACAACAACATGATAATAGTCAATCAAAACAGGTGAGCAGGTTATTACAATGTATTATCATAAACGGGGATTCATAATGTAACTAATCGATGAACTTAATCGAGTCGATTACACACATTGTAAACAAACATAACCAACAGAAACATTTCACATTCGGATTAAGTAGATAGGTAGGAGACAGAAATGACAAAATTAATCAAAACAAAATATGAAAAAATTAACAGGTTATTGAAACAAACAGCTATACATGTAGTAAACAAAGAAAAATAGGAAAAATACCTCTGAATCTTCAAACTTCATACGGACTCGAACTCAACTTGGATTCGGACTTTGTTTGAAATCAAACAGACTTTATTCGAAGTATTCTCAGTTGAGAATACCTCGATTAAAGTCTCTTAGACCTCAACCCTTTACTCGAATCGGAAAAATTCCAAGATTGGAAATTTTTTAGGGTTTCAGGTTCTTGGATCTTAAATCCGAACATTTCCGGGCAGATTCGAAGGGAACCAAACATGATACAAGGGTGAGGGTAGCCTAGGGGTCATTTGGTGTTAGTTTGAAACGGATCTGAGTTTGTTCTTGTTTGGTCCGAATCTTCAAAAGAAGATTCGAGAAGTTCAGAACTGATTCGAGCCAAACTAACTTCAGATCCATAACAAGGCATGCTAGGGGGTACTATGGTGTTAACTAGGGGTTGTTTGGTTTAGATCTAAGCTCGGCTCGAATCTTCAAATGAAGATTCGAGGACCTTCAGGAAGATTCGAGCCCAACGGCTAACATATTTGGATAGAGGAGGTTCAGGGGTTCTAGGGTATTATTTTGGTGACCGGCGGCGTTGATGCCGCCGGGTTTCAGGCTTTGGTGTCTTAGGGCGGCTAGGGTTAGGTGGGAGGGTCTGAGGAAGATGGTGAACAGTGAGAGGAGGGGGGGGTGTTCAGTTAGGGGCCGGGGTAGGGCTTGGGACTTATATAGGGGTGGGGTGGATTGGTATTGTCCGTTGGATCAAGTAGAATGGATGGCTAGGATCTATTCACTTAACCAAACGATGTCGTTTGGTTTAAGTTGGGGGACGGGTTGAACCGGGGCAGTGGGTCGGGTAAGGATCACGGGTTAGGGTGATGAGATCTCAGCCGTTGGATGGATTGAATCCAACGGCCCTTGATGAAGGATGATGAAACGTCATCGTTTCGGTTTGTTTGAATTGGGCCGGACATGGGGTTGTTGGGATTGGGCTGTGAAGGGGATAAATTGGTTTGGGCCTGGATTTTAATCCAGGTCCAATTTTTTACAACTTGTATATATTTTTTTTATTTTCTAATTTCATTACTAATTAATAAAATCTTAATTAAAATTATAAAAACAAAATTACCCTTAGAACAAATGCATATTTTTTGTGATTTTATTTAAATTAACTTAATTAAATGCATACTTAAATCCTAGATATGCATGAAACATGTATTTTTATTTTAATTTTATTTAATTATAACAAAGCAAACATTTTACGGACAAAACACAAACAATTAATAAACGCAACACAAATTCTAAAATTGCACACTAAAAGAAATTAGTTTTATTTTTGATTTATTTGAGAGTAGTTTTCGTGAGGCAAAAATCACGTGCTCACAGCTGCCCCTCTTTGTGCGGAAACTCGAAGAGTTTTCGTGCAAAGATAAAGTGAGCGGATACGAGCGATTTTTTGCCCGTTCAAATACTCCGTGGGAAGCATTTTTTTTGAAAGATTTGACCGAACCTCTGCTTCAAAGGTTTCCTACATATCCTTGGCTATAAAGGAATCAGGTCAATGTAGTTCGGGAAGTTTTGGGTAGCTGGGACTACCATGGGACTGTGATGCTACTGTTGTTTCGTGCTGCTTTTACTGCTTGCTGACCTCCTTATTACACCTTACTTTAAAGTAATACAAAAATTAAACTAGATTATGGTACAGGAATTATAAAAATCTTATCTAGATCATGCCCTTGCGTTTCTTGTTGTCTTGATATCTTTGTGACTTTTGGGCACTTGGCTTATTCCGTATTCCTTTTGGAACTCTTGTTGTTTCTTGCTGGGGATTCTGTTGGACTCCTCTGCTTTATTGATTCTAAGTGTGCTCCTTTTTCATATGAGCGGGCTTTTGATTTCAATACTTCAATTTCATTCCCTCGTTCTTCAGGTGGGTGCCTTGACTGCTTCTTTTCTTTCTTCATCCTCATTCTCCAAGTGGACGCCTGACTTCCTTTTAACTTCTTTATCCTCGTTCTCCAGGTGGATGTCTGACTTTTTCTTTTCTCATCCTCATTCTCCAGGTGGACGCCTGACTTCTTCTTTTCTCATCCTCATTCTCCAGGTGGACGCCTGACTTCTTCTTTTCTCATCCTCATTCTCCAGGTGGACGCCTGACTTCTTCTTTTCTCATCCTCATTCTCCAGGTGGACGCCTGACTTCTTCTTTTCTCATCCTCATTCTCCAGGTGGACGCCTGACTTCTTCTTTTCTCATCCTCATTCTCCAGGTGGACGCCTGACTTCTTCTTTTTCTCATCCTCATTCTCCAGGTGGACGCCTGACTTCTTCTTTTCTCATCCTCATTCTCCAGGTGGACGCCTGACTTCTTCTTTTTCATCCTCATTCTCCAGGTGGACGCCTGACTTCTTCTTTTCTCATCCTCATTCTCCAGGTGGACGCCTGACTTCTTCTTTTTCTCATCCTCATTCTCCAGGTGGACGCCTGACTTCTTCTTTTCTCATCCTCATTCTCCAGGTGGACGCCTGACTTCTTTATTCTCATCCTCATTCTCCAGGTGGACGCCTGACTTCTTCTTAATTCTCATCATCCTCATTCTCCAGGTGGACGCCTGACTTCTTCTTTTCTCATCCTCATTCTCCAGGTGGACGCCTGACTTCTTCTTTTCTCATCCTCATTCTCCGGGTGGACGCCTGACTTCTTCTTTTCTCATCCTCATTCTCTAGGTGGACGCCTGACTTCTTCTTTTTCTCATCCTCATTCTCCAGGTGGACGCCTGACTTCTTCTTTTCTCATCCTCATTCTCCAGGTGGATGCCTGACTTCTTTAATTCTCATCCTCATTCTCCAGGTGGACGCCTGACTTCTTCTTTTCTCATCCTCATTCTCCAGGTGGACGCCTGACTTCTTCTTTTCTCATCCTCATTCTCCAGGTGGACGCCTGACTTCTTTTTCTCATCCTCATTCTCCAGGTGGACGCCTGACTTCTTCTTTTTCTCAACCTCATTCTCCAGGTGGACGCCTGACTTCTTTAATTCTTTGTCCTCATTCTCCAGGTGGACGCCTGACTTCTTTAATTCTTCTTTATCCTCATTCTCCAGGTGGACGCCTGACTTCTTCTTTTCTCATCCTCATTCTCCAGGTGGACGCCTGACTTCTTCTTTTTCTTCATCCTCATTCTCCAGGTGGACGCCTGATTTCTTCAATTCTCATCCTAATTCTCCAGGTGGATGCCTGACTTCTTCTTTTCTCATCCTCATTCTCCAGGTGGACGCCTGACTTCTTTTTTAATTCTGCATCCTCATTCTCCAGGTGGACGCCTGACTTCTTTAATTCTCTATTGGGTATTTTCTGACACAAATATTATACTTGCCCCTGTTTTAAATCAAAGAAAACTTCGTTAGTTTAAAGCAGGGTGGTTTGCTGTGGTATTCTTGCAGATGGTGATGCTTCTCTTTGTCTCTCTTTATTGCCTCGGAATGGTTGAAAAGACTGTTTTGTCTTTGTAATTGATCCTTGACTATAGGATTCCCCTTTGTATGTTTTCCTTCAAAACCTTTTAACTGTAATCATATGCCCCTTCTGACTTTGCTGATCCACTTTTGATTTCACCTTGTTTACACCCATATTTTATCTCCTACCTTTCGTGGCTGTATTTTGTAACCTTGAATCTTGGTAGTATACCTTGACATTCCTTCTTATTTGTTTGGAATAAAACTTATCTCGAAGCTTTTAGAAAAGTAAGATTATTAGTGACGAAATACGCTGATTTCGACAATTATAGAATGAAAAGAAAAATCCAATTTTTGGATGACTGTTGGAAAAGGAATAAAGGACTTATCTGATTGGAATTACTGGCACCAATGATCAGGGTATGCATTTCGGATTAATCAACCCAGTCTTTTAATCAATCTCTTTTCAATTGTCTCAAGGAGTTTTCATCGATAAATTTTCCTCATTTTTCACTTCTTCACTTCCTTTTCGCCTTATGGTGCCTGCGAAGGTTTTCACCAATAAGACTCTCTCATTTTACTTTTCTCTCAACTTCCGTCGCCTTATGGTGCCTGTGTGGATTTTCACCTATAAGACTCTCTCATTTTTATTTCCTTTTCTTGTTTGTACCAGAGTGTTATGAACCATCTTCATTTGTTTGCCTCAGCATTTTTCTAAGATTGATCGAAAGGTCTTTTTGTTATGGGGTTAGAAATGGAACAGGTATTAAAAGCTAAATAGCTTTGGTATGGGTTTTAAAAATTACAACTCTTGGAATCTTTTCTTATTTCCAATACAATTCCTGCCCCAGCTTCTTGATTGGGGTCTCTTAATGTTTCTTTTTCGTGCATGTAGTGCACCCTATGACTGAGCCGTGAGGCTCCTACGTATCCTTCTTTGAGGAATCAGGTCAAACGTAGTTCACTACATAATAGTGATGATTTTTTTTTATTGATTCCAAGAGAGGGTAGGAAAGAAACAAGTATGGCTCAAAGGGGAAGCAAATGATATAGTGTTTGGATAGCAGAATAAATTGCCTTTGTCATTTCAATCTTCGAAATAGTGCTAAATACAAAAAGGTTATGCATAATATCTCTTTACCGCGTCAGAATTGATCGCCATATCTATGCATTTGCCTTCAATATCTGTTAAACATAGTGCACCATTCGATAATACTCTGGTCACAATGAATGGTCCTTGCCAATTCGGGGCAAATTTGTCTTTTGCTTCAACCTGATGTGGAAGAATACGTTTCAGCACATGCTGACCTACTTCAAACTTCCGGGGACGCACCTTTTTGTTGTATGCTCTTTCTATTCTTCTTTGATATAATTGACCATGGCATACTGCGGTCAATCGTTTTTCGTCAATCAAGTTTAACTGTTCTAGACGGGTTTTGACCCATTCATCATCATCAATCTTTGCTTCGGCGATGATCCGAAGGGAAGGAATCTCAACTTCTGCAGGAATTACTGCTTCAGTGCCATATACCAACAAATAAGGAGTGGCTCCTACTGAAGTGCGAACAGTAGTGCGGTATCCCAATAATGCAAATGGTAATTTTTCATGCCATTGTTTTGAACCTTCTATCATTTTCCGAAGTATCTTCTTTATGTTTTTGTTGGCTGCTTCTACTGCTCCATTCGCCTTGGGCCGATATGGGGTAGAGTTACGATGTGTAATCTTAAACTGTTGACATACTTCCTTCATTAAGTTGCTGTTAAGATTAGCACCGTTATCTGTGATGATCACCTTCGGGATTCCGAATCGACATATGATATTTGAATGGACAAAATCGACCACAGCTTTCTTGGTCACTGATTTGAATGTCTTGGCCTCAACCCATTTGGTAAAATAATCAATAGCTACCAGAATGAACCTGTGTCCATTGGATGCTGCCGGCTCAATTGGTCCAATCACATCCATGCCCCAGGCAACGAAGGGCCATGGTGCCGACATTGTGTGCAACTCGGATGGTGGAGAATGAATCAAATCTCCGTGTATTTGGCATTGATGACACTTGCGCACAAAACTGATACAATCTCGCTCCATGGTAAGCCAATAGTAACCGGCTCGGAGGATTTTCTTTGCCAATACATATCCACTCATGTGGGGTCCGCAGACTCCTGAATGTACTTCAGACATGACAGTTGTAGCTTGTCTGGCATCTATGCATCTTAATAATCCAAGATCTGGTGTTCTTTTATACAAAACTCCTCCGCTTAAGAAGAATCCATTTGCTAATCGCCTAATGGTCCTCTTTTGATCTCCTGTGGCTTGTGCGGGATATATCCCCATTCTGATATACTCCTTGATGTCGTGGAACCATGGTTCACCATCAAATTCTTCTTCAACCATATTGCAATAAGCGTGCTGATCGTGGACTTGAATATGTATCGGATCTACATAAGCTTTGTCCGGATGGTGCAACATTGATGCTAGGGTAGCCAATGCATCGGCAACCTCATTATGGATTCTTGGAATATGTTGGAATTCCACTGATTGAAACCGCTGACAAAGATCATGTAGACATTGCCGGTATGGGATGAGCTTCAAGTCTCGGGTTTCCCATTCTCCTTGAATTTGATGTACCAAAAGATCTGAATCTCCCATGACTAAGATTTCTCGGATACCCATATCGGCGGCTAGCCTTAACCCCAAAATGCAAGCTTCATATTCAGCCATATTATTGGTGCAATAAAATCGTAATTGAGCCGTAATAGGATAGTGATGCCCTGTTTCAGAAATGATCACAGCTCCTATTCCGACTCCTTTCATGTTGGCGGCTCCATCAAAGAAAAGTTTCCAGCCAGGCTTTTCAATTTGTTTCACCTCGTCTATATGCATTGTTTCTTCGTCAGGAAAATAAGTCTTCAACGGCTCATATTCCTCATCGACCGGGTTTTCGGCTAAATGATCGGCCAGTGCTTGAGCCTTCATTGCAGTTCAAGTAACATAGATGATGTCAAATTCTGTGAGCAATATCTGCCACTTTGCAAGTCTACCCGTTGGCATAGGCTTTTGAAAAATGTATTTCAATGGATCCAGCCGAGAAATGAGGTAAGTGGTGTAGGATGACAAATAGTGTTTCAATTTTTGAGCTACCCATGTTAGGGCGCAACATGTCTTTTCCAGATGAGTATACTTAACCTCATAAGCTGTGAACTTCTTGCTAAGGTAGTAGATGGTCTGTTCTTTTCTGCCCGTGAGGTCATGTTGCCCCAATACACAACCAAATGAATTTTCCAAAACCGTTAAGTAAAGAATCAAAGGTCTTCCTGGCTCTGGCGGGACTAACACGGGTGGTTTCGACAAGTACCCTTTTATCTTATCGAACGCTTCTTGACACTCATCGGTCCATTTGACCGCAGCATCCTTTTTCAACAATTTGAAAATTGGCTCACAGGTTGTTGTGAGCTGAGCAATAAACCTGCTGATGTAATTTAACCTTCCCAACAAACTCATTACTTCAGTTTTGTTTTCTTGGAGGTGGCAGTTCTTGGATGGCTTTGATCTTTGATGGGTCTAGCTCGATGCCTCGTCGACTGACTATGAATCCCAGCAACTTTCCAGATGGAACTCCAAATGCGCACTTGGCAGGGTTAAGCTTGAGGTTGTACCTGCGAAGTCTTAAGAAGAACTTCCTCAAATCCCCAACGTGGTCGGCCTGATGCTTTGATTTTATGATCACATCGTCCACGTATACCTCAATCTCCTTGTGTATCATATCATGAAACACTGTGGTCATTGCTCTCATATAGGTTGCTCCGGCGTTCTTTAAACCGAATGGCATTACCCGGTAGCAATAAGTTCCCCATGGTGTGATGAATGCCGTCTTTTCTGCATCTTCTTCATCCATTAGAATTTGATGATATCCGGCATAACAATCCACGAAAGACCCTATATCATGCTTGGCACAATTGTCGATCAAAATATGGATATTGGGTAATGGGAAATTATCCTTTGGACTTGCTTTGTTGAGATTGCGATAGTCGACGCATACTCTAATTTTGCCGTCTTTCTTTGGTACAGGAACGATATTAGCTAACCAAACAGGATATCGAGTGACTCGAATGACCTTTGCTTCCAATTGTTTGGTGATTTCTTCCTTAATTCTCACACTCATATCAGGCTTGAATTTTCTCAGCCTCTGCTTGACAGGAGGCACTGTTGGATCGGTGGGCAATTTGTGGACCACTAAATCAGTGCTCAAGCCCGGCATGTCGTCATACGACCATGCAAAAACATCTTTGAATTCTATGAGTGCTTTAATTAACTCCTCTCGGATCTTTGGTTCGAGATGGACACTTATTTTAGTTTCTCGGATATTACTCGTGTCCCCTATATTGATGTCCTCGGTATCACTCAAGTTAGGTTTGATTTTTTCCTCAAAGTGAATTAACTCTTTACTAATCTCTTCAAAAACCTCATCTTCATCATATTCTGATTCATAATCACAATATATTTCTTGAATTAATATTTCGGAACCAGATTGATTTTTAAGACTGGGCTGAGGATTCCTCATGCATGCCATATCACTAGAGCCAGCGTAAAAGGAACTGTACAGAAAAGAAGAAAAAGAAAAGAAAGCTATTAGGAATGATAATAAAAAGGAAACTGCTTTTTATTGGATGATGAAAGATAACAAGGTTTTGCACACTTCAAACCAACTGTAAGATAAACTTTGGGATTACAACCTTGAAATAACCCAAACAAACTGAAAGAAAATCAAAATAAACTACCAAGACTCCTTTCGAATTGGGAGAGGAGTGGCTTTCCAATTATTGAGCTTTGTTTCTGGTCCAACGAATTGAACTTCTGCGTTGCTACACCCTTCTCCGCCTTCCAGCATATTCACATCACTAAACAATTTCTCGAACCTTTCAATTAATTCCTCCTCAGGATTGACCCGGGATTTAGGAATTGTTGTTATCGGGCGATTTTTAGCACCGGTCTTGACAAAAGACTTTGACAGATGTGGTACTGGTTTTGGAAGAACCCATGCTTGGTGTTTCAACTTCCTGGCCCTTATCACGTCATTGGCGGTGGGTATGAACCCTAAACCGAATGTTCCCCAGTTCTCGGGGAGAGATACTGGTTGTACAATTCCTTGCAAAGATAAACCCAGACCTTTGCCGGGTATAAAGCCATTCTTCAGCATTTCATAAGCTACCATGACTGATGCAGAGGATATCTTTGGATTCGAAAGGTATTTCCCTTCTGGAATTTTCTCTACCGACATCGTGTCGGACACTTGGTATACCCATGGTCCTTGGTCAATTTCTGTTCCCTCGACCGGTACAATGGTACTGTTGTGAGCATTTAAACTTTCTTCTCCATGCACGACTATTTCTTGATGGTCCCATTCAAACTTGACAGCCTGATGTAGTGTTGACGGGACTGCTTTAGCAGCATGGATCCATGGTCGACCCAACAACAAGTTGTAAGAAACAGTCATGTCCAACACTTGAAATTCCATTGTGAATTCAACTGGCCCTATAGTTAGTTCCAATACTATGTCGCCAAATGAATCTCTGCTTCCACCGTCAAATCCTCGTACGCAGATACTATTCTTTTGGATCCTTTCCTCTTTAATTTTTAATTTGTTTAAAGTGGAGAGAGGGCATATGTTTGCACTGGACCCATTGTCAACCAATACCCGGGTTACTATGGAGTTTTCACATTTTACGGTGAGGTAAAGAGCTCTGTTGTGCTCGGTACCTTCCACAGGTAATTCATCATCAGCAAACGTAATTCTGTTTGTCTCAAAGATTCTGTTGGCTATTTTGCCCAAATGATTTACAGAGATCTTTTCAGGAACATGAGCTTCATTCAGGATTTTCATCAACGCCAGACGGTGTTCCTCTGAATGGATCAGTAATGACAACAATGAAATTTGAGCGGGGGTCTTCTTTAATTGATCCACAACAGAATAATCATGGAGTTTCATTTTTCTTAAAAACTCCTCCGCCTCTTCTTCCGTCACAGCTCTCTTTGTTGGCATTGGATTGTTTTTAGTTTTTCTCAGCTCTTCGGGAGTAAAACATCTTCCCGAACGAGTCAAGCCTTGCACCTCACACACTTCTTCCTTGATTTCTTTGCCCTTGTACATTACAGTCACCCGTTCATAGTTCCATGGGATGGCTTTGTTGTTGATGATCGGCAGCTGGATTACAGGTGCAATAATAACCCGATCTGTACGTGCTCCTTCCACGAATACAACGGGTTTGTTAGCAACCCCTGGTACTATCACTTTCGGCCTTTCTTGTTTTGCGGCAACTTTGCTCGATGATACCTCATCGACTATCATAGACGGCTCATCACCATTTTTGTTCTGCTTAGACACCGGCTTCTCCTCCATTAACTGCTTATCTGGCTTGGTTTCATGAGACTTGATCATCATGACAGTTTGTGACGGCTTCTTTGTCTCCCCATCAGCTTGTATGATTTCTATCATATTAGCCTCTTGATGGGCTGGCATTGGATTTCTATTGATATTTGGAGCTTCGGGGGTTTGAACCTCGATTTTATTAGTATCAATCAGCTCTTGTATTGCATTTTTCAAATGCCAACATTTCTCCGTATCATGGCCTGGTGCACCGGAGCAATATTCACAGCTAATGGTGTAATCCAGATTCTTTGGAGGAGGATTGGGTAGTTTGGATTGTATTGGTCTCAGCATGTCTAGCTGTCTCAGCCTGTGGAACAGACTAGTGTAAGACTCTCCCAATGGAGTGTAAGTTTTCTTTTTCTGTTCCCTTTCTCCCCTGAATGCTGGCCTAGGCCTGAAACCTGGTCCGGGATAGGCTCGTGGGTAAGTATTTGGTGTGACAGGAGCACGCCAATTGGTGTGAACAGGTGGCTGATTGTATGCTTGAGCATGGTTAATGGCAAAATGAGGCTCTGAAGGGTGATAGTAGTGTTGGGATGAAATCATGGTGGTAAGCTGATTGGCGAGGTCGTTGTTGATTATAGTAAAGCGGTGAACCTCTGGGTCCCGGCCAAATTCCTGAATCAACTACGGCTGCTTCCTCCCTCTTCTTTCTTCCGATTCCTCCTACCCCGCCTTGAATAGCTTGAGTAGTTGCCTTAATTGCTGAATAGCTCATGATTTTATTTGTCTTGAGGCCTTCTTCCACCATACCTCCCATCTTCACTACTTCGTTGAATGATTTCCCAACCGCTGAAACCAAGTGGGCATAGTAAGTTGGTTCCAAGGCTTGGAGGAAGTAGTCTACCATTTCGCTCTCCTTCATAGGAGGATCCACTCTTGCTGCCTGTTCTCTCCACCGAAAACCATACTCTCTGAAACTTTCATTGTGTTTCTTCTCAAATTTGGTCAAAGATAATCGATCTGGGATGATTTCCAGATTGTATTGGAAATGGTATGCGAATGCCTGTGCCAGGTCATCCCAGGTGTACCATCTTCCATGGTCCTGGCGTGTATACCACTCCAAAGCTGATCCGCTTAGACTTTGACTGAAGTAAGCCATCAATAATTCATCCTTTCCCCCAGCTCCTCGCATCTTGCTACAGAAACCCCTTAAGTGGGCTACTGGGTCGCCGTGCCCGCTGTATAGGTCAAATTTGGGCATCTTGAAGCCAACTGGCAATTGTACATTAGGGAATAAGCATAAATCTTTGTATGCTACACTGACTTGCCCACCTAATCCCCGCATGTCTCGGAACGACTGTTCTAGACTTTTGACCTTCCTGAACATCTCTTCTTGTTCAGCATTTTTGGCTGGCTTGTCAATTTCGGTTGGGAGATCAAACCGAGGAGCAGTTGAATTGATTTCGGAGGCTTTGAAGGTGGGCTCCGGGGGGTAATATTGGTTGTCTTGGGCCTGAAATGTAGGCTCACTAGGAGATTTGTGAAATGTAGCAGGGGGAGGTGCTACGAAAACAGGAGTCATAGGTGGAGGAAGGTACGGAACTGGTTTTGGAGGTGGAGACTGTGGTGTCTGAGAGGTGGTGCCTCGGTAGTGCTGATAAATGGGGAAACTTGGGGATAATTCAGTGGTGATATTATCCTGAGTTTGGGTCATTGATGGAGCAGGGTTATTTGGGTAAGATGGGGGTAACTGTCCTGTAGACCAAGCTTGGTACATCTCAGCCATTTGCTGCTTGAGCTTAAACATCTCTTCTTTCATTTTCCCGACATCCATCTCTTCTATCTCCATACCTGTGTCAACATCTGGGATAGACATACTTTCGGGTATTGGTCCTTTTGATCTTGTGTGATAGTGATAATATGCCAGTATACTCTTTAGAGAAACTAACTGCTTGAATTCTGAAAATGAACAAACTTGTTAGTTTTGAGAGTTTAACACATATATAATCACACGTTGAGATGCAATGCTCCTAGACAAATAATCCCTTTCTATTATGCATTCGCTCGGTTGCTTGTATCGTCCCAGCTTTATTGAAATTGAAAAATTGTCATTCGCTTTTATTTACTATAGATATCTTTATCGTGGTGGTCGACTCTTAGAGATTGCCTATGTATCATGCCTCACATGAATCAGACCTTGCGTAGTTCGGACTGAAGGCAATCACTTTTATTAATTACACAAAGATGGAATTACATTTGAAAACTTTAAGAAAATATCTTGAAACACACACACTTAAATCAAAATAAAAGATACAATTCATAACATCTCACAACATGCCCCACTTTCCACTTTTGTTGTCTAATATTGTATTATCTGCTCAATGTGGGGCTTGACCTGGATGGCCTCCCAGCGTACAATACATCCTTTCCAACTCCATTTCTAGATGACGAGCAAAAGTGGGCGCATGCTCAGTAAATCTTTCATAATCCATTCCTTGGCAGTTTACATAACTTTGAGATGTGAAGACTGCCAGGTCGTGGATTTGTGCCCTGAAACCTTGGAGACGTTGGTCTTGGTCTTGCAATTGCTGCTGACGAGTGGTGGCTATATCTCTGACACGGTTTTCACGATCTAGAGCTGATTCTAATAGAGCTCGGAGTCTGGCCTGCTCTAATCTTGCTTGCGATCTTTCCCTGTCGAGGTCTGCTTGTTGATATTCTCTGTTGCATCTTCTTGCCTCTTCTAGTTGTGCACGAAGCTGGTCTTCTGATCGCATCCAATAGTCTTTTTCCTTCTTGAATTGAGCCTTGTCTTTTTCGGATTGCCTATCTTGGCGTTCCTTGTTAGATCTGGCTTCTTCGTTTAATTGTTGGATCCTTTCTTTTGCTTTGCTCAATGCCCTTTCGTTTTCCGCAAGAATGGAATCATAATCTTGCATTTTTTCAAAGAGATTGGCGATGGTTTTTTGATCCTTCCAGCTCCTCTTTGGCGTTTCAGAAACTCTTTTCATTTTTTGGAATCGAGCATGAAGATTTTCATTCTCACAAGCTAGACTCTTTTTCTCGCCTTCGGCTTCTTGTTCTTGCAAATCTTTCTCCAAACTGAGGCTTCTTAGATTTTCTTTTAGGGCATGGATAGTTGCTTTGTACCCTTTTTCTTTTTCTCCCCAGATCAACCGCTCTTGGATTTTATCATTGAAGTTTTGAACATGGGGTCTTTTTGTTGGCCTTTTTAGCTCAGGTTCTGGTACATCATCCACGCGAGACCGTTTTTCGAACCACCTTGCATATCCAGGATTTATCTCACCCTTTGTAGCGTCTAGGACTTGAGTATCACTTTTCAAGTATCGGCACCCATTCCACATCTGCTGAAGTAGAGCTTCGGGAATAGTGGCTTCTGGGTGTAATTCGATTACTTGCATACTCAAATCTTCCTCATCAGGAACTATTTGATATCTCCCTAGTTGCCTTAGGACTCTTAGTGGTGCATATGGCTGAATGCTTCTCAATCCCAATAGTAGTAGATAACTATTTGAGGTTGACATATGTATTACTTCCCTCATCGGGAGCCATCCCAGAGTCCATTCAATTTGATTTGCCGTTAAAGCCTTTAGATGAGATACCCATGCTTCTATCCCTTCTGGAGCTTGATAATTTTTTGTTCTTTCCTCATAGCTCTCGATGCAATTAGCTTTGTTTGACCCATACTGTATGATCTTGGGCTGTTGTTGGAGATGTTCAATCACCCACATTTGCAACAAAATTTTGCATCCTTCGAAGACTTTTGCTCCTGATTTGCATAAAGTCAAAGCCCGATAAATATCTGATAGAATGATGGGGACAAGGGTGTGATTTTCTTTAGTGGTGAGGATTTGCACAACTTTTGCGGTGCGAATATCAATTGTTCGCTCTTTATTTGGGAAGACCATGACTCCTAGAAAAGCCACCATGAAAGCAAATCGACGGTGCATCTGCCAAGTGTCTTTGTTTTGCTTATTAGTAAGGCCTTTCTCATGAATTTCGAACCCATCTGACTTTCCAAACCTGGAATACAAAAAATTGAAGGAACAACATCCATTGATGACATTGCTTTTCCTGATTTGACTGCTGATGTTCAGAAGACCGAAGAATCGATGTATTGAAGGAGCCTTTGTGAATATCAAGCTTTGATTTCTTAAACTTCCGTCAAAACCAACATAGCCAGCTATCTCCTCTAATGTAGGAGTAAGCTCGAAGTCAGAGAAACGAAAAACATTGTGAACAGGATCCCAGAAAGTTACTAACGCCGTAATCAGATCATCCCGAGGTTCAACTTTCATAATGTACGTGAGATTTCCCAAATGCTTGACGACCCATTTTTGACCGTCTTCGCCTAAATCATACCACCACATTTGAAGCTGACATAGAAATTCCTCTGTACTTGTGGATGAGGGGCTTTGTGTGGTGCTCATTTTGTATCTGAAATTTAATTTTAATAAAGTCAAAATTCATTTTGGAAAATTTATACCAAAAATCATTTTCGAAATTTTTTCTTTTATTTATTAAATATCTTTATTTCAAAATTTAAAACTATATTTTTTTTTCGAAATTTTTAAAACAACCAATTTTATTTCTTTCTTCTACCATGATTTTATTTAAGCTGGTCAACAAGCATGTTCGAGGCAAATGAATGCACAAGTAACAAGTAGGATGCATCATGATGGTCTTTTAATTTTGGGTTCACCTGTCCTAGACAGACCCAACCCCTGTGTTGAGTCTCCAAGGCCAAATGCATATGATGCAAATATTCGTTCCTACTAGGGATCCGGTACATGGCTGAGTTATTCTAAGTGTAAAACCTTAGGTTGATTGTTCTAAACCTGGCTTACCCAAACGGACAGTTTGAGCCGAAGCGGGGGCAACGTACCGGGAGCACGAAAGTCTGCCCGGCCTAGTTACTTGTCCCAACTCCGTCTTATTTGGTATGACTTTAACAGAAAGGTGGGTCACGCGCACGTGTACACCATAAATTCAGAAGACTCAGAAAGAAGGGGGTTTCGTAGCAATTGTATATATTCACAATTCAAATAATATTAAAGCGGTAAAAAAAACATTTAGCATATTAGCATATAAACAGTTGAAAATCATATAGTAAATAAAGCCAATTAACACAGATATTTTAAGCTCGAATTCTTTAAACCCTGAACCAATGGTTCTGGGTCACAATAACACTGTTGTAAGTCCCTTGCAGAGTCGCCAGAGCTGTCGCACCTCCTTTTCACCGCGCCCGCGGGGCGCGTGGGGAGTTTTCTCCAATTGAAGGACAGTCGAAACGGGATTTATTTAATTATTTAAGAGTCGCCACCTGGGAATTTTAAGGCGTCCCAAGTCACCAATTTCAATCCCTGGATCGAGGAGAATATGACTCTGTTTATTATTCTGCGAACCAGAAATCCTGAGTAAGGAATTCTGTTAATCCGAAAGAAGGTGTTAGGCATTTCCGAATTCCGTGGTTCTAGCACGGTCGCTTAACTGTTTTTATTATTGGCTTAATTATCTTGATTTTTATTAAATACTTTTTGTTACGTGATTTTTCTATCGCTTTTACTTATTGTTATTAAGGACCCTTCTTTTAGTCGAATTACGCGTACGTATATTCGTGTTATAAATTAAAAAAATGTGGAATTGTGTCACGCGTACGTGTACACAATAACTTTTGTTAATATATTTATTAAGCAATCATTTTTCGAGGAATCAAGAATATTTGTTTTTCTTAAATATTGAACCGCACATCGCGGGTTTTTATGAAATTAATTTAACGCCTTTGAAAAAATTCTTTTATTAAATATTCGCTCGAAATTGCGCGTACGCATAATCCGAATTTTTTTGCTTTTTAAAAAATATAATCAGGGTACGCGAACGAATCCCTAATTGCGCAAAATATTTGTAATGATATTAGGAATTTTTCCACAAATTGTTTATTATATTATGAGAAATCTTCATTTAAGATATCCCTTAATTCTTGAAAAAGAATTCACAATTTATTGAATGTTGCCCATTGATTATAATTTCCGCATATAACATGTTTATCCAAGACTATTCAAATTCAAAATAAAGAATAAGGATATGATTAATACTATTCTTCACAAATACAACATATATACATATATCGAAGAATGAGGGACATAGGAAACTCACAAGATAATTTATGAATGGAAGAAGTATTTTTGGACAATTTTTATTTATTTCTTATTTAGTGCAAATTCTATTTCTACTTACCATTGATATAAGTATTGCAATTTATGCTTGTACACCTCATTTTATTCTCATATATTTGCTTTTAATCTAATTGGCCTAACTTTTTGGTTAATTTATTTATGAGGGCGAATATGCATCAAATTGATAAGAAAAGAATTATCATACAAATTGGTTGACAATATTGCCTTACATGCAACGTATTTGTAAGTCTTGAAACCTTCATAGCATTTTAACACCATAATGAGCCATAACAAACTCAACTCACCATCCACTAATGGTTCTATGGATACCTGTTATCATACCACCTAAGAACGTACAACTTATATCATTCCATCCATGATTAAATCAAGTATCACAATAAACTAGCAATATACGGTTTTGACATTTTCACTCTATTCTAACAACGCCACAAGGCCTAGTTAATAACCAATCTTTATATCATATTTCCTACCTTGACAGTTCAAATATGATTAAACTAATGAGATGAAGGGCTAACATTATTACAAAACTTTATACGAACTTTCAAAGTAAGACAATTAGCTCATAGCTATCAAATTGAATTCACTACTAATTAACTATCATGAAACAAAAAATAAAATTTAAACTAATGAACTTGGACACATGGAAAACAGAATTACAATTCAAACTTCATTGATTAGTCATGTTGAATCTCTTTCCAACATAAAATTTAAAAGACATGTACCTGAAAATGAAGGTAGAAGGAGTAAATTTCAGCAGTAGCAGCAATAACAAAATCAGTAGAATGTACCAATAACACAGCAAGTCTGAACAAGACCCGTTGACCCAGATGAACAGTGACAGAGACTTAAGAAAAATTTCAGATTTGGACTGAACAATATTCACAGGCAAACAACGGATAGATTCCAAAAAGAATACATTTCAGATTTCAGTTTCTTCCTGTTTTGGATTCCTTATTTCTGATTTTTTTGTTTGTGTTTTCTTTTCTTTCTATCTTCCTTTTCAAATTTCTGTTTCTACTTGACTTCCCTCTCTCAAATTTTTATCTTTTTCCTTCTGTATATCTCTCTATGTTTATATCTGAGTCTATTCCCTAATGCCTTGAAAACCAGATTTTCTCTCTCTCAATTTCCTCTTCCAATCTCCTAAAATCTGCCCCTTATTTCTGTCCAGCTCCCTGTATTTATACAGGGCTGGTCCTATAAAATTTAGTGTTGGATGGACCCTCTTCTCCTTTAAAAATCAGAAAGTTTTTCCATTGAAACTACTTTTGAATATTTTAAAACTAAGTGCTATTTATCCTGTTTTTCAGCAGCCTCATTATCCCTTGTTTCCCTTTATTACTTAAATTATAGCCATTACATTCCAATATCAGCCCACTATTATATCATATTACCCATACTGTTTTATCCCAGAAATATCCCAGAAATCCTACTGTAATTACTGCCTTTAAACTAAAATTCAGAATCTGTTACAAAACAGATTTTAAAATCTGTCCAGGCTTGATTATCCTTCTGATTTTAACAGCTAGAACAAATTCTAAACAACTTCCTAACACAGTTGTATCTATGCAACATTTGTAAACTTGAATTCAAACTTAACATCTCAACAACATCACACAGAATTTAACAGAACAATTCAAACTAAATTTGAAATATGTATGAATGCAGGGGCATGGTCAGTATACTGACACTGCCTGAAACCAACTGCCCAAAAATTAATACTCAAATGTTTGATAAACTTTCTGACTTATTAAACAAGAACCAACTAATTAGCAAGGACTAACTAACTGATTACAACAACATGATAATAGTCAATCAAAACAGGTGAGCAGGTTATTACAATGTATTATCATAAATGGGGATTCATAATGTAACTAATCGATGAACTTAATCGAGTCGATTACACACATTGTAAACAAACATAACCAACAGAAACATTTCACATTCGGATTAAGTAGATAGGTAGGAGACAGAAATGACAAAATTAATCAAAACAAAATATGAAAAAATTAACAGGTTATTGAAACAAACAACTATACATGTAGGAAACAAAGAAAAATAGGAAAAATACCTCTGAATCTTCAAACTTCATACGGACTCGAACTCAACTTGGATTCGGACTTTGTTTGAAATCAAACAGACTTTATTCGAAGTATTCTCAGTTGAGAATACCTCGATTAAAGTCTCTTAGACCTCAACCCTTTACTCGAATCGGAAAAATTCCAAGATTGGAAATTTTTTAGGGTTTCAGGTTCTTGGATCTTAAATCCGAACATTTCCGGGCAGATTCGAAGGGAACCAAACATGATACAAGGGTGAGGGTAGCCTAGGGGTCATTTGGTGTTAGTTTGAAACGGATCTGAGTTTGTTCTTGTTTGGTCCGAATCTTCAAAAGAAGATTCGAGAAGTTCAGAACTGATTCGAGCCAAACTAACTTCAGATCCATAACAAGGCATGCTAGGGGGTACTATGGTGTTAACTAGGGGTTGTTTGGTTTAGATCTAAGCTCGGCTCGAATCTTCAAATGAAGATTCGAGGACCTTCAGGAAGATTCAAGCCCAACGGCTAACATATTTGGATAGAGGAGGTTCAGGGGGTTCTAGGGTATTATTTTGGTGACCGGCGGCGTTGATGCCGCCGGGTTTCAGGCTTTGGTGTCTTAGGGCGGCTAGGGTTAGGTGGGAGGGTCTGAGGAAGATGGTGAACAGTGAGAGGAGGGGGGGGGTGTTCAGTTAGGGGCCGGGGTAGGGCTTGGGACTTATATAGGGGTGGGGTGGATTGGTATTGTCCGTTGGATCAAGTAGAATGGATGGCTAGGATCTATTCACTTAACCAAACGATGTCGTTTGGTTTAAGTTGGGGGACGGGTTGAACCGGGGCAGTGGGTCGGGTAAGGATCATGGGTTAGGGTGATGAGATCTCAGTCGTTGGATGGATTGAATCCAACGGCCCTTGATGAAGGATGATGAAACGTCGTCGTTTCGGTTTGTTTGAATTGGACCGGACATGGGGTTGTTGGGATTGGGCTGTGAAGGGGATAAATTGATTTGGGCCTGGATTTTAATCCAGGTCCAATTTTTTACAACTTGTATATATTTTTTTTATTTTCTAATTTCATTACTAATTAATAAAATCTTAATTAAAATTATAAAAACAAAATTACCCTTACAAAGATATTAATTACCTTTTTAACAACTATTAACACATAGACAAAACATTAATCACACAGTGGAACATTAAAAATAGAACAAATGCATATTTTTGTGATTTTATTTAAATTAACTTAATTAAATGCATACTTAAATCCTAGATATGCATGAAACATGTATTTTTATTTTAATTTTTTTTAATTATAACAAAGCAAACATTTTACGGACAAAACACAAACAATTAATAAACGCAACACAAATTCTAAAATTGCACACTAAAAGAAATTAGTTTTATTTTTTGATTTATTTGGGAGTAGTTTTCGTGAGGCAAAAATCACGTGCTCACAATCATAAAAGGCACAACCAGGAAGAAAAAAAAGCATAAAGAAGTCCAACATGGCTAACTCATGCCACATATGTGCACACAGCATGATAAAAAGGAGAAGCAAGAGGAAAACATGCATTGTACTAGCAAAAGAAGAGTTGTTTCATTGATAATAAATTGGACTATTTCAATAGAAGCAATAACGGTGAAATCCAACATGCCATCACACAAAAAAATAAAAGAAAACAACATCCACAAAACATCAGAACAAAAGATAATTAGAGGGTCCTAAGGGGGGCATTAGAAGAGGGAGGCTTGGAGGAGGAGGCGGCAATGGTTTTGAGAATCGGGTCCATGCAGGCATTTGCAGATAATTTTTCCTCATCAGTTTCTCCCGTAGGTTCTCCACTTGTTGCCTAAGCTCATAATTCTCCTTAGTCAAGCGGGAAACTTCTTCATGAGAAGAATTAACAGAACCAGGTGCCCCAACAGCTTGACTGAGCTGAGTTTCCCGTATAGCATTTGGAGCCCTCAACCTTCGGATTTCTTTAGTAGCAGCATTCTGAGCATTTATCAGCTGAGGAATTGTAGAAGTGCTTCCCCAAATCTTTTCTACACACTCACACTCTTTCAGGGTTATTTTGTAGAAGGTTGCTTGCGGGTGCCTACTTTTGGATTGGCTAAAGGTACCTTGTAAAACTGGAACATCAGAGTGAGGAGAAATCCGTATGGAAGCCCATGATTGCCATCTTGAAAGTTTGCCACCTTTTGCATGTGAGCTATCATAATTGCTGGTAGATTTATCAGTGTGAACTCATCAAAAGCCTCCATTATGACCAGATCAGCCTTGAAAGTGATAGACCTCTTCTCAGCACGAGGTAACAGAAACTTATTACCAGAAGTAGTGTCTTTTTATGCACCCGGTCCCCCTATTGGATAGCCTGTTCTTTCACAATGGCTCTCCTAAAGTTAGCTCCACAAGCACCCTTGACCAAGGACATCCCTTCACATGGAACTTGGAGAGCTTTCCCCAATGCTGAAGCGTCAAGCACAATGTCAACTCCATTAACCAACACACAAATATGATTCCCTTCAACAGTGAAGAGAGTTGCATAGAAGTTTTGCACATCAGCTTCATATACCTTAGGCACATCCTTCTTAAACAGGTGACCTCATTGCTGGAATTCCACCATCTCCAGAACTTGCCTCATACCTACCATCTCCGAGATTGTTGGGTCAAACATGTGACCCTACAAGACTTTCTGAGTTCTCAATCTCTCCTGCCCAAGTCCATTGTCACTTGAAATGGTCTTCATTGAACCAGGTCCTCCCACAGTTTCCCGCTTTCATTTTCTAGACATTTTAATAGACTTCCCTTTCATGCTTGCAATAGCCACAGTATCATCTTCAGACAAATCTTTCTCAACCACAACCTTCTTAGATTTACCACCACTCTTCACAGATGTTCCACTTTGTTTTTCCACAGATTCCTCTAAAGCCTCAACCACAGACTTTTGGACATTTGTAGATCTTTTCACTAAGGAACTAGGTTCCTCCATAGCATCTTCATCAACCTCAACCACTGGAATGTGTTTGTCAGCCACAACTTCCACCTGTTTCATCAACCTCTTCTTCTTCTTCTCAATACTTCACTTACTCTTCTACAAGGCAAACTCAAAAGCCTCTTTCTTCTACAACTTGGTAGTGAGTCACTTGAAAGAAGACTCACTTGTGGATCTTAAAACAGGCATTGAGAACCAAGTCATCATCATCAAAAGGGACCGCATTAGGAGGAATGGACTCCAAGGGCTTAGTACAGATGAGGGGCTCCTGGTTTGTTTCAGTTGAAGGAGAATCATGTTCTCCACCAAGTTTTTCTATGATGATGTCATGAACCGGAGACTCGAAAAGCACTAGAGTCCTTTCATCCCCTAAGAATGGAGTTTCTTCCCCCCCTGAGATTTAGGCATAGGGGAGGCTCCTTCATTCATAAGACTCTCAGTAGCAAAAGCCATGATATTTTGTGCCGCTTCCTTTTCTGGTGACTCCATGAGAGCCACTAAGTCTAGAACGGAGGAGTTCAAGCACTGATCGGGATCTTCCTTAGAGACCTCTAACGCCAGAGGAGTAGCACTTTTAGTTTGTTCAGAAAAAGGATGAGAAGTAGGATTTGCAACATATGGAAGTGAGGCAGGGTTTGACGGAGGAGTAGAGGTGACTCGAGATGAAGAGGAAACCGGTATAGGCATATTAGTATCAGGGATAGTAAAGGAATGGGTTTCTGGTGGTGGTGTTAAGGGAGGTGGATATGTGGGGGTGGCGTTGATGGCAGGAAAAGGAGACGATTGTTCGTTGGCCATGGTGAGAGAAATGGTAGAGGGTTATAAAGGAAAAATTACAGATATGCAAAGGGATATAATGGTTTAGAACTGCTGGGAGTGTGAGGGTTTTATGGAAGAAAGAGCTAATAATGAGAGGGGAGAGGAACGGGTTTTGAAGAGTTTTGAAATGATGGTAGGTTTGTGGGAAACGTGTAGAGGAAGGGAAAGGATTTGAGAGACAAGACATGATATACAGACTCTGAAAAGTCAGATGATGCGGCAGTTGCATTAATTTTGTTGTCTTTTAAAAAAGCATGAGAAAAACACATTACTACTAACTTGTGGTATAGGAACCAGTTTCCTGACCTATTTTTGTAAAAGGATTTTGCAGCTCTCTTTCGCAGTTCAACACTGTACCTTTTGCTACTATAATCATCATGCATGTTTACCTGCAACTGTATAGATGTGAATTAGGCCTGGTCAGAAAATACTTTAGCTAATTTTACTTGAGTATGACTTTTATAGCCATATGAGCAGAACCAGGTTCTCAATTAGGTTTAATTAACCCTAGTGCCATCCTATTTCTCTCAAAGTGCTCCCTGATCAGAGCTTTGGTGAAGATATCTACAATTGATCTTCCGTGCAGCAAAATCTCATACAAATAAGTCCCTTTTCCACATTTTCCCTAAGAAAGTGGTGTCTGACACCAATGTGTTTGGTTCTTTTGTGTTGAACCGGGTTCTTTGCCATGTTAAGAGAACTTGTGTTGTCACATAGAAGCAGTACACAATTATTTTATACTCCAAAGTCTTCCAATTGTTGCTTGATTCACAGTAACTGAGCACAGCACAAGGCAGCTACAACATGTTTTTCTTCAGCTGTTGAGAGAGCCACTGAGTTTTGTTTCCTTGTACCCCATGAGATTAGGCATGATCCAAGGAAATGAGCCATTCTAGATGTGCTTTTCGTGTCCACCAGATAACCTGCATAATCCGCGTCAATATAACCAAAAGGTTAAAATTTTCACCTGAAGGATAACATAGAACCAGGTCCTGGGTGACCTTCAGATATCAGATTAGATTTCGTAGGATGTGATTGAAACCTTGCACATAATCCCACACTGAATACAATGTTTGGCCTACATGCAGTAAGGTAGAGTAGAGATCTAATGATTCCCCGATACATTGTTTGATTTATGGGTGATCTAGAATCATCCATATCTAGCTTAGTATCAGTAGAAATAGGGTATTGATCACCTTTGATTATTCCATATCAAACCTTTTCAGAAGTTCTTTGATGTATTTCTGTTGACTGATAGACGTTCCCTTTATGGATTGCTTCACTTGAAGACCCATGAAGAATTCAATTCCCCATCATACCCATTTCAAACTCACTTCCCATGAGTTTAGCAAACTCTTCACATAATGAGTCTGTTGTAGCCCCAAATATGATGTCATCCACACAAACTTGAATAATGAGTAGGTTCCTTCCCTGTTTCTTCAAAAACAATGTATTGTCAATCTTTCCTCTTCTGAAACCATTTTCCAAGAGAAACTTATATAGTCACTCATACTAGGCTCTAGGGGCCTGCTTCAATCCGTACATTGCCTTATCCAGTTTGTGTACATGTTCAGGATGTACATGACATTCAAAACCTGGAGGTTTCTTGACATAGACTTCTTCCTTGAGAAAACCATTCAGGAAGGCACGGTTCACATCCATTTGGAATAAGGTGAATCGCATACATGATGCAAAGGCAATGAGGATCCTAATAGCTTCCATAAGACCAACTAGGGCAAAAGTCTCATCATAATCGATCCCTTCCTCCTGATTGTATCCTTGGACAACAAGCCTGGCTTTGTTCCTTGTAGTATTTCTATGTTCATCCAGCTTATTCCTGAATGCCCACATGGTCCCTATGATGGTTCTGTCTGAGGATCTAGGTAACAGGTGCCATACCTTATTTCTTTCAAATCGATGTAGTTCCTCTTCCATTGCCGTAATCCAGTCTGCATCCTTCAAGGCTTCCTTGATATTTTTGGGTTCTATTTAGGATAGAAATGCTGAGAAGGCTAGGGAATTTCTGGTTTTTTATCTTGTTTGAACTCTAGAATCAAGGGGTTTGATTATATTATCAAGTGGATGAGAGCTTTTGTGTTTCCAATTTGGGACTAAAGTTTGATTGGAAGAGGAACTGGGCAAATTAAATGGATTTCCCTGTACTCCTTGTTCTGCTACCTGTGGAGTGCCTTGCACTGTATCTCCAACTCTTTCTTCAGCTTCTGTGGTAGTAATTGGGGTACCAAGTTTCTCTTAAGAAGTGGAAGATGATGTTACATTATCTTCACCTGCCTCCTTCATATGGCTCATCATATCAGCCTTGCCATTTGAAACATCAGATATTTCCCCAGGAACCAAAAGTGGTTCATTATCTTGATCATCACTCTTTCCTTCCTTGTTAGAAGAGGGTGTCTCATTGAATAACACATGAACACTTTCTTCCACACATTGTGTTCTTTTGTTGTAGACTTTGTAGGCTTTGCTTTGAGAGAAATATCCCAGAAAGATTCCTTCATCACTTTTTGCATCAAACTTCCCAAGTTGGTCCTTCCCGTTTGTGGACATGTAATTTTTGACCCTCTCCAAAATTTTACACATTTTAGCGTAAATATTTAATTTAGGTTTAATATCGTTATTTTAAATAGTTTTGACTCTTTTACTCTATTTTATCACAAAAAATAAATAAAATTACAAAAAAAAATATTTTTTCATCTTTAGGTTAAAGTCAATTAGTATATTTATATTTATAGTATTATAACATTCAAAAATACAAAAAAAATTAGTTTCATGTGTAGTATTTAGTTTTATATTAGTTTATTTTAATTTAGAGTGATTTTTACATTTTTATAGATACATTGTATTATTTGGTATTTTTAGCCTAAGTTCAAACTCAAAAAACATGATCCAACCCAATTACCCGTAACCCATTCTTCCCAACCCATTAGCCCATTTAAGTGCAAGATTTAATCCTAGCCATCTATTTTTTTCTAATCCAATGACCATCATCCCATCCCACCTCTATATAAAATACCCAATTATAGAAACCCTACCCTAAATTTTCAATTCCTAGACCTAGACCCCAAAAAGATAAACAACAGACTTCCCATTCCAAAAGAGCTAAGAGTTATCTAAGAAGGGATTCCTAGACTAATAAAGAAAAAAATCCAAAAGAGACTTAACAAAAAAGATAAAAAGGGAAAGGTTGAACTTAATTGAAAGTTCATGTTTTCAATTGATAAATAAGGCTTTGTGTTCGTCCATTATCAAAAACGAGAAAAGACAGAATGGAAAGAGGGCAGGGATTGAGTTCGAAAATCTCTTGGTCATCCTTTTCTTCGAATTCCAGATTCTCTGTCTTGGATTTTATCTGTTTTGCTGAGTTTAAAATTCCTTTTGTCCTCTTCTTCGTTGTAGCTTTATTAGTTTTCAAGGGTCTGATTTGACTGAGGGTTTTAATTTATCGTTTGATTGGGATGGATTTGGGTTTTGGGTATGCCGGTGTCAATTCGAGGTTTCGGTTCGCGATTTTGGTATTTCAATCCAAGGATTATTGCTTTGTCTAGCTCGATTGATTTGTAATCTTCGAATTTATTCATCAATAAAAGGTTCATTTCTCAATTTTCATTCTCATTTTATTTTGTTATGATATCGTGTTGATTTGTGATTCTCTGTTGTTTAAGTAGCATATTTTAGTTGTCATTCAAATTGTTATAATTAGCTTTTATTTCGATTGTGATGTATGTAGTCTTGGTTCTTGAATAAATGCTTTTAAGTGGGTAGATGGGAAAATTGGAGTTGTTTCTTTCTCGGCAAAGAATAATAATGGGACATAAGGTGGGTCTTGAACCATAAGGAATCTGGCCAAGTATTAGATCATGTTTGCTAGCCTATTTGCTCCCCAATAATATCCTGTCCATAAATTTGGCATCCCAACAATATCAAAGATTGGGAAATTAATTTAAATGCGCTAGTTGCTTTAGGCGTGTTATAATAAAATTATCATAGCTACGGGTACGGTTCCCGTGACGTAGTTATGATACCTAATTCCTAAAATCGGTGGTGCATTTCATGTAACTCGATCATAAAAACTTCAAATATTAGTAAAATAAACATGTCGTGAATCAAGGGTGCATTTCATGTAGCGTGGTTCGCGGATTGTTCCAAAACAAATGAGTGTACGACAATAGTAACTTGTTCAAGAAATAATTTCATAAATCCTAAAAGCGGTTATAAAATAATTAAAAGGCGGTTATAAAGTTAAAATGCACAATAGGTTTAAAATATATAATTAATCAGATAATTAGGTCAATATTAATAGTTTAAGCGATCGTGCTAGAACCACGGAACCTGGGAATGTCTAACACCTTCTTCCGGGTTAACAGAATTCCTTACTTAGAATTTCTGTTTCGCATGCTTTTAAAATAAAGTCGAAATTTCCTCGATTTGAAATTTTAAAAATAAACTGGTTATTTGGGACACCCAAAAAAATTATTCCAAATGGCGACTCTGATAAAATAAAATAATCTCATTTTGAATAATGTCACTTTAATTGGAAAAACTCCCTTATATCCCCCTCGGGTGGTAAAAAGGAGGTGTGATAGCTCTGGCGACTTTGTTGAGGAAAAGAACCCAAAATCTCTGGTTCAGGGTTCAGAATTCGAGCTTAGAATAACTGTTATAGTTGGCTTTTACTTATTATCTGATTTTTACGTTTTTGAGCCTAATGTATTAAATGTAACTTTTTATCGCTTTGATATTGCTTGAACTATATATAAACTGTTAGGAAACCCTCTTCTCTCTAAGTCTTCTAAATCATCCGGGAAGCGTGCACTTTGTGTGGCTTCTTTTCTGTTAGAGTCATATTCTAATTTTAGTATGAGGTTCGGATAAGTTGCAAAGCAGGTAAAGCTTCTGTATTCCCGGTATGCTACCCCCCCCCCGGCTCTAGTTGTCCGTTCGGGTAAGCCAGGTCTAGAACAATACACCCAGGGTTTTTAAACCTAGAATAACATAGCCTCATGCCGGATCCCTAGTTGGAACGCTTGTTTGCATCACGTGCATTTGACATTGGGGACTCAACATAGGGGTTGGGTCCGTCTAGTACAGGTGTACCCAAATTAAAAGACCATCCTGATATATCTCACGTACTACGTGTGTATCTATTTGTTTCGGCTTGCATGTTGACTGGCTTCTAGAATAGGGAAAGAAAATGTAAAAAAAGGAGAAAAAAATAAAGAAAAAAAACAGAGCGAGTAGTAGTTATTTGAAAATTTTCGAAACTCTGCCAAATTTTGAAAAAAAAAGAGAAAGAAAATAAGTCAATGTTTTCAAAGTCATGTTTCCCCTGTTCCGACAAAACTGACCGAACTACGCTGGTCTGATTTTCACCGAATGTAAGATACGTACGCAAACCTCATCGGTTCCGGCCCACAATTTCATTTTTTTTTTAAAAATCCAAAAATATTTTCCATTACTTACTTCTTTAGAAAGTCTTTCTTTTAGACCCCAATTTTTTAAAAAACAATAATAATAAAATAAAATAAAATATTTTCTTTTAATTTCTTCTCAAAATCCAAAAATATTTTCATTCTTCTTTCAAAAATTGAAAACAAAATTTAAGATTCAAAAATATTTTCTTTTTCTTTGGAAGCATTTCTTTAAAAATTCAAAATAAAATTCCAAAAATATTTTTCTTCTTTAGAAGTTTTTTTTCGAAATTCCAAAAAAAAAATCGAAATCAAAAAAAATATTCCTTCTTTATAAGTCTTTCTTTCGGAAATTTTTTAAAAAAAAATTTAAAAAAGAGTTAGTTTATTTACATTATTCCTAATCTTCCCGAACTATGCAAGATCTGATTCATGTTCCCACATGATACGTAGGCAACCCACATCAGGTTCGATCACCATTGAAAAAAATGAAAAAATTACGAAAAAATATGAAAAATGAAAAACAATGATGATAATAATAAGGACTGACTGCGTCCATTCTAACGTCTCTTTTGTTTTGAATTGTGAAGAAAGTTTAAGGTCGTCGGTTTGTGGTAAGCTGACAATACGAAATCCAAAGGAAAAAATGATAACTGACATTGAAGCTGTTGCGAGTGCTCAAGAGACTCAGGGTCAGAGGGTTCAACAAGATTATACTGTGGTTGAGGAATATAGAGTACTGAAACAAAAGATGACTGAAATGTGTCAAGCATAGGCCAATGGCCAAGGACCGCCCTTATCTATTCCTGGTTTCCCGGAGTTCACACCCATCTCGACTACTACCACTCAGGTCTCATTGTTTGATCGGTCCCATCCACATGTGTTTAGTATTTATCCCAACTGTGCGGCTACAGTTGCAACTTCTGTTGCGCGCTTCCAAAGTGTTCCATTGATGACCAATCAGATAACCACTACTGGTATGCTTGTCTTCACCATCCCACAGCCAACAGTGGTGCAGAGGAAAACTCATGAGTCACAGTTTGCTACCTAGCAAGAACAATCCCACTCTCCTGAGTACCACTCGTACCTATTTGATCTTCCTGTAAAGATTGAGAAGCCTACCCGAAAGATTTCACAAGAAGAAATGACTTAAAGAGTGAAAAGCTTAGAACAATAGTTGAAAAACATGCAAGGGTTGGCAGATCAAAAGAGTATTTCCTTCAAGGATCTATGTATGTTCCCCGATGTCCACTTGCCACCTGGTTTCAAGACTCCCAAATTTGAAAAGTATGGTGGATATGGAGACCCGACAGCCCACCTAAAAGGTATTGCAATCAACTAAGAGGTGCGGGAGGAAATGAAGAATTGCTAATAGCTTATTTTGGGGAAAGCCTTATGGGAGTAGCCTCTGAATGGTTTATGTATCAAGACACATCTCGCTGGTATGTCTGGGATGACATGGCACAGGCCTTTGTCAAACAGTTCCAATACAACATTGACATTGCCCCAGACCGCAATTCCCTTTCAAACCTGAAGAAGAAACCAAGTGAAAGTTTCAGGGAATATGCTATTAAATGGAGAGAGCAAATAGCTAGAGTTAAGCCACCCATGGATGACCACGAGATAATCATTGTCTTCCTTCAAGCGCAAGAGCCAGATTACTTTCAAAACATGATGTCCGCAGTTCGCAAATCCTTCTCGGAAGTAATCAAAATGGGAGAAATGGTAGAGAATGGCCTTAAGACAGGCAGAATTATAAGTGAAGCAGCTCTCAAAGCTGCAACTCAGGCTGTCCAAATTGAATCTGGTGACACGAATGAGATGGATGAAGAAATCATGATGACATCAGGGTCGAGAAGAGTTCCTAGGAGAATGTCTCGAAGGTATGACTAGCCTCGTCTGTTTTTCGATAACTCCCTTGAGCATTACTATCCCCCTCAGAACCCATAATACTCTCTCGCTCCACCTCAGTATGTTATCCAGCAACCAAAACACCTCATAAGGCAAGCAGCAGCACCTTAAAACCTCCAATAGCCTCCACAAAATTTTCTAGTGCCCTATTACCCACATCCAAGCCAGTGGTATAGAGGGGAATAGAGGTTGAAAGATAATTCTACACCAATAGGAGAGTCCTATGCAAGTTTGTTTGAGAAATTAAAGCATTATGACATGATTGCATCTATTCCTCCAAATCATGTGGACCCACGTGCAAGAAGCTTTGACCCTTCTAAAAGGTGTGAATACCATTTCAATGCCTAGGGGCACAATGTTGAAAGTTGCCGGGATTTGAAAAGAGAAATAGAAAGGATGGTCCAGGAAAAACTAATTGTGATCCAAGATAGTGACACCCAGAATATCACGCAGAATTCTTTAGTTGTACATGATGATGCACACTTTATGGGGATGATTCATGGTGACATGGGGTATGAGAATCCTCTCAGGAACTTGCTGACTGAAATTGGAGAAGGCCATGGTGATTCTGATGAGCTAATTTGTGGCTAAATGTCAAGCTTAGCAATTGAAAATTCTTTCTCTCCTTACTAGGAAGGAATCTTGGTAGTTTTTTTTTGTTTTTCTTATTATCTGGGTTATTTCAGGGTTGTTATCCAGATTTTGTTTGTTTTATTGAGTTAAACCTTTCAATCCTTCCATTATGTCTGTGTGAGTCTTCTCCGTTTGTTATATTGCTATTTTTATTATTCGGGTTATTTTAGTGTTGTAACTCGGATCTTAGGTTGTTTGTCTTGTTTTTAAATCCTTCCATCCTTTACTCAATGAAATACAGTTTGTCCTTTTGTGTTATTTCATGCTTAGTTCTTTCGTCGCTAGTTCTAGGGACATGACATGCATGCAGAATTTTTGGGCCAGATCTTAAAAAACTGATTTAATCTTGAATTGGATAACGGAGAAAAAGACATTTTTGAAGAAGAATTAGTTGAAGTTTGTTGGAAGTTTGACGTTAATGGATGAAAGGTACCTTTCGACCACGATACACCAAGAAGATAGGCATATTCATCAATGTTGTGATTGCGAAAATATACTATGTTTGGCGTTCTCGAGGCTGGGAGGCCCTTTTTCTACTACCCAAACACTTTATACCCTTTGTTAGCCCTTTTGAGCCTGGGTTATTTTCTTTGACCACCCTCTTTTGAAATCAGGTTTAGAGTCAAAAGTCAAAAAAATAATAAAAACAAAATAATAACAATAAAGGCCCATGCCCCAAGAGTACAAACTGGGGCAGCTCTTTGAAAGTTCAGGTGAAAAAAAAGAAGAAGAAGAAAAGAACTGTCGAAGGTCCATGCCTTTAGAAGATAGAAGCTGGGGCAAACAAAAAAAAAGAAAAAAAGAAAGAAAAAAGAAAAAGAAAAAAAGGAAAAAAAAAAGACAGAGAAACAGAAAGAAAAATTATAGTTAGGTCAGATGTTTGAACTATGTTAGACCTGATTCCTTAAAAAGGATATGTAGGCAATCTTACACGGTTCGATCCAACCAAATAAGAATCCAGAAGAAAAATCAAAAAAACAATCATCAAAAAAAAATCTCAGTATCTGAAACTGGGGCAGAGATTTTATTTCACTTTTGAAAGAGTCGATTCCAAGAGTTGTAAGTCTACAACCCCTCATTTTGAGTCTGTTTTAAGCCTTCATGCCAACCTTCATTCCAACACTATCTAAAAGCCTTCCAAATAAAGACCTCCCGATATGCCTTCAAGAATGCCAAGAGAAGCATGCAATGAGCAACGGCCATCACGCGACATAGAATACTGTCAAGTTGCTCACATAAAAAAAAGAGAAAAAAGAGAGAGAGTGTTGCTAATGAAAACCTTTAAGGGCACTGTAAGACGGCAGTAAGCAGAGATAAATAAATGAGAGAGACTTGTTGGTGAAAACCCCTCGGAGCACTACTAGTCGAAATTGAATCGTGAAACTGATGCAAAGGATTAACGCGAACATAGCCCGACTTCAAAGGACATAAGAATATTAAAAGGGAAGATGGAATTAGTTTGATAGATCGGACACTAAGTCCAAAATGCATGTAATGATAATTAAGGCTAGTTATTGAAAAAAAACTCTTCCTTCTATCAATTTGGCCAGCACACTCAGTTGTTACTATCAATATACTTTGAGGATTCATGCAAAGACTTCCCCAAAAGACTCTTGTCAGCCTACTTGGCCTAAGCAAAGATAACTGGTGATTCTCTCTGACAGACAAATTGCTCAAAAAATCGGAAGTCATTCAAGATATCAGAAAAGGTCATCTATGCAAAGATCTCCACTTCAGATAAGGCTGTCTGAGCCGCAAATACAAATAGTGTTGGGTGTGAAACAATCAGGGTTGATGCAGAGAAAAAGTCTCTTGAAACCGACTCAAGCTGATTGAGCAGAAGCCAAGCTTCCCAAGACTCAAGGCCACAAACCGACCACCATTTTCAAAACTAACAAATTTTTCTTTGTGTGAAACAGGAACAAAACAGTGCAAGGAAAGTGGTTCAAAAAAAACAAAACAAAAAAAGAGAAGAAAATAAAAGAAGAGAAGAGCCGACAAAGGGAAGTTTCTCAAATCTTTTATTTGTCTTGCTATTATGCATAAAATCTTGCCATTGATCTTCATATTCTTTCCTCCTATGATAAAAAGTCCTAGTTTGATGGATTTTCCTTCCAAACAAAATCTTAGTCTGATTAATCTTTCTCCTAAGATAGAAGACCTAGTCTGATGAACTTTCTCCTAGGATAGAAAACTTAGTCTAATGAATTTTTCTCCTAAGATAGAAGACCTAGTGTGATGAACTCTCTCCTAGGATCAAAATCTTAGTCTGGTGAATCTATCTCCTAAGATAGAAAACCTAGCCTAATAAATTTTCTCCTAGGATCAAAATCTTAGTCTGATGAATCTTTCTCCTAAGATACCCCAAAAAAAGACCTAGTGTGATGAACTTTTCTCCTAGGATAAAAAATCTTAATCTGATAAATCTTTCTCCTAAGATAGAACACCTAGTCTGATGAACTTTTCTCCTATGATCAGAAATCTTAGTCTGATTAATTTTTTCCTAAGATAGAAGACCTAGTCTGATGAAATTTCTCCTATGATAGAAATCTTAGTTTCATGAACTTTCTCCTAAGATACCAAAAGAAAAAAAAAGGACATAGTCTGATGAATTTTCTCCTAGGATCGAAGTCTTAGTCTGATGAATTTTCTCATAGGATCGAATTCTTAGTCTGATGAATCTTTCACCTAAGATTAAAACCTAGTCTGATGAATTTTCTCCTAGGATAATAATTTCTTAAAAAAAAGATTGTCTCGATTAAAAAAATCATTTGTTCCTGCTTTGAAAAAAAAAGTTGGGGCAATTTGTTTAAAAGAATGATTTTCTCAAAAGAAAAAAAATGATGATTTTTCTAAAAAATAATCCTTCTTGGTTCATTTTAGGATAGGTACACAACTCAGTAGTCTCACTTTTTCAATATAGGGTCCCACTCCCTAGATGATGCCAGCATAACCTGGTAATCTTTTCCAACATAGGGCCCCACTCCGTAGCTGATGCCAGCATAACCTGGTAATCTTTTCCAACATAGGGTCTCACTCCTTAGTTGATGCAAGCATAATCTAGTAATCTTTCCAACTTAAGGCCTCCAATACCCAGTTGATTTCATTTTAGATATAGGGTCTCCACTCCTTAATCTCTTTTTCTCAAGGATACACAATCCTGACTTTTATTGCTTTCAATAAAGAAGAAGTTTAGAATTTTGTTACAATAACTCACGAAATTTTTCTAGTGAAAACTGGGGCAGAAAAATTTCGTTCGTTTGTTTGTTTTGGTGTTGAGCAGGTTTTACCTCGAGGTACAAGGTTCAAGACGACTAAAAGAAGAAGTCTCAATCCAGAATAAAAGAAGAAGAAAAAAAGAGAGGAAGAAAAGAAAAGAAGTAAACTCAAAGTGCAGAAGCAGAGAAAAGTTGTGGAATGCTCAAGACGTGATTGAAGTCACAAGCTTTGCATGTCCCGCCTTGATCCGAGAAGTTGAAAAAGGAATGAATCAGCACCTTCAGCTAACAAGCGTCAAGATTCAGATCAGAGTCCGCATGAAGAATCAACCAAGACTCAAGATCAAGCTTCAGAAGACTCATAGATAGGAATCTTGTAGCTCGTTGCTGATAGGCTTAGTTAATCTTTTTAATTTTGATTTTGATGTGATAACGGGATCGCGAACCAGAACCTCAACGGCACCTCAATCAGCTCTCCACCTCGGTATACTCCATCACTCTTCCTAATTCTGAACTACATATGGCCTGATTCCTTTATAGCCAAGGATATGTAGGCAGCTCAGATACCAGGGCTCAGTCACATTCTCCTTTCTCTTAGTTTTTGGTCTCTCTAAATAAGGGTCGGGTCAAAAAACCTGTCTCGTCGTTCTTTGTCTGAAAACTCTTCGTGTTTCCAGTCAAAGATGGGCAGCTGTAGACTTGTAATTTTTTACCCTCTCCAAGATTTTACACATTTTAGCGTAAATATTTAATTTAGGTTTAATATCATTATTTGAAATAGTTTTGACTCTTTTACTTTATTTTATCACTAAAAATAAAAAAATTGCAATTTTTTTTCATCTTTAGGTTAAAGTCAATTAGTATATTTATATTTATAATATTATAACATTTGAAAATACAAAAAAAAAAATAGTTTCACGTGTATTATTTAGTTTTATATTAGTTTATTTTAATTTAGAGTGATTTTTACAATTTCATAGATACATTGTATTATTTGGTCTTTTTAACCTAAGTTCAAACCCAAAAAATATGGTCCAACCCAATTACCCTTAGCCCATTCTTTCCAACTCATTAGCCCACTTAAGTGCAAGATTTAATCCTAGCCATCTATTTTCTTCTAATCCAATGGTCATCATCCCTTCCCACTTCCATATAAAATATCCAATTATAGAAACTCTACCCTAAGTTTTCAATTTCAAGACCTAGAACCCAAAAATATAAACGGCGGACTTCCCATTCCAAAAGAGCTAAGAGCTAGCTAAGAATGGATTCCTAGACTAAAAAAGAAAAAAAATCCAAAACAGCCGTAACAAAAAAGACAAAAAGGGAAAGGATGAACTTGATTGAAAGTTCCTGTTTTGCAATTGATAAACAAGGCTTTGTGTTCGTCCATTTTCAAAAACGAGAAAAGACAGAATGGAAATAGGGTAGGGATTGAGTTCGAAAATCTCTTGGTCATCCTTTTCTTCGGACTAGAGATTCTCTGTCTTAAATTTCATCTGTTTTGCTGAGTTTAAAATTCCTTTTGTCCTCTTCTTCGTTGTAGCTTTATCAGTTTTCAAGGGTCTGATTTGACTGAGAGTTTTAATTTATCGTTTGATTGGGATGGATTTGGGTTTCAGGTATGCCGGTGTCAATTCGAGGTTCCGATTCGCGATTTTGGTGTTTCAATCCAAGGATTGTTTCTTTGTCTAGCCCGGTCGATTTGCAATCTTTGGATTTATTCATCAATAAAAGGTTCATTTCTCAATTTTCATTCTCATTCTATTTGTTATGATATCGTGTTGATTTGTGATTCTCTGTTGTTGGAGTAGCATGTTTTAGTTGTCATTTAAATTGTTTTAGTTAGTTTTTATTTCGATTGTGATGTATGTAGTCTTGGTTCTTGAATAAATGCTTTTAAGTGGGTAGATGGGAAAATTGGAGTTGTTTCTTTCTCGGAAAAGAATAATAATGGGACATAAGGTGGGTCTTGAACCATAAGGAATCTGGCCAAGTATTAGATCATGTTTGCTAGCCTATTTGCTCCCCAATAATATCCTGTCCATAAATTTGGCATCCCAACAATATCAAAGATTGGGAAATTAACTTAAATGAGCCAGTTGCTTTAGGCGCGTTATAATAAAATTATCATAGCTATGGGTTCGGTTCTCGTGACGTAGTTGTGATACCTAATTCCCAAAATCGAGGGTTCATTTCATGTAACCCGATCATAAAAACTTCAAATATTAATAAAATAAATATATCGTGAATCGCGGGTGTATTTCATGTAGCGTGGTTCGCGAATTGTTCCAAAACAAACAAGTGTATGACAATCATAATTTGTTCAATAAATAATTTCATAAATCATAAAAGCGGTTATAAAATAATTAAAAGGCGGTTATAAAGTTAAAATGCACAATAGGTTTAAAACATGTAATTAATCAGATACTTAGGTCAATACTAATAGTTTAAGTGACCGTGCTCGAACCACAGAACCCAGGAATGCCTAACACCTTCTCCCCGGTTAACAGAATTCCTTACATAGAATTTCTGGTTCGCATGCTTTTAAAATAAATTCAAAATTTCCTCGATTTGGGATTTTAAAATAAATCGATGACTTGGGACACCCAAAAAAATTATTCCAAGTGGCGACTCTGATAAAATAAAATAATCTCATTTCGAATAATGTCACTTTAATTGGAAAAACTCCCTTATATCCCCCTCGGGTGGTATAAAGGAGGTGTGACAGCTCTGGCGACTCTGCTGAGGAAAAGAACCTAGAATCTCTAGTTCAGGGTTCAGAATTCGAGCTTAGAATAACTATTATAGTTGGCTTTTACTTATTATCTGATTTTTACGTTTTGAGACTAATGTACTAAATGTCACTTTTTACCGCTTTGATATTGCTTGAACTGTATATAAACTATTAGGAAACCCTCTTCTCTCTAAGTCTTCTAAATCATCTGCAAAGCGTGCACTTCGTGTGGCTTCTTTTCTGTTAGAGTCATATTCCAATTTTATAACGAGGTTCGGCTAAATTGCAAAGCCGGTGAAGCTTCTGTATTCCCTGTACGCTACCCCCCTTCGGCTCGAGTTGTCTGCTCGGGTACGCCAGGTCTAGAACAATACACCCAGGGTTTTTAAACCTAGAATAATATAGTCTCATGCCGGATCCCTAGTAGGAACGCTTGTTTGCATCACGTGCATTTGACATTGGGGACTCAATATAGGGGTTGGGTCCATCTAGGACCGGTGTACCCAAATTAAAAGACCATCATGATGCATCTCACGTGCTACTTGTGTATCTGTTTGTTTCGGCTTGCATGTTGACTGGCTTCTACAATAGGGAAAGAAAATGAAAAAAAAAGAGAAAAAAAAAAGCGAGTAGTAGGTATTTGAAAATTTTCGAAACTCTGCCAAATTTTGAAAAAAAAAATAAGTCAATGTTTTCAAAGTTATGTTTCCCTGTTATGTCAAAACTAACCGAACTACGCGGGTCTGATTCTCACCGGATGTAAGATACGTAGGCAAACCTCATCGGTTCCAGCCCACAATTTTTTTTAAAAAAGGAAATCCAAAAATATTTTTCATTACTTGATTCTTTAGAAAATCTTTCTTTTAGACCCCAATTTTTTAAAAAAAATAATACAAAAATATTTTCTTTTAATTTCTTCTCAAAATCCAAAAATATTTTCATTCTTCTTTCAAAAATTGAAAAGAAAATTTAAGATTTAAAAATATTTTCTTTTTATTTGGAAGCATTTCTTTCATAAATTCAAAATAAAATTCCAAAAATCCAAAAATATTTTTCTTCTTTAGAAGTTTTTCTTTCGAAATTCCAAAAAAAAAATATATTCCTTCTTTATAAGTCTTTCTTTCGGAGAATTTTTCAAAAAAAAATAAAAAAAAAAGTGTTAGTTTATTTACTTTATTCCTAATCTTCCCGAACTACACAAGATCTGATTTATGTTCCCACATGATACGTAGGCAACCCACATCAGGTTCGATCACCATTGAAAAAAATGAAAACATATGAAAAAATTAAAAGAAATGATGATAATAATAAGGACTGACTGAGTCCATTCTAACGTGTCTTTTGTTTTGAATTGTGAAGAAAGTTTAAGGTGGTCGGTTTTTGGTAAGCTGACAACACGAAATCCAAAGGAAAAAATGATAACTGACATTAAAGTTGTTGCGAGTGCTCAAGAGACTCAGGGTCAGAGGGTTCAACAAGATTATACTATGGTTGAGGAAAATAGAGTACTGAAACAAAAGATGACTCAAATGTATCAAGTATGGGCAAATGGCCAAGGACCGCCCTTATCTATTCCTGGTTTCCCGGAGTTCACACCCATCTCGACTACTACCACTCACGTCTAATTGTCTGATCAGTCCCATCCAAATGTGTTCAGTTTTATCCCAACTGTGCGGCTACAGTTGGAACTTCTGTTGCGCGCTTCCAAAGTGTTCCATTCACGACCAATCAGATAACCACTACTGTTATGCATGTCTTCACTGTCGCACAGACGACAGTGGTGCACAGGAAAACTCATAAGTCACGGTTTGCTACCTAGCAAGAGCAATCCCACTCTCCTAAGTACCACTCGTACCTATTTGATCTTCCTGCAAATATTGAGAAGCATTCCCGAAATATTGCACAGGAAGAAATGACCCAAAGAGTGAAAAGCTTAGAACAACAGTTGAAAAACATGCAAGGATTGGCAGGTCAAAAGAGTATTTCCTTCAAGGATCTATGGATGTTCCCTGATGTCCACTTGTCACCTGATTTCAAGACTCCTAAATTTGAAAAGTATGATGGACATGGAGACCCCATAGCCCACCTAAAAAGGTATTGCAATCAACTAAGAGGTGCGGGAGGAAATGAAGAATTGCTAATAGCTTATTTTAGGAAAAGCCTTACGGGAGTAGCCTCTGAATGGTTTATGGATCAAGACATATCTCGCTGGTATGTATGGGATGACATGGCCCAGGCCTTTTTCAAACAGTTCCAATTCAACATTGACATTGCCCCAGACCGCAATTCCCTTTCAAACCTGAAGAAGAAACCAAGTGAAAGTTTCAGGGAATATGCCATTAAATGGAGAGGGCAAGAAGCTAGAGTTAAGCAACCCATGGATAACCACGAGCTAATCATTGTCTTCCTTCAAGCGCAAGAGCTAGATTACTTTCAAAACATGATGTCCGCAGTTGGCAAATCCTTCTCGGAAGCAATCAAAATGGGAGAAATGGTAGAGAATGGCCATAAGACAGGCAAAATTATAAATCAAGCAGCTCTCAAAGCTGCAACTTAGAATGTCCAAATTGAATCTGGTAACGCTAATGAGATGGATGAAGAAATCATGATGACATCAGGGTTGAGAAGAGGTCCTAGGAGAACGTCTCGAAGGTATGACCAGCCTCGTCTGTTTTCTGATAACTCCCCTGAGCATTTCTATCCCCCTCTGTCACGACCCATTCCCATAATAGGTCATGATGGCGCCCAACACCATTGTCGGGCAAGCCAACGCGGAATATACTAAATAAGCTCTCATTTACTTTTATCCAAAAATAGTTTCAATGATAACTTAAGTTGTAATAAAATCAGAAATGATCGGTAAAGCCGAAAATAATCATACAACCCCAAAAATAATACGGTCTACTAATGTGTGTGCCAAGACCTGGTGTCACAAGCTATGGGAAACTAGTAGAATATACAAAAGAATCACACTATCCTACTATCCAAAATAGAATAGACAGCAAAAATACATAAGAGAGACTCCTTCAGGCTACTGAACGACATGGGAAGGGAAGTAGCTCACCGTAGAAGTCTCGAAATCCGCTCAGTGATGTGCACCAAACTGATAGCCAGATACGCCTGCCACAAATCCTGTACTCTTAAGTACAGAAGTGTAGTATGAGTACATAAACAATAAGTACCCAGTAAGTATCCCGTCTAATCTCGAAGAAGTAGAGACGAGAGGTCGACTTGATACTTACTAGGGTCAAATAATATGAGAAAAGAATTTATAATAAGCATGGATAGCACAATTTAATAACGTTGTATGGCAGGGAATAACAGTTCTTCTTCCAAATAATATCATGGGTATCCATTTACGTTTTAAGGCATACATGTAGTTCAGTCCACAGAGAAATACTAAGTAAAGCATGTGCAAGTAACACCGAGGGACGTACGGCCCGATCTAACATAAAAGTAAATTGTGCATTGCCGAGGGTCGAACGGCTCGAACCATAGATGCATCTATTACCCCGCTCATGAATCACACGTGCGACGCGGTCAAATATAAATAAATTCATCAACAAGTAGATAATAATGTATATCTGGGGAGTAGTTATTCACATAAATATTCAAGTTCTTTTTTTAAAAGACCAAGCAAGATAAGGTTCCTCTACTAGTCTCATTTACCTTAATCAACATAATTTATATGAATCCGAATTTATCATCAAGTTACAAGAATATCACGTAGAGCATGCTTTTGGGCCCTAGACTACCGGACTTAATATAATAGTAGCTACGCACGGACTCACGTCACCTAGTGCATACGTAGGCCCCGCATATAAAAGCAATTAATTCAATTATTATACCTATGGGGACAATTCCCTCTTACAAGGTAAGAAAGGAGACTCACCTCGCTCCACAATGCACTTCCAATATCAAGAATGAGTCCAAGCCCTCAATTCGGAGCCGAACGATCCCAAACTAGTTAAATGAGGTAGGAACTAGTCAATATAAACTCACAAGATTGAATTCTAACTATTTAAGCAATTTTCCAACCATTAACACAAGTTTTCTAAAATTCAACCCCGGGCCCACATGCTCGGATTCCGAAATATTTAAAAGGAAGTTGTTCTCTATAACCTAAGGATCAATTATATATGATTTCTAATTCATTCCATAACAAATTTGGTTGTTAAATCTAACTTTTATTAAAAACCGTAGGTTTTGCTCTAACCTCTTGATTTACCTAAATTCTAGTGTTTAATCTACCTAAAACACAAGTATTAAACTAAGAATTAGTGGGATAGACTTACCTCAAGATGCTAGGTGGAAGTCTCTTCTCAAAAGCTCCCAAATCGCCAATGGAGGAGTGAAAAGTGGTAAAAATTGACTTAGAACTATATTAAATGAAGCCCACTGCTTCAGCGATTTCGCATCTGCGATCCCGCATCTGCGAGAAAGGACCGCGTCAGTGAAAAGGGGCCTAAAGGGCTGGTACCGCTTCTGCGGTCTTGAGGCCGCTTCTGCGGAGCCACTTCTGCGATTCGAGAGCCGCTTCTGCGATTTGGCCTGGCCTTCCCTGGGCCGCATCTACGATAGATGGACCGCATATGTGGTCTCGCACCTGCGATCCACCAACTGTAGGTGCGGTTATGACAGAAGCAGCAGCTTCAGCACTTCTTAAAATTTTCAACTTCACTCGAGCCTCATCCGATTGATGCTCGGGGCTCCCGGTCCCTGCCTGAACATACTGACAAGTCTGAAATCATAAAACAGACCTACTCGAACCTTCGGAACGCCCGAAACAATGCTAAATCTAAGAATCACCCCCTAAAACCAATTGAATCAAACTTATGAACTTCAAGTTCTTAATTTTCCTCTAATGGGCCAAAAAGTCTTTAAACTACTCGAATTGACACCAAATTTTACGGGCAAGTCTTAAATGTTATTTCGGACCTGTACCGGGCTTCGAAACCAACATGCGAGCCCGATACCCATGTGATCAATCATTAATTAGTTTCTTTAAATCTTTAAAACTTCAGATTAACAATTTCTAATAAAAATTCATTACTCGGGCTAGGGACCTCGGAATTCGATTCCGAGCATACACCTAGGTCCCATATTTTTCTACGGACCCTCGGGACCGTCAAATCACGAATCCGGGTCCGTTTGCTCAAAATATTGACCAAAGTCAAACTTAGCCTTTTAAGAAAATCCTAAGGAATCAAATGGGCATATTTCACTCCAAACTCTTCCAAATCCCGAACCAACCGTCCCGCAAGTCGTAAATTAGCTAAAGCAAGCATCGTAAATTAGCTAAAGCAAGCGTGGAAAGTTTTATTTTAAGGGAATGGGGTTCTAAAAGGCAAAACGACCAGTCGGGTCGTTACATTCTCTTCATCTTAAACAAACGTTCGTCCTCAAACGGACATAGAAAAGTACCTGAGATGCTGAATAAATGTGGATATCTGCTCCGCATGTCCTCCTCGGACTCCCAGGTCGCCTCCTCGACTGGTTGGCCCATCCACAGGACCCTCACCGCAGAAATCCTCTTGGACCTCAACTGGCGATCCTGTCTATCAATAATGGCAACTGGCTCCTCCTCATAACCCAAACTCTCATCCAGCTGAACAGTAATGAAGTCTAACACGTGGGATAGGTCGGCATGATACTTCTGAAGCATCGATACATGAAAAATCGGATGAACTCCTGATAAGCTGGGGGTAAAGCTAGCTCGTAAGCAACCTCCCAAACTCGCCTCAATACCTCAAATGGGCCAATAAACCTTGGGCTCAGCTTGCCTTTTTTCCCGAATCTTATAACGCCCTTCATTGGCGAGACTTTCAAGAGGACCTTCTCGCCAACCACGAATGATACATCACGTGCCTTCTAATCCGCATAGCTCTTCTGTCTAGACTGAGCTGTGCGAAGCCTTTCCAAAATCAACTTTACCTTGTCCAAGGCATCATGTACCAAATCTGTACTGTATAACACAGCCTCACTGGGCTCAAACCACCCGATATGAGAACGACAACATCAACCATATAAAGCCTCATATGGAGCCATCTCTATGTTGGACTGATAGTTGTTGTTATACGTAAACTCCACCAAGGGCAAGGACTAATCCCACTGCCCTCCAAAGTCAATCACACATGCTCTAAGCATGTCCTCCAAAATCTGAATTGTCCGCTCCGACTGCCCGTCGGTCTGTGGATGAAATGTCATGCTAAGATCCACACAGGTTCCCAACTCATCCTAAACAGCTCTCCAGATATGCGAAGTGAACTGAGGGACTCTATCTAATATGATGGAAACAGGCATACCGTGCAATCGGACTATCTCCCGAATGTAGATCTAAGTATGCATCTATGATGTATAAGTAGTCGCCACCGGAATAAAGTGGGCCAACTTGATCAACCTGTCAACAATGACCCATACTGAATCAAACTTCCACAAAGTCTGGGGCAACCCAACTATGAAATCCATGGTAATGCGCTCCCACTTCCACTCTGGTATAGGCATTTGCTGAAGTAGGCCACCCAGCCGCTGGTGTTCATACTTGACTTGCTGACAATTCAAAGACCTAGCTACATACTCCACTATGTCTTTCTTCATCCTCTGCCACCAATAATGTTGCCTCAAGTCACAATACATCTTCGTAGTTCCCGGATGAATGGAATACTGTGAACTGTGTGCCTCCTCTAGAATTCTCTCTCAGACCATCAACATTAGGAACACATAGATGACCCTGGAGTCGCAAAACACCATCCTTGCCAATAGAAACCTCCTTGGCACCTCCCTGAAGCACTGTCTCTCTAAGAATCACCTAATGTGGATCCTTGAATTGTCGGGCCTTGATCTTCCCAATAATGAAGACTAAGCAACCACACACGCAAGAACTCGGCTGGGCTCTGAAATATCCAACCTCACAAGTCTATTAGCCAAGGACTGGATGTCCAAAGCTAGTGGCCTCTCTTCTGCTGGAATGAATGCCAAGTTACCCATACTCTCTACCTTCCTACTTAAGGCATCCGCGGCCATGTTAGCCTTTCCTGGATGATAAATAATGGTGATGTCATAATCCTTCAGTAACTCAAGCCACCTGCACTGCCTCAAATTAAGATTCCTCTATTTGAACAAATGATGTAAGCTGCGATGATCCGTATAAACCTCACATGACACCCCATACAGATAATGCCTCCATATCTTAAGAGCATGAATGATCGCAGCCAACTCTAGATTGTGCACAGGATAATTCTTCTCATGAACCTTCAGCTGGCGCGAAGCATAGGCAATAACTCGCCCCTCCTGCATCAATACATATCCCAATCCAACGCATGAAGCGTCGCAATATATCGTATATATCCCTGAACCAGAAGGCAACACAAGAACTGGTTTTGTAGTCAAGGTTGTCTTGAGCTTCTAAAAGCTCGCCTCGCAATCATTGGACCAATGGAAAGGAGCACCCTTTTGGGTCAATCTAGTCAGAGGTGATGCAATAGATGAAAAGCCCTACACGAATCGTCTGTAATAACCTGCTAACCCCAGGAAACTCCTAATCTCGGTCACCGAAGTAGGACATGGCCAACTCTGAACTGCCTCAATCTTCTTGGGGTCCACCTTAATACCCTCTCCTGACACAATATGCCCCAAGAACGCCACTGACTCTAGCCTAAACTCACACTTGGAGAACTTAGCATATAGCTTCTACTCTCGCAAGGTCTGAAGCACCACCCTCAAATGTTGCTCGTGCTCCCCCAGGCTACGGGAGTATATCAAGATGTCGTCAATGAAGACGACGATAAATGAATTAATATAAGGACTGAATACCCTATTCATCAAGTCCATGAATATTGTTGGGGTGTTAGTTAAGCCAAAGGAAATCACCAGGAACTCATAGTGGCCATATCTAGTCCGGAATGCAGTCTTCGGAACATCCGAGTCCTGAATCTTCAGCTAATGATACCCTAACCTCAAGTAAATCTTAGAGAACACTCTAGCACCCTGCAACTGGTCGAACAAATCATCGATACAAGGCAACGAATACTTGTTTTTGATGGTGACTTTGTTCAACTGGCGGTTGTAAGCACGTGATTTTTGCTTCGCGAAAGTTACTCCAAAAGGAAAAGAAAATCAAAAAAATATGTCTTGTCATTGAGTGATTTGTATTTAATGTTAAAATGTGTGTTAGTTGTTATAGGTGCTAACTAATATGTGTGTAATTGTGTTTTAATTTAATTTTTAATTTTTACAATTTATTTATGAAGTTTATTTCAATTTTTTGTTAATCAAAAAAAAAAGGGGGGGGAGGAAAGGTGGGGAAAATCTGATTGGGCCCCAAAATGAGGCCCAAAACCAAAGCACTGATCCAGTCCAAGTCGAGCCTGCCCAAGCACGGACTCAAACGACGCCGTATCAGTGTCCCTATTGAAGCCGTTGATCTGATTCAAACGAACGGTCCTGATCAGGCTGTTCATCTCACCTCAACGACGCCGTTCAGGCAAGTTGATCTTAGCCGTCCAACCCCATTTATCCAACGGATCCAAGCCCTCCTTTAAACCCGCTAACACGACCCGGTCTAATCCCCTACCTGGTCTTAACCCACTATCAGCCCCCGAACGACGTCGTCTCTCTTCAATGAGTAGATCCTGGCCCTTGATCTCACTTGATCCAACGGCCAGGATCTAAACCCTCAATACATATATAAACCTAACCACTTACCCCCACGCCCCAAGCCACACCCCCCCTTCAGCCACTGTTCACCATCTTCCCCAGGACCCCTTTCCTCTCAAACCCTAGCAGCCTAGGTTTTCCCCCGTGAGCCCGGTAACCACAGTTCCGATGACCACCAAAATAACATCCCCGATGCACCCAACCACCCTGAACATGAATCCGTTAACCGTTCACCTCGAATCAACCCGTAGCTTCTCGAATCTTCAAACGAAGATTCGAGCAAAAACCAGATCTACACCGATTGACCCCAAACTCACACCACAGCCCCTCCTGACCTCCCTCACCCCCTGAATGGCTTTGGTTCCATTCGAATCTGACTGGAATTGAACGGTTCCCAAATCGAACCTCAAGAGCCCTAGGATTCAGATCTATGGGTTTTGTCCGAATCAGTGGCAGGATCAGGGCCTAGCAGACTTTTACTGAAGTGTTCTCAGTCAAGAACGCTTCGGTTAAAGTCCATTAGACCCCAAAATCACCTGGCCCGAGTTCGAGCTTGAGTCAATCTTAGTTTCAGGTCCCGGAGGTATTTTCCCTTTTTTCTTTTGTCATCCTAAACTCTATCTGTCGTACATGTTCTGATTTGTTTTGGTTTCTGACTCGTCTATCCATGTATGTACATTTTGAGTTTAAAGTTGATTTGTTTGTTGATTTTGTTGGTTGTTTGCTGTATATTATAGTTCGCGTAGTCGTTTAAATAAGCGTCGTCAACTAAATTCACTTGAAAGATTAGAAAATCAGGAGTTGAATTTCAGTATTGATTACTATGCATGTTTCTTGTTGGTGTTACTTGTATCGGCATGACCAACTTGTACCCTTTAATTGGCACCCCTGTTTGATTAAATTGGAATCATTGGCTTGAATTTAGGCTGAAAATTGATTGTTAACTGTGGAAAGCTAACAGATTCACCTGAAGGCAGCATTGAGTTTAAGTTAAGTAGTCAGTAGTTAGCTGAAATCAGAGAGGTTTATATACTAATTATTAAGAGTTATGGTAATACAGTAACATGCAAGGTTAAGGGTAGTTTTGGCATAAGACAAAGTCTGATTAGGGGTTTAACTTAAGAATATGTCAAGTGGTAATTAAAATACTATTAACCTAATAACAATGGGGAACAAAACATAAGAGCATGGGTTCAAATGAATACTTTATTGCACCCATAACTCTTGATTAGAGCAATAGGACAAGCATGGGGAGCAGATGCCATTCACTTCAAGAAAGTGCACTTAGGCATGGGGAGTTAAGAGGTATGGGCAGGTTACAACCTGGGGAAGATCCGGGCAGGATGACTGACCTACATTGGCTTATAAATAGAGTTATTTTTAGCTAAGAGAGGGCTGGAAATTTTAGTCTTGAGAGAGGTCTTGTGAGTTGAAGAAAACTAAAAAATATAAGGAAATTTCCAGAAACACTATAACCAAACACTGTCTAAAAACTACTGAGGAATTCATATTGGTCAAGCTGTCTTGGCCAAGTTCTGTTGTTTGCCCTGATTGAGCTGCTCGTGATTGTTGAACTGCTAGTGTTGCTGCATTGAATACTCTGTTATTTCTGTTTGTTTCACTACTCTTTTCTGGGATCACTTGTTTGGTGCTCGACCATCTGTTGGTTTTCTTTGTTCTGGAAACTGTTGCTGGTTGTCTGTGGACTGTGGAAAACACTTGTGGTTGTTGGTTTGTTGCTGTGTTGTTGTTGTGTATCTGCTGCTGCTGTGTTTGTTGCATACTGCCCAGCTGACCATTCCTTTCTTCTTTGTCCTCTATACCAGGTACACAACCAATACATTATCAAATGTAATTGGAAAATTGAGCATGAATACAAAAAGAAAAGACTTGAAGTCGAATTTCATACATAGATTATTACATTAGATATCATGTACTGTATAATAATTTTCATTCCTGTGTTGACAATAGAAGTAGCCTGTATGCCCAGTGTATATCAATGTAGATTAAGCTGAATGATAGTTTATATACGTATGTTGATAGGTGAAAATATTCCCAATGTAATAAGTTGTATCTCAGACTTAGTTTAACTTTGTAGTGTGTCCTTTAATGTAGGCCAAGCATGAAAATCGTACTCTACTAGTTAAGTTCTTTCCTTTCCGATAAACTGTTTCATATAACTGGTAAACCATGTTTTAAGACAAAGAACACATAGCTTGCAATCTCAACCTCGCGAAGGTCGAGCCGAGGTCGAAACGGACCAAGCAGGCCCGCATCGAACAAACCATGGCCCAGGTCTGGCCCATCACGCATGGGCTGGATTTGGGCCCGTGATTATTTGCTCGGCTGACTGTGCACGTAGCCGCGCTTCTGATTTTGCGTAAGCAATCGGAATTCTGTTATAAATAACTTGCAAGCATGTAATTAATTAAGGCTATCTACTGTCTTCAAGCAGTAGAGACAAACGCGACCAGAAACGTAGTTGCTATAGGATATCCTTTTAAAATAAGGACGAGATGAGCCTCGACGAAAATAAAGAAAATGCACAAATTTGCGGGGCCCTCGTTAAATGTTATATTGAAGCATTCAGCCCCTAAGGTGGGTCGTTTAGCAAATCTCACGACCACCTGGAATAATAACGCGATAGCTTCTTTAAGCGCGTATTTAATAATTTTACCTTCTTAAATGCGGGTGTGCATTTATGTGACCCAAATCCAAATCTCGACGGATTCAAAATGTTTTTCTAATCACGGGTACATTGATTGTGACGTGGTTCGAGATGCATGTCCATGACGTTGCAAATTCCTTTTAATAATGAATGAGACGAGCCTCGACAAACAAAAATGCACAAGCTGCGGGGCCCTCTAAATGTACATACTAAAATACTTAGGATTCGAGGACAGGTCGTTTAGCGAATTTTACGGCCTTCCCCAAAATAACAAGACGCTAGTTGCTTTAGGCGCGCCTTTAATAATTTATTTTCCTCAATTCGGGTGCACATCTATGTGACCCAAATCCACATCTCAACCGAGTCGAGATATATCGATAACCACGGGTGCATTGATGTAACGTGGTTCGAGATATGTTTTCACGATGTTGCAATTCTTGTAAAATAATAATTACGACAAAAGCAGTCAAAAATTAAAATTTGCACATATGTTCAATTTATATAAAATCAGATAATCAAGCTGAATACAACAGTTGAGCGACCGTGCTAGAACCACGGAACTCGGGAATGCCTAACACCTTCTCCCGGGTTAACAGAATTCCTTATCCGGATTTCTGGTACGCAGACTATAATATGGAGTCATTCTTTCCTCGATTCTGGATTAAAATTGGTAACTTGGGACACCCTAAATCTCCCAAGTGGCGACTCTGAAATAAATAAATCAATCCCGTTTCGATTGTCCTTTAATTGGAAAAAACTCCCTTGCGCCCTCGCAGGTGCGGAAAAAGGAGGTGTGACAGCTCTGGCGACTCTGCTGGGGACGAAAGACCCAGAACCACTGGTTCAGGGTTCAAGAATTCGAGCTTAAAATAACTGTTATAGTTGGCTTTATTTATTATCTGATTTTACATGATATATGCTTAATGTGATAAATGATGTTTTTACCGCTTTAATATTATCTGAATTGTGTATAAAAAACTGCTACGGAACCCTTCTTTCTGAGTCTTCTAAATTTATGGTGTACACGTGCGCGTGACCCACCTTTCTGTTAAAGTCATACCAAATAAGACGAATTTGGGACAAGTAACTAGGCCGGGTAGACTTTCGTGCTCTCGGTACATTGCCCCCACTTCGGCTCAAACTGTCCGTTTGGGTAAGCCAGGTTTAGAACAATATGCCTCGGGTTTGTACCTAGAATAACTCAGCCATGTACCAGATCCCTAGTAGGAACGTTTATTTGCATCATGTGCATTTGACTTAGGGGACTCAACATAGGGGTTGGGTCTGTCTAGGACAGGTGAACCCGAAATAAAAAGACCATCCTGATGCATCCTACTTGCTATATGTGCATTCATTTGCCTCGAACATGCTTGCTAACCGGCTTAAATAAAATCATGGTAAGAGCTGAGGAATAAAATGGGTTGTTTTTTAAAAAAAAAAATAATAATAATAATAATATAAAAAAATAATAATAAAAATAAAAAATAAATAAATAAATAAAGTAAAATAAAAAGGTAAAATATAGTTTCAAATCTTGAAATAAAGGTATTTAATCTTGAAAGGTATTTAATCTTGAAAATAGTTTGAAAAATTCCCAAAAATAGTTTTAAATCTTGAAAATAGTTTTGACTGAAAATGATTAGAGTATGTTTTCAAAATGAGTCTTGACTTTATTAAATTAAATTTCAGATACAAAATGAGCACCACACAAAACCCCTCATCCGCAAATACAGAAGAGTTTCTATTCCAGCTTCAAATGTGGTGGTGTGAATTAGGCGAAGATGGTCAAAAGTGGGTCATCAAGCATTTGGGAAATCTCCCGGATATTATGAAAGTTAAACCCCGTGATGATCTGATTGCGGCATTAGTAACTTTTTGGGACCCTGTTCACAATGTCTTTCGTTTCTCTGACTTCGAGCTCACTCCTACATTAGAGGAGGTAGCTGGATATGTTGGTTTTGACGGAAGTTTAAGGAATCAAAGCTTGATATTCACGAAGGCTCCCTCGGTACATCGATTCTTCGGTCTTCTGAACATCAGCAGTCAAATCAGGAAAAGCAATGTCGTCAACGGATGTTGTTCTTTCAACTTTTTGTATTCAAGGTTCGGAAAGTCAGATGGGTTCGAAATTCATGAGAAAGGCCTTACTAACAAACAAGACAAAGACGCATGGCAGGTTCACCGTCGCTTCGCCTTCATGGTGGCTTTTCTAGGAATCATGGTCTTCCCGAACAAAGAACGAACAATCGATATTCGCACCGCAAAAGTTGTGCAAATCCTCACCACCAAGGAAAACCACACCCTTGTCCCCATCATTCTCTCAGACATTTATCGGGCTTTGACTTTATGTAAAGCAGGAGCGAAAGTCTTCGAAGGATGCAAAATTTTGTTGCAAATGTGGCTGATTGAACATCTCCAACAACAGCCCAAGATCATACAGTATGGGCCAAGCAACGATAATTACATCGAGGGTTATGAGGAAAGAGTGAAAAATTATCAGGTTCCAGAAGGGATAGAAGCATGGGTATCTCGTCTAAGGGCTCTAACGGCAAATCAAATTGAATGGACTCTGGGATGGCTCCCGATGAGGGAAGTGATACATATGTCAAACTCAAATAGTTATCTGCTACTATTGGGATTGAGAAGCATCCAGCCGTATGCGCCATTGAGAGTCCTAAGACAACTAGGAAGATATCAAGTAGTTCCTGATGATGAAGATTTGAGTACGCAAGAAATCGAATTACACCCAGAGGCCACTATTCCTGAGGCTTTACTTCAGCAGATGTGGAATGGATGTCGATACTTGAAAAGCGATACTCAAGTCCCAGACACTACAAAGGGTGAGATAAATCCTGGATATGCAAGGTGGTTCGAGAAACGGTCTCGCGTGGATGATGTACCAGAACCTGAGCTAAGAAGGCCAACTAAAAGACCCCATATTCAAAACTTTAATGATAAAATCCAAGAGCGGTTGATCTGGGGAGAAAAAGAGAAGGGGTACAAAGCAACTATCCATGCCCTAAAGGAAAATCTAAGGAACCTCAGTCTGGAGAAGGATTTGCAAGCACAAGAAGCTGAAGGCGAGAAGAAGAGTCTAGCCTGTGAGAATGAAAGTCTTCATGCTCGATTTCTGAGAATGAAAAAGGCTTCTGAAACGCCAATGAGGAATTGGAAGGATCAAAAAACCATCGCCAATCTTTTTGAAAGAATGCAAGATTATGATTCCGTTCTTGCTGCAAATGAAAGGGCGTTGAGCAAAGCAAAAGAAAGGATCCAACAATTAAACGAAGAAGCCAGATCTGATAAGGAACGCCAAGATAGGCAATCCGAGAAAGACAGGGCACAATTCAAGAAGGAAAAAGACCATTGGATACGATCAGAAGACCAACTTCGTGCACAACTAGAAGAGGCAAGAAGGTACAGAGAGCATCAACAAGCGGACACTGATAGAGAAAGAGCGCAGATGAGATTAGAGCAGGCCAGACTCCGAGCTCTATTAGAGTCAGCCCTAGATCGTGAAGACCGTATCAGAGATATAGCCACCACTCGCCAGCAGCAACTGCAGAATCAAGGCCAACATCTCCAAGATTTCAGGGCACAGATCCACGATCTGGCGGTCTACACCTCTCAAAGTTATGTAAACTGCCAAGGAATGGATTATGAAAGGTTTACACAGCATGCACCCACTTTTGCCCGTCATCTAGCAGTGGAGTTGGAAAGGATGTATCGTACATTGGGAGGTCATCCAGGTCAAGCCCCGCCTTGAGCAAATGATCTAATAATTTACAACACAAGTGGAAAGTGGGGCACGTTGTGAGATGTTAAGAATTGTATCTTTTTATTTCAATTTGAATGTGTGTATTTCAAGAATTTTTTTACAAAGTTTTCAAATGTAATGTTTGTTCATCTTTTTATAAATGTTAGCCTCATGGCAGAACTATGCCTGGTCTGATTCACGCGGGGACGTGATACGTAGGCAATCCCCATAAGATTCGACCGCTTTTAATAAAGAAAGAAAAGAAAATACAAAATAAAATAAAACACAGGGTTTCCCAAAATACTTTAAAAAGGGACGAATGAGCAAGTCGGGATGACGTATGTTGTTCGAAGCAAAGCATGTAGAAACGGTTAACTGCCTAGGAGCATGGCATCCTTTATGTGTTATGATCAAATCTGTTAAACTCTAACGCTAACAAAGTTTGTTGTTGTCTTGATACCAGACAAGTTAGTTGTTAAAGAACTCTGGCAACACACTCATACCAAACCAGATCCAAAGGACCGGTAGCAACAAGCATGACTACTTCAGAGAATAGTAATGAGGAAGAAAGGCCAATGAGCCAGTTGTTAAAAGAAGCAATGGAAAAGATCGAAAGGATCGGACTAGAGATGAATGCAATGCAGCTAGCCCATAGCCAAAACACAAAAGAGCCCTGAAACACTGGGGCACATGCCGGAATACCCTCACTCTGGCCCTTCCACAAGCCGCCCAAATCCCCTTTATCATCAAGAAAGAAGCCCTCATGATTCCCAAGCTCCACCACCCCATCAACCTCTCCCAACACCCAATATTCCCATTTTTGTGGGACCAACATCAGCCCCTTTGCAAAGAACGACCAGTGAGCCATTATTTCAGGCTCACGATACACAATACTATCCCCCCGAGCCTACGTTTCATGCCCCCGAACCACAGGCTTACAATCCACATTTGGAAGTGCCGGCAGAGGTTGAGAAGCCGGCTAAGGCCCCTGGACAGGATGAAGTATTGAGAAAGTTCAAAAGCTTGGAGCAGTCCTTCAGGAACTTGCACGGGCTGGGCAATCAAGTCAGCGTAGCATACAAAGATCTGTGCCCTTTCCCAGACGTCCAACTCCCGGTTGGGTTCAAGATGCCTAAATTTGATCTATATGAAGGGCACGGTGATCCCATGGCACATTTGCGGGGATTTTGTAGCAAAATGAGAGGGGCAGGCGGCAAGGATGAGCTGCTGATAGCTTATTTCGGCCAAAGTCTGAGCGGATTTGCACTAGAATGGTATACCAGGCAGGATTCCAGTAAGTGGTATACTTGGGATGATCTGGCGCAGGCTTTTGCAGGTCATTTCCAGTACAATCTCGAGATAGTCCCTGACCGTCTCACATTATTGAGAACTGGGAAGAAACCAGGGGAAAGCTTTCGCGAGTTCGGATTCCGTTGGAGAGAACAAGCAGCTAGAGTCGATCCTCCCATGAGAGAGGGAGAGATGGTGGACTATTTCTTGTAGACATTGGATCCAACCTACTTTGGTCACTTGGTGACAACGGTTGGAAAATCTTTTAACGAGGTGGTCAAGATAGGGGTCATGATAGAAGAGGGTCTGAGGTCTGACAAGATCTTGAACTATTCGGCACTCAAGGCCACAACCCAGGCTATTCAAAGCGGCACGGGAGGTGTGCTGAGAAGAAAGAAAGAAGAGGTTGCCACGATCGAGGCAGGTAGTTGGTCTAGGGCTGGCAGGCTGCACTACAACCAACCCAGACCTCACAGGTCAAACTACCCATACAACCCACCACAAAATTTCTATCCACCTCGAGAACCACATTGTTCCGTACACCAGGCCCAAGCATACACCCAGCCTCCGGTTCGCCCGTAATGGCGCGCTCCGGCTCCCCAGAACATATTTGCACCACCACAAAATGCCTATCCACCACCAAGGGCGTATAGAAACCCTCTAGGGGCAGGTTTTCGGGGAAATCCAGATGCTAGAAATGACAGGTTGCGGAAACAGAGAACTTTCACGGAGTTGGGAGAAACCTACACCGCTTTGTTCCACAAGCTGAGGCAACTGGGTTTGGTTAGTCCTGTCCAGACTCGAGAACCAAATCCCCCACCTCAGAATTTGGATCGATCAATCAGTTGTGAATACTGCTCAGGGATGCTCGGGCATGATACCGAGAAGTGCTGGAAATTAAGGCATGCCATACAGGATCTTATCGACACCAATAAGATCGAGGTCCAGACACCAGAAGCTCCTAACATCAACCAAAACCCACTGCCAGCACACCACGAAACTCACATGATTGAGTTGGTGTGTGAGGGAGGAGAATTGAGAAAACCCTCACAAACAGTGATGATGATCCAAGCCGCCCCGAAAGAAGTCTCAACCAGTGGAGGAACGAGTGTACAGTCGCAGGGAGAAGGCGTCAAGCCGGTAGTGATATTGGGAAAGAGCCCGTCCGCCATAACAAGCAAACCCGAGCCAAGCAAGTTGGTAATACCAGGGATCCCGCCCACACCGGCGGTCGTGTTGAAAGGGGTATGTAGAGAACGGGTGACCATAAAGCCTGTGGTCCAGCTGCCGATGATTGACAGCAGGGCTGTGCCTTGGAAATATGAAAAGGCGGTGGTGATGTACAAAGGAAAACAGGTGGAAGAAGTCAGTTGTGAAGCGCAAGGGCTGACTCGATCAGGTCGATGTTTTGCTCCGGTGGAGCTAAGAAGAACCAACCCAGTTGCAACCAAGAAACCTGTGTCCGAAGAAGAGGCTGAAGAGTTCCTGAGGAAGATGAAAGTACAAGACTATTCTGTGGTCGAACAGCTGAGAAAAACACCGGCCCAGATCTCACTGTTGTCATTACTGATCCATTCTGAGGAGCATCGTCGGGCCCTGTTGAAGATATTGAACGAAGCTCATGTACCCAGTGAGATTTCTGTAAACCACCTGGAAACCATTGCCAGCAAGATTTTCGAGGTGAACAGGGTAACATTCTCAGATGATGACCTACCGGTGGAAGGTACGGAGCATAATAAAGCTCTATACCTAGCTGTCAAATGTGAAGACTCGGTGGTAACTCGAGTATTGGTGGATAATGGCTCAAGCACCAATATTTGCCCACTATCTACCTTGAACCAGTTAAAGATCGACCATGGAAGGATCCACAAGAACAGTATCTGTGTCCGATGGTTTGACGGAAACGGAACGGCCACTGTGGGGGATGTTGTACTTGAACTGACCATCGGACCGGTCCTGCTTACCATGGAATTCCAGGTATTAGACACCACGGTATCTTACAACCTGCTGTTAGGTCGGCCATGGATTCATGCAGCCAAGGCGGTGCCCTCCACCCTACATCAAATGGTGAAGTTCGAGTGGGAAAGACAAGAGGTCGTGTTACACGGTGAGGATACAACATGCACCATGGGCGGAGCCATTGTACCTTTCATAGAGACCGTTGATGACAAAGGTCCTTGGGTCTACCAGATTTTCGATACAGGGTCGGCCAACAAAATTTCTGAAGGAGAAATCATCCCGCACCCTAAGGTAGCTGCCGCAACAGTCATGATGGTCTCAGAAATGCTGGGTAATGGATTTGTTCCAGGAAAAGGCCTGGGAGTCGAGCTTCAAGGGATTGTCCAACCTGTCACCTTACCTAAAAATCTGGAAACTTTCGGATTGGGGTTCAAACCAACCGCAGCAGATAGGAAGCAATCGCAAAAAATGAAGAAGAGGGTCTGGTATCTGCCTAAGCCGGTGCCCCGTCTCTCAAGGTCTTTTGTTAAAGCAAGTGCCAAGGGATCACCGGTCCCAAAGATTCTAGGACCTTTGATCGGTATAAATGAAGACCTGAATCAGAGTTTTGAGAAGCTATTCGCGGATGTCAGTATGGTGGAAGCTGGAGAAGGTTCCAGCAGAGCAGAGATACAGTTTGTGGGGCCTGAGGCCAAGACCAACAATTGGACAGTTACTCCTCTTCCTGTCCGAGGGGAGTCTTGGTAGTAGGCTTTGATTTATGTTTTGTGTGTTTTGTTTTGTCCGGATTATTCAAGGGTGTAATCCAAATTTTACTTTAGTTTTTGTAAAAGTGTGAACCCTTTTATCCCGCAAGTTTAATAAAGTTCTTTTCTTTTGTCCCATTTTAATTTTGTTTTGTTCTTTTTCTTTCTGAACAGTTCTCTTTTTACTGGTTCTAATGACATGGCATGCACAGCGGATCTTCGACCTAGTCTAATAAATCAATCTGAATCCGACTCAATGATGCAAGAGGTCGTTTGTGATGATGAATCTGAATGTGACGAAGGTGAAGCCTTCGAAGAGATAAACCGAGAACTGTGCCAATTTGAAGAGAAACCCAAGCCTAACCTAAATGACACTGAGGCTGTGAATCTAGGAGACGCTGATAACGTCCAAGAGACCAAAATTAGCATCCACATTGAGCCGAATGTCAGAGAAGAATTGATCAAAACCCTCATGGAATTCAAAGATGTTTTTGCATGGTCATATGACGATATGCCTGGATTAAGCACCAATTTAGTGGTTCACAAATTGCCCACTGACCCGGCATACCCTCCGGTCAAGCAAAAACTAAGGAAATTTAAAACAGAAATGAGTGTAAAGATCAAAGAAGAAGTGATTAAGCAGTTGCAAGCGAAGGTCATTCGGGTCACTCGATATCCCGAGTGGTTGGCCAATGTGGTACCAGTCCCAAAGAAGGATGGAAAAATCAGGGTGTGCGTCGACTACCGCAACCTCAACAAAGCAAGTCCCAAGGACAATTTTCCATTGCCCAACATCCATATCTTGATCGATAATTGCGCGGGGCGCGAGATCGGATCCTTTGTAGATTGCTATGCGGGTTATCATCAGATCCTAATGGACGAGGAAGATGCGGAAAAGACAGCGTTTATTACGCCATGGGGAACTTACTGCTATCGGGTAATGCCGTTCGGATTGAAGAACGTCGGGGCAACATACATGCGAGCAATGACTGCTGTGTTTCATGACATGATACACAAAGAAATCGAGGTGTACGTCGATGATGTGATCATCAAATCTTGGCGTCAGGAAGACCATGTAGCAGACCTAAGGAGATTTTTCCAAAGACTCCGAAGGTATGATATCAAGCTCAACCCGGCCAAATGCGCATTCGGGGTTCCATCAGGAAAGCTGCTAGGATTCATCGTCAGTCGACGGGGGATTGAGTTAGACCCATCCAAAATTGAATCCATCCGAGATTTGCCACCGCCAAGGAACAAAACAGAGGTAATGAGTTTGCTGGGTAGACTCAATTACATCAGCAGGTTCATCGCCCAACTCACAGCAACTTGTGAGCCCATATTTCGGTTGCTGAGAAAGGATGCTGCGGTAGGTTGGACGGCAGAGTGTCAGGAGGCCTTCGACCAAATCAAAGGGTATCTGTCCAATCCACCCGTATTGGTCCCGCCGAAGCCTGGGAAGCCCTTAATTCTTTACCTAACGGTCTTGGAAAATTCATTTGGTTGTGTATTGGGGCAACATGATGACACAGGAAGGAAGGAGCAGGCCATCTACTATCTTAGCAAGAAATTCACAGTACATGAGGTCAAGTACACTCAACTCGAGAAAACATGTTGTGCCCTAACTTGGGTAGCTCAAAAGCTGAAGCATTACCTGTCTTCGTATACTACTTATTTCATATCCCGTTTGGACCCATTGAAGTATATCTTTCAGAAACCTATGCCCACTGGAAGGTTGGCAAAGTGGCAAATTCTGCTCACAGAGTTTGATATCGTCTATGTGACGAGGACGGCCATGAAAGCCCAAGCGCTGGCAAACCATTTGGCGGAGAATCCGGTTGATGAAAAATACGAGCCCTTAAGAACGTATTTTCCTGACGAAGAGGTAATGCATACAAATGAGTTGGAATTACCTGAGGAACCGGGTTGGAAGCTTTTCTTCGATGGAGCTGCAAACGCAAAAGGGGTTGGAATAGGAGCAGTACTCATTTCTGAAACAGGACGGCATTATCCTGTTACGGCTCAACTACGCTTCTATTGCACCAACAATATGGCCGAGTATGAGGCTTGCATTCTGGGTCTGCGCTTGGCTGCTGACATGGATGTCCAAGACGTCTTGGTCTTGGGAGACTCGGACCTCTTGGTACATCAAATTCAGGGTGAATGGGAAACACGAGATCTAAAACTCATACCATACCGACAATGCTTGCATGATCTGAGCAAGCAATTTCGATCGGTGAAGTTCAAACACATCCCGAGAGTTCACAATGAGGTTGCGGATGCCTTGGCCACCTTAGCATCAATGCTGCACCACCCTGACAAAATGTATGTTGATCCTCTGCACATCCAGGTCCGTGATCAGCACGCCTACTGCAATGCCATAGAAGAAGAAGTAGATGGCGAACCCTGGTTTCATGATATCAAGGAATACCTCAGAATGGGGATATATCCAGAACATGCCTCTGGAGACCAAAAAGAGCCCTTCGGCGTTTGTCGAATGGTTTCTTCCTCAACGGAGGAGTATTGTACAAAAGAACCCCGGATTTGGGATTGTTGAGATGCATAGATGCCAGTCAAGCAACGACGGTTATGGCAGAGGTACATGCTGGAGTTTGTGGGCCACACATGAGCGGATATGTATTGGCAAGAAAGATCCTTCGAACAGGGTGTTATTGGCTCACCATGGAACACGACTGTATCACTTTCGTGAGGAAATGCCATCAGTGCCAGATACATGGAGATTTGATTCATTCTCCGCCAACAGAGTTACATACGATGTCAGCACCCTGGCCGTTTGTGGCATGGGGCATGGATGTCATTGGGCCCATCGAGCCGGCAGCATCCAACGGTCATAGGTTCATTCTAGTGACCATTGATTACTTCACCAAATGGGTTGAGGCTAAAACCTTCAAATCAGTAACCAAAAAGGCGGTGGTGGACTTTGTTCATTCCCATATCATCTGCAGATTTGGGATCCCAAAAGTGATCATCACGGATAACGGTGCGAATCTTAATAGCAGCCTGATGAGAGAGGTATGCCAACAATTCAAGATTACACACCGCAATTCCACCCCATATCGTCCCAAGGCGAATGGAGCGGTCGAAGCAGCCAATAAGAATATCAAGAAGATACTGCGAAAGATGGTGGAAGGATCCAGACAATGGCACGAGAGATTACCCTTTGCTTTGTTGGGTTACCGCACTACTGTCCGGACTTCCATAGGTACAACTCCTTATTTGTTGGTGTACGGAACTGAAGCCGTAATACCGGCGGAGGTCGAAATTCCGTCCCTCCGAATTGTCGCTGAAGCCGGGATTAATGATGATGAATGGGTCAAAGCTCGATTGGAACAGTTGAGCCTGATAGATGAGAAAAGATTGGCAGCAGTGTGCCATGGTCAGCTGTACCAGAAGAGAATGGCAAGAACATATAATAAGAAGGTGCGCCCCAGGAAGTTTGAAGTAGGGCAGCAGGTATTGAAGAAGATCCTCCCACATCAGGTCGAGGCAAAAGGCAAATTCGCCCCAAATTGGCAAGGGCCTTATATCGTGACCAGAGTATTGTCCAACGGTGCCTTGTGTTTGATAGATGTCGAGGGGAGATGTGTCGACATGGCTGTCAATTCTGATGCAGTCAAGAGATATTATGCGTAATTTCTTTAATTATGGCAAGTATTGGTTCGTTTGTTTGTATTTGGCATTTATTGGATAATGGGATGACGGAGGCAATTCTTTCTTCTATCCAAACACTTTTTAACCCTCGCTTCCCCCTTTTGAGCCTTAAGTTATTCTTTCATACCCCTCTTTCGGAATCACTAAAAAAAATGAAAAGAAGGAAAAGAAAAAGAAGATAAAAATCATAAGAAATGCAAAACGTGGGAACTACGTTTGACCTGATTCCTCAAAGAGGATACGTAGGCGCCTCACGGCTCGGTCATAGTATGCATCATAGTGAATATAGGATGCATAATGTACATAGTGTGCATAATAGGCACAATGTGCGTAACGCACATAGCGCAACATAAGTGTAAAAAATAAATTCCCCAAGCAAGAATAACTGGGGCAGAGGTTATGTTTTAAGTTCCAACAAAGGTTTGATTCCAAAAGTTGTAGCAGATCACCCGTCAAAACTATTTTTTCATTTTTGATAGCCTTTCTTTAGCCCCACACCAAAACTAACATCGACGTCCAAAAGACCTCCCGATCAATATCCAAGAGATGCCAAGTCAGGCAAATAAGGCCGAGAATAATACACCGAGCCCCAGCAAAGAAGAGGACCGTAAGACTGGGAATGAATTGATGGTCAAAGGAATCTCCAGAAGAGAGGGTCGTATCGACAACACCCCGATTCCTCGAAAGAAATAAAATGAGAGAGTCTTATCGGTGAAAACCTTCACAGGCACCGAAAGGCGATGTAAGATGAGAGATATAAAATGAGAGAGTCTTATCGGTGAAAACCTTCACAAGCACCGAAAGGCGACGTAAGATGAAAAATGTAAAATGAGAGAGTCTTATTGGTGAAAACCTTCATAGGCACCATAAGGCGCCGGGAGCTGAGAGAAAGAGAGAGTCTCATTAGCGAAAAACCCTCGAAGGGCACTATGAGACGACAGGACAGATCAACAAAAGGCGACCACATTCGCAACGAAATGGACACTCATTTATCATCCCCAGCAAGTCAGACCATCGGGCAAATCGATTGATACAAATAGACTGGGTCGGGAATCTATGGTGCACGTCATGATCACGAGGACTAGTCATGTCCTCCAGGTAAGTTCTTCTGAGTTTCTTCTCCCACCAAATATTGGTTCAGAAAGATTTTCTCCTTTCCTATTTTTTATTTCTCTTCCTAAAAATTTTACTTGAGAAGGATTTTTCAAAGCTTACTACCAGAGACCGAAGGGGAATTCATCCAATGCAGGATAACACAAACAGTCTTAAAAGCCGGCCCTAGGCAATGCAATGATCGTGCCTCGCAGTTTTGGAGGAAGTTAGCTCCCAAAGGGAATGGTTTCGGGAGTAAAAGCAGATTCCCACAGCATGTGCTTAAAGATAAAGCAGAAAAGGGAACAATTTGAAAACCAGCCCCAGCAGGCTAGAGACCCCCAGCAGGCAATTTTGTCCACTAACCAATTATAGGGACATAGAGCAAGAAAAGGGGAAGAGAGGAAAAATCATCCGCCGGAAGGGCACCATCTACCACCACGATTAAAACTAATTAAATCCTTTTGTCTGCTGTAGGAAAACAAAGGATTGATGATGGCAGCAAGATGCAACGCCAGGGAAGTCACCAAAAACCGGGGCAGAAAATTTTCTGCCAATTGTCAAAAAATTTCTCAGAAGAACGGGGAAACACTTTCAATACATTTAAGTTCTAGGTCGCCCACCAGTATAATGCGGGAATACATTTAAGTTCTAGGTCGCCCACTAGTATAATGCGGGAATACATTTAAGTTCTAGGTCGCCCACCAGTATAATGCGGGAATACATTTAAGTTCTAGGTCGCCCACCAGTATAATGCGGGATTACATTTAAGTTCTAGGTCACCCACCAGTATAATGCGGGAATAAATTTAAGTTCTAGGTCGCCCACCAGTATAATGCGGGAATACATTTAAGTTCTAGGTCGCCCACCAGTATAATGCGGGAATACATTTAAGTTCTAGGTCGCCCACCAGTATAATGCGGGAATACATTTAAGTTCTAGGTCGCCCACCAGTATAATGCGGGAATACATTTAAGTTCTAGGCCGCCCACCAGTATAATGCGGGAATACTTTTAAGTTCTAGGTCGCCCACCAGTATAATACGGGCATACATTTAAGTTCTAGTTCACCCACCAGTATAATGCGGGAATACATTTAAGTTCTAGGTCGCCCACCAGTATAATGCGGGAATACTTTTAAGTTCTAGGTCGCCCACCAGTATAATGCGGGAATACATTTAAGTTCTAGGTCGCCCACCAGTATAATGCGAGAATACATTTAAGTTCTAGGTCGCCCACCAGTATAATGCGGGAATACATTTAAGTTCTAGGTCGCCCACCAGTATAATGCGGGAATACATTTAAATTCTAGGTCGCCCACCAGTATAATGCGGGAATACATTTAAGTTCTAGGTCGCCCACCAGTATAATGCGGGAATACATTTAAGTTCTAGGTCGCCCACCAGTATAATGCGGGAATACGTTTAAGTTCTAGGTCGCCCACCAGTATAATGCGGGAATACATTTAAGTTCTAGGTCGCCCACCAGTATAATGCGGGAATACGTTTAAGTTCTAGGTCGCCCACCAGTATAATGCGGGAATACATTTAAGTTCTAGGCCGCCCACCAGTATAATGCGGGAATACTTTTAAGTTCTAGGTCGCCCACCAGTATAATGCGGGAATACATTTAAGTTCTAGGTCGCCCACCAGTATAATGCGGGAATACATTTAAGTTCTAGGTCGCCCACCAGTAAAATGCGGGAATACATTTCAGCTCTAGATTTTGGAATCAGTAACCCCACCTGAAGACGGAAGGTTGCAACAGAGGTCCCCCAAGCAGTATACAATAAAATCCCCAGCACCAAGAAGCAGAAAGCTGCAAAGGCAAGCGCGCAATTCAAAAGGAAGAAGGAACGCGTCTCAAAAGAAGCAGTTTGGGAACGTTATAGCACGCCCAACATAACAAACTGTGATACCACTGAAGAAACCATTGGAAGGTTTAAAGAAGAGGGCCATGTTCCCAGCAAATCAAGCAAAGTGATGAAAACTGGCATTCAGAAAAGGCGAAGGACCAGCATCATCTCCCGAGTTCACAAAATAAGGGCATCAGAGGAAAGCGTTATCCGACAAGAAAGCAAGGCAACAAGAACAAGTTGAAAATAGATGAGATCTCATACTCTAACTTAGCTTCTTGTTTTTCCTTTCAAGAACAATGTAACAAGGAGATCATGTGAGCAGTAGCATCCTACAGCAGCATGCAACAGCGCACAACAACAGCAAGCACTACAGTCACACGGTAGTCCCAGCTACCAAAGCTTCCCGAACTACATTGACCTGATTCCTGTTCAGCCCAGGATATGTAGGAAACCTCTGAAGCAAAGATTCGGTCAAATCTTTTTCAAAAAAATGCTTCACATGGAGTATTCCGACGGGCAAAAATCGCTCGCTTTATCTTTGCGCGAAAACCCTTCGTGTCTTCGGGCAAAGAGGGGCAACTGTAAGCACGTGATTTTTGCTTCGCGAAAGTTACTCCAAAAGGAAAAGAAAATCAAAAAAAATATGTCTTGTCATTGAGTGATTTGTATTTAATGTTAAAATGTGTGTTAGTTGTTATAGGTGTTAACTAATATGTGTGTAATTGTGTTTTAATTTAATTTTTAATTTTTACAATTTATTTAGGAAGTTTATTTCAATTTTTTGTTAATCAAAAAAAAACGGGGAAAAGGTGGGGAAAATCTGATTGGGCCCCAAAATGAGGCCCAAAACCAAAGCACTGATCCAGTCCAAGTAGAGCCTGCCCAAGCACGGACTCAAACGACGCCGTATCAGCGTCCCTATTGAAGCCGTTGATCTGATTCAAACGAACGGTCCTGATCAGGCTGTTCATCTCACCTCAACGACGCCGTTTCAGGCCAGTTGATCTTAGCCGTCCAACCCCATTTATCCAATGGATCCAAGCCCTCCTTTAAACCCGTTAACATGACCCGGTCCAATCCCCTACCCGGTCTTAACCCACTATCAGCCCCCGAACGACGTCGTCTCTCTTCAATGAGTAGATCCTGGCCCTTGATCTCACTTGATCCAACGGCCAGGATCTAAACCCTCAATACATATATAAACCTAACCCCTTACCCCCACGCCCCAAGCCACACCCCCCTTCAGCCACTGTTCACCATCTTCCCCAGGACCCCTTTCCTCTCAAACCCTAGCAGCCTAGGTTTTCCCCCCGTGAGCCCGGTAACCACAGTTCTGATGACCACCAAAATAACATCCCCGATGCACCCAACCACCCTGAACATGAATCCGTTAACCATTCACCTCGAATCAACCCGTAGCTTCTCGAATCTTCAAACGAAGATTCGAGCAAAAACCAGATCTACACCGATTGACCCCAAACTCACACCACAGCCCCTCCTGACCTCCCTCACCCCCTGAATGGCTTTGGTTCCGTTCGAATCTGACTGGAATTGAACGGTTCCCAAATCGAACCTCAAGAGCCCTAGGATTCAGATCTATGGGTTTTGTCCGAATCAGTGGCAGGATCAGGGCCTAGCAGACTTTTACCGAAGTGTTCTCAGTCGAGAACGCTTCGGTTAAAGTCCATTAGACCCCAAAATCACCTGGCCCGAGTTCGAGCTTGAGTCAGTCTTAGTTTCAGGTCCCGGAGGTATTTTCCCTTTTTTCTTTTGTCATCCTAAACTCTATCTGTCGTACATGTTCTGGTTTGTTTTGGTTTCTGACTCGTCTATCCATGTGTGTACATTTTGAGTTTAAAGTTGATTTGTTTGTTGATTTTGTTGGTTGTTTGCTGTATATTATAGTTCGCGTAGTCGTTTAAATAAGCGTCGTCAACTAAATTCACTTGAAAGATTAGAAAATCAGGAGTTGAATTTCAGTATTGATTACTATGCCTGTTTCTTGTTGGTGTTACTTGTATCGGTATGACCAACTTGTACCCTTTAATTGGCACCCCTGTTTGATTAAATTGGAATCATTGGCTTGAATTTAGGCTGAAAATTGATTGTTAACTGTGGAAAGCTAACAGATTCACCTGAAGGCAGCATTGAGTTTAAGTTAAGTAGTCAGTAGTTAGCTGAAATCAGAGAGGTTTATATACTAATTATTAAGAGTTATGGTAATACAGTAACATGCAAGGTTAAGGGTAGTTTTGGCATAAGACAAAGTCTGATTAGGGGTTTAACTTAAGAATATGTCAAGTGGTAATTAAAATACTATTAACCTAATAACAATGGGGAACAAAACATAAGAGCATGGGTTCAAATGAATACTTTATTGCACCCATAACTCTTGATTAGAGCAATAGGACAAGCATGGGGAGCAGATGCCATACACTTCAAGAAAGTGCACTTAGGCATGTGGAGTTAAGGGGTATGGGCAGGTTACAACCTGGGGAAGATCCGGGCAGGATGACTGACCTACATTGGCTTATAAATAGAGTTATTTTTAGCTAAGAGAGGGCTGGAAATTTTAGTCTTGAGAGAGGTCTTGTGAGTTGAAGAAAACTAAAAAATATAAGGAAATTTCCAGAAACACTATAACCAAACACTGTCTAAAAACTACTGAGGAATTCATATTGGCCAAGCTGTCTTGGCCAAGTTCTGTTGTTTGCCCTGATTGAGCTGCTCGTGATTGTTGAACTGCTGGTGTTGCTGCATTGAATACTCTGTTATTTCTGTTTGTTTCACTACTCTTTTCTGGGATCACTTGTTTGGTGCTCGACCATCTGTTGGTTTTCTTTGTTCTGGAAATTGTTGCTGGTTGTCTGTGGACTGTGGAAAACACTTGTGGTTGTTGGTTTGTTGCTGTGTTGTTGCTGTGTATCTGCTGCTGCTGTGTTTGTTGCAAACTGCCCAGCTGACCATTCCTTTCTTCTTTGTCCTCTATACCAGGTACACAACCAATACACTATCAAATGTAATTGGAAAATTGAGCATGAATACGAAATGAAAAGACTTGAAGTCGACTTTCATACATAGATTATTACATTAGATATCATGTACTGTATAATAATTTTCATTCCTGTGTTGACAATAGAAGTAGCCTGTATGCCCAATGTATATCAATGTAGATTAAGCTGAATGATAGTTTATATACGTATGTTGATAGGTGAAAATATTCCCAATGTAATAAGTTGTTTCTTAGACTTAGTTTAACTTTGTAGTGTGTCCTTTAATGTAGGCCAAGCATGAAAATCGTACTCTACTAGTTAAGTTCTTTCCTTTCCGATAAACTGTTTCATATAACTGGTAAACCATGTTTTAAGACAAAGAACACATAGCTTGCAATCTCAACCTCGCGAAGGTCGAGCCCAGGTCGAAACGGACCAAGCAGGCCCGCATCGAACAAACCATGGCCCAGGTCTGGCCCATCACGCATGGGCTGGATTTGGGCCCGTGATTATTTGCTCGACTGACTCTGCACGTAGCCGCGCTTCTGATTTTGCGTAAGCATTCGGAATTCTGTTATAAATAACTTGCAAGCATGTAATTAATTAAGGCTATCTATTGTCTTCAAGTAGTAGAGACAAACGCGACCAGAAACGTAGTTGCTATAGGATATCCTTTTAAAATAAGGACGAGATGAGCCTCGACGAAAATAAAGAAAACGCACAAATTTGCGGGGCCCTCGTTAAATGTTATATTGAAGAATTCAGCCCCTAAGGTGGGTCGTTTAGCAAATCTCACGACCTCCTGGAATAATAACGCGATAGCTTCTTTAAGCGCGTATTTAATAATTTTACCTTCTTAAATGCGGGTGTGCATTTATGTGACCCAAATCCAAATCTCGACGGATTCAAAATGTGTTTCTAATCACGGGTACATTGATTGTGACGTGGTTCGAGATGCATGTCCATGACGTTGCAAATTCCTTTTAATAATGAATGAGACGAGCCTCGACAAACAAAAATGCACAAGCTGCGGGGCCCTCTAAATGTACATACTAAAATACTTAGGATTCGAGGACAGGTCGTTTAGCGAATTTTACGGCCTTCCCCAAAATAACAAGACGCTAGTTGCTTTAGGCGCGCCTTTAATAATTTATTTTCCTCAATTCGGGTGCACATCTATGTGACCCAAATCCACATCTCAACTGAGTGGAGATATATCGATAACCACGGGTGCATTGATGTAACGTGGTTCGAGATATGTTTTCACGACGTTGCAATTCTTGTAAAATAATAATAACGACAAAAGCAGTCAAAAATTAAAATTTGCACATATGTTCAATTTATATAAAATCAGATAATCAAGCCGAATATAACAGTTGAGCGACCGTGCTAGAACCACGAAACTCGGGAATGCCTAACACCTTCTCCCGGGTTAACAGAATTCCTTATCCGGATTTCTGGTACGCAGACTATAATATGGAGTCATTCTTTCCTCGATTCGGGATTAAAATTGGTGACTTGGGACACCTTAAATCTCCCAAGTGGCAACTCTGAAATAAATAAATCAATCCCGTTTCGATTGTCCTTTAATTGGGAAAAACTCCCTTGCGCCTTCGCGGGTGCGGAAAAAGGAGGTGTGACAGCGGTAATCAATGCACATCTGCATAGTTCCATCCTTCTTCTTCACAAATAACACTGGTGCACCCAAGCGATATACTGGGTCTAACAAACCCATTTGCTAAGAACTCCTCAAGCTGCTCCTTAAACTCCTTCGGAGCCATACGGTATGGTGGGATAGATACAGGCTGGGTGCCTAGAGCCAAATCAATGCAGAAATCAATATCACAATCCGGTGGCATGCCAGGAAGATCAAAAGGAAACACATCAGCGAACTCTCGAACTACTGGAACTTAATCAATCATCGGAGACTCTACGGTGGTGTCTCAAAAATAAGCCAAATAAGCCAGACACCCCTTCTCGACCATTTGTCGAGCCTTCAAGAAAGAGATAACCCAACTAGATGTATCAACTGTGGAACTCTTCCACTCCAACCTTAACAACTCTGGCACCGCTAAAGTAACCATCTTGGCATGGCAATCTAGGACGGCATGATATGGGGATAACCAATCCATGCCCAAGATGATCTCAACGTCGATCATATCAAGCAACATGAGGTTCTCCCTAGTCTCAAAACCACAGAACGTGACCACACAGGACTGCTAGATCCGATTCACAACCACAGAATCACCCACAGGATGGACACATGAACAGGGGTGCCCAAAGGCTCAGGAGAAATAACCAGGAAACTAGCAAACAGAGATGATACATATGAATAAGTAGACCCTGGGTCAAATAATACTGAAGCATCTCTATTGCCGACGGAAATAATACCTGTGATGAGGGCATCTGAGTCCAATGCATCTAGCCTGGCTGGAAGGGCGTAGAATCTGGCTGGAGCACCGGCTGGCTGGCCTCCACCTGACTAAGTAATAGTTGCCTGACCTCTCCCTCCCTGGTCTCCACCTCTAGGAAGACTCCTACCAGTCTGCCCTCCTCCTCTAGGTGGTGGGGCAGCCGGTGCTAAAATCATAGGCTGCTGACCCTACTGCACTGCCTTTGCCCCGAAGTTTGGGACAGGTCCTCTTCATATGACCCGGATCTCCACACTCATAGCATACTCTCGATACCATAGCCTGCTGCCCTAAAGTCTGAGCCTGCTGACCCGAATACCCACTGGAAGAGCCCTGGATAACCGGTAGGCGATACGAACTCTCTGGTGCGGCACTGAAGTAAGCACTGGGAGAATCCTGATGACCAGCATACCCGCCGGTGGAATCCTGAACAGCTGGTGGGCACTATGAACTCTCCGGCATCGCACTAAAATAAGGCCTCACTAGAGCACCTCGAGGAGGGGGTGGTGGTGCTGAATATGGGGGTCTGCTGGGATGACCCCTCCCGAAGTGACCTCTACCCCTAGTTGGGGCACCTCTGAACTCTCTCGAAAATTGGGCCCTCTTGTCCTACTGAATCTACTCTCTACCCCTCTGGCGATACCCCTCAATCCTGTGAGCAATCTCTACCACTAGCTGATACTTGGTACCCATCTCCAACTCTCGGGCCATGCTAGCTTGAATACTAAGGTGCAACCCCACAACAAATCTCCACACTCTCTCTGCATCTATGGGAAGTATCATGAGTGCATGGCGAGACAATTCAGAGAACCTCGCCTCATAATCGGTCACAGACATCTGACCCTGCTCAAGATGCTCAAACTGGTACCGTAGCTCTTCCCTCTCAGAGGGTGGAATATACCTATCCAAGAATAACTGGGTGAACTGACCCCAGGTGAGGGGAGGAGAACCTGTTGGCCTGTCGAGAACATAGGACTGCCACCATCTACGGGCCCTGCCCTCCAGCTGAAAAGTAGTGAAGTCAACTCCATGCAACTCCAATATCCTCATGTTGTGTAGTTTGTCCCTGCACCTATCAATGAAATCCTGGGCATCCTCATGACGCTCACCCCCCGAAGATAGGAGGGTGAAGTCTAGTCCATCTATCCAATAATTTCTACGGGTCACCGTTCGCAGCTGGTCTGAGCTGGGGCACCACTAGAGCAACTAGCTAGGGCCCATCGGTGGGTAATGCACCCGGAGTCTGATACACTACAGCTGCATGTCCAGGAACCTAAGCAATAGGGGTCTGTGCTCCCCCTCCTGCCTGTGATGTAGCTGGATTTGCTGGAAATAAACCAGCCTGAGTCATAGAATCCATAAACCACAGCATACGGCACATGACCTCCTGGAATCCCAGTACTGTCATAAAGTCCGTAGGGGTAGGCTCAGCTGTGGGCACCTCACCCTACTCCTCGATGATAGGATCTCCTGCGGGATCTGCTGGTGGTACTATTAGGATAATTCTGGGACCCCCTCGTCCCCTACCACAGGTTGGTGCCCTCCCCCGGCCTCTGCCTCAGCCTCTAGCAACGGGGGGAGCAGCTTCACCTGGGTCTAGAACATCAGACGTGCGTTTCCTTGCCATTTGTGAGAGAATAAAAAAGGGAAATTTAGTATACCAACCACTTCACGATAGGAAATGAGTAAAGAGTAGTTTTCCTAATACCCTATAGCCTCTCGAAGATAAATACAGACGTCTCCGTACCGATCAACAAGACTCCATTAGGTTTGCCTATGACTTGTGAAACCTACGTGAACCTAGTGCTCTGATACCATGTTGTCACGACCCATTTTCATAATAGGTCATGATGGCGCCCAACACCATTGTCGGGCAAGCCAACGTGGAAGATACTAAATAAGCTCTCATTTAATTTTATCTAAAAATAGTTTCAATTATTCCTAAAGTTGTAATAAAATCAGAATGATCGGTAAAGCCAAAAATAATCATACAACCCCAAAAATAATACGGTCTACTAATGTGTGTTCTAAGACCTGGTGTCACAAGCTATGGGCAACTAGTAGAATATACAAAAGAATCACACTATCCTACTATCCGAGACAGAATAGACAGCAAAAATACATAAGAGAGACTACTTCAGGCTACTGAACGGCATGGGAAGGGAAGCAGCTCATCATAGAAGTCTCAAAATCCGCTCAGTGATGCGCACCAGAAAAATAGCCAAATACACCTACCTCAGATCCTGTACAATTAAGTACAGAAGTGTAGTATGAGTACATAAACAATATGTACCCAGTATGTATCCCATCTAATCTCGAAGAAGTAGAGACGAGAGGTCGACCTGATACATACTAGGGTCAAATAATATGAGAAAAGAATTTATAATAAGCATGGCAATTTAATAACATTGTATGGCAGGGAATAATAGTTCTTCTTCCAAGTAATATCATGGGTATCCATTTATGTTTCAAGGCATACATAAAGTTCAGTCCACAGAAAAATACTAAGTAAAGCATGCGCAAGTAACACCAAGGGACATACGGCCCGATCTAATATAAAAGTAAATTGTGCACTGCCAAGGGTCGAATGGCTCAAACCATAGATGCATGTATTACCCCGCTCACGAATCACACGTGCGACGCGGTCAAATATAAATAAACTCATCAAAAAGCAGACAATAATATATATCTGGGGAGTAGTTATTCACAAGAATATTCAAGTTCTCTTTTAAAAGACCAAGCAAGATAAGGTTCCTCTACTAGTCTCATTTACCTTAATCAACATAATTTATATGAATCTGAATTCATCATCAAGTTACAAGAATATCACGTAGAGCATGCTTTTGGGCCCTAGACTACTCGGACTTAACATAATAGTAGCTACACACGGACTCTCGTCACCTAGTGCGTATGTAGCCCCCGCATATAATAGCAATTAATTCAATTATTATACATATGGGGACAATTCCCTCTTAAAAGGTTAGAAAGGAGACTCACCTCGCTCCACAGTGCACTCCCAATATCAAGAACGAGTCCAAGACCTTAATTCGGAGTCGAACAATCCCAAACTAGTTAAATGAGGTAGGAGCTAGTCAATATAAACTCACTATATCGAATTCTAACTATTAAAGCAATTTCCCAACCTTTAACACAAGTTTCCTAAAATCCGACCCCGAGACCACATGCCCAGATTCCGAAATCTTTCGAAGGAAGTTGTTCTCTATAACCTAAGGATCAAAAATAAATGATTTCTAATTCATTCCATAACAAATTTCGTGGTTAAATCTAACTTTTATTAAAAACCCTAGGTTTTGCTCTAACCCCTTAATTTACCTAAATTCTAGTATTTAATCTACCTAAAACACAAGTATTAAACTAAGAATTAGTGGGATAGACTTATCTCAAGATTCTAGGTGGAAGTCTCTTCTCAAAAGCTCCCAAATTCTCCAATGGAGGAGTGAAAAGTGGTAAAAATTGACTTAGAACTGTATTAAATGAAGCCACTACTTCAGCGATTTCCGCATCTGCGGTCAGAGGACCACATCTGCGAGAAAGGACCGCATCTGTGAAAAGGGGCCTAAAGGGCTGGGACCGCTTCTGCGGTCTTGAGGCCGCTTCTACGGTTCGAGAGCCGCTTCTGCGGTTTGGCCTAGCCTTCCCTGGGCTGCATCTGCGATAGATGGACCGCATCTGTGGTTTCGCACCTGCGGTCCACCAACCGTAGGTGCGGTTATGACAGAAGCAGCAGCTTTAGCACTTCTCAAAATTTTCAACTTCACTCGAGGCTTGTCTGATTGACGCTCGGGGCTCTCGGGCCCCGCCGAACATACCAACAAGTTTGAAATTACAAAATGGACCTACTCAAACCTTCGGAACGCCCGAAACAACTTTAAATCTAAGAATCACCCCCTAAAACCAATTGAATCAAACTTATGAACTTCAAGCTCTTAATTTTCCTCTAACGGACCAAAATGCCCTTAAACTACTCAGATTGACACCAAATTTTGTGGGCAAGTCTTAAATGTTATTTTGGACCTGTACCGGGATTTGAAACCAACATACGAGCCCGATACCCATGTGATAAATCATTAATTAGTTTCTTTAAATCCTTAAAACTTCAGATTAACAATTTCTAATAAAAATTTATTACTCGGGCTAGGGACCTCGGAATTCGATTCCTAGCATATGTTCAGGTCCCATATTTTCCTACGGACCCTTCGGGACCGTTAAATAACACTCTAAGTCTGTTTGCTCAAAATTTTGACCAAAGTCAAACTTAGCCTTTTAAGAAAATCCTAAGGAATGAAATGGGCATATTTCACTCCAAACTCTTCCAAATCCCGAACCAACTGTCCCCACAAGTTGTAAATTAGCTAAAACAAGCGCGGGAAGTTTTATTTTAAGGGAACGGGGTTCTAAAAGGCAAAACAACCAGTCGGGTCATTACACCCTCAGAACCCACAATACTCTGTCGCTCCACCTCAGTATGTTGTCCAGCCACCAAAACACCCCAGAAGGAAAGCAGCAGCATATCAAAACCTCCAACAGCCTCCACAAAATTTTCAAGTGTCCTATTACCCACATCCAAGCCAGGGGTATAGAGGGGAACAAAGGTTGAAAGATAATTTTACACAAATAGGAGAGTCCTATGCAAGCTTGGTTGAGAAATTAAAGCATTATGACATGATTGCACCTATTCTTCCAAATCATGTGGACCCACATGCAAGAAGCTTTGATCCTTCTAAAAGGTGTGAATACCATTCCAATGCCCAGGGGCACAATGTTGAAAGTTGCCGGGATTTGAAAAGAGAAATAGAAAGGATGATCCAGAAAAAAGTAATTGTGATCCAAGACAGTGACACCCAGAATATCACGCAGAATCCTTTACTTGCACGTGATGATGCACACTTTGTAGGGATGATGCTTGGTGACATGGAGTATGAGAATCCTCTTAGGAACTTGCCGACTGAAATTGGAGAAGGCCATGGTGATTCTGATGAGCAAATTTATGGTTAAATGTCAAGCTTAGCAATTGAAAAGTCATTCTCTCCTTACTAGGAAGGAATCTTGGCAGTTTGTTTTGATATTTTTTTTATTATCTGGGTTATTTCAGGGTTGTGATCCAGATTTTGTTTGTTTTATTGAGTCAAACCTTTCTATCCCTCCGTTATGTATATGTGAGTCTTGTCCATTTGTTCTATTTCTATTTTCATTATTCAGGTTATTTTAGGGTTGTAACTCGGGAAAAGAAATTATAGTTAGGTTAGATGTTTGAACTATGTTAGACCTGATTCCTTAAAAAGGATATGTAGGCAGTTTTACACGGTTCTGTCCAACCAAATAAGAATCCAGAAGAAAAATCAAAAAAAAATCATCAAAAAAAAAATATTCCCAGTATCTGAAACTGGGGCAGAGATTTTATTTCACTTTTGAAAGAGTCGATTCCAAGAGTTGTAAGTCTACAGCCCCTCATTTTGAGTATATTTTAAGCCTTCATGTCGATCTTCGTTCCAATACTATCCAAAAACTTTCCAAATAAAGACCTCCCGATATGACTTTAAGAATGCCAAGAGAAGCATGCAATGAGCAACGGCCGTCACGCGACATAGAATACTGTCAAGTTGCTCACATAAAAAAAAGGGAAAAAATGAGAGAGTCTTGCTAGTGAAAACTTTTATGGGCACTGTAAGGCGGCGGTAAGCAGAGATAAATAAATGAGAGAGACTTGTTGGTGAAAACCCCTTGGGGCACCACTAGTCGAAAGTGAATCGTGAAGCTGATGCAAAGGATTGACGCAAACATAGCCCGACTTCAAATGTTATAAGAATAGTAAAATGGAAGATGGAATTAGTTTGATAGATCGGCCACTAAGTCCAAAATGCATGTCATAATTATTAAGGCTAGTTATTGAAACAAAAACTCTTCCTGTTGTCCTTCCGGCTGGGGCATTTCTTGTTGATACTTGTTTCTTTGCATTATTGTGTCCTTCACTCTGAGTCAGTCCTGTCAAAACAAGCAAGAAAAGATTTCAAAATCTGCTACCAGCTTTTCAGTTGCATAAAGTAAATTTTGACAACACACTCAGTTGTTACTGTCAATATACCTTGAGGATTAATACAAAGGCTTCCCCAAAAGACTCTTGTCAGCCTACTTGGCACAAGCAAAGATAACTGGTGATTCTCTCTGATAGACAAATTGCTCAAAAAGCAGGAAGTCATTCAAGATATCAGAAAAGGTCACCTAAGCAAAGATCTCCAGTTGGGATAAGGCTGATTGAGCCGCAAATACAAATGGTATTGGGTGTGAAACAATTAGGGTTGATGCAGAGCAAAAGTCCTTTGAAACCGACTCAAGCTGATTGAGCAGAAGCCAAGCTACCCAAGACTCAAGGCCACAAACCGACCACCATTTTCAAAACTGACAAATTTTTCTTTGTATGAAACAGGAACAAAGCAGTGCAAGGAAAGTGGTTCAAAAAAAAACAAAACAAAAAAAGAGAAGAAAATAAAAGAAGAGAAGAGCCGACAAAGGGAAGTTTCTCAAATCTTTTATTTGTCTTGCTATTATGCATAAAATTTTACCATTGATCTTCATATTTTTTCCTCCTATGATAAAAAGTCCTAGTTTGATGGATTTTCCTTCCAAACAAAATCTTAGTCTGATGAATCTTTCTCCTAAGATAGAAGACCTAGTCTGATGAACTTTCTCCTAGGACAGAAAACTTAGTCTAATGAATTTTTCTCCTAAGATAGAAGACCTAGTGTGATGAACTTTCTCCTAGGATCAAAATCTTAGTCTGGTGAATCTATCTCCTAAGATAGAAAACCTAGCCTAATAAATTTTCTCCTAGGATCAAAATCTTAGTCTGATGAATCTTTCTCCTAAGATACCCCAAAAAAAGACCTAGTGTGATGAACTTTTCTCCTAGGATACAAAATCTTAGTCTGATAAATCTTTCTCCTAAGATAGAATACCTAGTCTGATGAACTTTTCTCCTAGGATCAGAAATCTTAGTCTAATGAATTTTTCTCCTAATATACAAGACCTAGTCTGATGAACTTTCTCCTAGGATAGAAATCTTAGTTTGATGAACTTTCTCCTAAGATACCAAAAGAAAAAAAAGGACCTAGTCTGATGAATTTTCTCCTAGGATTGAAGTCTTAGTCTGATGAATCTTTCTCCTAAGGTTAAAACCTAGTCTGATGAATTTTCTCCTAGGATAATAATTTCTTTAAAAAAAAGAATGTCTCGATTAAAAAAAATCATTTGTTCATGCCTTTGAAAAAAAAAAGTTGGGGCAATTTGTTTAAAAGAATGATTTTCTCAAAAGAAAAAAATGATGATTTTTCTAAAAAAGAAAATCCTTCTCGGTTCATTTTAGGATAGGTACACAATTCAGTAGTCTCACTTTTCCAACATAGGGTCCCACTCCCTAGCTGATGTCAGCATAACCTGGTAATCTTTTTCAACATAGGGCCTCACTCTCTAGCTGATGCCCTGGTAATCTTTTCCAACATAGGGTCCCACTCCTTAGTTGTTGCAAGCATAACCTGGTAATCTTTCCAACTTAGGGCCTCCAATACCCAGTTGATTTCATTTTAGATATAGGGTCTCCACTCCCTAATCTCTTTTTCTCAAGGATACACAATCCTGACTTTTATTGCTTTTAATAAAGAAGTAGTTTAGAATTTTGTTACAATATCTCACGAAATTTTCCTAGTGAAAACTGTGGCAGAAAAATTTCGTTCGTTTGTTTGTTTTGGTGTCTGAGCAGGTTTTACCTCGAGGTACAGGGTTCGAGACGACCAAAAGAAGAAGTCTCAATCCAGAATAAAAGAAGAAAAAATAGAGAGGAAAAAAAGAAAAAGAAGTGAACTCAAAGTGCAGAAGCAGAGAAAAGTTGTGGAGTGATCAAGACGTGATTGAAGTCACAAGCTTTGCATGTCCCGCCTTGATCCGAGAAGTTGAAAAGGAATGAATCAGCACCTGTAGCTAACAAGCGTCAAGATTCAGATCAGAGTCCACATGAAGAACCAATCAAGACTCAAGATCAAGCTTCAAAAGACTCATAGATAGGAATCTTGTAACTCGTAGCTGATAGGCTTAGTTAGTCATTTTAATTTTGATTTTGATGTAATAACGGGACCGCAAACCGGAACCTCGACGGCACCTCAATCGTCTCTCCACCTCGGTATACTCCATCACTCTTCCTAATTCTGAACTACATATGGCCTGATTCCTTTATAGCCAAGGATATGTAGGCAGCTCAGATACTAGGGCTCGGTCACATTCTCCTTTCTCTTAGTTTGTGATCTCTCTAAATAAGGGTCGGGTCAAAAACCCTGTTTCGTCGTTCTTTGTCTGAAAACTCTTCGCGTTTCCAGTCAAAGAGGGGCAGTTGTAGACATGTAATTTTTTACCCTCTCCAAGATTTTACACATTTTAGCGTAATATTTAATTTAGGTTTAGTGTCGTTATTTTAAATAGTTTTGACTCTTTTACTTTATTTTATCACAAAAAATAAAAAAGATGACAAAAAAAAAATTCACCTTTAGGTTAAAGTCAATTAGTATATTTATATTTATAGTATTATAACATTTGAAAATACAAAAAAACAAAATTAGTTTCACGTGTAGTATTTAGTTTTATATTAGTTTATTTTAATTTAGAATAATATTTACATTTTTATAGATACATTGTATTATTTGGTTTTTTTAGCCTAAGTTCAAACCCAAAAAATATGGTCCAACTCAATTACCCTTAGCCTATTCTTCCTAACCCATTAGCCCACTTAAGTGCAAGATTTAATCCTAGTCATATATTTCCTTCTAATCCAATGGACATCATCCCTTCTCATCTCCATATAAAATACACAATTATAAAAACCATACCCTAAGTTTTCAATTCCTAGATCTAGACCCCAAAAATATAGCAGGCTTCCCATTCCAAAAGAGCTAAGAGCTAGCTAAGAAGGGATTTCTAGACTAAAAAGGAAAAAAGAAAAAAGAGTCGTAACAAAAAAGAAAAAAAGGGAAAGGTTGAACTTGATTGAAAGTTCTTGTTTTGCAGTTGATAAACAAGGCTTTGTGTTCGTCCATTTTCAAAAACGAGAAAATACAGAATGGAAAGAGGGTAGGGATTGAGTTCGAAAATCTCTTGGTCAACCTTTTCTTCGATTTGAGATTCTCTGTCTTGGATTTCATCCGTTTTGCTGAGCTTAAAATTCCTTTCGTCCTCTTCTTCATTGTAGCTTTATCAGTTTTCAAGGGTCTGATTTGATTGAGGGTTTTAATTTATCGTTTGATTGGGATGGATTTTGGGTTTCGGGTATGCCGGTGTCAATTCGGGGTTCCAGTTCGCGATTTTGGTGTTTCAATCCAAGGATTGTTGCTTTGTCTAGCACGATCGATTTGCAATCTTCGAATTTATTCATCAATAAAAGGTTCATTTCTCAATTTTCATTCTCATTTTATTTTGTTATGATATCGTGTTGATTTGTGATTCTCTGTTGTTGGAGTAGCATAATTTAGTTGTCATTTAAATTGTTTTAGTTAGTTTTTATTTCGATTGTGATGTATGTAGTCTTGGTTCTTGAATAAATGCTTTTAAGTGGGTAGATGGGAAAATTTGAGTTGTTTCTTTCTCGGCAAAGAAAAATAATGGTCCATAAGGTGGGTCTTGAACCATAAGGAATCTGGCCAAGTAATATATCATGTTAGCTAGCCTATTTGCTCCCCAATAATATCCCGTCTATAAATTTGGCATCCCAACAGTCTCAAAGATTAGAAAATAATTTAAATGCGCCAGTTGCTTTAGGCGCGTTATAATAAAATTATCATAGCTATGGGTACGGTTTCCATGATGTAGTTGTGATACCTAATTCCCAAAATCGGGGGTGAATTTTATGTAACCCGATCGTAACAACTTCAAATATTAATTAAATAAACATGTCGTAAATCGCGGGTTCATTTCATGTAGCGTAGTTCGCGGCTTGTTCCAAAACAAACGAGTGTACGACACTCGTAACTTGTTCAAGAAAAAATTTCTAAAACCTAAAAGAGATTATAAAATAATTAAAAGGCGGTTATAAAGTTAAAATGCACAATAGGTTTAAAACATGTAATTAATCAGATAATTAGGTCAATATTAATAGTGTAAGCAACCGTTCTACAACCACGGAACCCGAGAATGCCTAACACATTATCCCGGGTTAACAGAATTCCTTACTTAGAATTTCTAGTTCGCAGGCTTTTAAAATAAAGTAAAAATTTCCTCGATTTGAGATTTTAAAATAAACCGGTGACTTGGGACACCCAAAAAAATTATTCCAAGTGGCGACTCTGATAAAATAAAATAATCACATTTCGAATAATGTCACTTTAATTGGAAAAACTCGCTTATATCCCCCTCGGGTGGTAAAAAGGAGGTGTGACACCATTGTTGAGAACATAGAATTTGCATCCAAAGATAATCAGATGAGTTATCTTTGGTTTTATTCCATTGAGTAGCTCATAGTAGGTTTTGTTCAAGAGGGACCTGATCATACACTTGTTCACCAAGTAGCACGCAGTGTTTATTGCCTCTGCCCAGAAATTTTTGGCAATTCTACTGTCAATAAGCATTACATTATACGTGCCATGTCTTCTAGAGTTCTGTTCTTTCTTTCAACAACACCATTTTGTTGTAGAGTCCTTGGTGCTAAGAAGTTGTGAGTGATTCCATTTTCATTGCAAAACTCATCAAATTTGGCGTTGTCGAATTCTGTCCCATGGTCAAATCTGATGCATGCTACCTTCAATTCCATCTTCACTTGGACTTTCTTGACAAAGGCCACAAATACCTCAAAAATCTCATTCTTTGTTCTAAGAAACAGTGTCCAGGTGAATCTTGAATAGTCGTCCATAATCACAAAAATATACATATTTTCACCTCTGTTTGGTATTCTCATAGGACCACACAGATCCATATGAAGGAGTTCGAGTGGTTTTGATGTTCTAACATCCTTCTTTGGCTTAAAAGATGATTTCACATGTTTTCCTCTATCACATGCATCACACACTCTGTGCTCCTTGAAATTTGAATTTGGCAGACCACGAACCAGGTCCTTCTGTATCAATTTATTCAGAAGTGAGAAGCTTTCATGACCCAATCTTCTATGCCAAAGTTTTGCATCATTATCAACTTCCTTCAAGCAGCTCATATCACTAGCTTGTAGAGATTTAGTCGGCAACATAGATGTTCTTGTATCTTTTGGCTACTAAGACCACTTCGCCAGTTACCAGATTAGTAACTATGCACACTTTAGACAAGAACTCTACTTTGTTCCCTTTATCGCAGATTTGAGAGACACTCAAGAGACTGTACTTCAGGCCATCCACATAGTATACATTCTCAATTGAGTGTAAAAGAGACTTTCCAACCTTTCTGACACCGAGAATGTGCCCCTTTTTCCATTTTCAAAGGATACATTCCCTCCTTACAAGGCTTTCAGTGAGAGAAAATCCATGGTGTTTCCAGTCATGTGCTTTGAGCATCCACTCTCCATGATCCACTATAGTCTGCTTCCTCTCACTATTCCCTGCACATATAAATTATTGGTTATATTTAGGAACCCAAACTAGTTTGGGTCCCTTGTAATGAGGAAACGGGTGGATAAGAGCTTTTCTAGTCCATGCAGGCAATATGCAATTTTTGCAAGTGGTACTTGGTCCCCCTTTAGTAGTCACTTTTTCAGCAAACACTTTATTTTTCTGAACAGATTGAACCCTGGCCTGGCAATTTTCTTTGAAGTGTCCATTGTTCCCACAATGGGTACAAAGCTAGTTATCAGGAACAGTGGCGTACTTGTTGTGAGGGTTGTAAGGAACTTTCTCCTTTTGGAAGCCGATTCCCTGCCTGTTTCCACTACTGTTAAAGTACATGGCAGTGACAGCAACTGAGGACCAGGTCCACTTAAGAGATTTTTCAAGATCAATTTTTACTTTCTCCAATTCAGCTTGAAGTTGCCTATTTTTCTCAAGTTCACCACATAGACTAGTTTTCACATCATTTAATTCCTTTTCAAGCTTGATGTGTGTCTCGCTAACTACTTTCTTCCCTTTCTCAATGCTTACAGGCCTATGTTCTGATTTGAGTCCCTCAACTGTTTCCTCTAGGTCTGTGATTATCACCAAAAAATCATCCCTTTCTTGCTTAGTAGCTACAATTTTCTCTACTAGAGTATTATTTTCTTTGCTAAGGTTCTCTATGGTTTTCTTCAAGTCAACAACCACTGCCATCAAATCATCTCTCTCATTTTCTACACTATTTATTTTTTTAGTTAGAACTTCTTTTTCTTTTTCAAGATTGCCTATGGTCTCATTTAAATCAACCATACAGACCACCAAATCATCTCTAGATTGTTCAACATCTCCTAGCTCTATGATTAGGGCATCTTTATTATTAACAAGACTATAATATGCATCAATTAGAGCATTTGCTAATGATATCAATTTCTTAGAAGAGTAGGACTTCAGATTTCTCTGAACATCCCTGAAATTTACCTCATCATTGCCATCCTCTTCATCATCACCGGACTGAGCCATCAATGCAAACAATGAATCATATTCCTTTGCTTCATTTTCCACTTCCATCATGGAACTATTTCCTACATCTGGTTCCTCTTCTGATTCACTGGAGGAGTCTCCCCATGCAGCAAGAGCTTGCTTCACAACATTGTCAGCTACACTTTTTCGGCTGAATCATTTGTCGGGAACCGGGTTCCTGCTTTGTCAGAGTTGTATTTGTAATGCTTTTGTTTCAGAAGGGGGCAGTCATTAATGAAATACCCTAGTTTTCCGCACTTGTGACAGAGATCATAGTTCCTTGATTTACTTAAACTGACCGTCTTATGTATACCTCCATTTCTTCGAACCATCTTTTGAAATCTTTTAGTGAGATAGGTCATATCACTATCTTCTTCACTTGAGTCATTGTTTTCATCCTTGAGCACCAGGTTATTCTCCTTCTTTGGCTCTCTTCTTTCAATGTCTTTCTTTCTTTTCATCTCATATGTCTTCAGATTTTCAATGAGCTCATCCATGGTTACAGTTTGTAAATCTTTAGCTTCAGTGATAGCATTCACCTTACTCTCCCAAGAGCTAGGTATAACACTGAGAACCTTTCTTACAAGCTTGTTTCTAGGAATAATTTCTCCAAGTGAATGAAGCTCATTTATGATAGATGTGAATCTAGTGTACATGTCTTGTATAGACTCATCATCTTTCATCCTAAAAAGCTCATACTCAGTGGTGAGCATGTCAATCTTGGATTGTTTAACCTGAGTAGTTCCTTCATGTGCCATTTGCAATGTTTCCTATATTTCCTTGGAAGATTGATAGGCTAAGATTCTATTGTACTCATCAGGTCCTATACCACATACCAAGATCTTCTTGGCACGAAAGTTCTTCTCAACAGCTTTTCTGTCAATATCGTTGTATTCTTTTCTGGTTTTCAGCACCATTGGTCCAGATTCTCCAAGCTTCTTCATAGGAACATGTGGACCATCACAAATGACGTCTCATAGCTCGAAGTCTTCGGCCATTATAAAATCATGCATACGAGTCTTCCACCAGCCGTAATACTGACCATTGAATCTAGGAGGTCTGTAGGTTGATTGTCCTTCCTCAAAGTTAGGTGGAGCAGCCATTGAGATCCTTTCTAGGTGTTAACCTTTTAGAAAGAACCTGTTCTGATACCAATTGATAGTTTATATGAGTCCACCAACTGTATAGAGACCTGGTCCTATATCAGTTCCCTCAATGCTAACTACTGAAACAGTATGTAAATAAGACACATGATTTTACGTGGAAAAATCCCAACTCAAGGGGACAAAAACTACGACCTACACTGGTAGGATTTAAACTCCACTAACTTGTAACTATACTATTACAAGCCACTTTGTAATGACTCTATTACAGAGACTTTACTCACTCTAACTTGTAAACACTCATCACAAGCCACTTTGTCACTCATTAGTTACAAAGATTTCAACCTATGACTAACTCTAGTCACAACACAAACTCAGATGGTTTATGATTTGAGTTTCTTAAAACAAAGCTTCTAAAGAAGCAATATAGGAGTTACAATAAAGAACAAAATACAAGATTACAACTCAACTAAGGACACACATGGACTCCTAGTGAAACTCGTCCGTAGTGAAGTTGTCTTCTTGTTCTTGACACGCTTGTGACATCAATGCTGTATAAGATCTTCAATGCTTGAGAGAATATCACTAAATGTTCAAGTGAATATCTTATGCCTTACACCATGTTGTTATACTACCCAAGATATCCCAAGGATGATGTCTATTCTTGGTTGGTACACGCCTCTTCCCAATGGGAAGTGACTGCTACACTGTAGCGTGCACAGTTCCAGGCAGTCACTTTCTGTAGTTGCTTTCCAACTGTATAGTTGACTTATAGTTCTGTCAGGGGAACACCAAGGGATCAGGTCCCTAATCTAGTTCTTGCGAATCTAAAGGCACACTGCCTAGATTATCTTGAGTCCATTGTTGAATGATTCTTCTAGGCATGCATCAGGTCTTTTATCTGGTTCTATCGGAAAGTTTGTTAGATCATCAAAACATAAACTAGGAGTCATTAAGCCCATCAACATGCTTAGTGGTTTTCTTGACTAGTCATTGAGCTATTTTTACAAAACCTCCATATACATTCAAACCTCTCTATAACAGCCTTGTTTGTTCCATTATCTTTTGGCTGCTATAGTGAAGTGCTTTTGTAGGCAAAATATATTATAACATAAAATCGATTCTAAGAAAAACTTAGTTTTTATACTGAATTGTTGTTATACAGAGATGCTGTTATAAAGAGGTTTGACTGTATATACCCCAGGACAATGGATAATGTAGGAAATTCCTATAATTGGGGGATAAGAACCGCAGGCAGCCTATTGTTGACAGAGGCGAATGTCTTTTGGCTATGGGTTCGTCTGAACGTAGAATTTTCAACATAGTGTGTGTGTGTATATATATATATGCAAAAACCTACTAAAATCTCAATAAATCTTAAATCTGAACTCATCATTTTAAACAATATATTCAATGCAAGGTTGAATCCATTGAGTTTAAATCCTGGATCTGCTTTTGCTTGTTAAAGTGTTGTTGGTTATGTAACAAGATCCTCTTTAAACTCCAGGATTAGAATCAACATGCAATTAGTTGAAGATTACTGACACTGAAAACGAAAATCTAGCTTTTGTTTATTTTCTACAGTCTACACTATGCTTCAGAATGTAGAAATCACTTCCTGATATTCTTTGTGTACGTGAGTACGTGAGTGTATTGATGCACTCACAGCTTTCTCCCCAAAATGAATGTCATATTGAGATTTAGGACAAAGGCTTAATAGTCTAGTGATATCAGTGAAAACCTCACACATAATAGGTGTGGATTCAATTCTCGTTACTCTGTTCCCCCTTCCCATTCCCCTTCCCCTTCCAGAGAAAATATTTAAAGGCAGCCCGGAGCACAAGATTCACACAGGGTACGGGGAAGGGCCGCACTCAAGGGGTGTGATGTAGACGGTCTAACATAATGCAAGCATTAGTGACTGCTTCCATGACTCGAACCCGTGACTTATAGGTCATACAGAAACAACTTTACCATTGCTCCAAGACTCCCGTCCGAAGGAAAATATTTAAAGAAAATGTTGATTTTGAGATAATCAAATCTTATGCAAACAATAACACCTTGCAAGAATGGCAAGATAATGTGACAAGATCCTTGAAATCTTATCTTGTATTCTTGAAGGACAGTGAGACACTACTATTTACCTTGAATTCAATTCCATTTATGTAACCAAGTCGAGGATGAAATTGATAATATTACATTAGATCAAATCTCCACAACGTTACAGTGGATTGCTTGTAAGTTCATTGCTTCACCTAACCTAAGAAATGATAATAAAATATTCTATGTTGAGTTTGGGATGCACCAGCTCATGAAATGTATCGTTCAGAGGCGGACTCGGAATTTGAAGGTCGCCGATGTACTTATAGATTCGACCAAAATATGTTTTGTATACATATGGTGCCAATATTAATATATCACTATTTTCTAAAGATATAGACATGTATATATGAAACTTTTGCTGAACTTACGGTTGCCGGGGACCCCTCTCGGTATAGCGTAGGCAGAGGCGGACCCAGGATTTGAAGGTCGCGGGTGCGCTTTTGGATTCAACCAAAATTTGTTTTGTACATAGGATGTCCACTACTAATATATCATTATTTTCTAAAGACATATGCATGTATACATGAAATTTTTTCCGAACTTTACGGGTGCCGTGACCCCTCTCTGTATAGCATAGGTCCGCCTCTGAACGTAGGTCTGTATCGCATTCACCAGTCTTAGGAGATTATGTTAACTACAAATTTAAATCTATTCATCACCAAAGAGAGAGTGGAAAAGTATGATATTAAGAAAAAAAACAAAATAAAATCACCATAGGTAAAATCTCAAATATTGTAGGTGTAATGCCACTGAAAACAAATACAGTAGTGAACTAATAATTAATCACACAAATATTTCTTCCTAGAGGAAGCTGAAACTGATGACAGAAAAATCACATAATTAATAGTTCCAAAGGGAAGCTGCAAGAGAAGTGTAACATTCAAGAATAACACTGCTTCAGTGAGGCAAAGAGGACGTCATTCGCCTCAAAATCAAGGCTTATGAGGCACTTAAGGGATTTCTAGCTTTGGCAAATTCACTACTAGAATTCCTGGAAAAAGCGACCAAAAATTAGCGACCAAATTTGGTCGGTCAAGAAAAGCGACCAAAGTTGGTCGCCAAATTACCGAAAACAATAAAAAAAATATTTGAAATACTTTAGCGACCAAAGTTGGTCGCTATTTGGCCGCAAATTTAGTCAAATTGTTGACTGGACTGGTCAGACTTGCTTGGTCAAATATATACTGAAATTAGCGACTAATATTGGTCGCTAAAGTGGGACCCACATTAAATTTGTTAATAATTTTATTATTATTTTATAAAACTTATAAAATATAAATATATATAATTTAAAACTTACGACCAACGTTGGTCGCTAATTGAAGAATAAGTTGATAGCGACCAACATTGGTCGCTAACATGGGACCCAGTTATAATATTTTAATAAATATATATTTATTCAAAAAAAATTAAAATATAAATAAATATAATTCAAAAGCTAGCGACAAAAGTTGGTCGCTTAATGAAATAGAGACCAACGTTGGTCACCAATGTGGGACCCAGTTCTAACGTTTAACAATTTTTATTATTAATTTAAATATTATATAAAATATAAATAAATCTGATTAAAATTTAATGACCAAATTTGGTCGCTAAATTAAATTCATGTACTGAACACATATCGGACATATTATAGAAAATGATTTGGAACATCCTGAACACATATTGGAAGAAGTTGATATAAATGAAGTAAGAATTATAGAATACGAGGAAGAAGAATCAACTGATGAAGCTCAAACTAGTGAGGAAGAAGAATTCTCTGACGAGGAAGAATACGTCGATGAGCTTTAAAAAGTTGGTTTCTTCGATAACTCTCGTTTATAGATAGTTTCCTTATATGTTTCAATCTAAATATGTATTATATTATGTAGATGACAGGCAAGGGTCGAGGTAACAATGAAGGTAGTGGTTCTCGGGGTCGAGAAAAGGCTAGAAAGCAAAAGAGGAGGGTAGAAGATACTATTCATCAATCTTTTCCACCATCTTCTGATTTGCCTATCACTATGCCACAGCCTCTACCCCATGGCTATACTGAGCTGCCACAGCATCACCAGCCCTACACCTTTGTGCAGACCCCGGGCGTTTCTTCACAGGGCCATCGGACTGTGCGTCCGACATACAGTCCACCTGCCTCACTACCACGTGGATCCCACCCAGCAGCATCACATGGATCGCATCGATCCATATCACAGCCACATGGATCACAGCCATCAGTGTCACAGCCAGTCGGGTCACAGCCACTCAGGTCACAGCAGTCAGTATCACAGCCACTTGCGATTCGTGCAGCTATGTCGCAGTCACAGGGATCACATCTATCGTCATCAGTGACTTCACCTATTGGAGGCCTTCGCTTGCGGGATAGTAGCTCTGACCCCCCTACTCCTTCCACACATGCCTCTGATACACATGTTTCGGACGATGATGTTGATGCTGCTACTGCTTCTGACGAGGAGGTGCATTATGATCAGTATGGCAGGATCATCATAGTCCCTGAGGGTGATGGGTAAGAGTTATTTATTTTTTTTATGTTTATTTTTTTGTACAGTTTTTACTAAGATATTAATTTGTTTTATTTATTAAATTGCAGGTTCCTCCCGAGTAATATTACTACGAGGATAATCACCAAAGCAACCAGAAAGCTTTATGATGCCCCTTATGCGTCTTGGCGTGAATTCCCATTCTCACTGAAGGAGGCAATTTTCAATGAATTTAAGGTATAAATGTTCTTTTAAGCAGTATAATTATTTATATTTATGATATTTCCATATAATATTTAACTTTTGAAATACAGAGCAAGTGTGTATGGGAACACCAGTATAGCGCGGACGTGGCTGCAAATTTTAATCTCAAAGCTCGCAAGCGGTTGTCGCATTCTTTCTCCATAGCTAGACAGCTGAACCAGAAGCCTGGCTGGTTGCTTCAGGAGTTTTGGGATGATTTGCAAAGGCAATGGCTTACTGCAGAGTTCTTACAGAAGAGCGAAAAGGGAAAGAAAGCTCGCGCATCTGAGAAGGGAGGATCATTGCACACTGGAGGTGCGGTCAGCCAGGGGACAATAAAAAGAAGAATGGTACGTAATTGCTTAATTTATTTTAATTTTCAAAGTATATCTATTCTATTTATTAATTAAAATTTATGAGTTTTCAGGAAAAGAAGTTGGGTCGTCCGATGAACCAAGATGAGCTATTCAGGGAGACTCATATTGTGAAGAAGAAGAAAGAGACGGATCAAGAAAGGTGGGTCGAGGGACGTGCCTCGACTGTACATGTAAGTTTTCACTTTTCATTAAGTATTTTCATTTACTTTTATATAAATTTTGAAATACTAATTCAATTTACTTTTTCTTATAGAATCGCTTCAGAGTTGAAGCTGAGGAATTCATACACAGCCAGCAATCTAATGAGTCGGGCGCGCCATTCCAACTTTTGGCCGAGGATGTTGAAATACTATGGACGTGGGCTGCAGGCGGTCCAAAATGGGGAAGGTATACGGCCTTCCTACTAAGACATTCCATCGCTATAGGTGTGGAATGCAAGGAATAGGGACTTCCTCGCAAGTCGAGCAACTTGATGGGGAGAGCCTCTCCGCTATGCGGGAGACTGTAACAAAGCTCACATCCGAGCTAGAAGCGTCCAAGGAAAGAGAACAGCTTAGAGATGCTCAGTATATTGGCGTGGTCGCTCAGTGCTAGAGAATGCAAGAGCAGATCAAAAATCTCCTAGCTGGATCTTTTTTCAATTCCTCGGTCTCGGCCATTATCGCCAGAGGCTGCCCGTCCCCGTGCTCGTTCGTCCCGTCCTCCAAGTGGTCATTCCTCCCGTCCTCCCTGTGATCATTATTCCCGTCATCGACAAGTAGACCCTTCTCAATATCGTGATGATGATGAAACTTCATCAGACGGTGATGATAATGATGTACCAAACAATGAATGAATTTTAGACAATTTGAACTAGACAAATACAATTTGTTTTCCATTGGGTTGTAATAAGAGTTAACTTAGTTTGGTAGTTCTATTGAAATTTACACTTTCTTGGTTTTAATGTAGCTTTTAATGTTGTTTTTGTGTTGTTGTTGTTGTTGTTGGGTTGTTGTTTGGTATTGTTATTGGAATTGTTGTTTGAATTGTTGTTGTTGTTGCTTGTTAGGGTTTTGGTATGACTGGCAGGTGGTGTAGCTGCCAAAACAGGCAGTTTCTGCCAAAATAATACACAGAAAAGCGACCAAAGTTGGTCTCCATTTGGTCGCTTTTCATGTTTAAAAAAATAATTTTCTGGAGAATAGCGACCAACGTGTGTCGCTATTTACCCAGATTTCTACAAAAAGCGACCAAACTTGGTCGCTATTTCATTAAAAAAATAAAATTTCTGGTGATATAGCGACCAAAGTTGGTCGCTAATATTTAAAAAATAAATTAAATTCATGTATTTAGGGACCAAAGTTGGTCGCTAGTTTAATAAAATAAATAAATAATTGAATAAAAAAGCGACCAACATTGGTCTCTAGTTTCCAGATTTTAAAATATAATATTTGGATTAGAGACCAAAGTTGGTCGCTTTTTAATGATTAATAATAAATAAATAAATAATAACGTATTTTATATTTAGAGACCAACTTTGGTCGCCAAATGTATATTATTAAATTAATAAAGCGACCAAAGTTGGTCTCTATAGTCAATATCCGGAAAAATTGGTCCATTTAGCTTAGTGACCAAAGTTGGTCGCTAATTAGCGACCAACTTTGGTCCCTAAATAAAAGGGACCATCAATATAGCTACCAGGCCCTTTTGGTCGCTTTTTAGCCCAATAGCGACCAACTCTGGTCGATTTTTGCGGTCGCTTTTTCCGAATTTCTAGAAAGTTGGTAGCTCAGGCTTAGGAATGGTAGGGATCTCGAGTTTTGGCAACGTTGGTAGTTCAGGCTTTGGCATTGTTGAAGCTCCGGCTTTTGGATTTCTGGCAATTCAGGCTTTGGCAGAGTTGGCAGCACAGGTTTTGGAATTTCAGGGAATTCAGGCTTAGGGAAAGCTGGAATTTCCGGCAAATGTGGCAGTTCAGGCTTAGGAAGCTCAGGTAGTGTTACTTCAAGAAGATGGCGCGCTTCTGCTTGAATGATGTTGCTGCTTGTTAATGACAAAGTGGCAAGTAATAGCAAGATAAAAGATGAGTTAAGGTGATAAGCCATTGTTGAAGGTGATAAATGCTTGAAGATTGTTGAAGGTGATAAATGCTTGAAGACTAGCTAGTATGTTATAATTGATTGATTATGTTTTAGGCTTCATTTTGAACAAGTTTATATAGATAGATGGGTTGTGAAAAATAGGAAGAAAAATTGAGCTTTGGTTATGGTTGGTAGGAAAAATTGTCTGTTAGTTCATCTTCTCAACAATAACCTCCTATTCTAATTTAACGCAAACTTTCCATGTATAACATCTATTACTTATTTTATGTTGGAATTGCTACATGGTCTTTTAGTTGGCAATCTAAAGAGATCTCATTTCTTGTTCTTGGAGCGACTTAACAAGAACAACCAACTAACTACAGTGCTTCATCGTTTTTAGCATTTTGCACGAAACAAACATCCTTAATTAAATCAATCAAAAGATAAGTGTCTTCGAACGAGTCTCCAGCCTTCCACCTCCTCTATCGTGATAATTTAGCTTGTCACAACCCAAGTTCATGGTACATGCTATTCACTTTGGACCAACAGACCTCACGATTTGTCCCTTGGGCAACGCAATTATCGCGCCTAAAAGTGTGTGTACCATATGAACTTGTATTATATCTTATATAGCAATTCGCTCATCTCCCTCTCTCTTTTTTTTTTTTTTTGATAATTCGCTCCTCTCCCTTTCTAAAGTGAGATTTACATAAGGTGTCATATGCACCCCTTCTTTGAAAGCTTGTCACCCTCGAAGGTTGCTCGTCCTTCTCTTTTATCTGCCCTCAGCAAATTGTCCTCTGTCATGGGTGTCACATACACCTACCTCTAGGGATTTAATATCGTTGATTGGGTTTGCCCCACCATTGTACTATAGGAGTCTAGCTCTCATACCATATCTGTCACAACCAAGTTCATGGTAACGCATTCTCCGCTTTGGCCACACAGACATTATGGATTTGCACCGTGGGCTACCCATCATTGACCCAAAAGCGCACACATCCAGCCATATACAGAGATCATACATTACACATACACAATTATACACATATAATATATAAACTTTGCATATACCTCCACCAGCTATTGTTAGTTTGAGCTGCTGGGTGGGCAGCTATTCAGGTTAATTCTTTCTTTATTTTTTATAAAGCACTTCATTCACTTCTCCCTTTCTAATGTGGGATTTGTTTCTTCATAAGCTTACCAAGTCTAAAGCCTTCAATCCTTCTCTTTGAACCGCCTGTCACACCTCCTTTTTCCGCACCCGCGGGGGCGCAAGGGGAGTTTTTTCCAATTAAAGGACAATCGAAACGGGATTGGTTTAATTATTTCAGAGTCGCCACTTGGAAGATTTAGGGTGTCCCAAGTCACCAATTTTAATCCCGAATCGAGGAAAATAATGACTCTATATTATAGTCTGCGTACCAGAAATCCGGATAAGGAATTCTGTTAACCCGGGAGAAGGTGTTAGGCATTCCCGAGTTCCGTGGTTCTAGCACGGTCGCTCAATTGTTATATTCGGCTTGATTATCTGATTTTATACAAGTATGAACTTATGTGCAAATTTTAACTTTTAACCGCTTTATTATTATTGTTTTTACAAGAATGTGAACATCGCTTAAAACACGTCTTTGGACTGCGTCACATGAAATGCACCCACAATCCGGAACGCATTTTATTTGATGTTTTGAGATTTGGCTTTGGGTTGCATGAAATGCACACCCGAGCTTAAGAAAGTAAATTATTAAACACGCGCCTAAAGAGACTATCGCGTTATTATTTTGCGGAGGCCGTGAAATTCGCTAAACGACTCTCCTGAATTCTAAGTAATTTTAAACAAGTATTTACTGAGGGCCCCGCAAGTTGCATTTTTTGTTTGTCGAGGCTCGTCTCATTTGTTATTTTAAAAATGAATTTGCAACGTCATGAAAATGCATCTCAGACCACGTCACAGTCAATGCACCCGTGATTAGAGACACATTTCGATTTCGTTGAGATTTAGATTTGGGTCACATAAATGTGCACCCGAGTTTAGGAGAATTAAATTATTAAAGGCGCGCCTAAAGCAACTAGCGCATTATTATTTTGGGTAGGGCCGTGAAATTTGCTAAACGGCTCGTCCCGGAATCTAAGTATTTAATATATACATTTAGAGGGCCCCGCAGCTTGTGCATTTTTCGAGGCTCGTCTCATTTTTATTAAAGGCAAGCCTAAAAACAATTATGATTTTCTACCCATGACGTCATCTGAGGTTGAATGAAAACAACGATTCTAATAAGTAATAATATCCATGGTAAAATGAGAAAAAAACGATTCAACCAAGAAGACTCACACACCGTTCATACGTTCTCACATTTACTTTAAGCATGCGGTAACTATCCAAAAAATAAATATTTTTTAACAAAATAACAAAAATTGCATTCGACATTCATCAATATCAAATACTCTCATTCGCGTTGAATCATAACATGCGAAACGAACAAATGAAACAAAGGAACGAAGAACACCAACCTTCGAACCTCGACAATTCTAGAACGGCAAACAGTGCCTCCTACGGAACTCGAACCGGACTTCACTCGACGAGGAACAATGATGAAACCTCGGACGAACACCTCGACGTACCGGACCTCGAAGAACCAAAGTCGACCTCGATGGACTGCACGACGATAGTGAACGACCAACGATAACTGTGCTGATTGGCCGTCGACTGGTGGTGTTTGACGACGGGCAGCGGGGTTAAGCTGGATAGGTAACAATGGTGGGTCGTTTGGTGGTATTCCGGACATGAGGATGGGTGTTTGATGGTGTTCCGACGTTGATGGATTAGGGTTCCTTGCTAAGTTTTTCTTGGTGAAGAAGAAGCAGCTATGGAGGAGTGGTCATGGTCGACGGAACTGGCGTTGGTTTTGGACAGTCGACGATGGAGGGGGGAAGCTGGAGGTTGACGGTGAGTTTGACGAGTGAAGCAGCGAGGGTGGACTGCCGGTGGTTGTAGGACGCCTGGTGGTTTTTGCGTTGGGGGGGTAGGGATCGTTTACAGTAGGTGTTTGGACGTGGGGGGTGGTGGTTATGGCGTTCGTTTGGTGGTGGTGCTGAACTGGGTTGGGGTCACTGGTTTTGTCGGACGCTTGGTGGGTTTTCCTTCTTCTTCTTTAGGAAGAAGAAGCTTGAACAGTGGAAGGGTCGACGATGGATGAATTAGGGTGCAGTAGGTCTTTTTTGTTTTCAATGGAGGAAGAAGAAGCATGAACAGTGATGACGAGGGGAGGGGAACTGGTGGTGATGGGAGCTGAACGGTTTTTTTGGACTGGTTTTTTTTCTTTTTTCCCCAGTCGTAGGGTTTTTCTGCTTCTTCTTCTAAAGAAGAAGAAGCGTGAACAGTATTTCCTCTTTCAAAAAAAATCCCCCATCCCTTTGGCCTTTGTCCGTGTTTTGTAACACAATGCCTATAAAAAATGAGCCCCACGCGTGGTGGGGTTCAAGGCATATGTCCCCCACGCGTGGTGGGGTTCCCCACGTGTCCTGGACACGGTTTATTATGGGTTAGGTCCGAAAATTAGGCCTAAAACCGGGTAGTTTGAACCCGAATATTATTCTTTTGCCCGGACCCGAGAAATAGGAACACGTTGCTTAACTAGTCCTATGTAAGTAAAATAACTACCAAAAATAAGACTAGTATTTAAACAAAACTATATCTTTTTAAATATTTTTTCAAGATTTAAAATAGCTACAAAATATTAATGAAACTATTTTTTTGTAATTTTCGTTTTAAATATTAAGATAAAATATGAGGTAATATTTTTGTATTTTTCAAAGTTAAAATGACTATAAAACCTTAATAGAACTATATTTTATTTATTTTTTTGTAATTTTCGAAATTATATAAAGTACAAAAATAAAGTGCAATTTTTGTATTTTTCAAGTTTATGAGAGATACATAAACTAAAATTTATATATATATTTTTTTGAAATTTCTTTTTGCAACGAAATAAAGTAAAAGTAGTTAAAATGGCTATACTAGTCCTAAATTAGATATTTAAGCTTAAGGACGTAAAAATTCCCGGGGAGGGTCAAAAATCACGTGCTTACAGCTGCCCCTCTTTGACTGGAAACACGAAGAGTTTTCCGACAAAGAACGACTAGACGTGTTTTTGACCCGACCATTACTTGGACGGACTACACTTGAGGAAAGGGAGGGAATGTGACCGAGCCCTGGTATCTGAGCTGCCTACATATCCTTGGTTATATAGGAATCAGGCCACGTGTAGTTCGGGAATGGGAGAGATAGTGAAGTGTACCGAGGTGAAGAGCCGATCGAGGTGCCGTTCCGTTGAGGTTCCGGTCCGCGGTCCTGTCATTACAACAAAATGAAAACTGAAAAAGACTAACTAAACCTATCAGCTACTTGTTACAAGGATTCCTATCTTTAAGTCTTCTGAAACTTGGTCTTGAGTCTTGAATGGTGCTTCATACAGACTTTGGATTTGAATCTTGATACTTGCTAGTTGTAGGCGCTAGTTCTTGAACAGATCACATCTGTTCTCCACTTCCGTATTTTTCTCCTTTTTTGTTTTCCTCCTTTCTTGTTCTTCTTCTTTTCTTTTTTCTTTTATGTTGTGTCCAGCTTTTGTCGACCATCTCAGATGTTGACTCGCATTCTTGAGGCGAGCTTCTGCTATTTATAACTTGGTTGAATGCTGGGGATTTCTGTTGTAATCCTTCTGCTTTCCAGTGGGTCACTGCTTGATCTTTGACAGGCAGACTCCTGACTTCTTCAATCTTTGACATACCACAAACTCCGTTCTACAGGCGGATCCCTGCCAATCAAAACAAACACAACAAACAAAATTTCCTAAACCAGTTTGCACTGGGGAGGTTTGTGAGTCGTTAGCAAAATCGTAGCCCACTGATACTACTGATGCAGTGCTGAGAGTGAACTAAACACTAGATTAGGATGTATTCCCTTGTTATACAGGTGGGCGCCTAACTTCAATGCTTGAAATGTAAGGACTGAAATGTATTCCTCTGTTATTATGGGCGGGCTCACAATTTCAACACTTGAAAGTAAAACTGAAGTGTATTCCTCTCGTTATACAGGTGGGTGCCTGGTTTTAGGAAAATGACTCTTTTTCAAAATGTTTTTTTTTTTAGCAAAAATTTTTTAGCATCTTAGGAGAAAGATTCGTCAGACTAAGATTTTGATCCTAGGAGAAGGTTCGTCAGACTAGGTCTCTATCTTAGGAGAAAAATTCATCAGACTAAGATTCTGATCCTAGGAGAAGGTTCGTCAGACTAGGTCATTTTTTGGCATCTTAGAAGAAAGATTCATCAGACTAAGATTTTGATCCTAGGAGAAGGTTCATCAGACTAGGTCACTTTTTTTTGGCATCTTAGGAGAAAGATTCATCAGACTAAGATTTTGATCCTAGGAGAAGGTTCGTCAGACTAGGTCATTTTTGGCATCTTAGGAGAAAGATTCATCAGACTAAGATTTTGATCCTAGGAGAAGGTTCATCAGACTAGGTCATTTTTTTGGCATCTTAGGAGAAAGATTCATCAGACTAAGATTTTGATCCTAGGAGAAGGTTCATCAGACTAGGTCATTTTTTTTGGCATCTTAGGAGAAAGATTCATCAGACTAAGATTTTGATCCTAGGAGAAGGTTCGTCAGACTAGGTCTCTATCTTAGGAGAAAAATTCGTCAGACTAAGATTTGGATCCTAGGAGAAGGTTCATCAGACTAGGTCTTTTCTTTTTGGTATCTTAGGAGAAAGATTCATCAGACTAAGATTTTGATCCTAGGAGAAGGTTCATCAGACTAGGTCATTTTTTGTCTATCTTAGGAGAAAAATTCGTCAGACTAAGATTTTGATCCTAGGAGAAGGTTCATCAGACTAGGTCTTTTCTTTTTGGTATCTTAGGAGAAAGATTCATCAGACTAAGATTTTGATCCTAGGAGAAGGTTCGTCAGACTAGGTCTCTATCTTAGGAGAAAAATTCGTCAGACTAAGATTTGGATCCTAGGAGAAGGTTCATCAGACTAGGTCTTGTTTTTTTTTCTTCAAAAACAACTTAGGAGGAAATGCATCTCCTATGGGTAAAACTCAACTTTGAGGAAGTGCGTTTCCTGTGGGTACAATAAACTTAGGAAGTGCGTCTCCTATGGGTACAATAAACTTAGGAAGTGCGTCTCCTATTGGTAGAACTGAACTTAGGAAGTGCGTCTCCTATGGGTGAAATGAACTTAGGAAGTGCGTCTCCTATGGTGAAACTCGCTTAGGAAGTGCGTCTCCTATTGGTGAAACTTGCTTTAGGAAGTGCGTCTCCTATGGTGAAACTGAACTTTAGGAAGTGCGTCTCCTATGGTGAAACTGACTTAGGAAGTGCGTCTCCTATTGATGAAACTTGCTTAGGAAGTGCGTCTCCTATTGGTGAAACTTGCTTTAGGAAGTGCGTCTCCTATGGTGAAACTGAACTTTAGGAAGTGTGTCTCCTATGATGAAACATATCTTAGGAAGTGCGTCTCCTATTGGTGAAACTGAAACTTAGGAAGTGCGTCTCCTATGGTGAAACATATAAACTTTAGGAAGTGTGTCTCCTATTGGTAGAACTGAACTTAGGAAGTGCGTCTCCTATGGTAAAACTGAACTTAGGAGGAAATGCATCTCCTATGGGTGAAACTGAAACAAACCTAGGAGGAAATGCGTCTCCTATGGGTGAAACTAAACAAACCTAGGAGGAAATGCATCTCCTATGGGTAAAACTAAAACTTAGGAGGAAATGCATCTCCTATGGGTAAAGACGTGGAATGTATGCCTCTATTATCTGGGCGGGCTCCCAATTTCAACACTTGAAATAAAAAGACTGAATTTATGCCTCTGTTATCTGGGCGGGCTCCCAATTTCAACACTTGAAATAAAAGACTGAAACCAACATATCCTATTTGAGGGGGGCGGATGAACCCAACATATCCTATTTGAGGGCGGATGAACCCGACATATCCTATTTGAGGGCGGATGAACCCGACATATCCTATTTGAGGGCGGATGAACCCGACAGATCCTATTTGAGGGCGGATGAACCCAACAGATCCTATTTGAGGGCGGATGAACCCAACATATCCTATTTGAGGGCGGATGAACCCAACAGATCCTATTTGAGGGCGGATGAACCCAACAGATCCTATTTGAGGGCGGATGAACCCGACATATCCTATTTGAGGGCGGATGAACCCGACAGATCCTATTTGAGGGCGGATGAACCCAACAGATCCTATTTGAGGGCGGATGAACCCAAACATATCCTATTTGAGGGCGGATGAACCCGACAGATCCTATTTGAGGGCGGATGAACCCGACAGATCCTATTTGAGGGCGGATGAACCCGACATATCCTATTTGAGGGCGGATGAACCCAACATATCCTATTTGAGGGCGGATGAACCCAACAGATCCTATTTGAGGGCGGATGAACCCGACAGATCCTATTTGAGGGCGGATGAACCCGACATATCCTATTTGAGGGCGGATGAACCCGACAAATCCTATTTGAGGGCGGATGAACCCGACATATCCTATTTGAGGGCGGATGAACCCAACATATCCTATTTGAGGGCGGATGAACCCGACATATCCTATTTGAGGGCGGATGAACCCAACATATCCTATTTGAGGGCGGATGAACCCGACATATCCTATTTGAGGGCGGATGAACCCGACATATCCTATTTGAGGGCGGATGAACCCGACATATCCTATTTGAGGGCGGATGAACCCGACAAATCCTTAAGACTTGAAGATGTCTTACCTTGAATACTTGTTGGGATGAATTTTCCCTTTCTACCTTCCCCATTTATTTTATTTTATATTTTTTTTTTATTATTAATCTTTTTTTTTCTATTTATTTATTATTATCATTATTATTATTATTATTAGCTTCCTCCTTTGAAGTCTAACCGCTGAGGATACCGACTTTCCAACCTTGTGTTGGACTAATCGCAGCCGCTAGGGATAACACTGTTGAGGAATTATTTACTTACCTGTTGGGGGTAAAATGTTATCAGCTGGGGGTACCTGACTTCCAGAAAATTTTCTAAATGGAAGGAAAATTTTCTGCCCCAGTTTGATAATATCCCTTGTGGCATGCGTTTCTGCATCAATGCCATTTCCTTTACCTGTTTCAAATCAAACAAAATTTGTTAGTTTAAAACATGGTGGTTGGCTGTGATACTCCTATTGGGATTGCTTTCCCTTTCTCCTTCATTGCGCTGTGCTCCACGACTTGTTGGGGATGATATTATGTGCTGGGGATAATCCCTTCCTGCTGGGGATATCCCTCTTCTTTTGTGGCATAGCTTGGAAACTGGCATTTCCCCGACCTTTTAGTCTAGTATGGATTTCGCCAAATCATGCTCACTGCTCTCCTTGCTTTGTTCACGGGCCTTGTCTTTGAGGTTTATAACCTTGGTTTTGGCAAGGATATCCCTCTTGACGCTCGTCAATCCTTTTGTCAATTCCCTTTTGCTGGGGATATCTTTATTGACACTGGCCTCGCGCTTGTTCCTTGCTGACTATACCATTTGGATGTACTAGTCAGATCTCATCTTGAAAAGCTGATGGCATATTTGAAGTCATTTCATACTTGTTCTGGCCCGACAGACTCTATTGGGGAATTTTTCTATGAAAGGAGAAAGATAAAAGAAACAAAATAAAAGACAAAGGAAACGAATGACTCTTTTACAAAAGAAACTATAAATAAAAATCTATCAAACGCAGATACCGACTCTAATGGCCATGACATGCGTATGTGGCCTATCCTCTACCGTCAATCATCTTTCAAGATCTTCAATTGGCAATTCCCCCTCTGATTCTCAATCCTATTCGACTTGTAGTGCCCAAAGGGTTTTCACTATCAAGCCTCTCTCATTTGTATCACTTTCCAGCTGGGGATTTGGAGTGTCGCCGGTATGACTCTTTCTGTTGGAGATTAGAGTCCCTTCTGCTGTGGAACAGAATGTTATGTTTGCCGGTAAGACTCTTCATTTGTCTGACTTGGCATCTTTTGAAGACTGATCGGAAGGTCTTTCTTTGGACCGTAATGTGGGTTTTGGATAGGGCTAGAAAGAAAGGGTATAAAAGGCTCAAAAATGCATTAATTTTGGGTTATTAATTACAACCTTCGGAATTAGATTTATTTACAACAAACGCAACTTTTGCCCCAGTTTCTTGCTTGGGGATATTTTAATTGATTTTTTTTCATTTTTCAAAACTATGACCGAGCCGTGAAGCGCCTACGTATCCTCTTTGAGGAATCAGGTCAAACGTAGTTCCCAATTCCTCTTCTCCATTTGACTTTCTTTTTTCTTTTTTTTTCTTTTTATCAATTTTCTTTTCTTTTCTCTTTTCATTTCTCCTTTCTTTTTGTCGTTTTTTTCTTTCTCTCTTTTTTCTTTTATTCTTCTTTTCCATTTTGTTGTTTTCTTTTCTTTCTTTTCTCTTACCTGCCATGCTCGCATATTTTATTCGTTGCTACTAATTCCGAACGAGGGGTATGAAAGAAAATAAATAAGGCTCAAAAGGGGTAACGAAGGATAAAGTGTTTGGGTAGCAGAACAAAATGCCTTCGTCATTCCAGTCTTCAAAATATGCCAAGTGCAAACAACACAATTTAAATTTGTAGTCTCTTTTGAGGGTGCTGGACTTGACAATTATATTCAACATTTGCTTTTTCATTGGTCCTTTCTAAAGCACCGTTGGGCGATACTCTCATTATCATGAACGCCCCTCATGCCAATTTGGCGAATCTTGCTTTTAACGGTTTTTCTTCATATTTTACTTGCCCTAGTTCCATATGACTCGAGCTCTGAATAATCTCAACCGTCCTTATTTCCTTTAAATGGTCTGATCACCTTTCCGGGGTTTTATGATTAACTTTTAAGATTAGGCCCAAACTGGGTGCGCATGTCATGTCCCTAGAATCGGCATCGAACAAGAAATGGTAAAAGGACTAAACAAAAAGATGACTGGAAATAATAAAATACCGGACTTTGTATTAGACTACCGGTGAAATGGTTTAAATAACAAAACAAACAAAACAATCCAGAACAAAATCCTAAAAACAAACTGGACAAGACAACATCCGACTCAGAATCCTAATAATCCGAACAACAGAAATGACAACAAAATGAGCCACCACAAGCTTCTCTCTTGCTGACCAAGGAACGAAGCGTCCTCCCACTTTATCAAAAAATTGGCATCTTAGCCACTGAGCTTTGCATCAATACTGCCAAGACCATTACCTGCTTCAACATCGTCACCCTCTGTCAACAAGTTCTCGATAGGGTTCGAGTGCTCCATGTCACTGTTATTGATCACAATCCGCCCTTCTTGGATCATTTTTTCTATTTCTCTTTTCAAATCCCGACAGCTTTCAACATTGTGCCCCTGGGCATTGGAATGGTATTCACATCTTTTAGAAGGGTCAAAGCTTCTTGCACGTGGGTACACACGATTTGGAGGAATAGGTGCAATCATGTCATGATTCTTTAATTTCTCAAATAAGCTTTCATAGGACTCTCCTATTGGTGTAAAATTATCTTTCAACATTTGTTCCCCTTTATACCACTGGCTTGGCTGTGGGTTATAGGGCATCTGAAAATTTTGTGGAGACTTCTGGAGATTTTGTGATGCTCGTGCTCGCCTCCTGGGGTGTTTTGGTGGCTGGACAACATACTGAGGTGGAGCGACAGAGTATTGAGCGTCCTGAGGTGGATAATACTGCTCAGGGGAGCCATAAAAAATTTGAGGAGGCTGCTCATACCCTCGAGATGTTCTCCTGGGACCTCTTCTAGACCCTGATGTCATCATGATTTCTTCAATCTCCTCATTTGTGTCGCTAAGATTATCTGACTCAACCCGGACAGCCTGAGTTGCGGCTTTAAGAACAGCTTGACTTATAATTTTGCCTGTCTTAAGACCATTCTCTACCATTTCTCCAATTTTGATTGCTTCCGAGAAGGTTTTGCCAACTGCGGACACCATGTTTTGAAAGTAATCTGGCTCTTGCGCTTGAAGGAAGACAGTAATTAGCTCGTGGTCATCCATGGGTGGCTTAACTCGAGCTGCTTGCTCTCTCCATTTTATGGCATATTCCCTGAAACTTTCACTTGGTTTCTTCTTCAGGTTTGAAAGGGAAATGCGGTCTGGGGGAATGTCGATGTTGTATTGGAACTGTCTGACAAAGGCCTGTGCCATGTCATCCCAGACATACCAGCGAGACGTGTCTTGATCCATAAACCATTCGGAGGCTACTCCCGTAAGGCTTTCCACAAAATAAGCCATCAACAATTTTTCATTTCTTCCTGCCCCTCTCAGTTGATTGCAATACCTTTTCAGGTGGGCTATGGGATCTCCATGTCCATCGTACTTTTCAAATTTTGGAGTCTTGAAACCAGGCGGCAAGTGGACATCGGGGAACATACATAGATCTTTGAAGGCAACACTCTTTTGGCCTGCCAACCCTTGCATGTTTTCCAACCATTGTTCTAAGCTTTTCACTCTTCGGGTCATTTCTTCCTGTACCATCTTTCGGGCAGGCTTTTCAGTTTTTGCAGCAAGATCAAACGAGTACGAGTGGTACTCAGGAGAGTGGTACGGCTCTTGTTGTGTCGCAAATTGTGACTCACGACGAGGAACCCTCCGACTCTGAGTCTCTGGAGCACTTGTAACAGCTTCGACGTTAGTTGTCATTTTTCTTTGAGGCACAAACCAACCACCTCAACTTTCTTCACAATTCAAAACCAAATATGTTAGAATGGACTCAGTCGGTCCTTATTATTATCAATATATATATATATATTTTTTTTTTTTTATTTTTTTATTATTTTTTTTACCTTTGTTTTTCTTTTTCTTTTTTTTCTCTTTTTCATCATTTTTTTTTGTGTGTGTGGTCGAATCTTATGGAGATTGCCTACGTATCATGACCCCGCATGAATCAGACCTTGCGTAGTTCGGCCCAATAAAAGATAAACAATAATAAACACCCTTTTTTTTTTTGGAATTTCCCACTTTCAAATTAAAACAAACTTGATTGCAAAAGTTTAAAAACTAACTAACAGACTTTTGACAAGAGACAACAAACGGACTCGAAAATCAAAATAATTCGCATACTCTAATCAGCAATTACAAACTCAAAAACGAACAGCCAGTTCCTTTCCCCGTTTGCCAAATGCAACCAGACGGTTATTTTTTGCAAATGTGGCCCCTTCCAAATTTCATATAAATTTTGAGGCCGGGGAGGATTATTTTATGACACTTTACAAATTTGTCCATTCTTTTACGAAAATAACCTTTCGACAACTGAAAGATACTCTAAGGCTATTTCGGCAAGAACGGTTTAAGACGCGACCGAAGCTGGCTCGGCTTATTATGACAAAATTTGAACGGTATTCACCTGACCGTTGACTAGTTGTTGTTTTTTTTTTTTTTTTCAAATTATAATAAAACCCTGGTATTGCAAACACGGCCCTTCAGCGCCTTGGGGACGAAAATTTTTAAAGTTGTGTGGGTCAATTGGACAAAAAAATCCTAAACATGACCCAAAAGGTGGTTGTTTATGCAAAGTCAGCCTTCCGGCGTCCCTTTCGGGAACATTCGGCTGTTTATGACAAAACAGCATCACCTGACTTATTCACGACTCTTTTATCGTTTTTCAAATTAGAAAACTCAATACTGCAAACACGACCTTTCAACGTCTCGGGGACGAAGATTTTTAAGGTTGTGTGGGTCAACTGGACCAAATCTTAAAAAATGACCCAAAGATGGCTGTTTATGCAAAGTCAGCCTTCCGGCGTCCCTTTCGGGAACATTCGGCTATGTCTTGATAAAACAGCGTCACCCGACTTCTTTATTATAAAATTATGACATGTTTTTCTTTTTATTTGTTTTTTGGCTATTTAGCAAAAAGGTGGGTTGGACATCACCCGACTTATTTATGACAAGATTAAAATTTTGATTTTGGCTATTTTAGCAAAAGGTGGGGTTGGACCCGATGAGGGTTGCCTACGTATCTCACATCCGGTGAGAATCAAACCCGCGTAGTTCGGGCGAATAAGAATAAGTAGGCAAATAATAATAAGCAGATGAACTAACCCTTTTTTGAATTTTCGTTTAAAAGAACTACTTTAAAAGAAGCAAGGAAATATTATTTTTTGATTGATTTTCTTTTTAAAAGAAAGACTAATATTTTTTTTGAATTTTCGTTTTTTTTTATTCTAAAAAAAAGAAGAAAATATTTTTCGGAATTTTACCTTTAATATAAGAAATGCTTCTAAAATGTTTTTTTTTTTTTGAATTTTGAATTCTCTTTTCAATTTTTGAAAGAGGAATCAAAATATTTTCGGATTTGTTCTTCTTTTTTTTTATATATTATATATTTTTTTTTACTTTTTTTTTTTTTTTTAAAGAAACAACTAGAAAGACTTTCTAAAGAAGTTAATAATGGAAAATATTTTTGGATTATTTGTTTTGAAAATTGGGATTCTAAAAACTTTTGGTAAGACAAATGTTCTTGCAACAGATAAAGATATATATATACATATTTTGGAAATAAAGAAAAACTTTTTGGATTTTTTTATATATATATATATATATATATATATTTGCAACAAATAGTAAAACTACTTTCAACGCCCAACTCTTTTTATTTTATTATTTTTATTTTTATTTTGACATTTTCATAAACAGATAAATAAATAAAAACCCATTTTAAAACAAAACCTTTTTTTTTTTTATTTTTATGGCAAAACAAACTATTTTCTTTTCTATATTTTTTTTAAAACAAGACAGAACAATGATGATTTTTTCTCTATTTTTCTGCTTTTAACATAACAAACTAATAAGACATTCATTTTCATTTTCTCAAAATTTCGGCAGAGTTTCGATACTACTCGGACATTGATTTTTCTCTAAAAATAAGTAGTTACATCTCTACACTGTCATTTTTCTCCTCTTTTTCACGATTTATTTTTTAATCTGTGGAAAATAATGAAAACATACAAAATCTTTTTGAATTTTCATGCTTTGTTTTATTTGTAATTTTATTTTTTATATTTATTATTTCTTTCAAAAATGTGGCATGGGAGACATAATGATTTCCAAGACTTCTTGGATTCCGCAAATGCTCCCCATGCGCTTTTCCCAACATATGAAGCGTGGGGGACATATGGGAATTCCAAGACTTCTTGGATTCCACAAATGTTCCCCATGTGCTTTCCCAAAAAGCAAGCGTGGGGGACATAGGGAATTCCAAGGCTTCTTGGATTCCACAAATGTTCCCCATGCTTTGATTAAAATAACATCATGCTGGAAATGACCAAATGACCCATACGCCCTTGACTAAATACAACATGTAGCACATAGGATGCCGAAAGATTGTCTATTATTTTCAGGTTGCTTGTCCTAGACGGACCCAACCCCTATGTTGAGTCCCCTAAGTCAAATGCACATGATGCAAATAAACGTTCCTACTAGGGATCCGGCATGTGGCTTTGTTATACTAGGTTCAAAAACCTGGGTCGGTGTTCTAGACAGTGTACCCGAGCGGACAACTCGAGCTGAGGAAGGAGCTCCTTTCCGGGAACCAAAAGGCCAGCCGGCTTAGAAACTTTCCGAGCCTCTTTTATTTAGGGTATGACACTAACAGAATAGGGAGTCTCAACCAGTAAGCACATCCCCGGAGGTAAGAAGAGAAAGGTTTCGGCACAATTTATATACAGTTCAAATAATATCAAAGCGGTAAAAGCAGCATTTAGCACAATAGGCTCAAACATGTAAAAATCAGATAAAACCAAATATAACAATTTATCTAAGCTCGAATTTCTAACCCTGAACAAGTGGTTCTGGGTCTTAGTCCCCAGCAGAGTCGCCAGAGCTGACACCTCCTTTTTCCGCACCCGCGGGGGCGCAGGGGGAGTTTTTTCCAATTAAAGGACAATCGAAACGGGATTGGTTTAATTATTTCAGAGTCGCCACTTGGGAGATTTAGGGTGTCCCAAGTCACCAATTTTAATCCCGAATCGAGGAAAATAATGACTCTATATTATAGTCTGCGTACCAGAAATCCGGATAAGGAATTCTGTTAACCCGGGAGAAGGTGTTAGGCATTCCCGAGTTCCGTGGTTCTAGCACGGTCGCTCAATTGTTATATTCGGCTTGATTATCTGATTTTATACAAGTATGAACTTATGTGCAAATTTTAACTTTTAACCGCTTTATTATTATTGTTTTTACAAGAATGTGAACATCGCTTAAAACACGTCTTTGGACTGCGTCACATGAAATGCACCCACAATCCGGAACGCATTTTATTTGATGTTTTGAGATTTGGCTTTGGGTCGCATGAAATGCACACCCGAGCTTAAGAAAGTAAATTATTAAACACGCGCCTAAAGAGACTATCGCGTTATTATTTTGCGGAGGCCGTGAAATTCGCTAAACGACCCTTCTGAATTCTAAGTAATTTTAAACAAGTATTTACTAAGGGCCCCGCAAGTTGCATTTTTTGTTTGTCGAGGCTCGTCCCATTTGTTATTTTAAAAATGAATTTGCAACGTCATGAAAATGCATCTCAGACCACGTCACAGTCAATGCACCCGTGATTAGAGACACATTTCGATTTCGTTGAGATTTAGATTTGGGTCACATAAATGTGCACCCGAGTTTAGGAGAATTAAATTATTAAAGGCGCGCCTAAAGCAACTAGCGCATTATTATTTTGGGTAGGGCCGTGAAATTTGCTAAACGGCTCGTCCCGAAATCTAAGTATTTAATATATACATTTAGAGGGCCCCGCAGCTTGTGCATTTTTCGAGGCTCGTCTCATTTTTATTAAAGGCAAGCCTAAAAACAATTATGATTTTCTACCCATGACGTCATCTGAGGTTGAATGAAAACAACGATTCTAATAAGTAATAATATCCATGGTAAAATGAGAAAAAAACGATTCAACCAAGAAGACTCACACACCGTTCATACGTTCTCACATTTACTTTAAGCATGCGGTAACTATCCATAAAATAAATATTTTTTAACAAAATAACAAAAATTGCATTCGACATTCATCAATATCAAATACTCTCATTCGCGTTGAATCATAACATGCGAAACGAACAAATGAAACAAAGGAACGAAGAACACCAACCTTCGAACCTCGACAATTCTAGAACGGCAAACAGTGCCTCCTACGGAACTCGAACCGGACTTCACTCGACGAGGAACAATGATGAAACCTCGGACGAACACCTCGACGTACCGGACCTCGAAGAACCAAAGTCGACCTCGATGGACTGCACGACGATAGTGAACGACCAACGATAACTGTGCTGATTGGCCGTCGACTGGTGGTGTTTGACGACGGGCAGCGGGGTTAAGCTGGATAGGTAACAATGGTGGGTCGTTTGGTGGTATTCCGGACGTGAGGATGGGTGTTTGATGGTGTTCCGACGTTGATGGATTAGGGTTCCTTGCTAAGTTTTTCTTGGTGAAGAAGAAGCAGCTATGGAGGAGTGGTCATGGTCGACGGAACTGGCGTTGGTTTTGGACAGTCGACGATGGAGGGGGGGGGAGCTGGAGGTTGACGGTGAGTTTGACGAGTGAAGCAGCGAACGCCTGGCGTTCGTTTGGTGGTGGTGCTGAACTGGGTTGGGGTCACTGGTTTTGTCGGACGCTTGGTGGGTTTTCCTTCTTCTTCTTTAGGAAGAAGAAGCTTGAACAGTGGAAGGGTCGACGATGAATGAATTAGGGTTCAGTAGGTCTTTTTGGTTTTCAATGGAGGAAGAAGAAGCATGAACAGTGATGACGAGGGGAGGGGAACTGGTGGTGATGGGAGCTGAACGGTTTTTTTGGACTGTTTTTTTTTCTTTTTTCCCCAGTCGTAGGGTTTTTCTGCTTCTTCTTCTAAAGAAGAAGAAGCGTGAACAGTATTTCCTCTTTCAAAAAAAATCCCCCGTCCCTTTGGCCTTTGTCCGTGTTTTGTAACACAATGCCCATAAAAAATGAGCCCCACGCGTGGTGGGGTTCAAGGCATATGTCCCCCACGCGTGGTGGGGTTCCCCACGTGTCCTGGACACGGTTTATTATGGGTTAGGTCCGAAAATTAGGCCTAAAACCGGGTAGTTTGAACCCGAATATTATTCTTTTGCCCGGACCCGAGAAATAGGAACACGTTGCTTAACTAGTCCTATGTAAGTAAAATAACTACCAAAAATAAGACTAGTATTTAAACAAAACTATATCTTTTTAAATATTTTTTCAAGATTTAAAATAGCTACAAAATATTAATGAAACTATTTTTTTTTGTAATTTTCGTTTTAAATATTAAGATAAAATATGAGGTAATATTTTTGTATTTTTCAAAGTTAAAATGACTATAAAACCTTAATAGAACTATATTTTACTTATTTTTTTGTAATTTTCGAAATTATAAAGTACAAAAATAAAGTACAATTTTTGTATTTTTCAAGTTTATGAGAGATACATAAACTAAAATTTATATATATTTTTTTTTTTTGAATTTCTTTTTGCAACGAAATAAAGTAAAAGTAGTTAAAATGGCTATACTAGTCCTAAATTAGATATTTAAGCTTAAGGACGTAAAAATTCCCGGAGAGGGTCAAAAATCACGTGTTTACACCGGCCTTGTCAGTCCATTTGTCGTCAAGGGCGTCACATTTTAATGTATAAATCCACATCACAAAACTTCAACCCTCAAAAGAATAAAGGAAAATTTACAACAGATGATGATCATCACTACCAGAAATTCTTATATGGGAAACCCAATAAGTGCTGCTTCACACTTTTTGTGGTCCCAAAGCAAAGCAATTCAGAGTCAACAGAAAACTTCTTCTCTGTGTAGTGAGAACAAAATATCTAGGATTTGCAAAAAAATTAGGACTCCTTATATCTACAAATAATCTCACAGAAAATATTCTCCATTAAAAACTGTAGAGTTTTCATCTAATGACAGAAGATTTTGTTTTGGTTTCACTTAATCTAAAAGAACGGAATTTGGTGAAAGCCTAAAGACGGGAATATGTTTGCTTGATCTTGACTTTGCTACAAACCCAAGTAAACATAACGGGGAAGGAACCTTCCCAGGAAGCAAAAGGAGGAGAAGCATAAACTCCTCAAATTGTTAGCAACAACCATTCATTGCACTGCCACTGCAGAAATCAACCAATATCTATTATGAGCTGAATATAAAAAGAAGACTTGACAGCAAATCAGTTGGAACTCTGTCATGATTTGCTTAGTTCAAACGACTAAATCAAATAAATACAATCATAGAAAAACACCAACAAGATTTCACATTTGTTAGGTCACAGGGAACACTGTAAGTTCACAGTACGAAAACATAGCCACATAAACAGAAAAGGAATCGAACAAAATACCAACAAGAACATAGACTACTTCGTGTCAACTCTGCTCAGTAAGAAACTATCTTGCGAGTGAGTGACTTATTGAACCATGCCTTCCAACTCGCAGCTCTCTTCCGAGCCATTGCTGCTTGTTTCCCATCAAGAATTGCATTCTCAGCCTGCGGCTTCTTGAAAAGCACAAAATTACGAACCCCAACGGATCCAATTGTCTCCCATGGACTCAGAACTGCAATGACAATACAAATATAAGCAAAAAGGCGTCAACATAAATTGAAAAGGTGTAAAGCCTAACAAAAATTTTCTAACATATAATACGAAAAAGCAGCCTCAAGTTCACAACTTCACAATGTCATATATGATAAGCAACTTAGACAACAGGCATCATACAAAGGTAGATATTTGGCAGAAAGATACAGGTGGAGAAACCAATACTAGAGAGCTAAGATAAATTTAGAGATGGCAACGAGGCTGGACCGGGAGGGGCAGGCTGAAGCCTTAAACGACAGGCAGGGAAATTTTCCATTTTGCAAGTAGAGCTGCGTGAGGCAGGAGCAGGGGGGGTGTTGCAACTTTTTTTTTAGCTTCCAATATCCTTGTTTATTTCCTATCAACATTCTCAAGTCTTTATATCAAACTTCAAATATATTGAAATTTGACTTCTTTCATTTAGCTTATACATTAAACATGCAAATAAAAAAATATTATTGATTGATGACATTACAAAAAGAATAAGTTAAGACAGCTGAAAATAGAATTGAAAATGATGAAAAAGTAAACAACAAATATTAAAGAAATAACTAACATGGAAATGAAGAAAATAATTTAACCTAACCGGCCAGGACACATAAAGGGTGTGGGTGGGCATAAAATCCGAAAAACCGTACCGGATCGAATTAATTCGGTATCGGTTCTTCGGTTATTCGGTATAATATTTCAAAAGTTCGGTGCTTCGGACATTTCTCGGTATTAAACTTTTGATACTTCAATAAATCAAAATACCAAAATACAGAAATATTTCAGTGCCCAGCCCAAGTTCCCATTTCCCAGCCCAAGTCCAATCTTCTACATTTAAATTGCAATCAGATATGTATACCAAGATTACACAATCCAACTTGGTGGAATACGTTGATATCTCATATATTTAATTCTGGAACTAAATAATATTTGAAAAGTTCCTCTTTTTATTGTTGTTTTAGATTCTTTGGTTCATCTGTCCTTTTTTGCTTACTGCGGATTCTCAGGTAGAACACAAATTTGGCAGATTTGATTTTTCAAGGCTGGAGCTTTTAAAGGCTAGAAGGAGTGATTAGTGATATACCATAAATTTGGATCAACTAGAGTACTAATCTAAGACATTTGAAGACAGATTAAGTGCAATAGATGAAAGCGGTATTCCTTCGAATCGGTTGATGGCAAACCAATCTGACTATCTCATGGATTTGGATTATATGGATGGACTATAGTTAGAACTCCAGTCATAAATAAAGTAAACTAACGGCTATCTGAGTTAACTGTACCGAACCACACTAAGAAATACCGAACCATACTGAATTACTTTGGAACGGTATTTGGTGTGCACAAATGATACACCGAACACGAAGCACCGAACCAAAGTTCTTAAATTCGGTACCGAGTACTGAAAGCCCACCCCTAATAAAGGGTAAGGGTTGATAGGTGAAGTATTGGAGGAAAAAGTTAAGCAGGGCAGAGAAACATTCTGACAGATAAGGCTTCACTTGCCCTGTCTACCCTGCGGCAGGCCTGTTAACTTGAGCAATAAGACCGACAACCAAATATTTTCTGCAAAGCCAAACTGAAACAAATTTCCCAAACTGTAATTGATTGCCCAAATAAGCGATTTAGTGGGGAAAACCCCTTAAAGACATCTACCTGATGAAATCAACAGCCAAAACATGCGACCAAAGCTACCACAGATGAAATATTCAATTATATATCAGAAATTCAATGGAAATCCAATGTTAATTGTGCACACATAATCACAAAAATTAAAAACAATACAATACGATACCTTCTGTTGTGACAGCCGGGCAATATAGCACAAAATTGTTCAAATCCGACCCAAGAACAGGAAGCCGCCCCTCCCGAGCATAATTCTTCAATGCAGTATTAATAACATCAGCCACAAGATCCTCTTCTTTCACCACAAAACGAATCGGCCCGGCACTCCCAAGAACCGTTATGCTGATCAACAACCGGTTTCCTTTCCCCTGTTGAATCTTCTTTGTCTTGTAAAGCAACATCTTATCAATTAATCTCAACGATCCCAATAAACAAAAAACAAAAAAATATTTCCAACTAAATTTATAGAGAAAAAATATTTTTTGGATTTATAAATGAAATGTGTTTACTGGCCTACGAACCGAGAGACAGTTTCTAGTAGAAATAGTGCCGACTGATTTGCCTTTGAAAAATAGTCACTGTCCTGGACGTAGGCCTATAAGATTCGGGCCAAGATGATCAAGGGTCGAGGCCGACGCTACGATAATACCAACCTTCTTTGCAAGAACCGAAGGAAAAGAAAGAAGATACGGAGATTCCCCTTATAGAAGATAAAGGGGTGCTCATTAACAAGTTCTTGAAAATTTCCACCATTAACGAGAGGAATTCAATAAACTAAAGAAGAAAAAAGGGATCAACCAAAATGAATTTGGGATACCTAGCAGATAACTTTTTACAGAAGAGATCAGATCTCTAGAGTAAAGGGGAAAAGGATGGAGAAGAATGAGAGAATTTATAAGGGAAGATTCGTTTAGAAGAAAGATTGGTTCTTAGGGTTAGGGTTTGGCTGAATTTGGGGAATTTCTATTTTTGGAAGAGAGAGGTGATTGTTTGTTTATATGCTTTTCCGCATGACTCGGGCTTTTTTGCTACTCTCGTGAAATATTAACCGCCTGTCTTTGTTTTCCTTTTTCCAATAATTTTGTCATTTAAGTTTTAGTGGGATAGTATCTATATTTTATATTAAAAGTACGAACGCTTTTAGCGAAATGTCGTTCGTATTTTTTACCCTTTTAAAAATAGCTTTCACACTAGACAAAATCGTCATTTAGTTATTTTCCTTAAATTTAGGAATAGTCATTTAATTATTTTCTTAATATTTAAGATTTCAAAATCAACTAAATTTATATATTGAATCCTTCCTTATTTAAATTATATCATATAACATATTTGTAAAGGCAAAATAATAATAATAATAAAAAAATTCTTATTAAACCGTGTAGGAAGGCTTAATATTTAAAACATCAACTAAGATTTTTCCTAATATTGTTCGCTATCTTTTGGCTTAACTTGGACAACAATCTGCACGTGCATTTCTCATAATTTGTATGCAGTTATTATTTACATGCAAAGTTCAACAAGGAAACTTTAGAACTTTGAAATTAATAAAATATTTGTCATTTAATTATTTTTTAATGTTAAGACTTTAAAATTTAAAAACTTATTAATAAATCTTTTTATCTAAACTATGTAAGAACTTCTAATATTCAAAATTTTAAAACTGAGTAAGAATTTGTTTGTAAAAATTATTTCGTTATATACAATGCACAAAGTTTGTTAATCTATAAGGTAGAATTAAAATAGAATCATTTTATTAATCTTGTTAGGAGTGGAATAACTTGTCCAACACTATACCTTTTAGGATTAAGATCAACTAGGAAATATTTAGGGTCTATTTGGAAAGCCACCAGATAATTAAAATTGGTGTAATTACTAGGGTAGTAATTATACAATATTGTAATTACGAGACTTGTTTGTTTGTCATAGTGTGACGACCCAAGGGGTCATCACCGTAATTCTTCCTTGTTCCGTGCTCCCAAGGCCTTGAAAACCTCGCTTTTAGTTGCCTCGATTGGCGTGCGCAGTTCGGGCGTGTAGCCGGAAAGTTTTTATGTTAGAATATGTGAATTATGTGAAACATTTGATGAATTTTGGTATTAATATGCATAATGTTGACTTCGGTCAATATTTTGGGTAAACGGACTCGGACCTGTGATTCGACGGTCCCAGAGGGTCCGTAGAAAAATATGGGACTTGGGCGTGTGCCCGGAATCAAATTCCGAGGTCCCAAGCCCGAGAAATGAATTTTTGAAAGAAATTGTTTTTCTGAAATTTGATATGAAAATTTGAAATGAAAAAGGGGTTAGAAAATATAGGTATCGGGCTCGTATTTTGGTTCCGACGCCCGGTACAAGTCTTAAATATGTGTTAAGCACTATCTGTAAAGTTTGGCTAAAAACGGACGTCATATGACGTGTTTCGGACTAAAAATGGAGAATTTGAGTTATGAAAGTTGAAGAAAGAAAATCATGTGTTTGAGGCTTGATCTTATGTATATGATGTTATTTTGGAGATTTGATCGCACCAGTAAGTCCGTAAGATGTTTTTAAGGTTGTGTGCATGTTTGGTTTGGAGCCCCGAGGGCTCGGGTGAGTTTTGAATGGGGCCCAGGAGGTCTTGGGCTTAAGAAAATGCAGGTTCAGGTGTTGCAGACACCAGCGCGGCCGCGGTCATTTCCGCGCGGTCCGTGCTGGAGCCGCGCGGCCGCGATTCCTTTCTGTGCGGTCCGCGTGGCTGAGTCTGAGGGCTAGGGTTTCAGGTTAGCCAGCGCGGCCGCGCACCAAAACAGTGCGGTCTGCGCTGGAAGGGTTCAGAGAAGCCCCACTTTCTCCCACTCGGCGCGGCCGCAACACAATTTTGTGCGGTCCGCGCCAGGTCCTCAGAAAGGTATACAAGTTCAGAAAATCTCAGTCATTTTTCACTTTTCAAAAACCCAAAACCTAAGAGGCGATTTTCCAAACAACGTTTTTTCTCCAAAACGATTGGTAAGTGATTTCTAACTTAATTTCTTTATTCCTTAACATCTTTTAACATAATTTCAACTTCAAATCAAAGATTTTCATAGGGAAAATTGGGTGTTTTGGGTAGAACCTAGGTTTTCTACAAATTGAGAAGTTGGACCTCAATTTGGGGTCCGATTTAAAAACAAATCATCTATTGGGATTCATGGGGGAATGGGTAACCGGGTTTTGGTCCGAACCTCGAGTTTCGACCACGTGGGTCCGGGGGTATTTTTGACCTTTTTGGGAAAAACCTTGAAAAATCTATTTTCATGCATTGGGGATGATTCATTTAGTAATTATTAATGTGATTAAGTAACTTATGACTAGATTCGAGCGGATTGGTGGTGGAATCAAGAGGTAAAGCTATACTAGAAGCGTGAGTTGAGTTTGGAGCATTCGAGGTAAGTGTTTGTTCTAACTTTGGCTTGAGGGAATAGGATTAGGATGATATTTGCTACTTGCTAATGTGGAGTACGGTGTATAGGCATGGTGACGGTTATCTATGCACCGGAGTCTAGCATGACCGTGAGTCTTGATTGCTTTTAATTCGAATAATGTGACACAAGCTCCTTGTTTATTTGATAAGTTTCATATAATGTGAACGGTTGAGGAAGAATGATTTAAAAGGAGAATGTGTTGTGAATACTCCCTTGCCGGGATGTGTAGACTGATATATATATTCTCCCTTGTCGGGATATTTTGGGCTGTTAGCTGTACCCTTGCCGGGTTAAAGGTATTGAGTTGTTATTCTCCCCTGAAGGGGTCTACTATATGAAGTCAGATATTACGATCTATATTATGGGATCGTGTGGCACGCCGTCCACTTATATATGATATTATGGGATCGTGTGGCACGCCGTCCACTTATATATGATATTATGGGATCGTGTGGCACGCCGTCCACTTATATATGATATTATTATGGGATCGTGTGGCACGCCGTCCACTTATATATGATATTATGGGATCGTGTGGCACGCCATCCACTTATATATGATATTATGGGATCGTGTGGCACGCCGTCCACTTATATATGATATTATGGGATCGTGTGGCACGCCGTCCACTTATATATGATATTATGGGATCGTGTGGCACGTCGTCCACTTATATATGATATTATGGGATCGTGTGGCACGCCGTCCACTTATATATGATATTATGGGATCGTGTGGCACGCCGTCCACTATATATATATATATATATATATATATATATATATCATGGAAACCGGAGTTTCTTCTATTTATTTCCGATATTTCATTTTTATCTGTTACTCCCCGATAGCATGTCCCCTCCTAGTTTTACTTTGTATTATCTTGTTATTGTTTTCTTGCACTTGTTGTATATATATCTATACAGGTTAATTGTGGTAGGTATTGTCTAGCATCGTCACTACTTCGCCGGGGTTAGGCCAGGCACTTACCAGCACATGAGGTCGGTTGTGCTGATGCTACACTCTGTGCATTTTTGGTGCACAGATCAGGGAGCAGCTTACGGACCGCAGCAGTAGGACTTCTGGGAGCTATCTTCAGTCCAGGGACTCTCGAGGTAGCCTAGCTGGCGTTCGCAGGCCGAAGTCCCTTTCCATGTTTTTTGTTTGTTTATCTTGTATCAGACAAACATGATGTATTTTCCCTTCAGACATTGATTGTAGTATTCTGTAGTAGTCCGTGAGGATTCAGTCCTGCGTAGCTTGGTCGAATTAGAAGGATTCAGTCCTGACAGTTTGGTTTTGTGCAAATGAGATTCAGAGAGCTCTTGGTGGTTTCTACCATGGTGAGAGATGTATATTTTCTACTGGCGTGATGAGCATGCGATGTATAGTGATTTTCTTCTAGATGGGATCAAATGGAATGTTTTTGGCTAGTTGAGTACATAGTTGCTTGTGGCTCGGAATGGACTATGAAGTTCTCATATTTATCATGTGATGGCATGGTATATGCGGTACGTTGTGTAGGATTGTGAATTGCATGTATAAGGTCACAGTTCAGTTCCGAAAAAAGGTCGTGAATTCTTAGGTAACATGGGTAGTTTCAGATGGCTAGGTAAATGATATCACCAATTAATGCGGTTTGATGAGAGTATCCATTTTAGAAAGGGCAATGTGTTTGAGTTAAGGATACTTCATTAGTATAGCAGCACTTTCTTGTTTGATCGACTACTGATATTCGAGGTTGCTTGGTGGCACAGAAGAATTTTAGAAGTATCCCTCATGGAATGATCGAGTATTAGAGGTGTGTTACATATTCGGGCGGTGGAGTTGGGATCAGATATAGTGATTGGGGTGCTTTATGAAGTTGGAGACTGGGAGTTTTCATAAACAGGTTATGTCGTGGTTGTGGACCACGCATATCGGTCTTGTGTTGTGACTATTGGGGGTTTGTAGACTCAAGTGGATCTTTTATTGCTTAGTATGGTGGATTTTGATGTGATATTGAGTATGGATTGGTTGTCTCCGTGTCATGCTATTTTGGATTGTTATGCTAAGACGGTGACGTTGGCTATGCCGGGGATGCCACAGATTGAGTGGCGAGGTTCGGCGAATTTATGTTCCCAGTAAAGTGATTTCATTTTTGAAGGCCCAGGGGATGGTTGGGAAGGGTTGTCTTTCTTATTTGGCCTTAGTGAGGGATGTCAGTGCAGAGACTCCTACCATTGATTCAGTTGCGGTGGTGAGGGATTTTACGGATGTGTTTCCTGCAGACCTGCAGAGCATGCCGTCGAACAGGGTTATTGATTTCGGTATTGATTTGGTGCCGGGCACTCAACCCATTTCTATTTCACCATATCGTATGGCACCGGTGGAGTTAAAGGAGCAACTTCAAGAACTCCTTGGTAAGGGGTTCATTGGTAGACCAATATGGATGTGCGTTCTGCTTCGAGTCGGCTTTGTTGACTCCGAATTGCTATTTTTGGGGGATGTGTCGTTCGATTGTTATTGAGCTTATTCGTGTTCTGGGGTGATATATGAGTTACCCTTCTGTGTTGCGAGGAGTTATGAGTTATTGGTTATAGGCACATATGGTGCGGTTCTATTGGGGTCTCATAGTAGAATTCGAGCGGGAAGAGTATTGGGTATTGCTCGGTGGATGGCGTATTGGTTATGTTCTTTTAGGTTTGTGTGGTGTTATGTCATTTGCTTCTCCGTGGTTATGGTAATGCACTCTAGGTCCTTGATGTTGAATTCCAAATGGTTGTGGATTTTGAGCAGGGTGGCTAGAGGTATATAATGTAGACCAACATTTTGATAGGATCACGCATTGTAGCGGAGTTAGGTGGAGGTATGATCCTTCAGGTTAGATTCGTGTGTTTTGGTTCTACGATGTGTGCCAAGCTCTTAGCATGGTGTTGTGATGGCACTTGTTAAGCTGACGGGACAGTCCTCTCGTATGAATCTTTTTTATGATTTGAGTACGTTTGGGATGTTGCTGTTGGGTGCATGAATTGCATAGGTTATGGCTTTGGATTGTATTAATATGTCATGTTATGAGACTGATCGTGTTGGATGAGAAGAGGTCATTGAACCTAGAATGAATACGATCAGAATTGACTACAACATGGTTGGAAGGATAATATCGGAAGTCGGCTTAGAAATCTACTATAGTTCTTGTCGGAGAAGGGGGAGCTCCATGACTGGTTGATCGGATGAATGGTTACGAGTTTCTATGTGTTTCTTTCATCATTGGTAGTATATGAAAGTGTTAGAACGAGGCTTTGCTTGATAAGAGGATATTACCGGTATTGGGTTATTTTAAGCAGCTATTATGATTAGGAGTTAGTTCTACGAGTGTTTGGGTCATGTGGTATATCATGTGATTACATCTTGGGTTACGGATATGGTTTAATACAGTTTGTTCGGACTTGTTCCGAGTATAGATGTGAGGTTCTGATCTTATAGATAATTTCGGAAGTGAAAATTTGGTTCTAAGGCTAATGGGCTAAGTTGGATTGTGAAATTTTAGTTATGTTGTACTATCGGCTTATATAGGGTAAGGTGACATGGTATCACCCCCAGGATATGTGCATGGTAAGGGTATACAGTGATTTGTTGGCTTTTGGAACAACTCTGGGCACATTCGAGGACGAACATATGTTTAAGTTGGGGAGGATGTAATGACCCGACCGGTTGTTTTGAGCATTTTCAGTTTGCTCGCCAGTTCGTGGGCATGACTAACCCCGTATGATGTATTATGACTTATGTAAATCGTCGATTTTGGTTTTAACGTTAATTAGAATAGATATGGAAGAATGATTCTCAGCTTGAAGCTTTTAATTTTAAAGGTTTGACCTAGTCTTAACTTTTTAGTATATGATCTCGGATTTGGATTTTTATGATTTGGTTAGCTCCGTTGGGTGATTTTGGACTTAGGAATGCGTCCGGAATGTGATTTGGAGGTCCGTAGTAGAATTTTGCTTGAAATGGTTTGACCGGGAGTGGACTTTTTGATATCGGGGTCGGATTCCGATACCGGAAGTTGGAGTAGGTATGTAATGTCAAATATGACTTATGTGCAAAATTTGAGGTCAATCAGACGTGATTTGATAGGTTTCGGCATCGGTTGTGGAAGTTAAAGTTTCAAAGTTCATTGATTTTGAATTGAGGTTTGATTCGTGTTTTTAGCATTGTTTGATGTGATTTGAGGCCTTCACTAAGTCTGTGATTTGTTTTGAGACTAGTTGGTATGTTCGGGCGGGATACCGAGGGGCTCGGGTGAGTTTTGGGGTGGTTTCGGACCATTTCTAGTTGCTGGTTTTTGGCTTCAGGGGTTTACAGAGCGTTAGCACAGATCTGGCCGCATTAGCATAGAGAAAATTTGGAAAAATGGAGCTGTGCTATGCGATTGCGTAAGTCTTCTAGCGATCGCATAGAGTAAAATCTCTGCTGCATTGACCCGGCTCTGGAAGCTTATATCTCACAATCTATAAGGAATTTGAAGATGATCCAAAATTGAAAGTTGTAGCCCTTGATGTCTAGTTGTCAGAAAGGTAAACCAATTGTAATTTGGAGTTTTGTACAAAACGTTATGACCATTATACTAGAGGTTGTATGGAAGAGTTGGACAAGGCTGTTGGAAAATTTTGTGCTTTGCTATCGCATTAGTTTGTCCGCGATAGCATAGGGTAAATACCTGGGCAAATTATAAAGTACTCTATTTCGAGGGTTTTGGCCATTTTTGCATTTTTGGAGCTATGGAGCTGAGATTGAGGCGATTTTTGAAGAGATTTTCAGAGAAGTGATTGGGGTAAGTATTCTTCACTTGTTTTTGGTTAAATTCCATGATTGTATATTGATTTTTATCATCTAAATTTGGAATTTGGGGTGAAAATTGGGGGGGGGGGATGAAAGAGAATTGGAAAGATGATTTTGGGGATTTGAATAACCATTTGATGTTGGATTTTGATGAATTTGGTATGGATAGACTCGTGAGTGAATGGGATTTCTATTTTGTCATTTTTGTTGGATTCTGAGACGTGGGCCCGAGGGCCGAGTTTGAGTAGATTTCGGGATTTATGCTTAATTTGATAGTTTTTCTTGTGGAATTCATTCCATTAGCACATGTTGATGGTATTGTTCTGGTTATGAATAGATTCGGAGTGATTGGAGGACGAGTCGAGAGGCAAGGGTATCGCGGGTTAGAGTTTTATCCGGTTTGAGGTAAGTAATGATTGTAAATGTTGTCATGAGGGTATGAAACCCCGGATTTCACATCGTTTCACTACTTTGAGATGACGCACATGCTAGATGACGAGCGTGGGGGTGTGCACTGTTGGAGATTGTGACTTGGTCCATCCCGTATGACTATTCAGTCGCACATTTGACTGAAAATTATTTGATACTATTGTGCTTTGGAAAGTATTACTATGTTTTGGGCTGAATGCCATATTTGGGCCTCGTGCCAAGTTGTTTGGACCCTTAGGGGCTTTTTACTACTGCTCCTCACAGTTTTGATTTAATATCTGTACTTAGTCATGCTATACTTTTACTAATTTCATAACTCAGTCTTATTTACTCTGTTTGTTATATAAAATGATATTTTGGGCTGAGCACCCTTTTCACTGTTAGCCCGAGTGGCTTGAGAGGTTTCTGACTAAGTTAGGCCAAGGGCCTGTGTTGTGAGGATATTATGGAATTGGGCTGCACGCCGCAGCAGGTTGTTACTGATTCATGATACTGTGAGGCCGAGGGCCTGATTGATTTATGCCACAAGGTGGATTGTTGCTATTAGGCCGAGGGCCTGACTGATTTATGCCACGAGATGGCTTGTTATAGCACTTGGGCTATAGGAGCCCCTCCGGAGTCTGAACACCCCCTATGAGCGCGGGTACCCAGTGTGAGTGATGTGATGTTGCCCGAGGGGTTGATATTGATTTATGGTGTTGCCCAAGGGGCCGATTACGAGTGATTGTGAGGTAGCTCGAGGGGCTGGTTCTATTGATATTATGCCCGAGGGACGGTTTACGTTGTGATTTATGTTGCCCGAGGGCTGTATACGAGTGAGTTTTGACCGAGGGGTTGATCATGTTTTCACTATTTTTACTCATTAGTTTATCACTTCATTTTGAAAAGTTGTTGAAAGGCAGTTTCAAAGGATTTTTACTGAAATTTGATATTACCGAGATGACTTGATTTATATACTATTTTGGAAAACATCCTGTACTTACTGTGGTATTATGACGTGGATTATGTGTTTTCTTACTGCTCAATCTTTATTTACTTTTATTACTTACTAAGTTGGCGTACTCACATTACTTCCTGCACATTGTGTGCAGATTCAGGTATATCTGAACCCGGTAGCGGCTGTTGATTACTTAGTGGTAGGTCCATCAGAGTAAGCAAGGTAGCTGCCTGGCGATCACAGCCATGCTTTTCTCCCTCCTTATTCTTCCTTAGTGTATTCAGTGATTTTCCCGGCCATGTTGGTCTTGGTGTTGTCTGACAGTTGTAGTAGATGCTCATGACTAGTGACACCCCGATGTCGGGCTTATGTTGTTTTTTTTCCGCACTTGTTATTACACTCATGTTATGGAATTTTTATCAATAAATAGCTTCAAAATGTCTTTTAAGAAATACTGATTTGATTTGGGATTTGCGTCGGCTGGCCTAGTTTCATGATAGGCACCATCACGACCGGGTCAGTTTTACGGTCGTGACAATCTTGTTGTTGAGTTGGGTATTGAGATGCAAAGGCCATGGTTTCTATTGAGGCAAAGTGTAAGTTGTGAAATATTATTTTACTTAGTTACTCTTCGGTTGTTATTGTTGAGACTTTGTGTACATTGTGGTTGAGACGTGGGCTCCTTATTGTGAAATTTTGTTATTGTTGGCTTTTCTTGCAAGTTGTTATATTGGGCTCTTGAGGTGCGAATTGTGATACATTGTGATATTGATACGCATGCGGGGTATAAGATATGGGTGTTAAAACGCATATGGTGAGATAAGGTAGGCTTGATATGCGTGGCTAGTAGGGGAACTACTAGAAGCCATGTGGTGTGATAAGGTGGGCTAAAATATGGGGTGCTATTTCCAGAAAAAAATTCAAAACTAAATGTAAAGGCTCATGTGGTGATATAAGGAAAGATTATGAGTTATTTTTATGATTTGGGACTACGAGGTGGTACCTTAGTAGTGGCTTTCTGTTGATCTTTCTCTACTTGTAGTATTTGTCTTGGTTGTTTGTTTCCTTAACATGTAAATCCTTGCTTCCTTCCGTGTTATATTAACTATCTTGCTTCTGTGTTGTTAACTTTCTGTAAATTTCCTTATTGCTTCATTTTCCTTTCTCATATCATTAATCATTATATCTTTCATCTTGTTTCTTATTATCTCCAGTAGGGCCTTGACCTGACCTCCTCACTACTCTACCGAGGTTAGTCTTGGCACTTAATGGGTACCGTTGTGGTATACTCATACTATGCTTCTGCACATCTTTTTGTGCAGATCCAGGTACTTCTTATTAGTCCAGATGTTAATGAGCTGAGTTTGCTTTGGAGACTTCAAGGTACACCTGCTAGCGCCCACAGGCCTCGGAGTCCCCTTCTATCCTATTTTTTTCCTTATTTCATTATGCTACTTTAGATAGTGATGTATAAGAATTGTTCAGTACTATTGTTTAGAGCTTGTGACTTATATTTCACTAGGTTTGGGGAGTTGTACATATTGAGTTACAGATTTATTTATGTAGTTGCTGAAGTTTTGAGATTTCAAGTTTTTGTTCAATGTTTTCGCATGTTGTTAGGCTTACCTAGTCTTAGAGACTAGGTGCCGTCACGACATCCTACGGAGGGAACTTAGGGTCTTGACAAGTTGGTATCAGAGCTCTAGGTTCATAGGTATTATGAGTCACAAACAGGTTTAGTAGAGTCTCGCGGATCAGTACGGAGACGTCTGTATTTATCTTCGGGAGGCTATGGAACTACTAGGAAAAACTTCACTTCTTTTATTCCTTATCGTGCAAAATTTGTTGATTTCGGGATTCTAAACTTCTGTCTTTCTATTCTCTCGCGGATGTTGAGGACACGCACAGTCGAATCAGATGACCAGACACCTGCGCCCCCTGCTAGATCCGCGAGAGGCCGAGGCCAAGGTAGAGGCCGAGTACATCCATATGGTGCAGCCAGAGCACTTGCACGAGCTGCTACAGAGGAGCCACCAGTAGCTCTAATTAGAAAGCAGGCACCTGAGATGCCTGTTACTTCACCAGCACTCCAAGAGACTCTCACCCAATTTCTGAGCATGTTCGGTACTTTAGCTCAGGCAGGGTTGATACCATTTGCTCCTGCCATATCTTAGACCGGGGGAGGAGCTATCCCAGAGCAGAAAGTCTAGGTTGACAAAGTCCCAGAGGTCATATCAGTTCAGCCTGAGGTTAGGGCTGCAGTTTCTGAGGGGGCAAAGCTCAGGCTCGAGAGGTACAAAAAGTACCACCGTCCTACTTTCAGTGAGTTGGCATCCGAGGATACCCAACGTCTTCTTGAGGAATGCAACTATAACGACCCGACTGGTCGTTTTGAGCAATTACGTCCAGTTCGGCAGTTTGAGGTCACGAGCAGCTTCATATCATATATATCGACTTGCATGCATGATTGGATTCTGTTTCCGTATGAATCTGAGTCGAATTGGAAGAAGGAATCTAGTCTTGGAAGCTTAAGCGATGAGAGTTTGACCGGAATTTAACTTTTGAGTAAACAGCCCCGGAATGAGTTTTGGATGAAGTCATTAGCTTTGTATGGTAATTTTGGACATAGGAGTGCGTTCGGATTTGGATTTAGAGGCCCGTAGGGTAATTTGAGGCATTTCGGCGAAAGTTGGTAAAGTTGAAGTTTGGAAAATAGAGAGGTTTAACCCATAGTTGACTTTTTTATTATCGAGGTCGGAATGCGATTCCAAAAGTTGGAACACCTCTGTTATGTCATTTGGGACTTGTCTGCAAAATTTGGTGTCGTTTGGAGTTGATTTGATATGGTTCGAATGCTTGGTTGCAATTCTAGAAGTTCTTGAAGTTCATAGTGATTTTCATGCGTTTTGGCATCCGATTCGTGGTTCTAGAGGTTATTTTGGTGTTCCGATCGCATGAGCGAGTTCATGTTATGTGTTCAGACTTGTGAGAGTGTTTGGTTTGGAGCCTCAGGGGCTGGGGTGAGTTTCGGGTTAGCTTCGGATTGTTTTGTTAATCTTTATGTGTGTTGGTTCTAGTTTTCTCGCATTTGCGAGGTTTTGGTCGCAATTGCGACAACCGAAATTGTGAGGTTGTCATCACAATTGCGAAGCTGGGCTGTTAGGGACTGGGTCGCATTTGCGAAGAAAAATACCGCATTTGCGAAGCTTTCAGAGTTCGCATTTGCGATGAAGGCAATACTGTTCCAGGCTCGCATTTGCGAATAATCCTTCGCTTTTGCCTGTTCGCATTTGCGAACCCAGTGTCGTAAATGCGACATCTGCAACCTGCTAAAAGCTGGGTATTCCGAGTTTTTGCTTTATTTTTCATATTTTGAACCCTAAAGTCGAGGTGAGGCAATTTTTGTGAAGCGTTTTTCCTACCAAGTCATTGGGTAAGTATCTTTAATCAATTTCCAACTATATTTTGTGATTATATCTTAGTTTAACATCAAATTCAAGAGAATCTAAAGAAAAATTTGGGGGAAAATTGTAAAATCTTTCAAAAATGTAAAATGATGATTTGAAAGACCAAATGGTATCAGAATTTGATAATTTTTGTATGGGTGAACTCGAATTGGAATGGGTATTCGGTTTTTGTAAACTTTGTCGGGTTCCGAGGTGGGGGCTGAGGAGTTGACTTTTATTGACTTTTTGCAAATTGAATAAGAATCATAGCTTTGTTAATTGAAATTGTTTTCTCTTGCATTGTTTGATGTATTCAAGTCATTTTTGGCTAGATTGAGCCGGGCGTTGATGAATTGGTAAAGGAAAAGCTAAATTGAGCATTGAATTAGCCGGATTGAGGTAAGTATCTTGCCTAACCTTTTGTGGGGGACTCCCCCTTAGGATTTGAGTCTTCTATGCTAATTGTGGTCCGTGCACGCGAGGTGACAAGTGTGTGCTCGGACTTATTTGTGAAAAATTTGCCTTTAGGGTTCTTAGGTCCTTATGTTCATTAAGT